>NW_026712262.1:9741201-10413355 GCF_030504385.1 Musca domestica
GACCCTTTGGGATTTTTATCTACCAACCGAAAATTTTCCCAACCTCATGATTGTCTGCGTCGCAGTGCAATTACTGACGATAGCACATAGTCGCCATATGACGTTACCTGTTATTTAAGGTTACGGGTTCGTTTAAGGGTTCGGAAGATTTTTCCGATGATATGAATTCGTTTCTTACTAAATTTTAAATTCGCTCCACTATTTTGCTGACGATAGCACATAGTCCCCGTATGACGTTACCTGTGATTTAAGGTTACGGGTTCGTTTAAGTGTTATGAATTCGGATATGAATTCGTTCGTTTCGTACTAAATTTTAAAATCGCTCCACTATTTTCTATAGTATACATTACACATACAATATATATATATATATATATATATATATATATATATATATATATATATATATATATATATATATATATATATATATATATATATATATATATATATATATATATATATATAAAAGAAAGTTGTGTTAGTTACTACGTTTATAACTTAAGAACCGCTGGACTGATTTTAACGAATCATACAAATTTGGAATTGTCTCCTATCCGAAAAGGATAATATCCAAAAAACCGCGTAAAATGTGATATATTAACATTTTCATTTTGACTTTTAAAATGTACAATAGTAATGTTTTATTTTGCATGATTTTTTTCCATTTTGACTTACTGTTTTCTAATGTACATTTGTAGTGTTTTTTATATTTACTAACTGGCCCGGTCGGCGTTGCCGGCCCGTAGTTTTTGTCTATTATGCATATTTTTCAAAGCATAATTATTCACAGATATGTCTGATATAAGTGTTCACGTACTGGTCCATTAAAAGTGTTTTACATTTTTCAAATGTGTGAATGTGCTCTACAAATCTATTAAAAAGTATATATCAACTAGCTGGCCCGGTCCGCGTTTCCGGCCCGTACTTTTAGTCTTTAAAGCATAATAAATCACAGATCTGACTTATGTAGGCGGCACAATTTTGATTATAAGTAATGACTCCATTATAATTACTCCAATTTTGATCATAAGTAATGACTTGATTATGAGTAATGACTCCATGACTAAATATAAATTAATATTCATGACAAAAATTATAATTACCGTCGGTTTTAGATATTTTGAATAGCTTGATCTCATTTTTCAGATATAGGCTTTAATTTGAGTGTTAAATACCTATATGATAAAGAACATCTATAATAGCCCCATGTCAAAATTCAGATCAATTTTTGATATTGTAAAAAGCATTCAAATGAGCTATAATTTAAAATTTGTATTTCCAACGTTTAAAATCCCGTACTGCGTGGTATTCAGTTTTGTCCACCTTGAACGCAGAATGTTGTCAGAATAGCCAAAAAAAATACTCTTTTGCTCCGATTACCGTAAGATGGGCATTAATTATTTATCATTTAAATTGTGCGGTGGAGATCCAATAAAGTTACTTTATAATTTCGTATTTTTTCATGTTTCTGCCACAATTTACGTTATATAGACGTACATCCCAAATCTACGTTCCCAACCAATATTCTCTCGGGGGTTACAAATTCAATAGATTACAAAATTTTCTTTTCTGACCACACATTGGTTGGGAAAGTGGACTTGGGGGTATACTAACGTGGGGACTATACTTAAATAAATTCCTATGAGGATAATTATCTGTAAGATGATTTTCTACCCCAAGGTTTTTTTACCCCAGGTAGCCTCGAGACTAAGATGCGTACTTTTCCGAAAAATAAAAATTTATAAGAAGAGGTTTTCTTCCCCCTTAGAAACAAAGATGTCAAATAAGGGCAAAAAAATGAAAAAAGTGGCCAAGACCCCGAAAATACCTTAAATCATATGATGGTGATACCAAAACGTGATAATTTTTTGCAAAGATGGTTTCTTCTTAAATTATCAACATAAGCTAAAATTAGTACGAAAAATATGGTTAAAATGTAGAATATACTTGAAATCGGGTTGTTCCGTTATCAGGGGTTATGACCCATATCATGATCTGCTAAAGCGATTAAAGGTATCTTGAATGTTTAGGAAGAATTTCTATTTTGCGTTCTTTATAGTCGGTATTTGACTGATTGCAGTCCCAATGTATTTTGCATTTTGTGTTCTCATTTGACAATTTATTGTCATATGAAAGGAGCAGGTCCACTTTTTTAAATTAACCCCATAACACTTCTTCGGTCATTTTTGTTTGTTTAAATGTGTTCGCATCTTCCAGCTGAAGCACGATGTAGGTCCTGGAGTAGAAAGCATTTAACATCGTATTACGCCCTCATTTCATTTTAAATATTATTCATTCAGAATTCAAACCAATAAAAACATGTACACTTCAATATAGAAAAAAGAAAACTAATCTTCAAATGGTTCGCTGATTTTTTGCGGCAAATTTTTAAGGTCCTCACATAGTTTGTCGGTAGAATGTACTATTATTTTGAAATTCGATTCCATTGAAAAATTGTCGATTTTTCCCGATTTTAGAATTTTCATATAAAGCGACAACGGATAAAATTGTTATTTATAGATTTTATGTATTTATTGGGTATTACGAATAAATACATAAAATCTATAAATAACAGTTTTATCCGTTATGGCTTTATACTACCCAAAAAAAACCTACACATCATATTAGAATTAAAAAAAACACTACAAATGTACATTCGAAAATAGTAAGTCAAAATGGAAAAAAAATATGCAATATAAAACATTACTATTGTACATTTTAAAAGTCAAAATAAAAATGTTCAAATTTCACATTTTTACGCGATTTTTTTGGATTCTATTCTTTTCTGCCAAGAGGCAATTCCGAATTTGTCTAAATCGTTAAAATCAGACCGGCGGTCTTTATGTTATAAGAGTAGTAACTAACACAACTTTCTTTTACATATAGAGAGATAGATTTAAAAGTAGGCGAGTTCCTCAGCCCCTAAATAAGTACTTAGGGTTGGATGGAAAGCCAACAGCATCTCGTGTAATAATTATCAAACCGATATCTTCACTATTTTGCCAAATATAAAGATTTTAGATAAATCGTAATAGTGGGCGTAAAAGGAGGCGTGGTTAATATTTTTTCTTTAAAAACCTAACTCGGGGTATGACGAACGTTTGTACAAAAAATTATGCAAATCGGTCCAGCCGTTTTCAACTGATTCCGTTACCAACAAACAACAATTGATTTTTATATATATAGATAAAGATAAATAAATAAATAAAAGATAAATGGGGAGTCTAAAATAATATTTTTGTAATGCAGACATTGACTTAGTTTAGAAGGACCCAACCCCCATTACCCGACTGCAGTTAGCAAATACATGGCTCCCGTAGTCCTAACTCCTCTAAGTTTCCAAGACCTCTGAATATAATAAACAAATTTGCATATGCAACTAAAACGGTTGTGTACATTACAACGTCCAGCAGCGACGAATCAATTACATTCAAAACGAATAATGAACATTTAACGGTGAATGAACCAGGACAGTTTCTTTTTGCATGCATTACCATTACAATAACCCGCACTCTAGTCTCTCTATATTGTTAGTAAATCGTCGCAGTAAGGATGAATATGTTGGTTTACACTTTCAGACCCCCTGCACGAACGAGGAAAATTTTACGTAATCTACAATTTAGTCTAAACTTCTCCCATCGTAATGTTTTTACCGAACATAGACTCATTACCTTCGCTAAAAGGTCCCACATTGTTTGAAAATAAATTGCATTATATCCAAACCTGTTCCAAACTTTGCACATTCCAATGTTCTTACCAAAAATAAAATAATTGTTAAACGTTATATTTCACATAGGATATAATTTTATACATTTCATTTTTCTACAAAGGTTTTGATCACCTAAGTGCGTTTCGATAGGCTTTACATTTCAATATTAAGTTAATGAACATACTTTTTATATGAATACATTTATTTAATCATAGAAGACAAGAAGTCAAATTGGCGGAACAACTTTTATCCAATACAACAGCAAATGCAATAATATGATTATGAGAGGTTATGAGATGTACCAATCACACATAACAGCCGAATTAATTCAGCTGGCAAATGACTGGTTTTATATACTAAATACCAATATTATTATGTTCAATTGCCCAGGAAAGGTACTTAACAAATATCGCTTTTATACCGTGCAACATAGTATGGAGTATATATTAAGTTTGTAATTCCGTTTATAACACCTCGAAATATACATTTTAGATCCCTATGTCGATTTAGCGATGTCCGTCCGTCCGTCTGTGGAAATCACTCTAGCTTCCGAATAAAATGAAGATGGTTGACGAAATTTTACTCAGATGTATATAATATCTGCAGGACTTTCGATATTGAAAATTGGCAATGATTTTAGCTGCATTATTTACCGGAATTGCTTAAAAATTCGTATTTGAAGTTCGAAATGGGTACCATTATTTTTTGCTTTTTTTCTAAGCTTTAGCAAAAATAGTGGACATGATTTTTTTCGTAAAAACTATTTAATAGGAACCATACGGAATATCGAAAGAGAGACAGAACGAAGTACTGAGGAGAATGACAGAAGCTGTACCTGAACCATAATTCCGGGGAAAAAGTCTGTGTATTTTCAAAAAGCTATCATGATGACAAATAATTCTCTATGTATGCTTCATGAATATCTGAATGAAAAATTCGGTGTGAGATATATATTAACAAACCGATTAAATCAGGATGTCTTGGAGAACTTTTTCGGAGCACTAAGGAGTAAAGAGGGACTAAACGACCATGAAATTCAAGTAAACGAATATTTAGAAGAATTATAAATTTTTTCCGGATATCGGAACCCTAAAAGATAATGGGCTGGAGTATATAGCGGGATATATGAAGCGAAACTTAATCCTCCAAGAGCACATGTGCGAAGAAAAAAGCTTTACTTGGGTGGACCAAGTATCCAAAGGGTTTCTGAGAAAGCCTTCCAGAGATTTTTTGCTAAAAATACTTCAACTGGAATCAAATTTTCACAGTTTAAACGGCAACAAAAGTGATCACAGAGATAAATTGCATAGCCGAATGTGTGAAATGAGCGAAAATTTTGACATTGACGACAAAGTAAAGCAATTTTATTTCAAATGTCGTATTTATTTTCGCTTAAGCATTTGAATATGGTGCTAAAAATACAAAAGGCTAAGCAGCGAATTTCGGAACAAAAAACTATTAAAAATTCAACTTTAACTGCAAATATATGTTATTAATAATTTGTTATATACGCCATACCAGAAACTACTACTTTTAGATACTGTTAATGTTATAATAGACTAAAATTTTATTAACAATGTAAATATATACGCATATGCAATTAGATAAAATGAATCGGACATAGAGCATATGGAACATATGTTCGCGGAAGAAATGAACGCACCGTTGGAATATTTTTACTACACTGCTTTTATTTATTAAAAATATTTCTTAAGAACTAGTTATGATAATATGACTTAACCTAAATTATCATTAAGTGCAAATGAGAGAGAGATAGATTCTAACTGTACACATGCATATGCACCATGCCACCATAAACCTTAGGGGGAGGTCATACACACACATAGCTATCTTACATGTGGCAAGCAAACATGCTGCACTTGCTTATCAGTCTGAGTAAAGATTACATCCCATAATCTAACTCCACCATAACACATGCAGCAATTAAAAATTCTGTATTATTTATTTCTAAATCGAAGGTCTGCTCACTACAGTTTCTTATCTTATTTAAAGACCCCCACATGCTTGCCCCTTTGGTGTTTGTATTTATTTGTGGACTGTACATTTGTTAACAATAGATTTCCATTCCACAACTTATCTCCTCTATTCAACTAAAATAATTTTATGAAATCTGTTCACTCATCCGTGAACATCTTCCCCGGGGCTTATATACCCCCATAATTTCCATCATCTTTATAATCTACTTTCTGTTTCTTCACGTGGTTTCGATACATCTAAATTTATCCTAACTAATGCCCTTTTCATTTTATACTTATTTCTAATGTTTAATACTACTGCTATTAAAACGAATGTAAGTACTATAATTAATGACGCCATTCCGCTATGATGATGAAAACCCAGTCCTCTAAGGTTCAGCTTCGTCTTCTTCAACTCAGCGATTTCTTTAAGCAGTCTTTGCATGGTCTCCGTTTGGTTAATCCTTATATCATTCAGTGGACCCATATTAAATGCAGTTATCTCGGTAGCATTGGTGGCCAACATCATCTTGTTATCCACAATTCGCTCCGACTTCAATTGTACCGGTGCAGAAATTAAAACACCTTTGATACGCAGAGTACATCCAGGTTGCAATTCCACTATCCCTTGAAGCGGCAATTTCATTATCATTTGACCTCCTGGATTACATTGCAGATGTGCCGACGTAATGTTGAAAGAACTAAATAGCCAACTGTTCGATGCATGTAACTTTGTCCATAGATGTTCAAGCTGTGTTGTTGTAAATTGACATCTGTGGCTATTGAGAGGCTTTATCGACGACACTTCACATTAGTTGTCATTTGCGTCTATCCACGGCCATCCTCCTTGACATACATATTTATTTTCTGCTAATCGCTGACATCCGTTCAGCTCCGCTTGTGACATCAAGTGGTAAGCATCCGCATTATAATTATATATAAGAAACTGGTTCCTCGATGTGGCTATCATCTTCGTTCCTTCAAACATAAACGGAATCGGAATAACTTTGTACAGCTGAGACACTTGGTCATTGAAGAGAGGAATAGATACAGCAATCACCAAGTCATTTTTCAACGTAGTAGCTCTGGCAGTCAACAGTTTATAAATTGTCCGCAACTGATCATCCTTCTTCCCTGGTAGCTTCAAGTGGTCTGGTATATGCTGTCTGATGTGGTTTACTGCGTCTTGCAATTGTGCTGGAGTGAGGAGCGCTGTATTTAATTTCCCGTGGTTTATATCAATCAGCAACTCAATTATTTGCGCCTGAACCTTTTCATTCTCTTCCACCATTAGCTGAAGGTCTTTTGTCACCATGAAGAATTTTATGGACTCTTTATACACGAAATAATTCTCTTTTACGGCTTCCGTAATGTTGTTGATTCTCTCAACCATCCTCTTGAAATTAACATTCACCTCTTCCGTGGTTCTTCTCAACACATTTGTAGTAGATTCGACCACTGATGTCTGCTTTTGGATCAGGAATTTCAAATCATGCTGGTTGTTTAATAGGTTCTTCATATTTTCCTCCATATGTCTTCGATTATCCGCATCCATTGTCCCAAACAACACGTTCTGCAGCGATCCTATGAACTCCAGGGGAGCTCTCTTCACTCGCTGAACTTCCCCGGGGAACAAATATTGATTTTCCATATTTCCCACTTGTCTTCCTATCGCGTCTAGCACGTGATCGCACTGGCTCTCAAAGTCCATTAGCTTTGGACATGATGTTCTCATATCTTTTAAAAGTAACTGTGCTCGTTGTATTAACTCAAAATACGGCTGCATATTGAAATGTACTATTACATTCCATGTTGACGCTACTACAACCACGGAGCCACTGTAGTCCAGGTATAATGCTGTTGAATTATTCAGTGGGGTTATTGTACCGCCAATTTGCGCCGCTCTACTTGAATTCACCGACGCCATCAATAACACCGACAGGAACACTCCAACTGCTGAAACTTTGTTGTCCTTCTTAGTATTCTTCTGGACATCAACTTCTTCTTCTGCCTTCACCAATGGACAAATCTTTTGAACAGGCCGTTTTAAACATCCGTTTGCAACTTTACTGATACTACCCGTATCTTGCCATCTTTGCCCGCAAATGTCTCGTCGACTCGACCAAGAGGCCATTTTGCTGGAGGCGATGTTTCCTCTTTGACAATCACCACATCTCCTTTCTGCACATTATCCTTTGGCTGGGACCACTTTCTTCTGTGTTGCAATGTGGTCAAATATTCATCCTTCCATCTGTTCCAGAAATCCTTTTTCATTTTCTGAATCAACTTCCATCGATTTAACGACCCGATGTGCTCCTCCGTATGCTCCGGGGCATCAACAAAGGATCTGCCTATCAAAAAATGTGCGGGCGACAACACGTCGAGTGACTCGATTTCTTCACTTTCTGCGTACACTAAGGGTCTTAAATTTAACATAGCTTCAACTTGGCATAGCAGCGTACTCATTTCTTCGTACGTTAATTTTGACTCTCCAATTACTCTATTAAGGTGAAATTTTACTGACTTCACACCAGCTTCCCAAATACCTCCTTGGTGAGGTGCCCCAGGTGGAATAAATCTCCATTGCACATTCTCTCCTGTCAAAAAACTCATCGCTGAACTGTTGTTTTTGACCGCTGCCTTAAAATCTTTATACAATTTTCGACTGGAACCCACGAAATTCGTTCCATTATCGCTGTAGATAACTGCGCACTTTCCTCGCCGGGCAAAAAATCCTTTGAGGGCCGCTATAAACCCTTCGGTTGTCAAGTCGCTAAATGCTTCTAGGTGTATTGCTTTCGTTGCCATACATACAAACACTGCGATGTATCCTTTAAAACATTTTTGTCCCCTAGTCCTTGAGCACTTCATTAGAATTGGTCCAGCATAATCCACGCCCGTGTGCAAGAATGAATGACTTATCATTACTCTGGGCTCTGGTAAATTTCCCATCAATTACATAGCTGTTTCCTGTTTATAACGAATACACTTCGTGCAATGGCGGATCTGCTTCTTTATAATTCTTCGTACACCAGTTATCCAATATTTTCTCTTAATAGCAGTTTCAGTTAATCGATTACCTTCATGCAGAGTTAATTTGTGGTAATCGCAAACCATTATTTCAGCCAGGTGGGATTTTTGAATAATCACTGGATGTCGCTGGTTGAATTGCATACTTGCATTCTGTAGTCGCCCTCCAATTCGCATAATGCCGTTCTTGTCAATAAATGGATGAAGACTCGCAATGCTGCTATTTCTGCTCACTAACTCCTTGTCTATCAGAGCTCTTCGTTCTTTAGGAAATTGTAATATTTGATGACGCCTCAAAATTACTTCCTCTGCACCCTCAATCTCTGCTACTGCAAGCGCTGCTGAACCTGGTTTCTTGCCTTTCACTATTGCAACAAACCTCAGAATGTAGGCAACAATTCTCTGTAGCTTTGAGAAACTCGAACATTTCTCGGTTATGGCATCTACAAAATGTTCGTCTCTAGCCGTTATAGCGCTCATCAATACTGGTTGCTTCTGTTGCGGCATGGAGGACCACTCATCTGATGTCTTCTGTAGCCATTTAGGTCCACTCCACCAAATACTTTCTTCTTCTATCTATAATGCTCCTCTAGACCCCAGATCTGCTGGATTCTCTTTTGTGGGTACATAGCTCCATCTTGTGTTGGCCAACTCTCTAATTTCATTAACTTTGTTTCGAATGAATCTGTTGGAATTCTTACTGTTATTTATCCAGCTCAAAGCTATTGTAGAGTCGCTCCATGCAAAAATCGTAAATTGACCTCTCACGACAGGCACAACTCGTTTTAGCAGCTTAGACAATAAATGTGCAGCACATAACTCCAACTTTGGCAGCGTCTTTCTATTCTTGATTGGATTTACTTTCGTTTTCGACGTCAGTAAATGTATACTATTTTTGCATTTTACGTATACCACAGCCGCATATGCTTTTTCAGAAGCATCTGAAAATCCATGTATTTCCATCGACTCGTTTGTAGATGGTGACACCCATCTTGGTATTCGTAGTGTATTTAGTGCGGTTACTGAATTTACAAACTGCTTCCATTCTGTAACAACATCTTCTGGGATAATTTCGTCCCAGCCTGTTTGCATAATCCACAATTTCTGCATCAGGAGTTTCGCTACAACTGTGACTGGAGTGAGCCATCCCAGAGGATCAAAAATTCTCGCAATGAATGATAAAATTTTTCTTTTTGTGAATTTTTCTTCGAATTTCATATGAAATTTGAATTCATTCTTTTTTATATGTGTGTCAACTTCTGGATCGTCTCCTATTCTAAACAGACTCCTCACTGCTAAGAATGGCGCTGCTGTTGTTCCATAAGTGACTGTTGTCAATTTATATTGCTGAATCGGCTGCTTTTCATCCTCTCTCCACAATATATACTGATACTCCTGATCAGCTGGAAGCACTTTTATTTGACGGTACATCTTCTCTACGTCCGCTGTTATGATGTCAAATATGTCCCTTTGCAGCTCAGGTCCCGTGTACATAATGTCATTCAAGCTCTTGCCATTTGTTGATTTTGCCGATGCATCGAAGACTACTCGTACTTTCGTAGTTATACTTCCTTCTCTTACGACTGAATGCTGCGGTAAGTAGTACTTCCCTTCAACTGCTGCTGACACCTTTTCCATATGGCCCAACTCTTCGTACTCCTTCATAAATTTTTTGTAGCTTTCATCAAGATTTGGATTACGACGTAGCTTCTTTTCTATTGACAATAATCTTGCAATTGCCAGACCTTTCGAATCACCAAGGGATTTATCATCTTTCAGTGGTAATGACACCACTATTCTTCCTTCATCTTCCACCACCGTTGTTTCATTGTACCTTTGCATGCACCAGTCATCTTCGATCGTCATACTTGATGGCGTGTCCACCTCCTCCAACTCCCAGAACCTTTCCAAGTTTGTCACTGCCGAATAAAATCTTCTGGATTTATCTTTAAGCTGAACTTTACCAGACAAGATCCATCCCAGTTTTGTTTTTTGGGCAAAAGGTCCTTTATCTTTCACTTGACCTTCTTCCATTATTTCAGAATAAAGGTCGCCGCCAATGATCAAATCCACTCTGTCGCATTTATTAAATAAAGGATCTGCTAGCGTATAGTTGTTCCATTCTTCTATACTGGTTTCGAATGACTCTTCTGGCTGTGCACTCATCACTGTTGGCAGAACTAACGCTTCTGTGCTGAAGACATCATTACTCAGAAATCGAGGTTTCATATCCAACTTAACTTTGTGTTTTGAGACCCCAACGTGTGTGCTGCCAAGGCCATGAATCACAGTGTTATTTCTAATCCTCGGGAGTCCCAAAATTTGAGCGGCTTCCTCTGACACCGACGTCACTTGAGATCCTTGGTCGATAATAGCTCTCATTATCACATATTCTCCGCTTATTGCCCGCACTTTCACTTGTGCCGTTGCTAGCAATACAGTTGAATGATTCTCCTGTGTCACCATCGTTGCTTTTGAACCGCTGGAATCTTTTTTCGTCTCTGCCTTTTTTATGCCTTTTTGTTCGTTCACGTGTAGTAGTGTATGATGTCGTCCATTACACGTTTCACACCGCCTGTAGCTGAGACACTTTTTATCAGTTTTGTGATTCGGACAGAAGTAGCACATTTGAATCTCTTTAGCTTTGTTTTTTCTTTCGATTGGTGTCATTGCTAAATACTTTCTGTAGTCAAACATTTTGTGTCCCACTCCATTGCAGACATGACAAGACTCTTGCATTTGATTGATTCTTTTTTCGAATCTAATTTCTTTCTTAGTCACCAACGCGTCCCCTGCTGCTTCTAACGCTAAAAATTGTTGCTCCAAAAACTGGATCACATCTTCGAGTTTCTGGATTTCTCTTGGCTTCTTTATCTGTTGTTCGTATAATCGCAAACCATTTTTGTCAAATTTCCTTAGGATGACTCTGGCGAAGAATGTAGCTGTATTTTCCAAAGGTATTTTCATTGACTTTAGCCCTTGGATACTGTTTTTGGTAGTATCTAGCATCTGTTTCACGCTGTTTGTTGACTCGCTGTCCATTGATGGTTGATCCAAAATTGCGTCAACCAATTTGTTGAAAAGTACTCTTCGATTTTCGTACCTTTCCTTCAATAATTCCAACGCCTCTTCATAATCGCTATCTTGGGTTCGAAGATGTTGAATTATGCGGCTCGCTTCTCCTTTCACAGCCGCTTTTAGCCTATGCATTTTTTCCACTTTGGTGTAGTATGGTGCGTCGTGCACTAGGCTTTTAAACAAGTCGTGAAATGATTCCCATTCACTTATATTTCCCATGAATGTAGGAACTTCAATTTCTTTTTTATTTATTATTGTATAAGGCCTATCGACCTTTTCTGCATTTTTCGGTTGAGTCTGTCTGATTTCTGCCGCTCTAATTGATTTCTTCATTAATAACTGTCTCCATTGAGCCACAATATCCGAGTCGAATCTGACCTCCTTTTCAGCGGCATTTATAAGACCTTCGGTAAATTTATAAGCACTATCCAGCTCATCTTCTGTTTGAAGGCAATCCATCATATCCATGGTCTGTTCCATATGTTGTAGCAGACCTCTTGTCTCCACCTCGTACTTGGTCAGTACCGAGCCTTCGATCGATTCGTCTTCTTGGGAATATGGCCCCATAGCCGCATCCCTTCTTTCCCCAGCTTTTTTACTGAGATTTGAAGTCCCCTCGTCTTTTGTACTCACCGTCACTACCATTTTCCTTGCCGCAGCCTCCTTCTGACTCGGCTTTGAAGAGATTAGCAATTCATTCATTGCATCCCTTTCTTCATTGTCGTGGATACGTTTTGTTGTCTCAATTTCAAGCTTGTTTCTGTTATCTGCCACCACTAGTCTATTTTCCGTTTCGTCTTTAAAACAGCTTTCATCTTCAGGCTGCATACCTTCAGTTTCAGCGTTTTTCTTTCTCATCTTTTCGATTAATTTGCGGATGTCCATCACCAATTGCGGCATTGACGAGACTACTTCGCTGTTCTGGTAGTCACCGAATGTGCCAAACTGAGTGATTATAACTTCGTGATTTTTTCGGAAGTTTCCATATTTTTCCTCGAGCGTCCTTTCCATGACTGCCAATCTATTAGGACGTGTTGGTTCCTCCAACTGGCTCTTCAGATCTGACAGAACGTGGTGGATATCTTTTTGGGCATCGCACAATTGTGTAAACTTCTTCATTTTATTTTTTAACTATTAATTTTCACTGGTTCTTTTTTAAATTAAGGTTTCGAAGGACCAAACTGTTCGCGTTGGAATATTTTTACTACACTGCTTTTATTTATTAAAAATATTTCTTAAGAACTAGTTATGATAATATGACTTAACCTAAATTATCATTAAGTGCAAATGAGAGAGAGATAGATTCTAACTGTACACATGCATATGCACCATGCCACCATAAACCTTAGGGGGAGGTCATACACACACATAGCTATCTTACATGTGGCAAGCAAACATGCTGCACTTGCTTATCAGTCTGAGTAAAGATTACATCCCATAATCTAACTCCACCATAACACATGCAGCAATTAAAAATTCTGTATTATTTATTTCTAAATCGAAGGTCTGCTCACTACAGTTTCTTATCTTATTTAAAGACCCCCACATGCTTGCCCCTTTGGTGTTTGTATTTATTTGTGGACTGTACATTTGTTAACAATAGATTTCCTTTCCACAACTTATCTCCTCTATTCAACTAAAATAATTTTATGAAATCTGTTCACTCATCCGTAAACAACATAAATATATAACTTTTTTAATATCTGCAATTTTTTGTACTTTGAATAATAAATAAATTAAAAAAAAAACAAATTTATGCATAAATTAATATAAATATTGGTAATTATTAGTTTAATAGAACCTTTTTTCGGACTTTGGAGATTATAATACAAAATATTTACAATATAGTTATAATGTGAAAGCATATGTTATGGTTATTGTTCCCGTTTGGAAGTTAGGCTATAAATCGTTATATATTGCTATATAACACATATTGAGTAACATACTGAATAACACAAATCCGGCTATATATTTTTCTATAACTAGCGAACGGCTGCGAAAGTTAATTTAGTAACCCAGTTTTGGTGCCGAACTTTCAGTAAGTAATGTAAGCATAAAACAATTTGGGGGAAATATACAATTCATAGAAGTAGTTCTATACGCAATCATATAAGCTCTTTTTATTGTTTTTGAGAATTGCTAAATTCGTTCCAAATGGTAGAGGAAGGTACCAAAAGGAGTGGATCAATCAATATCTGTCATCTTCACGCCAGATCTTGGGCTGATATAAATATTGAGATATGTGAAACTTAAAGAGAATCGGACACTTATTTAGTATTTTATTATAATTATAAATATTCAAAACTAGCTGGCCCAGTCCGCGTTGCCGGCCCGTGGTTTTTATCTATTATGCATAAAAGCATAATTATTCACAGATATGACTGATATAAGTGTTCACTTACTGGTCAATTAAAAGTGTTTTAAAATACCTGTACCCATATTTAAGCCGTGGGCTTCAATATTTAAACCGTGGGCTTCAAATGTGTGGATGTGGTATACAAATCTATTAAAAAGTATATATCAATCGTATCCCCTTGTAAGGGATCAAATTAATTTTTAGTATAGTAAAAATCGTAACAAAATTTTCCAGTCAAATGAGCAGTAATTTGGAATTTACTGTATTTTGTACACCTCATGATTGAGGTCTGAATGATTTAAGAATATCCAAAGCTAATTACTTTTTTAAACCCATTAGCTCCTCAGATTGTGCATTAGAGTCCTCATAAGTCCCCCTAATCATGTCGGCCCGTTTGTCCGCCAAAAGGTGGACTTGAGGAGGTAGTATTACATGAAGAAATTTGTAGATATGTTGAAATTTTTGTGTAAGATTTTCACCCCCCAAAAACACATTTTTAGCCAAATCCTTTGAAATATGGTAAAATCAGGAGTTACCTTTACATGGGCCCTACTCCGAAACATCGACCTACATTGAAAACTTTCTTCTACCCCCTATAATCCGAAAAAATTCGCATAATTTAAATAAGTAAAAATAGTTTTATCCACCTCCTAATTGAGGGCAGAATGATTTCATAGTCGAATATAATAACTATTTTACACCCATTACCGTAATATGGAAATTAATTTTATTTGCCATTTCAATTGTAAGGTCGAGACCCCATAAAGTCCATATTTTTCATCATAGTATAATTCAATGACAATTCAACAAATATTCGGTCCCGTGCTACTTTCTTATATTTGTAATTTGTTCATGTTTTCATAATTTATTTCATATAGATGTTCATCCCAAATACATCTCTTGGGGGTTACAAATTCAAGTGTGAAAGTGGACTTGCGGATACTCCAATGTGGGGACTTTACTCAAATAAATTAAATTTTTTAGCCAAATCAATTGATGAATGTGGTCAAGACCAATATGAAAATTTCAAATTTTATGCGAAGAGGTTCTCTACCCCCTTAGAAACAAAGAAGCCAAATAAGGGCCAAAAAATGAAAAAAAGTGGCGGATACCCCAAAATAGGTTAAATCATACGATGGTTATATAAATATGAAATCGGGTTGTACCCTTATCCGTGAGTTATGATGATTTAAGGTTATATTGAATGTTTGGGAAGAATTTCTGGAAGGATAGAAATCCTTTTCTAACTAAGAGTCCCATTCGCTCTACTATTTTCCACCCTTTATATTTGGTATCTTACTGATTGTACTCCCAAAGAATTTCGCGTTTTGAGCTCTCATTGGACGGATTATTGTCACATGAAAGAAGAAGGTCCACGCTTTGAAATGTGTCCCATTAGGCTTTTTCGGTAACTTTTGTTTGTTTAAATGTGTTCGCATCTTCCAGCTGAACCACGATGTAGGCCCTGGAGTTGAAAGGAAGATGTCAGTTAACATCGTATTTCGCAGTTATTTCATTATTTTTGTGAAAAATTGTAAATAGTGAAAAATTATTCTTTATTTTGTTCACAAAAATCCACTGAATTCAATAATACAAATTGAAAAAAATTTCCAAAAGAAGAATAACAAATTGAAAAAATCTTCAACTTGTTCGCTGCTTTTTTACAGCAAATGTTTAAAGATCCTTACAAAGTTTGTCAATAGAATGTACTATTATTTTAAAATTCTTTTCCATTGAAAATTTTTTTTCGATTTTTTTTCCCGATTTGAGAATTTTTGCAATGATATCTCTTTTTTCGTGATTTTTTTTAGCGATTTTGAAAAAGAAATTATCTTTTAACTTTGGTGTGACCTATCATCTATTCCGTTTAGCGACATTATTCACCGGAATTTTCAAATTTCAAATTTATATATATATATATATATATATATATATATATATATATATATATATATATATATATATATATATATATATATTTTGATGATTTTAGCTACATTATAAACAGATTTTTCTTCAAGTTTCGCATTAAAATATTGTAATAACTTATGACAAAAGTTGCCTATGCAGGTCCACGTCGTCGTATAGTGTAATGTCCAATCTCGACTCTCATTGATACTTTGTAAGGATATTCAATCCTTGGCTTGAGTCTTATCAAATGAACAGAAAGGATATTTAGTAGTAAGGTATTGATAACTAGTTCAAAAACAATCAGACTGGGAGCCTATAATTCGCTAGCTAACAGTCGTGTATGGGGGGTTCGTGTCTGTTATTGATCTCAAACAATATCCTTCGGACATAAACAAAAAAATATTTTATTGTAGACTCCCGAGATATAACAAAAAAAAGTTAAATTTGGATGCACTGGTTTTCTGGCCAACTATTGTACCCCGGTTGGTCCAGATCATAAGGGAAAGCGATCGGAAAATCAATCTAGATACTTGTATAAATAAACTCCTGATGTTTCTTGGAGTTTGTGCCTCTTAACCCTTACCCTTCCATGGTCTCAATGGCATAATGTTTTGTTGGGACCCCTAATGCAATTTCCTCCCTTCAAACTACCTCACCACAGTAAGAAAACTGATTATGGTTTAGAGATTCATCTTGTTATTACAAGGTGTATTTAGATATAAGCCATTAAAGGATTCTAGGAAATTAAATAATTCAAAAAAATATAAAATATATATAACAGAGGTGGTTATACATTTTGAAATTCATTTGCTTTAAATGTAATGATTTAAAACTAATTTCTTTAAAGCTATTTTTGTATTATGATTTATAAATAGGTTCTAGATGCAAGACAACTTGTCTTTAAACGAATCAGATGGATGAAAAATGTATATCTAGGATATTTCATAAATCATAAATATATTATATAATTATTTTTGTAATAGATATATAAATGTTAACGAAATGTTCGAAATTCGTTAATTTAATATGCATAAAAAAAAACTAAAACTGGATAAGAAAAAAAATGTTTCCTAACCTTAACTAATTTTGTGGATGTATTCGAGAGAGATACATATATTGTGATACCAAAATTACAAAAAAAAAACGAAATTTTAAGGTCCTTTTAAGACAAAAAAAATGGTCTAAAGGACAATATAGAAATTTTAAGTTTTCGGAAATATTTGATCCTTCGAATACATCCTTTTTTAAGGACCCATATGCAAATATTTCAAATATTGATTATAATTTACTTACTTACATCGAATTTCTTATTTTTTTGAGTTTTTCTCTTGTTTTTGTGTTTTCTTAAAGATCTGGACAGCTACATACATTACATTGGTGTGATCGACGAGGCCTCGTAGAACATCTTTGTATGTGTTGTTGTGTGAAGGAAGGATAATGCTTATTTTCTCTGTAGGATTAGAAGTAGTAATAGTTAATCATTTGAAATGTATTGCATATGTTCAGGAGAAATTTATAGAAATTATGATATAATAATTTAAAAGAACTTATCTGATTTTATAAATACAAATTGTAATACTGCCGGAGGTGGGATTCGAACCCACGTTACTGGTTTCTAGACGGCGGACAAAGCCAGCTTCCTACGCCCTGGGCTACCGCCGGTGTTTGGACACGGTGTTTTATAAATAGGTTTTGTGTATTTACCGCCACGACCTTGGTTCAATCATCGGAACACTCCGTCACTCGGTTGAGAAGTTATTTTAAGAAATCGGATTTGTCTATGTGACGTCGTAAAGCTTGGCTGAACACATGTAGCCTTACACAATGGCCGGTTTTACACAATTTCCAACTGTTGATAGATTCCCAAGGAAAAAACGGTTTTGCCGTCGGTAGTAATTAAGATAGTAGAAAAAATTGTCCAAAGCAAAAAGGTGAAAATGATGTTCCAACTGGCGGTAAATCTTGTTAACTGGATAAGGACAATTGTGGAAAATCTATAAAAATAAAATAACTGGTCTAACACCAAACTTGCATAGAATTTGTACGCCACTGCTTACCTTGTTTTTAATTTATTACTCTTTGAAGTCGATGGACTTCAAAAAAAAAAAAGAGATACCAATCGAAAAAAAATCAGAGGTCTTTTTTTTGGAGAAACCTTTTAAATAACTTTTTGTTAGTTTTTTCAATCCTGCTTATTTGTAGCGCTTAAAAAAATACCTTGAAATACAGTTTAGTTGTGTTTCCCAAGCAAATTGTGGAACCAATTTTACATAAAGTTTCCGGATTTCTTTGATATTTACGGATTTATATGCACTTTTTGTTAAGTTTAAAACAAGCAAAAATGAGTAGGTATTTTTTTTTTCTCTTCGCTTAATTGTTGTTCACACTATCAGAACGAGGAAGCAAAAGAATGATTGTCGATTTGTTACAACTGAGGAGAGTGCCAAATTCGTGGTATTTGATTTTCACCACCAACATGCAATATTACGGCGAATTTAATTGACAATACACACGTAATTTATACTTTAGACGGACCGTTAGTTACTACTACATAGCTCGGAATTAATAGCTCCGCCTCTTATCCAAAACCGTAATATCGTAAAAAAAATATTTAGTTTTACAAAATAAAAATAGTTTGTTCTAACCGGGAATTGATCACAGGTCCTTACGCCCCGGAGTCCAGCACGCTTCCTCTGCGCTAACACTGCATGTGTGGCCGGATTGACACAATACTGGGATTAGCAGATTGGTTACATTTCCTGTTACATTTTCCAGGGCAAATGAGCAGTAGTATCCCAGCACACAATTTTAATACCATTGGCTAGGTGAGTTATTGTCGAAGCGTAGTTTCTCACAAAACCGAGTAATATCGATCTTTGAATTACGATATTAATCGGAATCAGAATAATTATGACCTTATGTCTTTGGCGTGGTAAGTCCCGATAAGATTACCATTTAAGTCCTCCAATTCGTAATAAACGTTTCCAATTTTTTTCGGACTTTGGCTGGTAGAAAAATGGTCCTTCCGAAGAAGTTGAAGCTGATCTTCTTTAGAAAGATTTAGCTGGGGTTCATCAAGTAATTGCAGGTTTTTCAAGAGAGAGTAGGTATCTCCATGGGTGACCATGTTAAATCCAAATGTGGCAAAATATGGGGAACATTTAAGGGTTTGGTGGAGAGAATTCCTTAAGGAACAACTAATATACGACAAGTATTCATCCCATAGACGTTGATCTTTCTTCAGATATGCCCGAATACTTGCAATAATGGACCGGTTGACGCGTTCAGATGCGTTAGCCTGCGGCGAATAAAGAGCTGTGTAAATGTGTTGCACTCCGAACTTTGTTAAAAAGGAATTGAATTCGTTAGATTTAAATTGGGTACCATTATCACTGACAATTTGTTCCGGTACACCAAATGCATGGAAAATATTTTTCAGTAAGAATTCTTGAATAGGAATTGAAGTTAATTTCTTAAGAGGACATAACCAGTGGTATTTTGTCAACTGATCAAGGACAATAAATAGGCCTATGTGTCCATTTTTTGAGCGCGGATAAGGTCCTAAGATATCTACATATAACCTTTGAAAAGATCTCGTTGTTTGGACCAGCTTCCCCATTTAGGGTTTCAAAATGTAATTAGGGTGTTTGGAAATTTTACACGTTTCACAAGTTCGGATGTATTCACGAACATCGGTCACCATGCCAGGCCAGAAAAAGTGACGTCGTATAAGGTCCAGGGTTTTTGCCATACCACCGTGTGACGCTACAGGACTGTTATGGAACCTTTCTATCAAGGAGTGTCTCATTTTTTCAGGAATCCACAATTTCCAAGCATTATTTGTTTGGGCTGGATCACCAGTATAGTGATCTGTTCTGATATATACAAATTTGTCTATTAATTTAATATCGGGATATTTTGAGGAGTTATTCGTAATTTTATTTCTCAATATTTGATAGTCGTTGTCATTGAAGAAGGGGGAATCTAATTCTATTTCGGGTTCTATTTCGTCTATGGCTGAAATCTCATCAACAGGTATCCTAGACAGGACATCGGGTACTACATGATCCCGTCCCTTTCTGTGGCTAATTGTGAATTTATAAGGCTGCAATTTGAAAACCCATCTGGCTAATCTACCTGTTAAGTCAGGTTGTTTCATCAGCCATAAAAGTGATGAGTGATCAGTCACGACCTCAAATTCTTGTAAATCAAGGTAGCACCTGAATTTTTTAATGGCCTCAATTGCCGCTAGACACTCCCTCTCTGTCACACTATAATTTCTTTGAGCGGTGTTTAGTTTTTTAGACATGAACGCAATTGGACGTTCGTTGCCATCATCGTCAATCTGTACCAGTACTGCCCCAATGCCATAGTCTGAAGCGTCACAATGCAAGTAGAATTTTCGCGTGAAGTCAGGGTTTGACAAAACAGGTGCAGTGGTTAATAGGTTTTTGATGGTCTGAAAGGAATTCTGAGCTTCAGGAGTCCAATGGAATTTCTTTTTTGATGACAAAGTTTCAGTGATGGGAAATGTGATAGAGGAAAAGTTCTCAATAAACCTCCTATACCAGCTGGCTAGGCCTAAAAATCCTCTGACCTGCTTTACATTTTTGGGTACAGGCCAGTTGGCAATCGAATCTACCTTTTCAGGGTCCGTTTGAATACCCCCATCCCCTATAACATAACCCAAATATTTTGTTCTGGTTACACAAAATTGTGACTTTTCAATATTTAGGGTTAGATTGGCTTTTCGAAATTCTTGGGACAGACGAACTAATATGGCTAAATGACTGTTAAAGTCTTCAGAAACAATAACGATGTCATCTAGATATCCGAATACACAAAATCTAAGGTCTGGCGGAATAATCATGTCTACAAGCCGGCACATTGTCTGAGGGGCTGTGCAGAGCCCGAAAGGCATCACTACAAACTGATACAGTGGCCTTCCGGGCACTGTGAAAGCTGTAAGTGCCTTGGACTCCTCTGACAGGCCAATCTGCCAGTAGGCATCTTTTAAGTCCAGTTTGGTTATAATATTTGCCTTAGGCAACCTCGCAAATATACCCTCAATACTGGGAAGCGGATACGCATCCTTCCTGGTGACTTGATTCAATTTTCTCGCATCTAAACATAAGCGAATTTTATTGGGCTTTACGACTAGTCGCATAGGTGACGACCATGCAGATTTAGAAGGCTCTATGACTCCAAGCGACAACATACGGTCGATCTCCTGATACATTAAATGCTCTACAGCCGGAGAAACCGGATAAAATCGCTGTTTAACGGGCTTGGCGTCACCTATGTCGATACTATGTTGCAAATAAGAGGTTCTACCTAGACCTTGCTGGGTAAAACTTGGAAAAAGTTCTATGATTGTTTTCAATTGCACCTGTTGATTGGAGTTTAAAGGATATTTAACATCGGAATTTGGAATTAATTCAGATTTGGAGTAAGAGGACTCTAGAGTATTATCGAACAAGACGCCCGTAGATTCTACAGATGAGACATCAGGCAGTTGGCAAGGCCTATCCGACGGATTGCTAGTAATAGAATTATCAAATACGTCAGGGGCCAATGCGAAGGATTTCCAAAAATCTAGACCAAGTATCAGGCGTTGTGTTATGAAGGGCACTATTAATAATTTCAATTTGTGAAATTCTCCACGAAAATGCATATCAACACTCAAATATCCTAGTGTTTTTTGAATGGATCCATCTGCAGTCCTGACCGCTGTTTTTCCTGGGATATATTGGGGATAACTTGAAAAGTCCTGTGAGGCTAAATCAGATCCTATGCAGGAGATATTAGCACCCGTATCTAATAGACCATATTCAGTAAAATTAAGGAATTTTACTTTGGCATACAACCTTTTATCGGACGGAGAATTGACTATAGTAGAAATGACGTATTTTACGGATTGTTTTCTTCGTCGAAAATAAAGTCGAAGCCGACAAGTGGACCTTTTTGGACGCTTAGATTTTGTGGTTAAAGGTTTTGATACAGAAAAAATGTGGTTGCGTTTCTCAAGATAGGTTTGATATCTTTCATGATATGGACGAATTGGGTAGAGATATTTATGAACAGTTTTTTCTTGATTTATATCTGGTTTAAGTATAGTGATATTAGTTATGGGGTATTTACTTGGAGAGGGTTCAGGTGCGACTTGAACTTTTAAGGAATATTGCTGTTCTGGTTTAGTCGTAAGGAGTTTTTTGACTGCATAGAGACTTTTCTCTTAGCACATTTCACACATTGTGGTTTGTATATATTTTTAGAACCACATCCATAGCAAAATACTTTTCGATCCTTGAGACAATCGTCCCAACAATGACCAATTTCATCGCAGTTCCAACATTTCAAAACATATGGCTCTTTATTGAGGGCATCTATACAAACATCCTTATTTGGTTCGTCAGAAACTATTCCGTCCGATTGTAGTTCGGCAATATTTCTTTGAGCTTTTGAGGTTGTATTAGAAAATTGATATTTCTGGCTTGAATTTTTTCTATAGTAATCCTCATTCATTAAGTTTTCTCTCATTTGTACCAGTTTCCTGAGATGAGGAATTGTTAAAATTGGGACATACAGAAGTTCGTGACGAATATCTGGCCTCAGATTTCGTACAAGAATTTCTACTAATTCCTCTTCGGGAATTGGCTGTCGAAGTTTGTCAGCTATTAAACATATAGCATCATAAAATGAATCAAAAGATTCGCCTGGTCGCATCTTTCTTCCTCGAATAGCTTCCATAAGATCAAAATTGGATCTAAGATCTTTAAACTGACAGCGTAAAGCGCCACAGAATTCATTCCATTGAATGGAATCCACATTTTTGTGGTACCTCCAGTACCATTCTTTAGCTTTGCCTGTTAAAATTATGGGTAAATTCTTACAAATATAAGTAAAGTTGTCATTCAAATGTTCTTTAGTTAGAGTCTTGATCCGATAAAGAAATTCATCAACAGATAGCCCACTGCTGGAACCATCAAATTGTAAATTCCAGTTCTGGATAATGAAAGTTACCCTATCTGGCCGTAAAATCTGTGAATTTGGTTCAGAACTAGAAGGTTTAGAAATATTGAGGGGATTCTCATTATCAAAGTTCGGTTGCTGGTTTAAATTCACACGAGAATTGTCATTCCTTGAATTAAGGTTTCTTGGAACAGAGGAAGTATTGGTTTGAAACTGAGTTCCAATGTTAAAATTTTGAAGAATTTTAATTATATTTTTTTCAATAATTTGATTGAGTTGAGAATAATCAATTTCATTGGATTTATTTGTGTTGGGATCTCGAATGTGAGCATTTTGTATTGGTTGGTTTTGCTCCGCATTTGAGAAATTCATAATATTATTGTTGTTGTCATTGGAAAATATCTGAGAAGTAGAATCTTCTATTAGTTCCTTCATATTATCCAAGTTATTGCTAGCATTGAGGTTTTCTGAGAGTAATGTCCGACTCAAATTTCTCGTCATTGGGCGATTAGTCGCCGTACCACGACCTTTCCCACGATAAGCTGGGCGAGATTTTTTTATAGTTCCTGTCTGGGTTGACATCTCATTGGATTCAACACAGTTAATAGGATACTTTCTCAGATTTGATAGTTCAAATGTCTCCTTACACAAAGGACACTGTGAAGAATTAGCTAAAGCTAGTTCTATGCAAGAACGATGGAAAATATGTTGACAAATGTCAATAATACAACACTCTTGAATTTGCGAATTTATCGCGTCTTGGCAATAATGACAGTTCAAATTCTCAACAACGGAGGTTCCACACTCCAAATTAGGATTCGGCATAGGACTTCTGAGTATCGACATTTTAAAGTTTAAAAATAATAAAAAAAACAGAAATAAAAATATATTTCCTTTACGAAAATAGATTAAAAATTCAAAACAAAAATAATATATAAACACACGTTTCTTACTTTTGTGGTGAGGCAATAGTGAGGAAAATACTGCTGGGTATCTAAGAATTGATTAAGAAATAATATCAAACTGGGCTATGGAGTAATTATAGGATTATAGACTGCTAACTATAAGACAAACCATCATTCTACAGATCCTCGAACTGATATTTTCGGACTTGGATTCGCCCCAGCAAAACCAAAGTGTATCCAGAATAAAATCAGGATGATGATAACTAAGTCTTGTAGAAAGGAAAATCTATAAGCCGGTAATTTACTTGAAGTACTTTTAACAAAACTACTTGACCTCATTTATACAGGTACAGAAAAGATTGAAAAAGGGACATCCCGGTCAGAAATTTCCGAAACCATCAGAAAACTGATAATCCTGAGAGCCTTTAACAATTATTCCGTACTCTGGCCATGACGGAAAAGAAATTTTAATAAAAATATTTGTTAAGGAAAGTTAGGACGGAGGATGTATGGGACAATTCGCTCTTTAAGGATAATGCAAACACATTTTTATATGAACTTGAATTCTTATTAAAGAATGCTATTTCGCTGTAACAAAGGATAATAAATTCCTTAAAGGATTCGATTTTTTTTCGCCCCACGTTGGGCGCCATTCTATTTATGTAATGTCCAATCTCGACTCTCATTGATACTTTGTAAGGATATTCAATCCTTGGCTTGAGTCTTATCAAATGAACAGAAAGGATATTTAGTAGTAAGGTATTGATAACTAGTTCAAAAACAATCAGACTGGGAGCCTTTAATTCGCTAGCTAACAGTCGTGTATGGGGGGTTCGTGTCTGTTATTGATCTCAAACAATATCCTTCGGACATAAACAAAAAAATATTTTATTGTAGACTCCCGAGATATAACAAAAAAAAGTTAAATTTGGATGCACTGGTTTTCTGGCCAACTATTGTACCCCGGTTGGTCCAGATCATAAGGGAAAGCGATCGGAAAATCAATCTAGATACTTGTATAAAGAAACTCCTGATGTTTCTTGGAGTTTGTGCCTCTTAACCCTTACCCTTCCATGGTCTCAATGGCATAATGTTTTGTTGGGACCCCTAATGCAATTTCCTCCCTTCAAACTACCTCACCACAGTAAGAAAACTGATTATGGTTTAGAGATTCATCTTGTTATTACAAGGTGTATTTAGATATAAGCCATTAAAGGATTCTAGGAAATTAAATAATTCAAAAAAATATAAAATATATATAACAGAAGTGGTTATACATTTTGAAATTCATTTGCTTTAAATGTAATGATTTAAAACTAATTTCTTTAAAGCTATTTTTGTATTATGATTTATAAATAGGTTCTAGATGCAAGACAACTTGTCTTTAAACGAATCAGATGGATGAAAAATGTATATCTAGGATATTTCATAAATCATAAATATATTATATAATTATTTTTGTAATAGATATATAAATGTTAACGAAATGTTCGAAATTCGTTAATTTAATATGCATAAAAAAAAAACTAAAACTGGATAAGAAAAAAAAATGTTTCCTAACCTTAACTAATTTTGTGGATGTATTCGAGAGAGATACATATATTGTGATACCAAAATTACAAAAAAAAAAGAAATTTTAAGGTCCTTTTAAGACAAAAAAAAATGGTCTAAAGGACAATATAGAAATTTTAAGTTTTCGGAAATATTTGATCCTTCGAATACATCCTTTTTTAAGGACCCATATGCAAATATTTCAAATATTGATTATAATTTACTTACTTACATCGAATTTCTTATTTTTTTGAGTTTTTCTCTTGTTTTTGTGTTTTCTTAAAGATCTGGACAGCTACATACATTACATTGGTGTGATCGACGAGGCCTCGTAGAACATCTTTGTATGTGTTGTTGTGTGAAGGAAGGATAATGCTTATTTTCTCTGTAGGATTAGAAGTAGTAATAGTTAATCATTTGAAATGTATTGCATATGTTCAGGAGAAATTTATAGAAATTATGATATAATAATTTAAAAGAACTTATCTGACTTGATTTCACAAATTTTATAAATACAAATTGTAATGCTGCCGGAGGTGGGATTCGAACCCACGTTACTGGTTTCTAGACGGCGGACAAAGCCAGCTTCCTACGCCCTGGGCTACCGCCGGTGTTTGGACACGGTGTTTTATAAATAGGTTTTGTGTATTTACCGCCACGACCTTGGTTCAATCATCGGAACACTCCGTCACTCGGTTGAGAAGTTATTTTAAGAAATCGGATTTGTCTATGTGAGGTCGTAAAGCTTGGCTGAACACATGTAGCCTTACACAATGGCCGGTTTTACACAATTTCCAACTGTTGATAGATTCCCAAGGAAAAAACGGTTTTGCCGTCGGTAGTAATTAAGATAGTAGAAAAAATTGTCCAAAGCAAAAAGGTGAAAATGATGTTCCAACTGGCGGTAAATCTTGTTAACTGGATAAGGACAATTGTGGAAAATCTATAAAAATAAAATAACTGGTCTAACACCAAACTTGCATAGAATTTGTACGCCACTGCTTACCTTGTTTTTAATTTATTACTCTTTGAAGTCGATGGACTTCAAAAAAAAAAAAAAAGAGATACCAATCGAAAAAAAATCAGAGGTCTTTTTTTTGGAGAAACCTTTTAAATAACTTTTTGTTAGTTTTTTCAATCCTGCTTATTTGTAGCGCTTAAAAAAATACCTTGAAATACAGTTTAGTTGTGTTTCCCAAGCAAATTGTGGAACCAATTTTACATAAAGTTTCCGGATTTCTTTGATATTTACGGATTTATATGCACTTTTTGTTAAGTTTAAAACAAGCAAAAATGAGTAGGTATTTTTTTTTCTCTTCGCTTAATTGTTGTTCACACTATCAGAACGAGGAAGCAAAAGAATGATTGTCGATTTGTTACAACTGAGGAGAGTGCCAAATTCGTGGTATTTGATTTTCACCACCAACATGCAATATTACGGCGAATTTAATTGACAATACACACGTAATTTATACTTTAGACGGACCGTTAGTTACTACTACATAGCTCGGAATTAATAGCTCCGCCTCTTATCCAAAACCGTAATATCGTAAAAAAATATTTAGTTTTACAAAATAAAAATAGTTTGTTCTAACCGGGAATTGATCACAGGTCCTTACGCCCCGCAGTCCAGCACGCTTCCTCTGCGCTAACACTGCATGTGTGGCCGGATTGACACAATACTGGGATTAGCAGATTGGTTACATTTCCTGTTACATTTTCCATTAAGAGATAACAAAATAGTGATACAAAATATAACGCAAAAAAATGTAGGGCAAATGAGCAGTAGTATCCCAGCACACAATTTTAATACCATTGCACAGTGGTCGAGGTCGTATGGGAACAGCGGCCAAAAATACTTTCAGTGCAGATATCAATATGATTCTTTGGTTATGGTACCTTGATGGGATAAAAATAAAAAATGTGACAAAATGGATATTGTCGATGCATGTTTTGGCATGGTCCCCTTACAACGTACCTCCCGAATAAGGGTTATTTGCCCAATTTTTGTCACATTTCTACACAAGATTGTTCTGTTATTTGACATTTTACGTTCTAAAGAGCTAAAAAATAGTCTTACTGAAAATTATTTGGAACGGCCCGCCTTCAGGTAGAGTCCCCCTGTAAAGGTACCTCCAAAAATAGAAGCATTTTTTATTCAAATCAAGTCCAAATTTGATTATTTTTTGTAAACAAAATAAAATAACAATTTAATGTAAAATTAACTCAAAGTTAAATTTTGCACAAATAATTTGTTTGACTTAAGGCCCTATTGAAATTGGAGATAATCGGTCAAAATTTAGGAATAGCTCCCATATATATTCATCCAATTTGCCTTATATTGTGCACCAAACTTGTAATATCAGCCCAAATAGTATGGAATATACGTACGATCACATTGGATCTGAAAATAAATATGCCAAATTTAATCGAAATCGGTTCAGATGTAGATGTAGCTCCCATATATATTGTTCATCCGATTTGTTATTTTGGTCCTCCGCAGCAGTAATATGCTCTGTGTAACAACGATAATTGGGGAAATATAACTCAGAAATACCCTTTCTAAATTTTATCGAGATCTGTTAATATTTGGATATGGCTCAAATATATATCTTCGTCCGATTTGCCTTTTATTGTGCACCAAACGTGTAATATTAGCCCAAATCAAATTTAGATATAGCTCTCATATATATCTATCCGATTTAAAGTTATTTGTGCACCAAATGGATAATACAAGCCCGAATTGAAAAGGCGCAAATGCCTCGACAAATTTAGTAGAAATCGTTTCAGAGAAGGATATTCCTCCGATATATTATTTCCTTTGGACTTATAATTATAAATACAATCACAGTTGGTATGATTTAATTCTCACAAATTCCCCATTAAAACCTTTATTTGATATGTGACGCTCTACTAAATATGCAAAGTGGTGTAGGGTATCATGAAGTCGGCCCCGCCCGACTTTAAAACTTTTTTTACTGGTTATTGTTTGGTAACATTCGCTGTCCCGTTATAAAAGGGTCAGAGCTCAGAAGAAGACGGTTAATAAGATCTGTGTTTGTTGAAACACGAGATTTTTTTCGGGTATGATTTAGTGGAAACTTGGAAGATAGTGCCATGGATATATATTTGTTAACTCTTTAGCAGTGTCCAGTGCAAAGGTCTTAAATTTTTCGACTTTAATATTATACCCAGAAGACAATGCAGGCAACATTATTGAACACCCCTCAATTATATCCTTATCAATCCCAAACAACAAAAACATATTCTATGTCACTAGAACCATAGAACTGACAAAATTGGAGCAAAGCCACTTCAGTATATTGGGCATAACATACAAATCTGACAAAATCTGAAAGTTAAATTAGCACTTCTTGAATCTTAGGACCATTACTAATGGCGTGAAAAAAGTCACATTGGAGGATTCAGGGGGGAAAAGAATTAAAACTTTAACTGAAATCCAATTTTATTTTCAAAATTAATCTTAAAGGCAACTCAGAACACTCACATCGTCTATATTATACCCAACTACTAAACACACAAATTACTGCACTAAAAATAAGTCAATATCTTGCTTTTCAATAATAATGCCAAGATTTGTCATTTTAAAATTGATTTAATTTTGTAATACAGTTCTATTTTTACTCCACTTTTTCTCTGATCCCACTGAAAAAAGCAACTAACTAAATTTTCTCTTTTTTGATGCTATTTTTGAAGTGGGCCGTTAGATTGAAGCCAAGATTATTATGTTTTCTAAAAAGCTTAACCCCTTAAGAGTTCATTTGTACACATTTGACAATAAATATCTGATTTTCATTTTTTGAATTTTGGCCAATGGCAGCGACCACTGTGCATTGGCTAGGTGAGTTATTGTCGAAGCGTAGTTTCTCACAATAGGCATTCGGTATTTTTAAGATTTTATCAGAATTTTTAACGGATTTTATTTTTTGGAAATTGTCAAATGGTGGAGGGTGTTAAAAGTTCGGCCCGGCCGAACTTATAGCTTTTTTACTTGTTAATAAATAAATTCAGTGTAGTAAAAATATTTGTTGAATCGTCATTTAATTATACTATGGTGAAAAATATGGACTTTATGGGGTCTCCAACTTACAATTTAAATGGCAAACAAAATGAATTCCCATCTTATGATAATGGGTGTATAATAGTAATTATATTTGACTATTCTGAAATCATTCTGCCCTCAATAATGAGATGGATAAAACTATTTTTACTTATTGAAATCACGCGAATTTTTTTCAGTTTGACATGTTATGTTGTTTTGCCTCTATTTATCATCTTGTATTATAAACGGTGGAAAAAGTTTTCAATGTAGGTCGATGTTTCGGAGTGGAGTATAAAGGTACCTCCTGATTTTACCATATTTCAAAGGATTTTGCTAAAAATTTGTATTTGTGGGGTGAAAATCAACATATCTACAAATTTTAGAATTTTCTCCATGTTATAGTACCCCCTCTAGTACACCTTTTGGCGGACAAACAGACCGACATGGTTAGAGCGACTTATGAGGACTCTAATGCACAATCTAAGATGCAAATGGGTTTAAAAAGTAATTAACTTTGGCTGTTCTTTAATCATTCAGCCCTAAATAAGTGAATTCCAAATTAATGCTCATTTGACTGGAAAATTTTGCTACGATTTTTACCATACTAAAAATTAATTTGATCCCTTACATGGGGATACAATTGATATATACTTTTTAATAGATTTGTAGAGCACATTCACACATTTGAAAAATGTAAAACACTTTTAATGGACCAGTACGTGAACACTTATATCAGACATATCTGTGAATAATTATGCTTTGAAAAATATGCATAATAGACAAAAACTACGGGCCGGCAACGCCGACCGGGCCAGTTAGTAAATATAAAAAACACTACAAATGTACATTAGAAAACAGTAAGTCAAAATGGAAAAAAATCATGCAAAATAAAACATTACTATTGTACATTTTAAAAGTCAAAATGAAAATGTTAATATATCACATTTTACGCGGTTTTTTGGATATTATCCTTTTCGGATAGGAGACAATTCCAAATTTGTATGATTCGTTAAAATCAGTCCAGCGGTTCTTAAGTTATAAACGTAGTAACTAACACAACTTTCTTTTATATATATAGATGTTGACCGATATTGTACACTTTCACCCCTGGTATAGCGTTGACTCAAATATTTGTATTTGCAATATCTGGACAAAATTGGATAATCTTTTCTTATTTTATAACGAAAAATTATTTTCTATGAAATTGTTGACGTTTTGTGGGGGAGATACCAGTAGGATCGCACCGATATTGCCCACCTCCGAACTATATATTGCCCACCTCCGAACTATATAACTTTGACTATAATAATATGATGTACCAAGTTTCGAGAATTTTCGTGCGCACCAGCCAGACAGACAGACGAGCACGGCTAAATATGGACAGACTCATCTTCAAACAGTCATCTTGATATAACAAAAGTGAGTCCTTGTTTTCCACGTATCGCATATTTTGTGGTTTATGGATGCCAGTTAAGAACACGTTCTTGGGAAATTGACCAGAATTCGTAATCAAATAAGGCAATACGAGCGGACTTTTCCTTCCTATTAAAAGAAAATGCAACGCTCTTAAAGTAACCATTACGCTTTATTAAATTTACTTTTCATAACAAGTCCTGTGTCTATGGCTATTGACGTTTTCATCGTGTGACATTATTAGCCGTACGTAGAGAGTTGTATTTTCTTTGATTTTTAACTTTGCCCTACCTTGATATCATTGTACCATGGTACTTAGTACTTATGGGGTGGTGGCCCACTCGATTTGCACCGTTTTTATTTCTGAATATTGTTTAAAAATATATATTGTTTCAAAATGTTATGTAATTACGATCATTTCTTAAGAAGTTTTTCTGTTATATTTACTTCATTGGTATACATTTTTTGTTCAGTCGTCAAGGAATGCTTAGCTTTCCATTCATAGAGTTTACAATATTTTATTTAAAAAATGTTCATGTATGTGTAAAAGTATTTACAACTATAGAAGATAATATTTGTTAGGGGCGTAATTATTTCCCAAAAAAGAGATTTACATAATATATTTAGATTTACTTAACAGCTAATTTAGTTTTTACTACCATTGTCTGGTGTTATTATTGCACTGATTATTTCTACATATTGCACGATCTCTTCTTTGTCAAGTGTCGATAACAATAAACTGCATTATCGGCATCGCTTTTTTAATTGATCTTTTTGTTTGTTGGTATGTTATTTATATACAGCATCTCCAATGTTAACCTTCTGTTGTAGTTATTCTCCGTCTGTAATACTCGTATTTAGTCAAAGTTTGGTATGTGGTTGTTAGGTTTACAGTGTTCTGCAAGTGCTGTTTTTATACCCTACACCACAAGGTGGTCAGGATATTATGTCTTTGTGCATTTGTTTGTAACAGGCAAAAGGAAACGAGATAGACCCATAGTTCCTTTTGATGATCTGCATAGAAACACATTCTGAGTCGATTTATGCATGTCCGTCCGTCCGTCTGTCCATGTATTTTGTAAACAAAGTACAGTTCGCATTTATTGCCCTATCCAGATGAAATTTTGCACAGATTATTTGTTTGGCCCAAGGACGAACCCTATTGAAATTGGAGATAATCCGTAAGAATTTAGATATAGCTCCCATATATCTTCGTGCCTTTTATTGTGCACCAAACGTGTAATATCAGCCCGAATAGTTTGCACATACAATCAAATTAGGCCTGAAAATAAGTATGCCAAATTTAATCGAAATCGGTTCAGATATAGCCATATATATATATTTCATCCGATTTGTTATTTTTGTCCTCCGCAGCCGTAACAACAATATTTGGGGAAATATAGGCAATACAGCTCAGAAATACATTGGTTAAATTTTATCGAGATCGGTTCAGATTTGGATATAACTCCCATAAATATCTTTATCCGATTATAAATTAATTATGCACCAAATGGGCAATACAAGTCCGAATTTAAAAGATACAAATGCTTCGGCATATTTAGTCCTTTGAACTTTAAATTATAATTATTATCATAGCGTGTATGATTGATTTCTCCCATAAAAACTTTTAATTGTTGTTCGGAGCTCTACTAAATTAGCAAAGTGGTGTAGGGTATCATAAAGTCGGTCCCGCCCAAATTTAAGACTTTCTTTACTGGTTTGAATATTGTTTTGGTTCCTTAATTTAATGTCTGACTTATGTCCAGATGCTCTAGTTTTTAATTTGTTTTTTGTGGTACCTATATATATTTTTCCACATTTTTCGTCTTTTGTTCCATCACATTCAATGCGATATATTACATTGTGTCTCTCAGTTAACGGAATTCTACTTTTGGTATTATAAATAAACTTCTTAGTGTATTGTTTGTCCGTGTTGCTATTTGCAGTTCATCCTTGTCATATAAATCGGAATTTTGGAATGTCTGAGATAATGCAGGAATCTAAATCATTGATTTCTAATATTTTTCAGATTTGTCCTTAGATTTCGGTATGTTATATTTATTTATTAATTTTTCATTTAATAATTTTGGACAGTATTTCTCGTATTTTGTTTTTATTAGTTTCGTGGAATTTATGGTCGCTAATATTCAATATTCTGTTTATAAGGTTTCTACCTGTGTTAATAATCATTTGTTTTGGATGTTTCGAGTGGAAATTTAATTCATTTCTATTTTATTGTCCTCTCTCATTGCGAGTGTGTCCAGGTATGGGATGAAACCATTATTCTCCTTTTCAATGGTAAATTTAATATTTTTGTTGAAATTATTGAAAGTCGTCAATGTTTCTTGTTACATTTACATTTACATTTTCCCCAACAATCATAAATAAATCGTCTACATTCTTTGCCAATATCACAGGTTTCGTCTTAAGTTTTTCCATGCAGGTGTCAAGTAGTTTCTCCATCACTATATCAGCTACAATCGAAGAAGCGGGTGAACCCATTGGTAGTCCTTTCTTTTGTTTGTATATTCTGTCCTCATATTGAAAATATCGGTTATCTTTAATACAAAACTTCAGAATACTTAAAAATAAGCTCTTTGACATATTGGTGTATTCCTTAATTTCCTTCCATCTTTCCTCCATTATTTCTAGTCCCAGGTCCACAGGTATACTTGGAAAACGGCATATTAAATTTCCACTTGAAACATCCAAAACAAATGATTCTTAACACAGGTAGAAACCTTATAAACAGAATCTATATATAAAAGAAAGTTGTGTTAGTTACTACGCTTATAACTCAAGAACCGCTGGTCTGATTTTAACGATTCAGACAAATTCGGAATTGTCTCTTGCCGGAAAAGAATAATAACCAAAAAATAGAGCAAAAATCATTTTGACTTTTGGAATGTCAATAGTAATGTTTTATTTTGCATGATTTTTTTTTTCATTTTGACTTACTATTTTCGAATTTTTGAATCCTAATATGCTGTATAGTATTTTTCGGGTAGTATAAATCGACAACGGACAAAACTGTTGTTTATAGACTTTATGCATTGAAAAAAACAATAGCGTGTTCAAACGTTTTTTTTTTTTCAATTTGATTAACTTTATTGGCGATTTTTTGAGAATTGGGTTACATTGAATTTTAGTACCTAATTTTGTAGTGGCGAACTGAACAGATGATTTTGAAATAATTTAACGAGGTCATACCTAAGTGAAAGAATAATTTCAATTTTAAAATCGGTAAGAAATAACAAAATAACAAGACAAAATTGTCAATGGAATCGAATGATAACCCAGTCTATTGGCTAACTTCTTAAGGATCTTAAACATTTGCTGTAACAAATCCGCGAACAAGTTCAAGAATCATGTATGTTTTTCAATGTGAACAAATAAATGGTGGTTACTACGCCTTAACTCAAGAACGGCTTCGGAATGGTATCTTGGCCTGAAAAGGATAAAATCCAAAATATAGCGTAAAAAATACGCCAATAATTTTTTTGTGATGCATATATATTTTTTTTAATTTTTCATAATTTTAAATATTGCATAATTTTTTTTCAATTTGACATGCTTTGTTGAAGTTTAATTACATTTTTTTTTAATTCTGAATGACGGAAAAGAATGAGATTAGTGCACAATACGATGTTAAATGGTAATCTTTCCAAACAAACTAAAATATGACCGACAAATATGTCATATCAAAACATGGACCTAATCCTTTCATTTGAATTCATTATGCGGACTATACAAAATGGTACATCGAATCGAAAATATAGTAAGAAAATAAATGATATACTCCGAAAAATTTTACTGAAACCTTCAAGTTATTTCTAAGTGAATAGTATTCGGTTAGTAGATCAAAATCCTGAAAGGGTTTAGGGTTCCCAGGTCGAACTTTTTAAGGTACATTATATAGCCCAAACCATACACAAAGGACCTCAAATATGTTCTCTCTAAACTTCGCAAAATTTGCGATAGAAAAGAGAAAATTCGAAAATATTCTTCAATCCGGAAAAATCGAGAAAAATTTTTCAATGGAATCGAATTTTAAAAGGATAGCCAATTCGGAATGGTCTCTTGGCAGAAAAGGATAAAATCCAAAAAAAACATCACGTAAAAATTTGTTATTTTTTTAATTCTTAATGAAAGATATTGAAAGCACAATACGATGTTAAATACTGATCTTTCTGACAAGAATTAACATCTCAGGACCTACATCGCGCTTCTGCTGTAAGACGCGAACTCCTAAACCTTCTTCTTTCATACAGTTAAAATCCGTCTAATGAGGAATAAAAGTGCAAAATTCTTTGGGGCGGATGTCAATGAATTTTCGAAAATAAAGGGTCACTGCAATATGCGGACTGAACAAAATAGTAGATCAAATTGGAACTATAGTAGGAAAAGTAATTATATCCTCCTGGAAATTCTTCCACAACCTTAAATATACTTTAAATCGCTGGTACCAGTAAACGGGTGACTATGCGTAATAGGGAGCCAATATAGCGGTCGGTAAATTCTAAATGAATAGTATTCGGTGAGTAGATCAAAATCCCTACAGGGGTTTACTTTCCCAGGCCAAATATTTTATGACCCATTATATAGCTTTATTCATACCAAAACGGCCTCAAATATGTTGCTCTATATTTCGCAACATTTAAGTAGAGCTTTCAAATTCGATACAGGCTTATGGGATGTATGTAGAACTATTTGTACAAAATATGGATCGTATCGGTCAACGTTTTGGTATAGCACCCACTTAAGGGTATATCCCGATTTCAAGTATTTTTTATATGTTATCCACATTTTTCATAGTAATGTCGGCAAATTTTAGTGATTTGAGTTCTTAGCAAGAAAACCTATCCTTGAAAAAAAATAATCAATATAGGCCCACGTTTTGGTATAGCCTTCATATGAAGGTGTTTCCTGATTTTAGCTATTTCCGGGGTCTTGGACACATTTTTCAATTGATTTGGCCTTATTTAGCATCTTAGTTTCTAAGGAAAAAGAGAACCACATATAAAAGTACCTCTTGATTTCAACTATTTCTAAAAAAAAATCAATCGATTTGGCTAAAAATTTGAAACACAGAATAATTTTAACAAATATAGAATAATTTCATCATAGGTATACATTTTGGTATAGTTCCCATATAACTTTACTTCCAAGGTCCACTAATATGAGCCAGATCTGTAAATAATTATACTTTAAAAAGCAATCATTGAAGACTGAAACTACGGGCCGGCAACGCGGACTGGGCCAGCTAGTATTGAATATTAGCGACCATAAATTCCACGAAACTAATAAAAACAAAATACGAGAAATACTGTTAAAAATTATTAGTTGAAAAATTAATAAATAAATATAACATACCGAAATCTAAGGACAAATCTGAAATATATTAAAAATCAATGATTTATATTCCTGGATAATCTGAGAAATTCCAAAATTCCGATTTATATGACAAGAATAAACTGCAAGTAGCAACACGGACAAACAATACACTAAAAAGTTTATTTACTAATACCAAAAGTAGAATTCCGTTAAGTGAGAGACACAATGTAATATATAGCATTGAATGTGATGGAACAAAAGACGAAAAATGTGGAAAAATATATGTAGGTACCGCAACAAAAAAAAAAAAAACAAATTAAAAACTAGAGTATCGGGACATAAGTCAGACATTAAATTAAGGAACCAAAACAATATTCAAAAAACAGTACTTGCAGAACACTGTAAACTTAACAATCACATACCAAACTTTGACAAAATACGAGTATTACAGACGGAGAATAACTACAACAGTAGGTTAACATTGGCGATGCTGCATATAAATAACATACCAACAAACAAAAAGATCAATTACAAAAGTTATACCGATAATGCAGCTTATTGTTATCGACACTTGACAAAGAAGAGATCGTGCAATATATAGATATAATCTGTGCAATAATAACACCAGACATTGGTAGTAAAAACTACATTAGCTGTTAAGTAAATCTGACTATTTTATGTAAATGTAAGAAATCTCTTTTTTTGAATATAATTATGCCCCTAACAAAATGCTGTGATATTAATAATTATGTTTTCTAAAATAGATTGCCCCTGAAGATGCAATTTGATAATTGCGAAATATTGGGAGCATCTTATTGTAATCAATAAAATAAATCCGAAAATAGCCTAAAGCTCGAAAAAAGCTTATTATTTATAAATCAAATAAAAAGGCCGACAAAAAACCATTTCTCAAAATTTTCTAAAAATATTAATATCTTTCGAGTTTTGCCTTGTTAAGGCGAAGATCATATGTTTTATGATTTATGTGTTTGTTTTCCTCTTTCGAGACGAGCTTAATGATCTGAAATTTGCAGTGAAAAGGAAAGCCAGATAGACACTATCACACACTCACCACTATGCGACGCGTTTCGCCGTTGGTTAAGCGGCTCATCAGGCATATTTGGTGTGGATGATGGCTTACAAGGGCCGTTCTCTGGAAAGTAGTATATATTTCGAACTTATTGCAAATTAGCATATGCGAATTATACACTAGAAACTCTCCAGGTTCGACTCAAGTTCTATTGGCAGATCTTTTTCACAGCAAAGTTTTGTTTTTGTAGTGATGGATTTTTTGTCCACAACAACTACATTGCTTCCAATGCATACACTTGTTTTAGTGCTGCTTTAGGAAGACGGGTTAATGGCTCTGAACGTAGAGACGGCAACTTCTAGTTGGCTGCACACCGAGGTCCGCGGTTCAAATCCCACAGCCAGGCTCGGCTGAATTTTTGAGTTTTGCCTTGTTAAGGCGAAGATCGCTTGAAACTGTCATTCCTTTTTTGGTTGTTATCAGTTTTGTTTTTATGAGTTAATGATAAGACTAGAAAAAGGAATATATGGTAAGTGAGGAGGTTTTAAAAGCAACATATCACCTTCTACTTTTTCACGCCCAAATTTGTCTAGTAAAAATTCAAGTTACTTCTATTCAAGTGTTCGTTTTAATTTGACTGTACGTTTTACTACTTTTTCGCAACGTAGCTGCGTATATAAACACATATTTTAGAACAATTGATTTTCTATAACGCAGAAAAAGAACATAGACATCTGAATGCTAGCAGTAGTGCGCTCGAGCGCATTGCAAGTATATTGCCTTTCGTAGGTTTAAAATATTATTAAATTTACTAATTCAGCACCACCTGCTAGCGCTAAGAGTATACGATAAAATTTTTTCTATTAAACACTTCTTTTTTTATTTGAATGTATTGGTAATTTCTTTCAATTTATTTATCATTATTTTAGGTTTAGCGCCATAAAATTTGCTTTTTAAGATTAAGATATAGATCTTCATGCTTTGAATTTCTAGTCCCCTATCCTTGACCATAAAGTATAATTGTTGTGATTTGCGATCATTGAACTCGCCACCGACTCAGTCATCGTCACGTGAATGCATGTTTAAATTATTGTCATCATGAGAGATCCCAGGACGATTGAGACATTTTGATTGGTAACGGTCGGCATTGATGTCATTATCATTGGGATTGGAGCATTCCAAAGTGTTTGAACTACAATCGCCAACGATGTCCGAGGAGGATTTCTCAAATTTTGCAATATCCTTTGGTTTACACCCGGCGGTCATCAGGGTTGCTTGGAAATCATCGTCGTCACAGTGCGTCATGTGGCAAAATCTCCTATCGCCTGGGGGTGTTACACTTACACCAGGCGCAGCATCCCTGTACCATATTTCCCGCATCTCTGCTCGTTTTGTTCGCATAAGCGTTTTGTATTCCGAGATTCTCATTTTCTTTCCATCAACTATACAAGTACGCTTTGGTCTTGGACGGTACCGATAGTCAGGGTGTTTCTCCATATGCAGTTTAGAAAGACGCGATTGTTCCTCATAATATGGATGCTTGTCAATATTAGACATTGCCTTCCAACGGGCACCCAATATTTTGGAAATATTTGAGTTGTGCATATCGGGGCAAGCCTTTAGAATCTTACGGCGTTCGTCCTTGGCCCACACCATGAATGCATTCATAGGTCGTTTGATATGTGGCTTATGGTAAGAATGGCCATAGCTGTGTCCTTCGCGTGTAGTGGATCGTCCCTCTTTGGCTATGAAGGAAATAGAATGCTGATTTTCTACCTCATGCTGATCATTTTGCAGTACATTCAATTGCTCCAAAACTGGTTTTTTGGTAGAACATGGGTAGGTTTTTAGTTTGCTTCCCCTACTCGACATTGTCTGAGGCATAGATATATTATCACTATCACTTGTAGCCATGGGGACAATAGGGGATACTGGTACAATGGGAGACACTGGCACCATCGACGAAGCAGATTCTACTTCCTCTATTGGAGGTATGTTCCATAGGCGACATATTAAAAGTTTTGTGTCCTCGCTCGACATGGATTGCCAATTGCTCGATACATTTTCCATTGAAACAGGGGTAAGACTTCCACTCTCTTGAAGTTGATGTTGCTGTATTTGTTGAGAGCCCGAAGATGATCGGGGTTTTGATAAATTCAAAGGCACATCTGTACCACCACTATTGTAAGTCTTCGCTTCATTTGTCAATACGGTTAAATTTTGTTGAGACGCAGCCTTACAATCTTCAGTCCTGATGTCATCCGAACCGCCATCTATTTCATCATCGATACCAGGCTCATTTTCTGTCGTTAAGGGAATTGTTGGATTGTCAGCCAACAATAAAGCAGGGGCCGGTGGTGGTACAACCAATCGACTATTGCTTATCACGTTGCGCACATGTGTAGGCGATAAAGCTGCAGCGTTTGTGATAACATCACTGAGCTTCAAATCAGAATCGACACACGAGATTACATCTGTCTCTCCTATACGAGAAGAACCTTGGACCAATGACGCACAATCCTCTGCTAAAACAGACTCGACCTTAGGCAGTTTACCACTGATGTCACTGCTATTGTTTGGATCACTATTTACTGCCACAGAGACAGCAGCAAAGGCTGCCTGTATGTGGGCAGCTGCCATGGCCGCAGTTGACCACATTGGTTGAATGGCAAACTTTGCGGGATGTGGTAACAATGCTGATGGAAGATCACAGGCAGTTATAGCCGGTACAGCAATGTTGTATGATGATGGGGGCGGCGAAGGAGGCAAGGAAATAGGAGCAAACGACTGCGTTTGATGTTGCTTCCCAAAGCGTTGCATTTCTGCATTGCCACATATTCGATTGTTTAAATGGCACAAACGATCCTCCTTTAAAATATCCAATTGCTTTTTATGATGCTGTAAGCTATTATCTACATAAGTAACATCACTATTTCTTGAAACCTAAGAAAAATAATCAAAAGCAAAATAATTAGTTTATTACATTTATAAGAATACATAAAACTGAACCAAATTAAAGATAGTTTATTTCTCAAAGCATTATTCTAGTTTACACAAAAAATGCCTTACTTTTAAAAGAATGCAGTTAGCTTAACATCTGACTTTTGGCCACAAATAAAACCCTTTATTAGTAGCACTTTTGACTTTGATTGTTTCCAGTTGGTCTAATAGATTGATTTATTTATTACTCAAAAATTGAAACACCCAGAATCGAATCAGGGAACTACATAAACTGTAAATACACAATCTTTTTACACACTATTCAAACAACAGGCTCAGTTTTGTAATTATGTCTCAATACACATTAATACGAGTTTGTATACCCTCCACCATACATAGTATGGAGGGTACATTAAGTTCGTCATTCCGTTTGTAACTCATCATTTTAGACCCAACAACGTATATATATTCTTGATCAGTGTAAAATTCTAAGACGATTTAGCCATGACCGTCCGTCTGTTGTAATCACGCTACAGTCAAAACGAATTAAGATAGGAAGCTAAAATTTTGCACAGATCTGTCTTTTGTCTGCAGGCAGGTCAAGTTCGGGCTATATCGGTTCACGATATCGTATAGCCCCCATATAACGGTACCCCCCGATATTCGGTATTTTGATGATTTTAGCCACATTTTTCAACGGAATTGTTTGAAACTCCACACAAGGAGTCCCTTCTGAGTGCTTTATCCCCTGAAAGAGAATAGTCCATATAGGTCCACGATATCGTATATCCCCCATATCACGGTACCCCCCGATATTCGGCATTTTGATGATTTTAGCCACATTTTTCATCGGAATTGTCTGAATTCCACACAAGGAGTTTGTTTTGGGTACTTTACCCCCTGAAAGAGAATTGTCTATATAGGTCCACGATTTCGTATAGCCCCCATAAGTGGTACGATATCGTATATCCCCCATATAGCGGTATTTTGATGATTTTTGCCACACTTTCCAATGGTATTGTCTGAAATTCCATACAAATAGTTCCTTGTGAGTACTTTATCCCCTGTAAGATATCTATATCTATAAAAGAGAAAAATGTTTGTATGTTTGTTTGTTTGTAATTTATAGACTCCAAAACCGCTGAATAGATTTTCCTGAAAATTTCCATATATACTGCAACATTGCCTGAAAGTAACATAGGCTATATACATTTCTGAATTTCCACTTGGAACTGGAGATATAGCAGCAGAATCGGAGGTACCTCCCAAAAATTCAGATTTTATATGCACATATCTATTGATTGGTTGAAGATACAGTCTCCAAATTTGGAATACGTAACGGAATTTGGAACAAAAATAAGTTTGCCAAATTATATTGTAATCGGTTCAGATTTGGATATAGCTCCCATATATATTTTCGACCCATTTCGTTCATTTGATACCTCAAACACAATATGAATGTTCGATTCCAATGAAATTTGGAATGTGTGACGGGATTTAATCCGAAAATAAATTTGTCAAATTATATTGAAATCGGTTCAGATTTGGGTATAGCTCCCATATACATTTTCAGCCGATTTCATGTATTTGGTAAACCAAACAAGATATGTGTTTCCAATTGTAATGAAATTTAAAATAAGTAACGGAATTGGGAGCCAAAATGAATTTGTCAAATTAAATTGAAATCGGTTCAGATTTGGATATAGCTCCCATATATATTTTCGACAGATTTCGTTCATTTGATGCCTCAAACACAATATGAATGTTCGATTCCAATGAAATTTGGAATGCGTGACGGGATTTAATCCGAAAATAAATTTTTAAAATTATATTGAAATCGGTTCAGATTTGGATATAGCTCCCATATATATTTTCGGCCGATTACAAGCATTTGATGCACCAAACACGCTATGTATCTCTAATTTCTATGAAATTTGGAATGTGTAGCGGAAATTAAAACCAATATACATTTGTCAAATTATATTAAAATCGATTCAGATTTGGATATAGCTCTCATATATATTTTCGACCGATTTCATGTATTTTATGCACCATACACGATATGTATGTTCGATTCCAAAAAAATTTGGAATATGTAACTGGATTTTGATTAGAAAATAAATTAGTCAAATTATATTAAAATCGGTTCAGGTTTGGATATAGCTCCCATATATAGTTTCCGCCGATTTCACATATTTGATGCACAAAACACGATACGTATTTCCGATTCCAATGAAATTCGGCATGAGTGCCTAAATTTGGTACAAAAATAAATTTGACAAATTATATTCAAATACGCTCAGATTTGATTATAGCTCCCATATATATACTCAGCCGATTTCACATATTTGATGCACCCAAAGCGAGAGAGACAAAATCTGGCACCGGAAAAAATTGCCAAATTATATTGAAATCAGTTGAGGTTTGGATATAGCTGACATATATATTTCGGCCGATTTCATACATGTTATGCACCAAACATGATATATATGACCGATACCAATGAAATTCTGAATGTGTGGCGGAATTTGGTTACAATAATAAATGTGACAAATTAATTGGAAATTAGTTAAGATTATATATATATATATTATCGGCCGATTTCACATATTTGACGCACCAATTTCAATGAAATATAAAAGGTGTGGCGGAGTTTGGAGTAAAAGTAATTTTTTTGAAATTATATTTAAATCGGATCAGATTGGGATAGGATTTTAATAAGAAGCCATGACCCACAACGCCTTAGGCTAACACTAAAAACCAACACAACAATTGATTTGAAATACGCTTATTACGGCGAAGTATGTTGCTATCTCAAATTCACTAATTGCAATAGAAATGCCACTCAACTTCAAAATATTGCAGTTTACTGCACGCTTGGTATTTGCTATGAAATAAATAAATCCGAAGGACAAACCCTTCGTTTATGTATGTCATGTTACTGCTTTTCTAATGGTTTTGGTTATTTACGCATTAAAGTAGTGCAATATTTTTTTTTTTAATTTTTAAATTTGTTTTTTTTTTTTTTTAACCAACATATATTCGTAAATAAAATTGTGAATGCATATAAAATCAAAAGGGGTAGCGAAGTGCACCGGGTTCAGCTATTATCTATATAAGCCCACGATATCGTATAGCCCCAATATAACGGTAACTCTTCGATATTAGGTATTTTGTCGATTTTAGCCACATTTTTCAACGGAATTGTCTGAAAATCTACAAAAGAAGTTCTTTATGAGTACTTTACCCCCAGACATAGATTTGTCTATATAGGTCCACAATATCGTATATCTCCCATATATCGGCACCTTCCGATATTAGGTATTTTAAAGATTTTAACTGAATTTTTTAATGGATTTTATTTTATTTTTTTGAAATTTTTCAAATGGTGGATGGTATTCAAAGTTCGGCCCGGTCGAATTTACTGCTTTTTTACTTGTTATCTTTCAACACCCCTTCATTTTAATCGAATCTATACCAAACAAACACTTTTTAAAAAGTAGCAACAATTTTCAAATCCACATATATTCATTTAAAACGAATATTTTTTTTGACCTTCCTAATGCATTGCAATGTGACATGCATTCCCTTGTTGTGTGCATTATTAAAATAAATAGCTTAACCCGGAAATGCATTAAGCAAATGTCATACGGCACAGATTCTGTTTGTCGAGTTTCAAATTAATATAGGCGTCGAAAGAAAAATAAATAACAACATTTTTGACCATTTTATTGGATCTTATTTCGCTATATGGCAGAATTAAATAGCCAACCTTGACAATCGTATGTTTACAACTTTTTTTAATCATTCTTTTGACAAAATCGCATTTTCCAGATGTTTGTATATAAATAAATTAGGCAACTGTTTTCTATGCAGTTAAATTTGACAAGAAAATTATTATTTGAAATTAGGTTACCTTGAATTATTGTACCACGGTTTATTATGTATCTGTATATAAAAGATTAAAAACCTGTTTACATAATAAATCCGGTTAACTTTACTTGTAGTACGCGCAACAGAATTTCTAGTTAAATTTATAATAAGATATCTTAACTCACTAGTTTTAATAAACCTTAATTGATTAACATCTCATATGATGTAATGTCCTGAGTTATTGGACATGCTCGACCTTGTTCGAGTGAGTACATACCCCGTAAAAATCGGAAATGCCAGATTCCGGCTATTTCAGCGGCAAAATAAAATTAAAATAATTAAAAATAGCAACTATTGGAAGATACCGGTCTATTATTTATAACAGATAAAATATCTTATCCATAAATATATAAGTTAACCACACATACAAAGTATCTATTGTTGCACAGTCAATATATTCAAATCCTTTAAAAAATATTTATTAAGAAGTTAATATTATATGTGATAATAAGTTGTATTCAATAAAAAAAATAAATAAAAGCTAATAAATAAAATAAACAACACAGTGGCGCCCAAGCGCCATCAAACAAATAATGGGTGATACTGTAAATGCAGCAATTCAAGGCAACGTGCAGTAATAGGTGGGGAAGATAATGGGTTAAAAGTCCAAATTAAGGAGTTTACCAAGAAAATTCGTTTCTGCAAACCTCAGCCATAGAAGCTAACGTAGAATTTAAAATCAGCAGCACAATTGGTAACGAAATTTGGTGCCGTGAAATCTTTTTTGAGTTGGATGAAACATTGCAAAAATATCAAAGCGTGCCTCTCCGAAAGATGTATATGAAATTCATGAGCACTAATAGAACGCATCGGTTTTATTATGCTGATAAAAGAACCATATATTTAACGAGCAGGAGTTTTTTGTAGAAAATTAGTAGTAGAAAATACCACCCATGTTTGTAACTGACTTAAAACCTCAATACAAAATACACAAAAACACTATGTGAGATTGTGTCTTCCCCTAGTCCTTAGGACTTGACACCAGAGACCGGCTTCGAATCACAGCAACTACGTAGTGTATCGGATAATATCGTAAACAAATCATGAGTTTCACTACTCCAAATTCTCTCAAGCATAACCGAAACAAACTGACTCATCATGCACCACTGATTATCTCCGGATTCACGGCTGCCTACAAAATGGTATTTCTTCTGGTGCCTCCCCCACGTAGGGTTTAAGATTTTGGAAAACAAAATGCTCAAACGGATCGAAATAAGCATCCAATTCTCTTCAAATTTCACACATACAAACATTTTTTGTAACACAAGGTCTGTTGTGAAGATGATATACATCTGCGAACCCCTTTCTGGTACCTAACCCACAAAGGGTCACAATTTTCAAAACTTTTATCTGTCATGACTTGCGAAACAAGTCAGCGATTCTTTACCACTTGCTTAACCAAATTTTGCCCATACCAGTATTTTTATCTGTATTAGATGAAGAAACTGGAATACTTCGATTCACTATATCTGGTAAGTCACACATATTTCAACAGTTTATCACATATTTCATATAAAGTGAAAGAGGTAGTCGATGTAGTCCAAACCAATATATTTATATCATATTTTTTTAGGTCCGGTATGAAATAATACAACACTGGCCCATTCCTTCGGAACAGCCTCGATGGAGGATTAATCGTTCGAATAATCATAACAGGAGTCGAAGTAAATTTAGTTAAAACCTGAGGATATATACTGGTACTTTTTAAGGCCAAAAATAGAAGGAGTTGGCAGAAGTGGATGAATTTTGGTACAAGTACTTATTATTGGTTTGTTATATCGAGGACTAAATATTGGAAAAATAGCTAGGTTTTCGTACAGCCCCCACATAACTGTGCCACCTGATATTTTGTATATTGTCCATTCAAGCCACATTTTCTAATGAAATTGTTTCATATTCGATAATTAGAGATCATTATAGATTTTACCTCCTGTGGCAGAACATTGTCCATATAGTTCCACGTTTTCAAATAGTCCCCATACTTTGAGGTACAAGTATTCAGTATTTTGAAGATTTAAGCCACATTTTTCAACGGATGTATTTAACATTTCATTGTTGATGTTCACAATATATACCAACCACCGTAGCAAACAATTGACTACATAGGTTCATGATTTCCTATTGTCCCATATATCGGTGCTTCTCGATGTTCGGGTTTCTTACGATTTTAACCACTTTTTCTGTTCGATACCTTTAAAATTCTATATTTATATTCTGTAAAAGGATCCACGTGTGGTGACGAAACACTCTCTATAGAGGACAACTTTTTTCTATATCTATATATATAAAAATCAATTGCTGTTTGTTGGTAACGGAATCAGTTGAAAACGGCTGGACCGATTTGCATAATTTTTTGTACAAACGTTCGTCATACCCCGAGTTAGGTTTTTAAAGAAAAAAATATTAACCACGCTTCCTTTTACGCCCACTATTACGATTTATCTAAAATCTTTATATTTGCCAAAATAGTGAAGATATCGGTTTGATAATTATTACACGAGATACTGTTGGCTTTCCATCCAACCCTAAGTACTTATTTAGGGGCTGAGGAACTCGCCTACTTTTAAATCTATCTCTCTATATGTAAAAGAAAGTTGTGTTAGTTACTACTCTTATAACATAAAGACCGCCGGTCTGATTTTAACGATTTAGACAAATTCGGAATTGCCTCTTGGCAGAAAAGAATAGAATCCAAAAAAATCGCGTGAAAATGTGAAATTTGAACATTTTTATTTTGACTTTTAAAATGTACAATAGTAATGTTTTATATTGCATATTTTTTCCATTTTGACTTACTATTTTCGAATGTACATTTGTAGTGTTTTTTTTAATTCTAATATGATGTGTAGGTTTTTTTGGGTAGTATAAAGCCATAACGGATAAAACTGTTATTTATAGATTTTATGTATTTATTCGTAATACCCAATAAATACATAAAATCTATAAATAACAATTTTATCCGTTGTCGCTTTATATGAAAATTCTAAAATCGGGAAAAATCGACAATTTTTCAATGGAATCGAATTTCAAAATAATAGTACATTCTACCGACAAACTATGTAAGGACCTTAAAAATTTGCCGCAAAAAATCAGCGAACCATTTGAAGATTAGTTTTCTTTTTTCTATATTGAAGTGTACATGTTTTTATTGGTTTGAATTCTGAATGAATAATATTTAAAATGAAATGAGGGCGTAATACGATGTTAAATGCTTTCTACTCCAGGACCTACATCGTGCTTCAGCTGGAAGATGCGAACACATTTAAACAAACAAAAATGACCGAAGAAGTGTTATGGGGTTAATTTAAAAAAGTGGACCTGCTCCTTTCATATGACAATAAATTGTCAAATGAGAACACAAAATGCAAAATACATTGGGACTGCAATCAGTCAAATACCGACTATAAAGAACGCAAAATAGAAATTCTTCCTAAACATTCAAGATACCTTTAATCGCTTTAGCAGATCATGATATGGGTCATAACCCCTGATAACGGAACAACCCGATTTCAAGTATATTCTACATTTTAACCATATTTTTCGTACTAATTTTAGCTTATGTTGATAATTTAAGAAGAAACCATCTTTGCAAAAAATTATCACGTTTTGGTATCACCATCATATGATTTAAGGTATTTTCGGGGTCTTGGCCACTTTTTTCATTTTTTTGCCCTTATTTGACATCTTTGTTTCTAAGGGGGAAGAAAACCTCTTCTTATAAATTTTTATTTTTCGGAAAAGTACGCATCTTAGTCTTGAGGCTACCTGGGGTAAAAAACCCTTGGGGTAGAAAATCATCTTACAGATAATTATCCTCATAGGAATTTATTTAAGTATAGTCCCCACATTAGTATACCCCCAAGTCCACTTTCCCAACCAATGTGTGGTCAGAAAAGAAAATTTTGTAATCCATTGAATTTGTAACCCCCGAGAGAATATTGGTTGGGAACGTAGATTTGGGATGTACGTCTATATAACGTAAATTGTGGCAGAAACATGAAAAAAATACGAAATTATAAAGTAACTTTATTGGATCTCCACCGCACAATTTAAATGATAAATAATTAATGCCCATCTTACGGTAATCGGAGCATAAGAGTAATTTTTTTTGGCTATTCTGCCAACATTCTGCGTTCAAGTATGAGGTGGACAAAACTGAATACCACGCAGTACGGGATTTAAATACAAATTTTAAATTATAGCTCATTTGAATGCTTTTTACAATATCAAAAATTGATCTGAATTTTGACATGGGGCTATTATAGATGTTCTTTATCATATAGGTATTTAACACTCAAATTATATATAAATATCTAAAACCGACGGTAATTATAATTTTTGCCATGAATATTAATTTATATTTAGTCATGGAGTCATTACTCATAATCAAGTCATTACTTATGATCAAAATTGGAGTAATTATAATGGAGTCATTACTTATAATCAAAATTGTGCCGCCTACATAAGTCAGATCTGTGATTTATTATGCTTTAAAGACTAAAAGTACGGGCCGGCAACGCGGACCGGGCCAGCTAGTCTATATATATAAAAGAAAGTTGTGTTAGTTACTACGCTTATAACTCAAGAACCGTTTATCTGATTTTAACGATTCAGACAAATTTGGAATTGTCTCTTGGCAGAAAAGGATACAATCCAAAAAAATAGCGTAAAAATGTGAAACTTTAACATTTTCATTTTGACTTTTGAAATACACAATGGTAGTGATTTATTTGGCATGATTTTTTTATTTTGAATTACTATTTTCGAAAGTACATTTGTAGTGCTTTTCTTTTTTTTAAATATGACAACGGACAAAATTGTTATATATAGATTTTATGTATTTATTGGATAAATGGAACTATACGAACAATATCATTTCAGAAGATAATAAGCTATTAACTGAAAACATCAGTAGTACCGAATTATCTGGTAGTGAAACTGAATAGATGATGTCGCCATAATTTAACGCGGTCACACCAAACTTGAGTGATAATCTTTCTTCTATATCTATAAAAGAGGAAAATGTTTGTTTGTTTGTAATTTATGGACTCGAAAACCGCTGAACAGATTTTCTCAAAAATTTCTATGTATACTACAACATCGCCTGAAAGTAACATGGGCTATATAAATGTTTGAAATTCCACTTGGAACTGGATATATAGCATCAGAATCGGAGGTACCTCCAAAAGAATATTTTGTATATGCACATATCTATTGATCGACTACAGATACAGTCTCCAAATTTTTGGTACGTGGTACTATTGAAATAGGTTCAAATTTGGATATAGCTCCCATATATATTTTCGGCCGATTTCAAGCATTTGATATACCAAACACGATATGTATCTCCACTTTTAATGAAATTTGGAATGAGTAACGGAATTGGAATGTTTGAAAGACTCAAACATGTGTGTGGAAATGGGATTGGTGTTTCACACGCTTATCTAAATATTATTTAGTTTTTAGTTTACTTATGCTAAGTACTTACATTCTTATCAACAGAATTTACTCTTCAGTTTAGTGATAATTTTGTATTGAACTATTTACGTACGACTATCTTTAATAGTTTTTGTAAATTATAATCTACCCAACGCTGTGTTTGCCTGCTGCATAAGATAACGAGCATGTAATAAAGATTTTATGACCCCCACAAGAGATATGCAGGCAAGACAATGTACGCAAGATGAGTCGCGTTGGTCTGTCACCAATTCATATGTATTCTTGAATAGAAAGTAAGGGTTGCTAGATAGTGTGTAAGGTTAAGAATTATTTTGTAAGCTAGCACTTAAGATGGAATTATGAAAAAATAAATTCGGTGTCGAATCAAGCATCATACGAGCATTTTCATTCTCCTCTCAAATATTTGGTCCATCGAGCGCTCACTTTAGCGAAAGTCAAGGAACTAGCAAACATCTAAAATCGAATCAACAACAATCAAAAACTATTTAACATTAGGAACAAACAACTTTAACAACATCAAGTGTGGTAACAGCAGTTAAACAACTCACCAACCACAATATAACAATCTACAAAACTCAACAACAACATTGATCAACAATCGCAAACAAAAAAAAAAAAAACAAATCTACAAAAAAAAAAAAAATTAAACATCGATCAACTACAACAACATTTTTAAAAGGACTTATCAAAATGCCTAGTTGCCAAGAAATGTACTCTCAACAATACGCCATCTTCAAAGTGTTAGATGCTATGTTGCAGACGGCGCGAGGTAGGAAATATCGCAGTAATACCATATTTCTATGATAAAGCTGGTCGAAACCAAAAAAGACAAGTTATATTTAACAAAACTGCTTGAGAGACTGGAAGTCCAGATGAACAGACTGCTCGACATTCGATCAGAAATGGCGAGAGAAGGTGCCGGAAATGATTTTACGGAAGATCAGTGGGAGCAGTCCGGAGAAGATTTCAACAAAGCTCAGATGCAAATAACAGAATGGTTGACATCTTTAGAAGCGGCAGAAAGAAAATCCGTAATGGTCGAAAAAATAAAAATTCCAGAGTTTAGTGGACGTCGTGAAGATTGGAACTCGTTTTATGAATTATTTCGCACATTAGTGCACGAAGATAAAAATGCCTCAGATCAAGAGAAGCTGTTTCGTCTACGGTCAGCTTTTAAGGGGGATGCACTGCAGATTATTCGAAACATGCCGTTAACCAGTTCAGCATATGAAGGGGCTTTGGAAGCATTACGTAAAAGGTACGACAATAAAAGGAGTCTGTATGGTCAGTGACCATACTTTTGGTCGCTACTGTGCGTTTGAATTTTAAATTTTTCGGCTAGCGGTACACAATATGTACATTGGTGCATATTAACAAATACATGCATACGTGCTGCCGCTAGCCAAGCACTTTCCAATAAATCCTGGAATATTCAACAGCTCTGGCAGCCCAAAGCCAGAATATTCCCGGACAGTTCGTCAAACATCTTGAGAGCGACAACATACAAATCGAGTGCCCCGTGAATCGACAAGTGCCCGCGAAAATCATCAAATCGAATCGTGAAGCAAACTAGTTAAAAATTAAATTTAAAATTACATTACACAGCATTACATTATAAAGAACAACATTAACATTGTACAAACACCAAAAAAATTGAATTACAACATTGTACACAATTAACAGAAAACAAATTCTAAATTAAACAAATTAAGTTATAACAAACAAAATTATACATTAAACGAATCAAACATTTGTACATACACACAAACAACAAAGATTTGAATTACAATAAAACAACACATGAAATACAATTACAAATTAAATATCTAATAAATTATACAAAAAAAAAGGAAAAAAGGTCAAAGGTAAAGTTAAAAACATTTGGTCCTTGACGAGCCAGATTGTGTTTTTTAATAAATAAATTAAAAAAAGTGCAAGTGAAGTGAAATTAAAATACAATATAAAAATTTCATAATAAGTGAACTGACTCATAAGTGAACGGTACTCATAAGTGAACAATAAAAATTGAACAACAAAAAGAAACCAAAGCAAACAGTGAGTGAACAATAAATCAAAAAATGAAAATACATTCAACAAAAGTGTTATAACAAAAAACAAAGTGAAAAAAAAAAAAAAAAAAGAACAAAAAATAAGTGTTTCAACAAAACAGTAGACCCTGGCAAAACACACACACATGCATACGAATACAGAACAGTGATCAGTGGAAAGCAATAGTGATAAAGCAACAATATACGAATGAGAGACCAGTGGAAAAATTAAAAAGAAAAAAAAAAGTAAACCACAGTGGGTCCAAACAGAAAAAAATATATAAAATTTATTAATTTTATAATTAAAAAATAATAATAATAAAAAAAATAGTGAATAATAAATTTATTATATCCACAGAAAAATAACAAGCAGCAAGCAAAACGACAATTAAAAAGACACAACGGTTCGGGTATAACAAACAAAAACCAACAAAACAACCCAGACTCAACAGAAGGAAGAACAAGAACCGAGGGGTAACACAACACATTCCCAACTTTACAAAGAGAGGCAAAGTGAGTACGAATGACAGTTTTTTGTGCTTTTGAGCGTGGAATCGAGAAAGGATTGCAGTGTGCGGCTAAATTTGACACCGACACTGTGCCTTTAGATGATAGAAACGCTGTTTTCCACATATAATTTGACACCCATTGACACAATTGACCCAAACTCAGTGTTATTTGGGATCTTGGACTGATGTTGACCCTTTATTTAGACCTGGGGAATACACAAATACGTCCTTATTTACACATACACACAAACATCTAGATTTCTCTCAAAAAATAGTTGGAAATTGTGGAAAATAGTTTCCAAATTATGGAAACTAACCCGTAAATTGTTAAATTGAGAACATTTTATGGAAAATTTGGAATTTCTCTCCGTCGTTTTGTGGAAAGCTGGAAAGTTAAGACTCTCTTTTGAAACTTATTTGTCTGTCCGTTTACAGTGGAACCTTTGGCAAATCAACACACCCTTATTAAATATAAAATTTTGGGGCCATTTTGAAAAAAAAAAAACTTATTTATTTACATGTTTTGGAAAAATCAATGCTTGTTTTTGGAAACTTGCCCTCTCGTTTTGTGGAATAATCCATTTACATTTAACTTGCGATCTTTGGAAACCAATTTTGGCGCAAATTATGGCGTCATAATGGCGGTACAACAACTTAGAAAAATTATCAGACATTTTGCTAAATATTTTACATACCAAAAACAACACGAAATCTACGTGGAATATTATGGCGCAATTTTTTGGCGTCATAATTTACCAATACAAATAACCTTGCTATCGTACATATTTTGTGTGGAAATTTTCTTTTGAAAAATTGCTGGTTACCCCCTGACACATACATACATCCACAAGAAATATTTTGCATCAACACAGACACATCGGAATATCACTAAATAATTATAAACGCCATTTTGAGAAAAAGTTATTTTGGGAATTCTTGGAAATAAGACCTGTCTTTTAAACATACAAGAAGTTATCATAAACTTCTTTTGGCGGAAAAGCACCAACATTTTTAAGGTTAACTAACCTTAAAAATTGCAAAGTCAAATTTTTTAATCTTACATATGAACATAATTACTTATGAGGCTGTGAATACATCGTCTTATCTTTTCTGGTATTTTTTCTCAAAATTTTTGGAAAAAAAATCCATATCACTTTTAAATCATACATTTCATCTTGGGGTACATAGAAAAATTTCTGGAGAGACACTTTTACATTTATGCGTATTTTTTTTTTGGATTTTCGACAAAATTATCTACTTTTTGGAATTTTGATTGAATGAACAAATTTGAAAACTTAAGATGCGATTTCTGACTCAACAGTTTTTACGAATAAGTCATTTTTGTCGAAGTCTCAAAAAAATATATTTTTTAAACAATTTTTTAAATATTTTTGGAAACGTTTTGGAATTTTTATTCTGGTGAACGGCTGGCACTTGACCCAAAAAATATTTGCTGATTCTCTATAATATTCTAAAAAATCGGTGCTGCGATAATCTAATCTGCGACCCACAATATTTCTTTTTATGAAAGAAAGAATATATCTAAAATTTTAAACAATTTGGAAACTTATTTGCCGCATAAATTACTAAATATATCACAATTCTGTGGAATTACAATTTTTGAAGAAACTTGGAAGAAGAAATTGTAAAAAAAATTATTTATCCAAATCTAGCGTTTATAGAGTATTTGTTGACCCAGACAATATTCAAAAGTTTTTTTATATTTGGATAATGGATAGAAGATTGCAAGACTCTACCATCGTGGAAAGCTTTTAACAATTTTTTGACCCACAAATTCAAAACGCTTGAATCAGTAGGGAACATAAAACCAAACTTGTCAAAACCAAATCAGCAGACTCAGAGCAGAAACGATTATACAAAGAAAATGAGATTTACAAGCAGTTTTCAAGCGAATATTAACCAGAAAGCCCAAAATTACAAGGGTAAAAATGCAAACATTCAGCAGCGATCCCAGACTCAGTACCAAAATACGTGCCAAATTTGCAAATCTAATCATTTCATACGAGATTGTCCACAATTTATCGCTAAAAACGTAAATGACCGGATTCATGTGGTCAAAATGGCACACCTGTGCTACAATTGTTTATCGTCTAACCATGGCGTGAAAGATTGCAAAAGTCGTTTTGGATGCAGAACATGTAATTTGAAGCACCATACTATGTTACATAAGGGAACTACAGCACAAGAGGAAGCACGCCCTAGCACCAGTGCTGCCGCTCTAACAACACTAATACAGTCCACATCAAATCAAGAAAACGCGAATATAACAACTTTGACACTACAGGATGACGGTAAAGTTAATCCTCGTCCAGGAGACACCCTACTTTTTACAGCCATGGTTCAAATCGAAGCGAATGGTCATTATTACGACGCACGAGCTATAATCGACTCTGGATCACAATCTACCTTTGTTACTGAGAAATTAAAGAATCGTTTAAGGGATGGACATAGGCCCACTCATCTTTACAGTTGGAACACCTATGAAATCGATTGGTACCTTATTAGCTCAAAAAACTGTGTTTGGATGGATAATTGGCGGACCCTTACAGGATGAATCACAAAAGAAGAGACAAATATCACTTTGCAATACTACATCGATGGAAAAAATATTAACACGTTTTTGGGAAGTGGAAGAGACCCCAAAACAGGTTTTGAGATCAGATGAAGACGTATTATGTGAACAAAATTACTTGAAAACTACCAAAAGGAATTCGGAAGGGCGATATATTGTGACCCTCCCATTCAAAAAATGCGAAGAAATTGGAGAATCAAGAAATATTGCTTTAGCCCAATTTTATAGAATGGAAAGAAAGCTTATGAAAAGTCCGGAGATAAAGGAATTATACGATAGCACGATCCTTGAATATCTAGAACTCGGGCATATGAGAAAAATATCTTCAAATGACATAAACAAGACTCCAAACTATTATCTGCCACACCACGCAGTCATAAGACCTGAAAAGATTACATCAAAATTACGAGTTGTTTTCAATGCATCAAGTCCAACGTCAAACAAGCGAAGTCTCAATGACAACCTATATGCAGGTCCGGTTTTACAGCAAGATATTGTATTACAAGTACTAAAGTGGAGATTTTTCAGACACGTTTATAATGCTGACGTTACAAAGATGTACAGGCAAATTTTATTGGACCCTAGTCAAACAAAGTTTCAACGAATATTATTCAGAAAATCTTCGTCTGACCCTATACAAGATTATGAATTGTTAACGGTAACATTTGGGGTTAATTGTGCACCTTTCCTGGCTCTTCGAACTCTCATTCAATTAGCTGAAGACATAAAAGACACTTATCCACTAGCATCGAAAGTAATTTTGGAAAACCTTTATGTTGATGACGTCTTAGCGGGAGGTCATTCGATCGAAGAGACCATAAAATATCGCAAGGAATTAGCAGCTGCTATGGAATCCGCTGGATTTGAGCTAATGAAGTGGACTGCTAATGATCCAAAATTAATAAATGACCTGCCCAAAGAAAAGCTTAGCCCAGTGAATTCTCTGGATATTTCCGATGACGCCTCGACAAAAACACTTGGAATACGTTGGAACATTGCTGGAGACTTTTTCAATTTCACTCCACCCTCAATGGACATTAGAAGAGCTTATACAAAAAGGGAAGTTCTCTCAACAATTGCTAAATTATTCGACCCATGTGGGTGGCTTGCTCCCGTTGTAGTAACCGCCAAACTAGTTATGCAACAAATTTGGCTTGATAAGATAAACTGGGATGACACTCTGAAAACAATGACACTTCTGAACTGGCAAAACTTTGTTAAACATAGCGCAGATATTAAGCATTTAAAAGTCCCAAGGTGGATAAATTACTCCAAAAATAGTGTTGTAGAAATTCATGGATTCTGCGATGCCTCGGAAAAAGCATATGCAGCAGCATTATATATCCGACTACAGAATGAAGACAACGAAATCAAAACGTCATTGCTTACTGCAAAAACAAGAGTTGCTCCAATCAAAAAAATTTCACTTCCCAGATTAGAACTTTGTGGAGCCGTCCTATTGGCGAAGTTAGCATCAACAATATTGAACAATCTCCAGATATCAAACTTTTCGGTTCATTACTGGACAGACTCAACAATCGTGCTGGCTTGGTTGAAAAAACCACCTTGCCATTGGTCAGCCTTTGTGGGAAATCGTACATCTGATATCTTAGAAAATAGTGGAGCCGAACAATGGAATCACGTAGACTCTGAGGATAACCCCGCAGACATTGCCAGTCGCGGATGCCCACCCAGCGAACTTATAAACAACACACTCTGGTGGCATGGACCGCAATGGCTCAAAATTCCTAAAGTTCGATGGCCAGCACATAAAATTCCCGATGATACAAACTTAGAAGCAAAAACACTAAAAGCACTGACTCTATTCGAAGAAGAAAGTGACCCTCTAAAAAATTACTCATCTTTGACAAGGGTTTACAGATCATATGCATATGCGTTAAGATTTTGGAAAAACACTGGAATAAAAAGACGAAATCTTAGAACCTCTTCAATGGAACTCACCGCTGAAGAAATTCAGGATGGTAAACGTGCTTGCATAATTCATACCCAGAAATTCTTTTACGCAGCCGACTATGAATCACTTGGAAGGAAAGTTCGAATATCGTCTTCTAGTTCATTACTGACACTCAATCCTTTTTTGGACTCAAAAGGGATCATGAGATCTAATGGCCGATTAGTACAATCGCCTGCGCTAACTTACAATGAACGGCATCCAATAATACTCCCACATGGAGCAATATTAAGCAAACTATTAGTAGATTTTGCTCACAAGATCACATTGCACGGCGGTAATCAGTTGGTGACCAGATTATTAAGGTCCGAGTTCTGGATATTCGGACTAAAATCGTTGGTTAAACAAACAATACATAATTGCAAAATATGCTTAATTTACAAGAAACGCACACAGAATCAAATAATGGCATCACTACCTCCTGAACGAACTCTCTTGGCAAGACCCTTTATGAATACAGGCGTAGATTTTGCGGGACCCTTCAATATTAAAAGTTATTCTGGCAGAGCCTGCTTCATTACGAGAGGTTATGTCTGTTTGTTTGTTTGCTTCGCTACCAAAGCCATTCATTTGGAACCCACAAGTGACTTGTCGACATATGCCTTTCTTGCCGCTTTTTCTAGATTTATTAGCCGACGGGGCTGTCCGTCGTGTATCTACTCCGATAACGGGACCAATTTTGTGGGAGCAGTTGATCTGTTAAAGCGGGATCGACTAGCCTTCATGAAAAATATACAAAATAGTACAGTTCAAAACAATTTTCATCAAAATATTAGTTGGAAATTTATCCCGCCTGGCGCTCCGCACATGGGTGGCTTGTGGGAGGCCGGGGTTAAATCCTTTAAAAATCATTTAAGAAAAAGCATGCCAAAAATGAACTTTACTTTCGAAGAATTCACTACAATTTTAACCCGCATAGAGGCATGTCTTAACTCTAGACCCTTGAGTCCAGCTAGCGAAGATCCTAACGATTACGCGCCTTTAACCCCAGGTCATTTCTTAATCGGTACCGCGATTTTAGCTCCGCCCGAACCCGACGTTTCTGATCAAGATATTAGTCTGGTTAATAGATGGAAAAGGTTAAAAATAATCTCCCAATATTTGTGTAATCGATGGAAGGTTGAATATTTACATGAGCTTCATCGACGTACGAAATGGAAATATCAAAAGGATAACCTTAAAGAAGGTGACTTAGTTGTGATTAAAGACGAACGTTTGGCACCAAATGAGTGGAAACTCGGGAGAATTATCAAGACCCATCAGGGAACAGATCAAAATGTTAGAGTAGTAGACATAAAAACTGCTGGTGGCAACATCAGCCGACCCATAACGAAGGTTGTCAAGTTATTTTCCGACTAATTAGTCGGACCCCTCCTTTCAAAAGAATTAGTACTCCTTCTTCTCTTTTTCACAGATGGCAGCATATTTACCAGTCCAGAATTGGAGAGACGAAGAGAGCCCAAGACGCCCTGAAAGGAGAGAATCCCGTCGCTTAATTTCAGAAAGAAGCCCGCAACGCCCCGACCGCAACCCACATCCACCAGAAGCCCACCCAGCCCGCGAACCAGCACCAGTACCCAATAGAAGCAACCCAGCCCGACACTTCGAACGCCGCCCGAGTCCTGATCGCAGTCACCGTAGCCGTTCTGAAAATAGACCAGCCCCCAGAGCTAGAGGAGCACGGCCAGGCCATTGGCAATACTCCTGCGGACTGTGTCAGCAGGACCATGCTCTGAGCTCGTGCCAGCGGTTTAAAGACCAAACTCCGTATCAGAGATACGAAACCACTGAGCGGCGGGGATACTGTCGAAACTGTCTGGCACGATCGCATTTGGCCCCCGATTGTCCATGCATTACGGGTTGCCGACGATGCGATTATCGACACCACACCATGCTACATGGGGCGCCACAGCTCGAGGATACCCTACAGCCCGCTCAAATAAACGAGCCGCCTTTTTCGTGGGATCTCGTCTTTGTACCCACTGTCATGCTGCGAGTTACCACCGAAGATATAGACACCCACTATACGATACGGGCGTTGCTGAGTAAGTCAGCTGTAATGTCCCGCATAGGGTACTCTACCTTCCAACGGATGGGTCTGAGGTCATTTTTATACCAAGATCGTCGTTTTACGACCTTCAAAATAATGAGCCGGCGATCTAATTCAACATGGGCGCTGAAGGTCAATGCTCTTGTGACAGATGAGCTGCCGAGACGAATTTATTCAGACCCCATACTAGATGACCCAACCTCATATTTTACAGAGCAAGCACTTGCGGACCCAGACCCTAGAAGCAATGTACCCATAGACTTGGAATTAGGCGCAGACACGTATTCTGCCATAAGAAAAGATGGATGTACCGCGGCTGGAGTGGGTGATGTTCAGGCGTACAACACTAACATGGGATATGTCTTCGCTGGACCAATTAGGAACATGCCATCGATGTGAAAAGACGCATATTAGCACGGAGTCATGGGGGCGGAGAATGTATGGTCAGTGACCATACTTTTGGTCGCTACTGTGCGTTTGAATTTTAAATTTTTCGGCTAGCGGTACACAATATGTACATTGGTGCATATTAACAAATACATGCATACGTGCTGCCGCTAGCCAAGCACTTTCCAATAAATCCTGGAATATTCAACAGCTCTGGCAGCCCAAAGCCAGAATATTCCCGGACAGTTCGTCAAACATCTTGAGAGCGACAACATACAAATCGAGTGCCCCGTGAATCGACAAGTGCCCGCGAAAATCATCAAATCGAATCGTGAAGCAAACTAGTTAAAAATTAAATTTAAAATTACATTACACAGCATTACATTATAAAGAACAACATTAACATTGTACAAACACCAAAAAAATTGAATTACAACATTGTACACAATTAACAGAAAACAAATTCTAAATTAAACAAATTAAGTTACAACAAACAAAATTATACATTAAACGAATCAAACATTTGTACATACACACAAACAACAAAGATTTGAATTACAATAAAACAACACATGAAATACAATTACAAATTAAATATCTAATAAATTATACAAAAAAAAGGAAAAAAGGTCAAAGGTAAAGTTAAAAACAGAGTCTATTCACACATTATGTGGACAGCCTATTAGATGTGCCAAGAATTAATGGATCATCAGTGCACAGTATCAAGAAGTTATTGGATACAGCTATAGAGAGCATTGAGGGAATCAAATCCATGAATTTGAAACTAGGAGATGCATACCCAATTCTGGCACACATAATAGTGCGCAAATTGGATAAAGAGAGTCTGTTACAATATGAACAGACAATACAAAAGTCTACGGAAATTCAAGATATCAACGACGTTCTAAAATTCTTGAAGCAAAGATATCAAACTTTGAATTCAGTTTGGTCTATAGAAGATGGAGATAAGCAGAGATTCAAGCGACAATACGGTTTTGAAGTGACAGCAACAAACAGCGAAGAAAATCAACAACAAGAATTTCCAGAAATTGTCACGAGACTAAGAAATGATACGCCGATTGATCACAAACACAAGCTGACTTCATTAAATCCCTTTTTAGACGAGAATGGCGTGTTGGAGGTCGATTACAGTTAGCTTCGCTAGCGTATAATCATAAACATCCTATAATACTCAATAAATCAGAGCTGAGTGATCTAATTATTAAGGGCGCACATGTGAAAACGCTCCATGGTGGAAATCGGATAGTGGAACATTTGCTAAAAAGAAAATTTTGGATTATTGGATTGAAAAACAACTTAAATCGGCTGAATCGGGGTTGCGTCAAATGTATACGATATAAACGAGAAAATCAATGCCAGCTAATGGGAATGTTACCAGAATATAGAGTTAATGTATCAGTACCGTTTACACATTGTGGTGTGGACTATGCAGGACCAATATACATGAAGTGTTCAAATGGCAGAGGTCAGAAAACATATAAAGGATACATTGCGGTATTTATATGCATGACAACAAAGGCAATTCAATTGGAACCGGTTAGCAGTTTGACGTCAGAAGCATTTCTGGCAGCCCTAAAGCGCTTGTTTGCCAGAAGAGGTAAAAGTAGTCATATATATTCTGACAACGGCACAAACTTTGTTGGAACAGTTAAACATTTGGATAGGGATTTAAAGGCCGCCATGAAGGAGAATAACGCCCTACCACCTATATTAGCGACAAAAGGAGTGCAGTGGCATTTTATTCCCCCGGCAAGTCCCCACTTCGGAGGAATATGGGAAGCGGCGGTTAAATCAATGAAATATCATTTACGAAGAGTTATTGGTTATATCAGATCGAAGCCGTGTTAAATTTGAGGCCGCTTTATAACACGGATGATAATGCTGGCGAGGTGGGAGTCCTCACACCTGGACATTTTCTAATCGGAATTCCCTTGATAAGCTATCCAGAAACGAGCAACGAACACAAGTTTACAGCCCTAGATCGTTGGAAGCAAGTGCAGAAAATGAAAAATTGTTTTTGGAAGCAATGGAAATCAAACTATCTAGAAACACTCCAACAACGATACAAGTGGAAAACCCAAAAGAAGAATATACAGAGGGGACAAGTGGTGATAGTTAAGAATGAGGAAACACATCCTGGCCGATGGCCGTTAGGTAAAGTCGAAGATGTCCATCCAGGACCGGATGGGTTAGTAAGAGTCGCCACTTTAAAAACCCAAGCAGGGTTGATAAAGAGATCCGTGAACAAGTTGTGCCCATTAGAAGGCGTAAAAACTGATGAAAAACGTGACAGCTCCAGTGGAAAGAGAACCGGCAATCTGGCAGGCTACTTAGTGCTTTTGCTTCTTGCTTTAACTCATGTAAAATCTACGGTCGCTGACAGCTTAACCAATATCACAGAGCTGCAGGAGTCAACCGCACTATACTTGGACCAGGTTGGATCAGTGAATGTTGTAGCCTCGAAATGGAACATGATCATAGTTTTTAATATGCTTCCATTTTTTTGAATCCATGGAGAAATGCGAGACCGTGTTAAAAACGATGATGCCACTATGCGTAAAGTTGCAGATATTCGAGCCGCAGTGCGACAATATTCTAAGAACTATGGAGAGGCAGGTTCGGAGTCTACAAGACACTAACGAGTTCTTGTTCTCGAGAACTAGTAGGAGGCCCAAACGAGCGCCATTAGAGTTCATCGGGTCACTCCAGCACATCCTATTCGGAACTATGGATGCGAAGATAGAAAAAAAAATAGAAGAAAGCCTGCAAAACTTATTGGAAAATCAATATAACCTGAAGTTCATGATGCAAAAACAAACCTCGGTCGTAGAATCTACGGTTAATATTCTGCGCACTACTATGGAAGATGTAAATACCAACTTCAAGAAGATACAGGATCAGATGAACAACATAACGGCGGCTATGGAAGAATCAAACTTCGTTTATAGAGAGTCGATTCGGTTTTTCATGGTAACCAAAGATTTGGACGCAATAATCCGCGAGAACGAAAGAGTACAGTCGAGTATGATAAACCTGCTTATTGACATAAACCATGGGAAGCTCAATCCAGCCTTGATTACGCCGTTACAACTTCAGGAAGAAATGACCAAGATAAGAGAGCACATGCCTGAACACCTCAAATTTCCTGGAAAAAAATATGATCAAATTAGAGCGGTATACAAACTTCTTACTGCTAAGGCAGCATTAATTGAGGACCGACTGATGGTTTCAGCTAATATTCCATTGTTCACGCAGCACACGTCTCAGCTACATTGGATCATCCCCCTGCCTATTAGGCTGAACGGTGGGAAAGTGGTAGCACAGCCATCGGGACATTATCTGATATACAATTTCAACAGGGATGCCTATCATATAATGACGCAAGCTGAGTTAAACATATGTCAGCTGTACATTGATTATGAATATGTTTGCGAAGGTAATTGGCCATGGGTCGACGCAAATGACCATTCGTGTGAGGTGTACTCTCTTAAGCCCCTAAATGCACCGAGATGCCAGTTCTCTGACAAAGATGGAATCGCTATGGACGAAGCTGCAAGCCAACAACCGCTGGTTGTTCAAAGTTTTTCAACCAACAACAGCTCACGTATCCTGCAGTCGAGATTCACAGCAAATAGTCCAGCTACCGAGTCAAGGCATCATTACGATGAAGCCAGGATGTACATTAAGGGTAAAAGGAGCAACAATTTCAACACCTTTCAATCTTGAATCGAAGAAGGTCGTGGAAGACAAATCATCCTTCGTAGCAGACATAGACCGGCTGTCTAATTTCTCGGTCATGCCTTTAGGGCCGATTGTGGTAAATCACTCAGCAAGGCTAGCGGAAATAGAGTCTCAGTTGAAAACGATCGATGCCTCACAGCTTAATCTAAAAGGGTTGAATTTTCGTCACATCTCCGGGCACTTATCTCTAATGGTGATGGTAGCCGCCTGCATAATAGCTCTAATATGTTCAATCAGAAGATGCATAAAACCGACAAGAGTGGCATCTATTCACTTTGCCCCCCCGCAGAATGTTTGAAAGACCCAAACATGTGTGTAGAAATGGAATTGGTGTTTCACACGCTTATCTAAATATTAGTTAGTTTTTAGTTTACTTATGCTAAGTACTTACATTCTTATCAACATAGAATTTACTCTTCAGTTTAGTGATAATTTTGTATTGAACTATTTACGTACGACTATCTTTAATAGTTTTTGTAAATTATAATCTACCCAACGCACAGTGGTCGAGGTCGTATGGGAACAGCGGCCAAAAATACTTTCAGTGCAGATATCAATATGAATCTTTGGTTATGGTACCGTGATGGGATACAAATAAAAAATGTGACAAAATGGATATGGTCGATGCATGTTTTGGCATGGTCCCCTTACAACGTACCTCCCGAATAAGGGTTATTTGGCCAATTCTTGTCACATTTCTGCATCATATTATAATGTTATTTGACATTTTACGTTCTAAGGAGTTAAAAAGTAATCTTACTGAAAATTATTTGGAACAGCCCGCCTTCAGGTACCCCCAAAAATAGAAGCATTTTTTTATACAAATCGAGTCCAAATTTGATTTTTTTTGTAAACAAAATAAAATAACAATTTAATGTAAAATTAAATCAAAGTTAAAGTTTGCACAAATAATTTGTTTGACTTAAGGCCCTATTGAAGTTGGAGATAATCGGTCAAAATTTAGGTATAGGTCCCATCCATTCGATTCATCCAATTTGGCTTATATTGTGCACCAAACTTGTAATATTAGCCCGAATAGTATAGAATATACGTACGACCTGAAAATAAGTATGCCAAATTTGATCGAGTTCGATTCAGAAATAGATATAGCTCCCATATATATTGTTCATCCGATTTGTTATTTTTGTCCTCCGCAGCCGTAATATGCACTCTGTAACAACGATATTTGGATATGTCTCAAATATATATTTTCGTCCGATTTGCCTTTTATTGTGCACCAAACGTGTAATATTAGCCCAAATCAAATTTAGATATAGCTCTCATATATATCTATCCAATTTTAAGTTAATTGTGCACCAAATGAATAATACAAGACCGTGTTTAAAAGGCGCAAATGCCTCGACAAATTTAGTAGAAATCAATTCAGAGGAGGATATCCCTCCCATATATTAGTTGTTTTGTACTTTTAATTATTACTGTAATCATAGATGGTATGATTTAATTCTCACAAATTCCCCATTAAAACCTTTATTTGTTATGTGACGGTCTACTAAGTATGCAAAGTAGTGTAAGGTATCATGACATGTAAGACTTTCTTTACTGGTTATTGTTTGGTAACGTTCGCTGGCGGTTAATAAGATCTGTGTTTTTTGAAACACGAGAATTTTTTGGGTATGATTTAGTCGAAACTTTTTTATATCTTTGTTTCTAGACTCCACGACCTCCTCCTAAAATTATCTAATCGATAAAATGACAAATTTTTAATGTCGGGTGCATGTATTAAAATTTTATGAACTGTGGCTGGAAGGTAGTGCCATGGATATATATTTGTTAACTTTAAGCAGTTTCCAGTGCAAAGGCCTTACATTTTTCGACATTATTATTATACCCAGAAGACAATGCTTGCAACATTATTGAACACACCTCAATTACATTCTTATCAAACCCAAACAACATAAACATATTCTATGTCACTAGCACCATAGAACTGACAAAATTCCAGCGAAGTCACTTCAGTATATTGGGCATAACGTACACATCTGACAAAATCTGAAAGTTTAATTAGCACTTTTAGAATCTTAGGGTCATTACTAATGGCGTGAAAAAAAATCACATTGGAGGATTCAGGGGGGAAAACAATTAACACTTTAACTGAAATCCAATTTTTGATCTGAAAGGCAACTCAGAACACTCACATCTTCTATATTATACACATATACTAAACATACAAATTACTGCACTAAAAATAAGTCAACACCTTGCTTTTCAATAATAATGCCAAGATTTGTCATTTTAAAATGTATTTAATTTTGTAATACAGTTCTATTTTTACTCCACTTTTTCTATGATCCCACTGAAAAAAGCAAGTAACTACATTTTCTCTTTTTTGATGCTATTTTTGAAGTGGGCTGTTAGAATGAGGCCAAGATTAATATGTTTTCTAAACAGCTTAACCCCTTAAGAGTTCATTTGTACACATTTGACAAAAAATATCTGATTTTCATTTTTTGAATTTTGGCCAATGGCAGCGACCACTGTGCAACGCTGTGTTTGCCTGCTGCATAAGATAACGAGCATGTAATAAAGATTTTATTACCCCCACAAGAGATATGCAGGCAAGACAATGTACGCAAGATGAGTCGCGTTGGTCTGTCACCAATTCATATGTATTCTTGAATAGAAAGTAAGGGTTGCAAGATAGTGTGTAGGGTTAAGAATTATTTTGTAAGCTAGCACTTAAGATGGAATTATGAAAAAATAAATTCAGTGTCGAATCAAGCATCATACGAGAATTTTCATTCTCCTCTCAAATAGGGAACAAAAATAATTTTGCCAAATTTTATTGAAATCGGTGAAGATTTGGATCAGCTCCCATATATATTTTCGACCGATTTCGTTTATTTAATGCCTCAAACACGATATGTATGTTCGATTCCAAAGAATTTTAAAGTGTGTGCCGGAATTTGATCAGAAAATAAATTTGTCAAATTATATTGAAATCGGTTCAGGTTTGGATATAGCTCCCATATATATTTTCGGCCGATCTCACATATTTGATGCACCATACATATGTCCGATTCCAATGAAATTCGGAAAGAGAGACGAAATTTGGTAACAGAAAAAAATTGTCAACTTATATTGAAATTGGTTGAGGTATATCTTCATAAATACATTTCGGCCGATTTCATGTCATTCAGAATGTGTGGCGGAATTTGGTTACAATAATAAATTTGACAAATTGGAATATGATTTTGTTAAGAAGCATTGGCCCACAAAACCCTTGCAATGGTATTAGGCTAACAGTAAAAAACTACACAAAAATATAATTAAGGAAACGATTATTACGGGAAAGTATGTTGCTACCTCGAATTCCATAATTGCAATATAAATGCCACTCAACTTCAAACCATTGCAGATTCCTACACGTTTGGCTTTTGCTATGAAATTAATAAATCCGAAAGACAAACTCTTGGTATATGCAGACTAGTTTTGACATGTTCCAGCTTTCCTCATGGTCAGCGGTGCCTGGCATGTTCACGCGTTCGTAGACCGAGCTATTTGTTTGTTTTCGCATAAAAGTATTACAATATTTACTTTTTTAAATTTTTTGTTTTATTTTTTTTTAACCAACAAATATTTGTGCATAAAATTTTCAATGCATGTAAAATTAAAAGGAGTAGCGAGTTTGTTATATCCTCAAATTGATACTATTTGAAGTTCTTAACAAATTCTCCAGCCGAGTTGACTGAGATTTGCATTTTCAAACTTTTATTTTTAAAGGTTTTCTTCACTGGTATGGGTATTTAACGTTCGATCCTTTATCATTTCGACAATATAGAAACAAAATATTGTTATGATTTCAGCCAAAGTCGATGATACAAGTTCACCAATTTATGGGTGTTTTGTTCTGACTAAACATTCCGCAAATACGCAAAATACGTGAGCGATTTCTTAATGTAAAATTATGAGCTTTCTAAATAATAATTATAGTAATAATACTTACAATAATCAGTTTTAAATACTTGTATATTTTACATTTTGAAGACAATTTAAATGTGTTTTCCCCTTGGTAATTCGCATTTGCATTCTGTTCTCAACAAATATTGTAAGTGTACACATAACATATGACCTATTCCGACCTATTCCATTATCGCAAGTTATCATATTTTTTATTGATGTGGTCACTGGAAATGGTTAATAATATTTTCGTCAGCAAACTTCAGCAGCTGAAACATTAACACGCTTAAAGTACTCACTTATTAATCGCATTTGAAGCGACCGAAAAGAAGCTTACTAATCCCATTTGAAGCAAAATAGGTGAATATAATATAATATACTATTTTGAAGAAAAAATGACAAAAATATCTTTTATCTACAATTGTCGAATATAAATCCTCATATAGTATAAGAGTAAAAACGATGTAAGTTCAGCCGGGCCGAACTTTGAATACTCTCCACCATTGTGAACGAATTTGGCAATTTTCAAAAAAATAAAATCCGTTAAAAATTCTGTTGAAGTCCTCAAAATACCAAATGTAGCCATTATATTAGAGTCTATGCAACGACTTGGACCTATACAATACCGAATATAGGGAGATACCATTATACCAAAACGACAATTGACAATTTTCTTTCATAGGCTGTAATATCCATTACGAACTTCAAATACAAATTTTGATACAATTCCGGTGAATAATGTCGCTAAAATCATCAAAATACCGAAGATTGGGAGGTACCATTATGTGGGGGCTGTACCAAAACGTGGACCTACTTGACCCATTATCAATACTAAAAGTCCTGCAGAAATAATATACATTAGAGTAAAATTTTATGAACATACTTAATTTCGTTCGGAGGCTAGAGTGATTTCCACATACGAAGAGACTTTGTTTTATACTTCAAACTGGTATAATTTTTGCAGTAGAAATTAATGTTCAAATCTTAATGTTCGAACTAGGGGGACGTCAATTTGTTAATTTCGAGTAGAATTTATAAAAAAGAATTCGGTAACTGACCTCTTCGATGAGGGAAATTAAATCTGCTGAAAATTTACTCAGTTATATTTGGGCCTTCGAGTCCAAAAAAAGAAGAACCAGCTGATTTGCAACAAGTAAAAAAGCAGTAAGTTCGGCCTGGCCGAACTTTGAATACCCTCCACCCTTTGGAACGAATCTGGAAATTTTCAAAAAATAAAATCCGTTAAAAATTTTGTTAAGATCTTAAAAATACCGAATATAGCCGTTATATTGGGGTCTATACGACGTGGACCTATATATGTATTGTTCGTTATAAACCATTACCATATTATAGACGGTGAATGATGTAGCATCACCAAAATACCGTATATAGGAAGGTACCGTTATATCGGAGCTATGCGAAGACCTGGACCTGCATAGACAATTTTCTATCACGGGCTGTAGCATCCATTACGAACATCAAATACGACATCTCAAACAAGTTCGGTGAGTATTTTACCTAAAATCGTCAAAATACCGAATATAGGGGTTACTGATATGGGGCCTATACAAAGACCTGGGCCTGTATAGAAAATTTTGTATTACAGACTGTAGTTCCCATTACGAACTCTAAATACGCAATTTGAACCTACTCCGGCGAATAACGACGCTAAGATCATCAAAATACCGAATATTGGGCGGTACCGTTATAGGGGGGCTATATGAAGACGTAGACCTACACAGACAGTTTTCGGTCATAAGCTGTAGTATCCATTACGAACTTCAAATGCCAAATTTGAAACAATTCTAGTGAATAATGTCGCAAAAATCATCAAAATACCTAATATATGGAGGTACCATTATATGGGGGCTATATGAAACCGTGGACCTACATGGCCCATTTAACGAAATTAACCTACCTACTAGAAAAATAAACACGTGTGCAAAATTTTAGCCATCTATCTCAATTCGATCGTAAGATAGCGTGACTACAACAGACAGACGTACGGACAGACAGACGGACGGACAGACATACAGACAGACGGACATCGCTAAATCGACTTAGAATTTTACGCTGATCAAAAATATATATACTTTGTTGGGTCTAACATGAGTATTTCGAAATTCTGCTGAGTCTAAAGTTTTTTCTTACGCGTCTGTTCGACTTAGGTCCGATATCTGAGTAATTTGTCTGAACTTGGTTTTTACTTGGTGTATAGATCGCTTTTTGAGAGGTTTTCTGTGCTTATACATTGTGGATAAAAAAATCAAAGATCGGCGAAAGTTAATGATAACAAGAATAAAAGTTTTTTTTATAAAGTTAATGTATACATTTTATTGGTACAAGATTTGAATATAATTTCCTAAATTATTTGTATTGTAAGCATATTATGAAAGGAAAGCCAGCTGACTTTTTAGAAACATTATTCCATGTGTATAATTTTCTGTGTGTGAAAAGGTTATTGCTGTTTGCTTTTGTCAATACATTATGACAGTTGTGTTAATATGTACATTTTTCGCATTGGGACTGAAAACTATTAGAAAATCGGTAAAGAAAACAGAAATGGGCACGATATTACTTGCAAGTTCGGACCGACCGCACTAATTTCTCTTCTAAATTGTCCGTGGATATCCAAACGAAATCGGTCCGACTTTCTGTTCGAAGTCGCACCGGACTCAGGCAGTTTGCTTCGTTGAGCTAACACTATCAAAAAGTGCCTTCAGTCATGGCTCAACCCGAAAGGTTGCACAACTTCAAGAAACTAGAAAAACTCTGTAACCAAATTACTATATTGGGGAAACCCCACAAAAATGAATTCCACCAAATAGAATCTAATACAGTAGGATAACACAGTTTTACAATAAGATTGTACAAAAACGTCGAAAAAATGCATTATCACTTTGAGTGTCTTCCAACGCGTGCGATAGTGCTTGTTTGTAAAGAAAAAATTAGTGGTCAACTTTATAATCGATTTAATTAAATTAAATTTAATACTTTTGGAATCAAAAATATTTTATAATAGTAAATAACATTTAAAGATCATTTTATAACTTAAAACCATTCCAATCAAACATTTTTCTGTTATATTATTTAATGCCGACATTAGGAACAGAAAAAAAGAGATTTGCCAGTAGTCGGCAGGGGGTGCCGATTACTAGAAAAATATCATTTTTGACCAATTTCACCAAAACTTGAGAAAAGTATTAAAAAAATGATCCAAAAACTACTCAATTAAAAAATAGTTTCGAGTCGGTATTTGCTTTTATTTGTGCTTTTTGACCAACTTTTCTAAATTAAGTAGGTTTTTTACATCAGCTATTTGACGTTTTAGATAGCGGTGGCATTTAAATTCATGTTGGCTATCTAAAGGAAAAGGATCAATTCACAAATTCCAAACACAAGAAAGGTGCTTTTTGACCAACTTTTCTAAATTAAGTAGGTTTTTTACATCAGCTATTTGACGTTTTAGATAGCGGTGGCATTTAAATTCATGTTGGCTATCTAAAGGAAAAGGATCAATTCACAAATTCCAAACACAAGAAAGGTACTTTTTTTATTTAATCTCATTTTTGTTTTAATTGAAAATCCATACGTTACTGAAGGTAACCATACTATTCTTGATTTTCTACCTATATTTGGTTTAGAATGATAATTAAATAAAATACTATTTAAAAACGAAATTAATTCCAAATTCTGGATTAAACTGTGAATTAGTAATATAGCATTGTTTTATATTATTTGAAATAAAAAAATATACAAAATAATGTTTTTTTACTGAAATACCATATGACGACTTCTGTCAAATAGACATGCCGAGTATTAGAAAATGGTGCCGACTACTGGCAAAAAACTACTATGTATTTTAATAAAATTACAAATTTTGCCAATTTAATAAAATCAAATTCAATTTTTGTTTATTATTTCGAAAACTAAACAAAATTTGGAATCTGAACAACTTTATTTTTCTGCAATTGAAAGATTTCACTCAGAATGTTGAAAGATTGCCAAATCGAAAATCCTAAAAGTGCCGACTACTGGTACACTTACCCTATATATTCTTGATCAGCATAAAATTCTATGTCGATTTAGCAATTTCCGTCCGTCCGTTCGTCTGTGGAATTCACTCTAGCTTCCGAACGAAATGAAGTAATTTGATAAAAATTTACTCAAATGTGTTTTATGTCTGCAGGACTTTTGGTCTTCGTATAGCCCTCATATAACGGTTCCTCCCGATATGCGCTTTTTTGATAATTTTAGCGACATTATTTACCGAAATTGTTTCAAAATTGGTATTTGAAGTTCGTAATGGATACTACAGCCTAAGACAGAAAATGGCCCATGTAGGTCCTCGTCTTCGTATATCCCCCATATAACGGTACCCCCCGATATGCGGTATTTTGATAATATTATCGACATTATTTACCGGAATTGTTTCAAATTTGGTATTTGAAGTTCGTAATAGATACTACAGCATAAGGCAGAAAATGGGCCATGTAGGTCCCCCATATAACGATACCCCATTATTTACATTATTTACCGGAATTGTTTCAAAGTTCGTAATGGATACTACAACCTACGACAAAAAATTGTCTGTGTAGGTCCACGTCTTCGTATAGCCCCCATATATAGGTACCCCCCGATATTCGGTATATTGATCATTTTAGCGTCGTTATTCGCCGGAGTAGTTTCAAATTACGTATTTAGAGTTTGTAATGGGAACTACAGTCTGTGACAGAAAATTGTCTATGCAGGTCCAGGTCTTCGTATAGGCCTCATATATCAGTACCTCTCTATATTCGGTACCTCCGTACCTCCCTATATAGGGTATTTTGATGATTATAGCTACATTATTCATTATAAGTGCACATTTTTTATTGTTTATTTATTTTTTTTTTTTTTTTTTAAACTCTAAATGTAAAAGTAACAAAATGAAATCAGTGCACAATACGATGTTACATGATCATCTTTCCTGAATAGAAGTGACTTTCCATCCCCAGTACCTATATCGTGATTCAGCTGGAAGATGCAAACACATTCAAACAAACAAAACTGTCGACGCAGCTGTATCGAGGCTTTTATCAACACGTGGACCTACTTCTTTCAGATCTCAAAATTGCGACTGCACTTAGTAAAATAGCGAATATATAAAATACTGCAATATGCGGACTAAAGAAAATGGTGAAACGGGTCTGGCAATTCTAAGTGGATAGTATTTGTTTAGTAGATCAAAATCCCAAAAGGGTTTTGTGTTCCCAGACAATTTTATTTTATGAATATCAATGTTCACACCAATGTTCTCTTGACAAAAAAGGATAAAATCCAAAAAAATCACTTAAAAATTCTTTAAGAAATATGAGAATAATTTTGTAAATTAAAAAAAATCCTTTCAATTTGGAATTGTAAATTTTACATTTTCTTTTTTTTTTTTTTTTTGTAAATGGTAAATGTCAATACTTTAATAAATAATAAAATAAATAATTTTTTGTTTGTCTTCGAAGTAGTCGCGGAAGTCATTCCTGGCTATGTCGGTGAGCCAATTTTTTATATCTCATACATAGTGAGCCTCTTAGAGGAATGAGTTCAAAAGACTAAATCAATACGATAGACTGACAAAAGTTTGACAAAGTGAACTAAATATTGGTAATACCAATTTACAATATCAGTGAGGAAAAGAAATATTCAATGCTTAAATAGCTAAGAAACAATTTACTTCAATGGGAAGGATGTATTTGTTTTATTTTTCTTCCTTTTGTTGTTATAGGCTAACGAGAAAAATAATAGTAACTTTGAACGGCAGTAAGTTTAACAACCGAGGATGTTGTTAGAGGGAGAAGGACTTTTATAACTTCATCAGGCAACGATACTTCCCAGCACAGAAAGCCAGAATTCGTTGATTGCTAGCGATTGAAAATATTTTTCAGAAATGTATCCTCCGAATTATACAGGCCAACCCATAGGCACATGTGAAATCAATTGCACAAAATATGGACCATGTCGGTCAACGTTTTGGTATAGCACCAACATAATCCAGTTTAATTGTAAATAGTACGTCGGCCATAGTGTTCTTAATGGCAAATTTTTGTTATTTGAGTTCTTAGTAAGATGAAACCATTCTTACAAAAAATTATCAATACATCCCCACGTTTTTATATAAACCTCATATGAAGGTATTCCCCGATTTCAGCTATTTCCTGAGATTTGACTATATTTTCAATTGATTTGCCATTTTTCAGCACCGGCTTCGTGCTTCAGCTGCATGAGGCTCATATTAAAACTTGAAAATTCAAACTGCAAAATTCATTGGGACTGCAATCAGTGATAACCGAATATAAAGCGGCACTACAATATGAGGTATAAATAAAATAATAAAATGTTAATGAAAAAATCTTTTTGGCGTGAATTTTTTTCAATTTGACAAACTATATTGAATTGTACATTTTTATTGTTTTGTATTCTGAATGAATAGTATTCAAAATGAAATCAGTGAATGAATAGTATTAACAAGTAAAAAAGCAGTAAGTTCGGCCGGGCCGAACTTTGAATACCCTCCACCATTTAGAACGAATTCGAAAATTTTCGAAAAAGATAAAATTCGCCAAATATGCTGTTAACATTTTAAAAATACCGAATATAGCCGTTATATTAGGGCCTGTACGACGTGCACCTACATAGGCATTGTTTGTCACAAGCCATTACCATATTCAAATTCGAAACTTGAAATAAACGGTGAATAATGTTGCCAAAATCTTCAAAATACAGTACATACGGAGGTTCCGTTATATAGGAGCTATACGAAGACCTGAACCTGCAAAGACAATTTTCTGAAACAGGCTGTAGCTTCCATTATGAACTTCAAATACGACATCTCAAACCATTTCTGTGAGTATTGAACCTAAAATCGTCAAAATACCGAATATAAGGAGGTACTGATATATGGGGCCTTTACGAAGACCTGGACCTGCATAGGCAATTTTCTGTCACGGTTAGTTAGTTCCCATTACGAACTCTAAATACGTAATTTGAAACTACTACGGTGAATAATGACGCTAAAATCATCAAAATACCGAATATTGGGAGGTACCGTTATATGGGGGCTATACGAAGACGTGGACTTGCACAGACAATTTTTTGTCTCAGGCTGTAGTATCCATTTCGAACTTCAAATACCAAGTATGAAACAATTCCGGTGAAAAATAAAATAAAACGTGGACCTACATGGCCCATTTACGAACTTAGCCTGCCTACTGGCAAAATAGACATGTGTGCCAAATTTTAGCCTTCAATTCGTTCGAAATATAGCGTGATTACAACAGACAGACAGATAGACGGACATGGCTAAATCGTCTTAGAATTTTACCCTGATCAAGAATATATATATACTTTGTTGGGTCTAAGATTATTATTTCGATGAGTTACAAACGGAATGACAAAATGAATATACCCTCCATAGTATGGTGGAGGGTATAAAAATGAAATGAATGAGAATGGGATGTTGAATGGTGATCTTTCATGTCTAAAATTGGCATCTAGCTTTCAACTCCAAGACCTACATCGTGCCTTCAGCTGTGAGATGCAAACACATTTTAACAAACAAAATGGACAGACAAATCGTTATGGAATCCATTTCAAAACGTGGAACTATTTCTTTCATATGACAATAATCCGTCCAATGATAACTCAAAATGCAAAATTCATTGGGACTGCAATAAGTAAAATACCGAATGTAAAGGGTGCAAGAATAGTAGAGGGAATTGTACATTTAGTAAGAAAAGGAATTATATCATTCCAGAAATTATTCCTAAACTTTTAAGGTATTTTAAATACTTTTGCTGGTCATGATATGGGTGATTTTGCCGCATTTTTTTCATAGATTTGATGTTTTGATGATTTTTGCACATTTTCACATGAATTTGTCTAAAAAATAGAATTTTTTGGTCAAAATAGGTTCTAGCTCGTATGGCGAAACATTGTATATATAGGACCACGTTTTGGTGTAGCCCCCATATAACGTTCCCTCCCAATATTCGATATTTTGATAAAAATTGGTATTTGCAGTTCATAACGGGTTCCAGCCCATTGAATATTTATTTCCACGTTTTCCTAAAGCGCACATATAACTATACCCACCGATATTCGGTAGAGGTAGAGGGTATTGAAAGTTCGGCCCAGCCGAACTTCATGTTTTATTACTTGTTCATACTAATTTCGACAAATGTTGGTAATTTAAGAAGAAACCATCATTTGGCCCTTTGTCTCATAAAATTTTAATTTTTCGGATTAGTGTCCATCTTGGTCTTGACCTCATTCATCAATTGGTTTGACTAAAAAATTTTATTTAAACTACTCTGGGGTAGAGAACCATTTTACATAGACCACATAGACATTTATTTAAGTATAGTCCCCACATTAGTGTTCCCGCAAGCCCACTTTCCCAACTAAGGTGTGGTCAGAAAAGAAAATGTTGTATTCTACTGATTTTGTGACTTCATTGAATTATACTATGATGAAAGCAAGTAAGCAAAGGCTATAGTCGTGCGGACCGACCATGTGATACCCTACAACACTACAATATGTTAGAAGCCCTTTTATGCCCGAATCCATTTTGGAATATTTCGCTTTTGAAATTATGTCATGGAGCACTGCCCAGATGTTACCCTTAGCTTTTTGACCAGGGACATTTTCCCAATATTTACGCATTCCATCGTGCTGTTAGTTGTTGTGGTCCATTTTACAGCTACATATACCAATTTTTTTCCAAAATGCTAGAATTCTTCCCTGTTCTTAACTCTCTTCAATTGTGTGAGCAGGAATTTTTTTCTGTTTTTGGTCGAACCCCTAAATATTTTGCGATCAACTCCAAAAGCAAGAGGCCCCTCTGTATCACCAAAATTAAACTAATCTATTTGATTTGCTTGTCTACGATATTTGGTTTTATTCATCAACGAAATCAGCATAAAATAAAAGCCAGAAGTTCACCTTTTGTGTATTTCGGATATCGCCTGTAAGTAATGTTGGTATTTTTTCACACAAAAGTTGTGGTCCATTCTACCCGGTGTCATAAACTCTAGCTTCATGCGAGATTTCCTTTGGATTCAATTTGTTAACTTTATAACGGCTGCAAAATCAGAAACATTTTTAGTTGTTGGTCCATTTCAAACCCTAAATATAATGCGGACATCTTTGAAAACAATAGGCCTAGCCATTCTGAGTCTAACCCTACCCTTTTTCGTGAGGATAATTGCAATCTGTATATAATAACCCCAACCTGTGTTCTAAAAAGAAAAAATATTCAAAATGTACAATTCAATATTATAAGTCAAATTGAAACCAGTAAGGAAAGCTCAAAAGTCGGGCGGGGCCGACTATATGATACCCCACACCACTATGCATATTTAGTAGAGCTCTCGTAAAAAGGTTTATACAGGGCATTTCTGAGCTCTATGAGATATTTGGTACAAAATCAAAATCTATCTAATTCTATCGTGCATTTTACGGACTATAGCTATCTCTGAACCGGGTTTCTCCAAATTTTACGTATTCTTCTTCTTCTTCTAGACTGGTGATTTGGGCTGATATTGACCATTTTGTGCACATTTAACCCGAAATCGGATGAAGATATATATGAGAGCTATATCCAAATCTGAACCGATTTCGATAAAATTTAAAACAGCTATTCCTGTGCTCCATCTAATACCTGGTACCAAATATCACGGTTGTGGAGTGAATATTACGAATGTATGGGACTAAAATTCTAAATCGGATGAAACATATATATGGTTGCTATATTTATATCTGAACCGATTTTCACTAAATTTGATATACTTGCTTCTAGGCTGAATTTGGTCCGATGTACTAAAATTCAGTCCATTTGGACTTATATCGGCCATTTGGTGCACAATTAACCCGAAATCGGATGAAGATATATATGGGAGCTATATCCAAATCTGAACCGATTTCATAAAATTACAAACATCTATTTCTGGGCTGCATCTTATATCTGGTACCAAATATCATTCTTGTGGAGTGCATATTACGAATGTGAGAGGCTTAATCACCAAATCGGATGAAAGATATATATGGGAGCTATAGCTATATCTGAACCAAATTTGATATACTTGCTTCTAGGCCGAACTCGGTTGGGTGTGCCAAAATTCAGGTAATTTGGACTGATAGTGGACATTTGGTGCACATTTAACCCGAAATCGGATGAAGATATATATGGGAGCTATAGCTGTTTCTGAACCGATTTTCTCCAAATTTGTTGTATTTGCTTTAAGGCTAATCTCGGTCACATGTGCCAAAATTCGGGCCATTTGGGCTGATATTGGTCATTTGGTGGTCAATTAACCCGAAATCGGATGAAGATATATATGGGAGCTATATCCAAATCTGAACCGATTTCAATAAAATTTAAAACAGCTATTTCTGTGCTCTATCTAATACCTGGTACCAAATATCACGGTTGTGGAGTGCATAGTAGGAATGTGAGGAACTTAAAGATCGAATCGGATGAAAGATATATATGGGAGCTATAGCTATATCTGAACCGATTTTCTCCAAATTTGATATACTTGCTTCTAGGCCGAACTCGGTTGGGTGTGCCAAAATTCAGGTAATTTGGACTGATAGTGGATATTTGGTGCACATTTAACCCGAAATCGGATGAAGATATATATGGGAGCTATATCTAAATTTGATCCGATTCTCACCAATTTCAATAGGGTTCGTCCTTGGGCCAAAAAAATATTGTTTGGAAAATTTCATCTCAATCGGATAATAAATGCGACCTGCATTTTGTTCACAAGAATACATGGACAGACGGACGGACGGACAGACGGACGGACATGCATAAATCGACTCAGAAAGTGATTCTATGAAGGTTCTCAAAAGTAACTATGGGTCTATCTCGTTTCCTTCTCCATGTTACAAACAAATGCACAAAGACATAATACCCTTACCACTATGTGGTGTAGGGTATAAAAATCGCATGCGATAAAAGATTCTATACTTTTATGTTAAGAGGACATTCTGAATTGACAGAATTTGTCGAAATCGGTCTAGCCATTCACGAGATATAAGCATTCTAGCTAACATCTCCTTCCTTTCTATATATACATTGTATATATTTCACTACATACATCCGATATATTTACTATCGGCATCTACGTAACGGTCAGAATTGACCTGTTCATCTACTTCTGATTACGCCAGGATTAAAAATATTCACGGTTTAATGGAAAATTTAACTTTAATTTAACATAAATGTTATGGTATTTTTCATCCACTAAATATTACCCGATGACCATCAAAATTGGAAGGATTCTGCCCAGCCCTAAGTTCTAGTCCCATGCTAACTTCCGATTGGTCTATAATTGCGACCTGTAGAGCAGCTGCAAAATCATGAAATTTTTCAGTTTTTGGTCCATTTCAACCCCTAAATATTATGCGATCATCTCCAAAACAATAGGGTTCTATTCTGGCCGGGCCATAATTGTGACCTGTAGAGTAATTACAAATTAACATGGACAGACGGACGGACGGACATACATAGATAGATCGACTCAGATCGGCGAGATAGGAAGATCCATATATACATTACTATGTGGAAACCAATACTTCGGAGTGTTACATAATTTTTGGCCCAATCAAACTTATAATACCCCCAACACATAGTGTTGTAGGACTTCAACGCACAATTTAAATGAAAAAAATTAAATCCCATCCCAATGTTGGAAATACAAATTCCACATTACAACTCATTTGAATGGAAAATGTTGCTAACCTTTTTACAGTTCGAAAATTTTCGGAAATAGCATTAAATTTTAGAATAAGTTTAAATTTGTTCGAATTGGTCACCTTTGGCACGAATTATGATCTTCAAACGGCCAATGAAACCGTCACACCCTGCCTGAATGTTGCTCTGCGGTATTTTGGCCCATTCCCGATCGACACTTTGGTATTTTTAGTGCCAACCTTGCTTTTAAAAATACTCCAGACACAATAGTCAAACAGATTGGTATCCGGAGATTTTTGTGGCCATTGTGTGCTGGAAATGAAGCGAGGAACCTCATTTTGTAACCATTCTTGGGTGGCGCTTGCTGAGTGCGATGGTGCTGAGTCCTGTTGGAATGTCTAAGGTCTGCGGTCAAAATTTTTGCGTGTCCAAGGCTTTAATACACCATCCAGAATATTTTCGCGATAATATTCGGCATTTTTTCTGATGCAACGGTTGATGATAACGAGCGGAGAGCGACGGCCCACACCATCACCAGTGCCGGCGCTTGAGTTCTGGTGGCCAACCGAATGTGCACATTTTCAGTTAACCTCTTTGGCAAGTTAACACGATCATTTTGTTTGTTTACAAACTGCTGGACAACGAATGTTTTCTCATCGGAGAAAACGAAATTCGGCAGTTTACCACATTCGGCCAGGCGAAGAAACTCTTTAGCTCTTTTGAGTCTATTTTCTTTTTGTTGCGGTGCAAGTTCTTGCACTTTTGGAATTGCAATGGCTTTACCCCGAGCTCATTTTTCAATATTTGCCGAATTGAATATTGCGATATGTTCAGCTCACGAGGCATTTTTCGACCATTGCGACGCAGGTTTCGATCAAGTCGCGTTTTTACTTTTCAAACCATTTCTGCTGATGTTACTGTTTTCTTCCGACGAGCGATAGTACGAGACACAAAAGATTTATTCACTTTTAAATGCTGGAGTACTCTAACGATAGCCACTTGTGGTTTTCCAGCCAAATATAAAGAAATCACACTATCACGCTTGAATTCCATTACGAATAATTTTTTTCTGGAAAATTCTCATCAAAATGCCTTTGTACGCTTGTAAATAATATAATGAGCTGTCACTGGAATTATAGTAACAGCTGTCGGACGAGTGGCTTAGAAATGACAGCGGTCTGAAGTTGGTTGCAATTTTTTTTTCATCTCACCCGTAAAAGGTGCAAAAATAGTAGAGGTACTTGGAAATTTGATAAGAAAAAGATTTATATCCTTCTAGAAATTCTTCCTAAACTTTCAAGATACCTTAAATCGCTTTTGCAGGTCATGATATGAGTCACAACCCCCGTATAAGGGTACAACCCGATTTCAAGTATATTCTCTATTTAAACCATATTTATCATACCAATTTCCAAATCATCCAGGAACCATCCTTGCAAATAATTATCACATTTTCGTATAACTATCATACGAATTAAGCAATTTTTGGATACAATTTTCGGAGTAGGGCCTATCTTGTCTTCTCCACATTCATCAATTGATTTGGTTCAAAGCTACCCATCTTACGGGTAATTTCCCACATAGGCAACTATTTAAGTATAGTCACCACTTTAGTGTATCCCCAAGTCCACTTTCCCAACTAATGTGTGGCCAGAAAAGAAAATTTTGAATTCTATTGAATCTGTAACCCCCAAGAGAATATTGGTTGGGTACGTAGATTTGGAATAAACGTCTACATGAAATAAACTCCAAATGATATGGTCTTTGGTCTTTTTACTAAAATATATGGTCTTTGTGGGGTCTCTAACGCATAAATTAAGTGACAAACAAATTAATTCCATTCTTACAGTAGTGGCTGTAAAAGAGTAATTATGTTTGGCCATTCAAAATTACAGCTTATTTGAATAGAAAATGTTGCTTTACCATACCAAAAAATTTTTCGTTGGTAATCGTATCAGTTGAGAACGGCTAGACCGATTTGGATATATATATATATTTTTTTGTACAAACGTTCGTCATACCCCAAGTTAGGTTTTTAAAGAAAAAAACAGTAAAGAAAGTTTTATAGTTGGGCGGGACCGACTTTATGATACCGTACACCACTTTGCTAATTTAGTTGAGCTCCACATAACAATTAAAAGTTTTTATGGGAGAATTCAATCATACACGCTATGATTATAATTATAATTTAAAGTTCAAAGGACTAAATATGCCGAAGCATTTGTATCTTTTAAATTCGGACTTGTATTACCTATTTGGTGCACAATTAATTTGAAATCGGATAAAGATATATGGGAGCTATATCCAAATCTGAACCGATCTCGATAAAATTTGGCAAAGATATTTCTGAGCTGTATTTGCTATATTTCCCCAAATATTGTTGTTACAGAGTGCATATTACGGCTGCGGAGGACAAAACTAACAAATCGGATGAACAATATATGTGGGAGCTATAGCTATATCTGAACAGATTTTCACCAAATTTGACATAATAGCTTCTAGACTCAATTCGGTCGTAAGTGCCAAATTCCATTCCATTTGGACAAATATTAGAGGTTTGGTGCACAATAAAAGCTAAATCGGACGAAGTTATATATGGGAGCTATATCCAAACCTGAACCGATCTCGATAAAATTTGGCAAAGATATTTCTGAGCTGTATTTGCTATATTTCCCCAAATATTGTTGTTACAGAGTGCATATTACGGCTGCGGAGGACAAAACTAACAAATCGGATGAACAATATATATGGGAGCTATAGCTATATCTGAACCGATATCGATCAAATTTGGCACACTTATGTTCAGGCCTATTATGATTGTATGTGCAAAATTACATACTATTCGGGCTGATATTACACGTTTGGTGCACAATAAAAGGCAAATCGGACGAAGATATATGTGGGAGCTACATCTAAATTTTGACCGATTATCTCCAATTTCAATAGGGTTCGTCCTTGGGCCAAACAAATGATTTGTGCAAAATTTCATCTGGATAGGGCAATAAATGCGAACTGTACTTTGTTTACAAAAATACATGGACAGACGGACATGCATAAATCGACTCAGAATGTGATTCTATGCAGATCATCAAAAGGAACTATGGGTCTATGTCGTTACCTTTTGCCTGTTACAAACAAATGCACAAAGACATAATACCGTGACCACCTTGTGGTGTAGGGTATAAATATTGACCACGCTTACTTTTACGCCCACTATGTTGATTTATCTAAAATCTTTATATTTGCCAGATAATGAAGGTATCGGTTTGAATATTATTACACGAGATACTGTTGACTTTCTCTCGAACCCTAGGGATTAATTTGGGGGCTGAGGAACTGACTATGCATACTTCTAATCTATATATATATAATAACCAGTTGTTGTTCGTTGGTAATTGAATCAGTTGAGAACGACTGGAGCAATTGGGATATTTTTTTTAATGTTCGTCCTACCACGAGTTTAGTTTTTATGCAAAGAAAAAGTGACAATGCACAATTTTGCGTTCATTTTTTTGGTTTACCTAAAATCCTAATATTTGCCAAAACCATGAATATATATGTTCCAAAGTTACTATACGACGTAATCTTGACTCTCCCTCTAACCTTAGTTATCTATTTCTTTCCTACTTCTTCATATCTATATGTAAAAAATTTAAAAAAAATATAGTTGCACTTCATTTGAGAACGGCGGGACCGATTTAACCCATATTTTCTTTTGGTTATTTGTCTCAAGAAAAATCACAGAACTGAAATTAACTGTTCTATTTGTATATGGAATTTTGTGTAGAATTGTTTCAGAAGGCCTTTTGGAATTGAAAATTCTTATTGAAAAAAAAAACAGAAATTGTGCATATTTTCTGTACATGCCGTTATATGGTTGCCATACCAAAATTTTCAATTTTTATTAAAAAATACTTCTCAAAGCATCAAAACATTTAAAATATCAACGTGCTTTTAAACGGTTATTGCCGGTATTGATTTCACAATACTCAAAACATTAAATGTCAAATTACAGTTCATTCGGTAGAAATTGTAACAAAAACATGCCATAGTTGAATCAACAAAGATTTCATATTTCCAGGAATTCAATTTAGAAATTGCTATCGATCCTGAGGTCGGAAACTCCAAAAAATTGACTAGATATGGAAATGCAAAATTCATTGGGACTGCAATCTTTTAACTACTGAATATGAAGAGGCAATGTAATATGCGTACTATACAAAATAGTGGAGCGAATTGAAAATTTAGTAAGAAAAGGATTCATATCATCGGAGAATTCTTCCGAACCCTTAAACGAACCCGTATCCTTTGATCACAGGTAACATTATACGGGGACTATGTGCTATCGTCAGTAATTACACTGCGCCGCAGACAATCATGAGGTTGGGAAATTTTTCGGTTGGTAGATAAAAATCCCAAAAGGGGGGTTCCCGGGACAATTTTTTTATATAGCTTAACCATACACAAAGAGCCTCAAATATTTTCCTCTATACTCCGCAAAAGTTAAGATAAAGTTTTAAATTTGATGCAGTCCTATGTCCATAAAGAATCATTTATACATAATATGTATCAGGTTGGTCTATATTGTGATATAGCCCCTTTTTAATTCCTTCAATGTTGGTAATTTGAGATTTTAGAAAAAACGAAACATTCTTTCAAATAATTATAAGTATAGAACCAAGATTTGGTAAAACCCTTATATGAAGGCATCCGCTAATTTCAACTATTTCCTGGATCTTGGTCACATTTTTCAATTGAATTTGCCCTTATTTGGCATCTTGGTTTCTAAGGGATTGAACACCTCTTCGCGGAAATTTTCAATGTCAATGTTTTGGAGTAGCGCCCACATAAAGGTACCTCCTGAATTTAACTATTTCAAGGGTTTTGATTATATTTTCGAATCGTTTTGGCTTAAAATGTGTATTTAGGCTACTTTGGGGGAAGACAACCATCTTACATCTTACATGAGACTATTATAAACAAGTGATGTATACTGTTTAATATATGTGCTATATTATTTGGGTTTCCAACTCTCAAATTAAAACCTCTGACTGAAAAATAAGATCAGGTGAAACACTATAAATCGCCCGGTACGTGAACCTATATAGACATTTTTGAAATTTCTTTATATTCGAATAATCATATATACCAAAAATTGTGCCACTTATATGAGCCAGACCTGTGAATTATTATGCTTTAAAAACTGTGCGGTGGAAAAATGTGGCAACAATTATTATCGTTATATGGATGCTACACCATGAAGTTAATGAATTTGCGAACAATGGCATCCGCCACAATTGTTGATAGTCGACGAGATTTCCATGTTTTACATGATGGACGCTCGATTAAGGCAAATTAAGAACTGTGAAAATGAGTTTTTTGGAGGAGAAAACGTATTATTTATCGTTGAAAAAAAGGAGAAAAAATGTAACAACAATTTGAAATATTAAAGCGGACAGTCTGAACAACAAGAACAATATTGCAATCTTTGCTTTATGTAGTAAAGCACACCAATCTATAAACCAAAACAAAAGGAGATATAGCAAACGATTTTTGCAACAAATTTATTTTCGAATTTTGTTTTGATCCAAATTGAAAGCCAACGATTGGTGGGAAACAAAAACAAGAGGGAAAGAGGTGACGTTGGTAAATCTCGTCAGCTATTGATTGGAACATAAATGTAGAAAGCATCCTATTTATTGAATCAAGGAACTAAAACGATCGTGTTTTATATCTATTTATTTTTCTCCCCCTTTTTATCGGAGCGCAATTTCGGCGCACTAACATTTGATCCTGTCGAGCCGGATTCACCATTTCGGATTAACATTTGGTCCAATCGAGACGGATTTTTCCAGTCTAAAATTTACAGTCCATTTGATTCTTGATTTTTGGCTTCTATGTTTGTGTGGAAGAAGCAACCAGCAAAATTATCAACATTTTCGTCAACATCATCATAACAAACTTCATCATTAGCATCATCATATTCCTTTATGAACAAAATGTAGGTGCAGTGCATTTTTATTGTTGTAAGCCCGCGAGCACAAAAAAAAGAAAACAAAAAAGCGGCTAAGTTCGACCGGGCCGAACTTCTAATACCCTCCACCATTTGAAAGGAACTTGAAAATTTAAAAAAAAATCCGAAAACTACCACATAATTGAAAACCGCTACTTTGGGACTACACGAAGACGTAAACCTGCATACAAAAATGTTTGTCATAGTCTGTAGTACCCATTACGAACTTAAAATATGAAATTAAAACAGACAGACAGGCGGGCATCGCTAGATCGACTTAGAATTATACGCTGATCAAGAATATATATACTTTGTTGGGTCTGACAAGAGTATTTCGAGGAGTTGCAAACAGAATGACAAAGTTAATATACCCTCCATAGTATGGTGGAGGGTATAAAAATATTACAATAACAAAACGTCCACATTACGCGTCGCGAAATTCCCTTTTTTTTTTGTGGCCAAAGTCCAATTGTCGTGAACAACAACATCGAACAGTGCGAGTGAAAAAGAAATATAAAAAACAGAACATAATCCTTTTTTCTATGGATGCTATAATTATTTGTTTTGTCACATTTATGTTGTGATCTCATGTTCGTGTGAGATAAATAAAATTTACCAACAAATGTAAGCACTCATTCCTTCATTCCAAATTGCACTGTTCGGTGTTCAATAATCATACATAATTATATTCACATATTTATGTTAGTGACATATTTATGCTTTACTGCTTTCTCGTTGTTTGTCGTTTGATCATATACACACGCTGTATACATACATACCAGAGGGCTGCAATGAGTATGATTGAGCAGGCTTGATCCCACTCAGTGGGATTTCATCCAGACTCAAACAGTCGGTCAGATGTAAGTCTTATTCGAGTTGCTCCTGCGAAACGAAAAAGTTGTGAGGGAACATGAATTGATCGAAGTTTTTTGTTGGAAATCAAACAGCTCACATGAGTTATTATTTACGAACTTATGTTCAATTGTTCATATCGGGGCGATTATCTATGATGAGTCTGATCGGTTCGTTTCATCCTAGTTAAGTGAGTGAGTTGATTAAAACCCAAATGTTCGAATTTGAGCGAAATCATGATTGTAATTTTACTAAGGATTTTATAACTGAACGCTGTCACCATTAAAGAAATGTGTACAAATTATCTATACATATAAAAGAAAGTTGTGTTAGTTACTAAGCTTATAACTTAAGAACCGCTGATCTGTTTTTAAAGAATCAGACAAATTCGGAATTGTCTCTTGGCAGAAAAGGTTAATATCCGAAAAAACGCGTAAAAATGTAAGATTTCAATTTTTTTATTTTGACTTTGGAAATGTACAATAGTAATGTTTTATTCTGCATGATTTTTTTTTCTATTTTGAGTTACTATTTTTCGATTTTTTTTTCTTTTTGAATTCCAATATGATGTTTAGTCTTTTTGGGGAGTATAAAGCGACGACAATTATGAGGTGGCGAACCTGAATAGATGATGTCAAAATAATTTAACGCGGTCAAACCAAAGTTAAAGGATAATTTCTTTTTCAACATCGCTAAAAAATCTAAAGGTTATCGCATTGCAAAAATTCTAAAATCGGGAAAAATAGAGGAAATGTTTTCAATGGAATCGAATTTCAAAATAGTAGTAAGGATAACACTTCGTAAGGACATTTAAAGATTTGCTGTAAAAAACCAGCGAACACGTTGAGGTTTTTTCTTTCTTTTTTCAATTTGTTATTCTTTCCTGTCAATTTTATGTAATGTACGATATTTTCCACGTTGGCTTATCATATTAAATTGAATAATTTTTTGTGAACAAAATAAAGAATTATTTTCACCATATACAAGAAAGTTATATTAGTTACTAAGCTTATAACTCAAGAACGGTTTGACGGATTTTGACAATTCATATAAATCCGAATCAAAAATGTAATAGTGCGCAATACGATGTTAAATTTACAATTGGCATTTACCTTGCAACTCCAGGACCTACATCGTGCTTCAGCTGGAAAATGCGAACACAAGAGTAATTAAAACTAAATACCACGCAGCACGGTATTCTAAACGTGGGAAATACAAACTCGAAATTACAGCTCATTTGAATGGAAGATGTTGCAAAGCTCTTTACAATACCAACAATTTAGGTGAGTTTTCACACGGGGCTATTATAGATGTTCTATATCACATATTTTTAACCCTCAAATTAAAGCCTATGAAATAAGATCAGGCTATTGAAAATATCTAAAACCGATGGTAGGTGAACATCTATTGTTATTACTTTAGAGTCGTTAAGTAAAATAAAAATTGTGCAGCTTACATAAGTCAGATCTATGATTTATTATGCTTAAAAAAAAAGCATTAAAGACGGCAACGCGGACCGGGCCAGCTAGTATTAAATAAACAAACATTTTTTAATTTTATTTTGGTTTTTGTTAGACTATTGTGACTTATTTCTAAAAAAAATTATGTTTTTTATAAAAGAAACACATCAATGGTATTTAGTAAACAAAAACGTATATATTTTTTATTTTTCAATATTGGTCAAGATTTTTCACACAAAATTTCGACCTTTTCGTTTACCTACACAGTGTGTAGTTTCTACTTGCAACAATTTTAATAGCACTATCAGAATATTCTTTATTCAAATATTATAAAAGTCAAAATAAACTGTTCCAACTTGATTGAATGGTTGAACAAACAACGATGCTGAGCGAACTCGATTGAAAGAAAAACAAGTTAAAAAGCAGTAAGTTCGGCCGGGCCGAACTTTTAATACCCTCCACCATTTGCAACGAATTTGGGAATTTTTAAAAACTAAAATCCATAAAAATTCTTTTAAAATTTTAAAAATACCGAATATAGCCGTTATATTGGGGTCTATACGACGTGGACATACATAGGCATTGTTTGTCATAAGCCATTACCATATTCAAATTCGAAACTTGAAATAAACAGTGAATAATGTAGCTAAAATCATCAAAATATCGTATATAAGGAGGTGCCGTTAGTGCGAAGACCTGGACCCGCATAGACAATTTTTTGTAACAGGCTGTAGCATACATTACGAACTTCAAATACCACATCTCAAACAATTTCGGTGGGTATTGTACCTAAAATCGTCAAAATACCGAATATTGGGAGGTACTGATATATGGGGCCTATACGAAGACCTGGACCCGCACAGACAATTTTCTGTCACAGACTGTAGTTCCCATAACGAACTTCAAATACCAATTTTGAAACAATTCCGGTGAATAATGTTGCTAAAATCATCAAAAAACCGAATATAGGGAGGTACCGTTATATGGGGGCTATATGAAGACGTGGACCTGCACAGAAAATTCTCTGTCTTAGGGTGTAGTATCCATTTTGAACTTCAAATACCAATTTTGAAACAATTCCGGTGAATAATGTTGCTAAAATCATCAAAAAACCGAATATAGGGAGGTACCGTTATATGGGGGCTATATGAAGACGTGGACCTGCACAGAAAATTCTCTGTCTTAGGGTGTAGTATCCATTTTGAACTTCAAATACCAAATTTGAAACAATTCCCGTGAATAATGTCGCTAAAATCATCAAAATACCGAATATCGGGGGGTACCGTTATATGGGGGCTATACGAAGAAGTGGACCTGCACAGACAATTTTCCGTCTTATGGTGTAGTATCCATTTTGAACTTCAAATGCCAAATTTGAAACAATTCCCGTGAATAATGTCGCTAAAATCATCAAAATACCGAATATAGGGAGGTACCTTTATATGGGGGCTATATGAAAACGTGGACCTACATGGCCCATTTACGAACTTAACCTGCCTACTGGAAAAATAAACATGTGTGCAAAATTTTAGCCATCTATCTCAATTCATTCGAAAGATAGCGTGATTACAACAGACAGACAGACAGACGGACAGACAGACAGACAGACGGACATCGCTAAATCGACTTAGAATTTTACGCTGATCAAGAATATATATACTTTGTTGGGTCTGATATGAGTATTTCGAGGAGTTACAAACGGAATGACAAAGTTAATATACCCTCCATAGTATGGTGGAGGGTATAAAAATTACAGTTGTGATTGCTCACATCAATTCACGTGTTAGATCAACTCATGTTGCTAAACACATCAAACCGTCTCGAACACTCATGTTTGATTGTGAGTGAAGTGATTCAAAACGAGCATTCGATCCGATGCAAAAACGATCATTTCATTCAGGTTAAACCAAACGACTGCATCGCAAAAATCATGTCAGAAACCGGGTATGATTTAATTTTTGCATATTCGTTGCAGCCCTCTGATACATACTCTTGTTACTGGCAGCCGTCGCTTGATCGTCAATAATAAACATACACACGTTGATCGGTTGTTCTTCTTTGTTACGTGTACGCAACATTTGTGTATGAATATGTTAAAGCATTTTAGACAATTTTATTCGGCACATTTGACCTATTGTGTTAGTTGATTGAACAAAGACTATTTTTGTGATTTTAAATCAATTTTTATTCTAAAACTAAATATCTTGTGTCGATGATTTGAGTTTTTATGGTAGACAATTTTCGATTTGTGTGATCTTTTTATAATTTTTGGCAAATATTTTAGATTATTCGCAGTTGATTCAATTTTTCTTTTGTTTTTTTGTTAAACCTTTTGAACAAATTTGTTGGTTTTTTCTACAATTTAGGTAAAGAAAGATAATTTTTGGATTTGAATTCTTTATTTAATAATCTTGTCGCAATATACGTTAGTTGTTTCAATTTATTCGAAACTTATTTGGAAACGACAGATGCTGCCACCCAAGCGGGGTTTGATACCGTTTATTCAAAGTATGAGGAAGGTAGGGAAAATATATGGTATGCTTAAGAAGTTTAAAAAATAGGCTATAGCCTATAGGCTTAGTTGATCGAAAAAGTCTTCGTTGAACTCTTCTCGTAGTAGTTCGTTAGCATCATTATCGCAACATCCACGTGATCTTCCTTTAGAAGCACAGTCTCGCGATGTTGCTTTAATAGACTTGATCTCTTCTACACACGCTTCTTGTGAAGTGGGTGTTCACGCTAATTTCCCAATATCCTCTATTGGGAATCCTAGTGTTGTAAAGAGTTTTGTAGACCGCCTATAGTAGACAGTGTTCACAGCCTAGCTTTGCCTCCATGTGACGGAGAAGCTCGAGAAATCGTCTCGAGATTCCCCCTGACTAACCGCAGTTTTGTTCTAGCGTGGAATGCCTTAAAGGACGAATATGATAACCCTCGGTTACTCGTCCATAGTCATTTGAAATCTCTTTTCGCGCTTCCTGTTCTCGATAAAGAAAGTAGCTCCGGTTTAAAAGTAATTCAACGCGGCATTAATGGATTTCTTTCGGCGATGTCCATATACGATGTTCCTACGGATCATTGGGATCCAATTATCGTTTTCGTTTGTCTCCAACGTTTGCCAAAAATTTCACTGACACTATGGGAGCAAAGTGTCAAAAATAAAACCGCGATTTCATTGTGGATGGACTTAGATGGTTTTTTGACGCAGAGAATTCGTACTCTCACTTGTCTTTACGACATGATAGATGTTGTACCATCGCCAAGAATATTTGATCAATCTTAATCTTATTCGGTATCTCCTCGTCAGTCCCCAATATCTTGTTGCTTATCTTATTCCTTACAAAGCCATCCTCTTTTTTAATAAACTGCTGGCGCAAGGGACATGAAATCAAAAATTTTACTAGTCGTCGTCGGTGTTTGGTTTGTAATGAAAATCATCATACTTTACTTCATAGAGATGGTTCAACAACAAATAGTCCAAGTCTAATGGCAACATCTCTAAGTTCGCGTTTTGTCCCTCAAATTGTTCCCCAAGCACTAGTCAATCTCCCGATTCAAATGCATTTCGTTCCTCCACATCGGCTGGAGATGTAGTTCAACGGGCATTTCAAGCTGCTCAGAATCAATGGTTCTCTGCTTGCTCAAAATACCATATTTTGTTCGATTGTAAAAGGGCCACATCTGTATCGACAAAACTGCTCACTTAAAACTACGTAAAGCATTTCTTCATAGTAAATATACAAAACTTTTTTTCGATATAAAAATCTCGTATTGTAAATTGGCCACAAGTGTACCCGTTTCTCGGAGCGAATCCGTCACTGCGGATTTAATATACTCGTTTTCGTAGCAAATTCGTTACTGCGGCTTTCGTCGAACTTGAATCCGTAACTGCGGATGTCGTTAAAATCTAAAAATACTTTGTAATCAAGCCCAAATCCATAACAGTGGGTTCTTCGTGACATTGAACTATCAATTTGTTTATCGTTTACTTTCGAAACTACTCACATATCTGCACTGTAACACCACTTTATACTATTTATCGCATTAATTTATATTGTTACACCATCCCAGGATGCGGTAAGGTGGCGGCAAATGCTTAAGCAAGAATTGTCTCCATTTATTTGGAATGGAATCATGGTGCAGTTTGTTGCACCACTTATCGTATTGAACATTCGTTGAAATCTACTTACTACTTATTATTGCAATATTGATATGTCAATGTCAGATTTCAACGAATTGGCGCTAAACCTACCACCTTACTTGGGTTTGTCTTGGTGATTCGGCTCTTGTTATCGAGTTGAGTGTCTGTACTCAACATTGTAAACATTACACGTGCGTGTGTAATTATTAAGGCAAATCTCGTCACCTATTGATTGGAATATGAATAAAGAAAGCTTCCTATTAATTGAATCAAGAAACTGAAACGATCGTGTTTTATTTCTATTTATTTTTCGCACGGCGCACTAACGTTTGATCCTGTCGAACCGGATTCACCACCTCGGATTAAAACATATGATAAAAGTACTACTCTCTCACCACTATGAAACCCAAAAATCGCTTATAATGAAGCTTGGTAGCTTGTTTCCACATTCTAGCCCTACTTATTACACGTCCATCGTGGTCGGTGTAGACAATTGACGTGTCCCACGGCTTTATTTTAGTCTAGTATATGCAATGTTTATAATTCCCACGATTGCATCTATTTTATTATTTTTTGGTTTTTAGTAAAGTTATCTTAAACATTGCAATGTATGTTTAACATAAAACCGTTTAACTTTAAAAGTTGTTTATCCTTTGTTATTTCATACCCTACACCACATAGTGATAAGGGTATTATGTCTTTGTGCATTTGTTTGCAACAGGGAGTAGGAAGCGAGATAGGCTCATAGTTACTTTTGAGGATCTTCATGGAATCACTTTCTGGGTCGTCAATGGATTCTTGTGGACAAAATGCAAGTCACATTATTGTCCGATTGAGATGAAATTTTGCAAACAATATTTGTTTGGCGCAAAGACGAACCCCATTGAAATTGGTGATTATCGAATCAGATTTACATATAGCTCCCATATATCTTTAACCGATTTCCGGTTAATTGTGCACCAAATGGCTAATATAAGCCCAAATGACCTGTATTTTGGTACATCCCACCGAATTCAGTCTAGAGGGAAGTAAATACATTTGGAGAAAATCGGTCAGATATAGCTATAGCTCCCATATACGATATGGGGTTTAAAGTCTCTCACAAGCGCAATATGCATTCCACAACAATGATCTTGGATACCAGATACATCTCTGAAATAGGTGTATCAACTTTTGTCAAGATCGGTTCAGATTTCTATATAACTCCCATATATATCCTCCACCGAATTCGTGTTAATTGTACATCAAATAGCCAATATCAGCCCAAATATCCTGCATTTTGGCATATCCGATCAAATTCAGTCTAGAAGCAAGTACATTAATTTTGGTGATTCGGTTTAGATATAGCTATAGCTCCCACGTGTGTAATTCATCTGATTTGGTGTTTAAGTCCCTCACATTCGTAATATGCACTCCAGAAAAATGATATTTGGTGCCGGACACCAGATACTGCTTTAAAACTATTCTGTCAAATTTATTGAGATCGGTTCCCATTAGGATATAGCTCCTATGCATATTTTTATCCGATATCAGATTTATTGCACACCAAATGGCCAATATCAGTCCAAAAATCCTGAATTTGGGTACATCCGACCGAGTTCAGTATAGAACCAAGTACATCGAATTCGGAGAAACTCGGTTCAAATATAGCTATAGCCCCTAAATATATGTTTCATCCGATTTGGCGTTTAAGTCCCTCAAATTCGTAATATGCATTCGACAAAAATGATATTTCGTACAAAATATCTTATAAAGCTCGGAAATACCTTCGCTAAATTCTATCGAGAACGGCTAAGATTTGGATATAGCTCCCATATATATCCTTAATCCGATTTCAGATTTATTATGCAAATAATGGCTAATTTCAACCCAAATGGAGTGAATTTCGGGACGTACGTTTCCATTTTGTGCATCTCGGCTCCGATATATATTTTCTTTATTTTTTAATATAATCCTTCACGTACTGATATCATACACTCTATAGCAAACTATAACTGCTCTAAAGCCAAATGTTGATAGGTGGCATGACCTACTTGAAATAAATTATTTTGTTACGGGAGCTCTACTAAATTTGAATAGGGGTAACATAGAGTCGGCCCGCCCGACTTTTGACTTTTCCTTTCCTTATTGAAATCGAAAAATGGGTAAGGCAAATCGTTTATTTTATATTAAGGAACTGAATTTAGGATTTATTTTACGCATTAAATAACAAATTCGTTATGTTAATGTTTAAACTAAAATACATAAGTTGAAAATGGTACATGTGGTACCGTCTTGCTAAAACCACATGTCACGCAAGTCAACTTATGTATTTTAGTTTAAACATTAACATAACGAATCTGTTATTTAATGTGTAAAATCAATCCTAAATTCAGTTCCTTAATATAAAATAAACGATTTGCCTTATCCATTTTTCGATTTCAAAAAGGAAAGGAAAAGTCAAAAGTCGGGCGGGGCCGACTATATGTTACCCTACACCACTATTCAAATTTAGTAGAGCTCCCGTAACAAAAAAATTTATTTCAAGTAGGTCACACCACCTATCAACATTTGGCTTAGAGCCGTTATAGCTTGCTATAGAGTGTATGATATCAGTAGGTGAAGGATTATATTAAAAAATAAAGAAAATATATATCGGAGCCGAGATGCACAAAATGGAAACGTACGTCCCGAAATTCACTCCATTTGGGTTGAAATTAGCCATTATTTGCATAATAAATCTGAAATCGGATTAAGGATATATATGGGAGCTATATCCAAATCTTAGCCGTTCTCGATAGGATTTAGCGAAGGTATTTCCGAGCTCTATAAGATATCTGGTACGAAATATCATTGTTGTCGAATGCATATTACGAATTTAGGGGACTTAAACGCCAAATCGGATGAAACATATATTTGGGGGCTATAGCTATAATTGAACCGACTTTCTCCGAATTCGATGCACTTGCTTCTATACTGAATTCGGTCGGATGTACCCAAATTCAGGATTTTTGGACTGATATTGGTGTGCAATAAATTTGATATCGGATAAAAATATGTATGGGAGTAGGATATAGCTGGGAACCGATTTCAATAAAATTTGACAGAATAATTTTAAAGCAGTATCTGGTGTCCGGCACCAAATATCATTCTTCTGGAGTGCATATTACGAAAGTGAGGGATTTAAACACCAAATCATATGAAATACACGTATGGGAGCTATAGCTATATCTAAACCGAATCACCAAAATTAATATACTTGCTTCTAGACTGAATTTGATCGGATATACCAAAATGCAGGATATTTGGGCTGATATTGGCTATTGATGTACAATTAACACGAATTCGGTGGAGGATATATATGGGAGTTATATCGAAATCTGAACCAATCTTGACAAAATTTGATACGCCTATTTCAGAGCTGTGTCTGGTACCCAAGATCATTGTTGTGGAATGCATATTACGCTAGTGAGAGACTTTAAACCCCAAATAGGATAAAACACATATACGGAAGCTATAGCTATATCTGAACCGATTTTCTCCAAATTTTATTTATTTCCCTCTGGACTGAATTCGGTGGAATGTACCGAAATACAGGCCATTTGGGCTTATATTAGCCATTTGGTGCACAATTAACTGGAAATCGGTTGAAGATATGTGGGAGCTATATCTAAATCTGATTCGATTATCACCAATTTCAATGGGGTTCGTCTTTGGGCCAAACAAATATTGTTTGTAGAATTTCATTTCAATCAGATCAAAATTGACTCAGAAAGTGATTCTATGAATATCCTCAAAAGTAACTATGGGCCTTATCACTATGTGTGTAGGGTTTGAAATAAAAAAGGGTAATCAACTTTTAAACGGTTTTATGTTAAACGTACATTGCAAAATACCAAAAAATAATAAAGTAGATACAGTCGTGGGAATTATAAACATATGCATATACTAGACTAAAATAAAGCCGTGGGACACGTCAATTGTCTACAATCGTTGATTAAAATGCTTGTTTTGTAATGTTATACTATAATTAGGCAGTTGTTCAACCGACCACGATGGACGTGTAATAAGTAGGGCTAGAATGTGGAAACAAGCTAGCAAGCTTCATTATAAGCGAGTTTTAGGGTTTCATAGTGGTGAGAGAGTAGTACGTTTATCATATGTGTTAATCCGAGGTGGTGCGTTAGTGCGCTGAAATTGCGCTCCGATAAAAAGGGGAGAAAAATAAATTGAAATAAAACAGAAAATAAAACATGAAATCTGTCATTGACATATCAATACGATAAGTGGTGCAACAATTTTTGTCATCAATTATTATTCAAACGAGTTAGTGCTAAGCAGCGTTCGAAAATAAACAGTACACTAACATAGTGTAATGTACCGGTACAGTACCACTAAAAAATAAAAAAATAAAAATTTTATGTTATTTTACTTCAAGTTTATATATATATATATATATATATATATATATATATATATATATATATTATATATTTGAAAAGTAACATAATACAAGAATTCAATGTATTAAATACATTAAAGTCATTATTATTATTCAGGTTTTTATACCCTACAAGACTATGTGTTGGGGGTATTATAACTTTGATTGGGCCAAAAATGAAAAAACTTCGAAGTAAAACGTATATGAGTATTTTTAAAAATGGGCTCCACAAGAAACCTATAATTGACTGTATAACAAGATGGAATTCAACATACAATATGATTGAAAGACTGTTGGAAATAAGAGAAGTTGTAACTACATTAAGCAAGGATAATTCGAAATTATTCATTAGTTCTGCTGACTGGTCTTTCGCAAGTGAATTTGTTGGAATATTTAAACCTATTTACACAGCTACAATGAAACTACAAACTGAACAGCTGTGTTATAGCGAACTATATATTGTAATAATGGATATTACATTCCAAATAGATGCTTTACCAAATACCGAAATGAAAGTGATACTGAAAGAATCATTGAAGACGAGAATGGATAAACTTTTTGATAACGAACTTTTCAACGCATCCATGTATTTGGATCCACGTATGAAAGTCTGTATGGCAATCGAACAGAAAACAAGAGCGCAGATGTACATAGTGTCGTTATATAAGCAAATATACTCAAAAGAAGGTACGTTTGCTATATTAATACCAAAAATACATACATATGTTTTTAACTATTACCCTTATTTCTACAGATTCTACAACAGACAATAAGGCCTGCACAATACTGGATGAAACTCCATCAACAGTACTACATGCACAGAGTTCTTCAAACATTGATAATTTTGAATCCGATCTATCCACTTATGAAAGAAAATCTAGATTGCCATTAAATGCAAATGTTTTAGAATATTGGGATTCTTCAAACATTATTAGTGGCATTGCGAATATTTTACTGGAAATACCATCAACACAAGTAAGCGTGGAACGCTTATTTTCAGCTATGAAATATATGTTATCCGATCAGCGCAATTGATTGTCCTGTTAAATTTAGAGCATATATTAATGGTAAAAGTCAATGGGATTTTTAATTACCAGTTGGGATCAGATTAAAGTTCTTACTGGTGTACTTATATTTTTAGTTTATTACATTTTCTTTTTTTACTTTCTATTTATATTATGTTTATTATATTTAACTTGTTTAATTAATTCAATTTTTATTAAAAAAATACATTTATGTAATAACAATTAAATACTTATAAATAAATCAGTATTAAGTATGTCTCATTGACATATGACAGTACGTTGTTTTATTTATTCTTTAATTTCCACTTATCCAAAGAGTGATACTAATATCGAATTTTGTGTAATTTTGCAAAGTTGGATAATCTTTAATTTCTTTTATTATAATAATTTTATTCATTTGCAATGCTACATACTAAAAAATCAAACTTTTAATATTATTTTCCCAAATCATAAAAAAGCATATTGATGCCAATACATTTTTTAATCGCAATCGGTGCACTAAAAAATCGTAGTGTACCATGATTTTTTAGTGCACCGATTGCGGAACACTACATTTTTTATTGCTCCGACTCCGGAACACTACTATTTTTTAGTGCTCCGACTGCGGTACACTACTATTTTTTAGTGCTCCGACCAGTGTTGCCGTTTTGGGCGTTTCCGTCCAAATTTGGGCGGAAAAAAGATAAATTTTGTGGTTTGGGCGGAATTTTTCCATATTGGGTACAAATTTCTTTTTCACTGTTTATTTATACGTAATTTAATTTTTTTTATTACTAACTGAATTTTTTATTTTTTTTTTTTATTGAGATTAATCGTTATTTATTTTATAGATTTTTGTTAAGTTTTTTAATAATATATATAATGCATTAGGCTATATTCGTGCGGGGCCGACCATGTGATACCCTACAATACTACAATATGTTAGAAGCCCCCTCATATCCAAATCCATTTTGGAAGATTTCGCTTTTGAAATTATGTCACGGAGCACTGCCCAGATATTACCCTTAGCATTTTGTCCAGGGACATTTTCCTAATATTTATGCACTCCGTCGTGCTGTTAGTTTTTGTGGTCCATTTTACGGCTAAATATATTCCAATGGTCATCCAAAATGCCAGAATTCTACCCTGTGCTTACCTATCTTCTCAGGCGTGTCGATGGCTTCAATTGTGTGATCAGGAAATTTTTTTCTGTTTTTGGTTCATTTAAACCCCTAAATATATTGCGATCATCTCCAAAAGCAAGAGGCCCCTCTGAGTCTCCAAATTTAGACTCATCTATATGATTTGCTTGTCAATTCGTCAACGAAATCAGCATAAAAGCCAGAAGTTCGCCTATTGTGTATTGCCTGTAAGTAATGTTGGTATTTTTTTACACAAAAGTAGTGATCCATTCTACCCGCTGTCCTAAGCTCTAACTTCATGCAAGATTTCGTGTCCTTAGGTTTATATTTGGTACCTTTATAACGGCTGCAAAATCAGGAACATTTTTAATTGCTGGTCAATTTCAACCCCTAAATATATTACGGACATCTTTGAACACAATAGGCTAAGCCCTTCTGAGCCTAACCCTACCTTTGTGAAAAATTTCGTGAGGATCGAACGATAATTGCAATCTGTATATAAATAATAACCCTAACCTGTGTTGTAAAGTGAAAAAATATTACAAAACAAATACTTCAATATTATAAGTCAATTTGAAAAAATCGCATGCGATAAAAAATATGAAAAAAATAAAAAAATGTCACAAAATACTACAAAATCTATATGAACATCATTATTGGTATCTTTTTATGCGATTTTTTAGTATTTATACTTTAATGCCACAAGGGCATTCTAAATTGACAAAATTTGTCAAAATCGCTCCAGCCATTCTGAAGATATAAGCATTCTAGCTGACATCCCCTTCCTTTGTATATATACATTGTATATATTTCTCTATATATATATCCGATATTTTTACTATCGGCATCTACGTAACGGTCAGAATTGACCTGTTTGTCTATTTGTGATTTCGCCGGCAGTAAAAATATTCGCGGATTAATGGAAAATTTGACTTTTATTTATCGCAAATGCTATGGTCTACTAAACCACTAAATATTACCCGATGACCATCAAAATTGGAAGGCTTCTGCCCAGTCCAAAATCTAGCCCCATGCTAAATTTCGCTTCGATTGGTCTATAATTGTGACCTGTAGAGCAACTGCAAAATCAGGGAATTTTTCAGTTTTTGGTCCATTTCAACCCCTAAATATTATGCGATCATCTCCAAAAGACCTTAACCCCAGCTACATTCTAAATTTCGTGAAGATCGGGCCATAATTGCGACCTTTAGAGTGATTACAAATTAACATGGACAGACGGACGGATGGACATACATAGCTAGATCGACTCAGCTCGGCTAGATAGGAAGATCCATATATACTTTCCTATGTGGGAAACCAATATTTCGTGGTGTTACATAATTTTTGGCCCAATCAAAGTTATAATACCCCCAACACATAGTCTTGTAGGGTATAAAAACCTGAATAATAATAATGACTTTAATGTATTTAATACATTGAATTCTTGTATTATGTTACTTTTCAAATATATAATATATATATATATATATATATATATATATATATATATATATATATTATATATTTGAAAAGTAACATAATACAAGAATTCAATGTATTAAATACTTTAAAGTCATTATTATTATTCAGGTTTTTATACCCTACAAGACTATGTGTTGGGGGTATTATAACTTTGATTGGGCCAAAAATTATGTAACACCACGAAATATTGGTTTCCCACATAGGAAAGTATATATGGATCTTCCTATCTAGCCGAGCTGAGTCGATCTAGCTATGTATGTCCATCCGTCCGTCTGTCCATGTTAATTTGTAATCACTCTAAAGGTCGCAATTATGGCCCGATCTTCACGAAATTTAGAATGTAGCTGGGGTTAAGGTCTTTTGGAGATGATCGCATAATATTTAGGGGTTGAAATGGACCAAAAACTGAAAAATTCCCTGATTTTGCAGTTGCTCTACAGGTCACAATTATAGACCAATCGAAGCGAAATTTAGCATGGGGCTAGATTTTGGACTGGGCAGAAGCCTTCCAATTTTGATGGTCATCGGGTAATATTTAGTGGTTTAGTAGACCATAGCATTTGCGATAAATAAAAGTCAAATTTTCCATTAATCCGCGAATATTTTTACTGCCGGCGAAATCACAAATAGACAAACAGGTCAATTCTGACCGTTACGTAGATGCCGATAGTAAAAATATCGGATATATATATAGAGAAATATATACAATGTATATATACAAAGGAAGGGGATGTCAGCTAGAATGCTTATATCTTCAGAATGGCTGGAGCGATTTTGACAAATTTTGTCAATTTAGAATGCCCTTGTGGCATTAAAGTATAAATACTAAAAAATCGCATAAAAAGATACCAATAATGATGTTCATATAGATTTTGTAGTATTTTGTGACATTTTTTTATTTTTTTCATATTTTTTATCGCATGCGATTTTTTCAAATTGACTTATAATATTGAAGTATTTGTTTTGTAATATTTTTTCACTTTACAACACAGGTTAGGGTTATTATTTATATACAGATTGCAATTATCGTTCGATCCTCACGAAATTTTTCACAAAGGTAGGGTTAGGCTCAGAAGGGCTTAGCCTATTGTGTTCAAAGATGTCCGTAATATATTTAGGGGTTGAAATTGACCAGCAATTAAAAATGTTCCTGATTTTGCAGCCGTTATAAAGGTACCAAATATAAACCTAAGGACACGAAATCTTGCATGAAGTTAGAGCTTAGGACAGCGGGTAGAATGGATCACTACTTTTGTGTAAAAAAATACCAACATTACTTACAGGCAATACACAATAGGCGAACTTCTGGCTTTTATGCTGATTTCGTTGACGAATTGACAAGCAAATCATATAGATGAGTCTAAATTTGGAGACTCAGAGGGGCCTCTTGCTTTTGGAGATGATCGCAATATATTTAGGGGTTTAAATGAACCAAAAACAGAAAAAAATTTCCTGATCACACAATTGAAGCCATCGACACGCCTGAGAAGATAGGTAAGCACAGGGTAGAATTCTGGCATTTTGGATGACCATTGGAATATATTTAGCCGTAAAATGGACCACAAAAACTAACAGCACGACGGAGTGCATAAATATTAGGAAAATGTCCCTGGACAAAATGCTAAGGGTAATATCTGGGCAGTGCTCCGTGACATAATTTCAAAAGCGAAATCTTCCAAAATGGATTTGGATATGAGGGGGCTTCTAACATATTGTAGTATTGTAGGGTATCACATGGTCGGCCCCGCACGAATATAGCCTAATGCATTATATATATTATTAAAAAACTTAACAAAAATCTATAAAATAAATAACGATTAATCTCAATAAAAAAAAAAAATAAAAAATTCAGTTAGTAATAAAAAAAATTAAATTACGTATAAATAAACAGTGAAAAAGAAATTTGTACCCAATATGGAAAAATTCCGCCCAAACCACAAAATTTATCTTTTTTCCGCCCAAATTTGGACGGAAACGCCAAAAACGGCAACACTGGTCGGAGCACTAAAAAATAGTAGTGTACCGCAGTCGGAGCACTAAAAAATAGTAGTGTTCCGGATCATGGTACACTACGATTTTTTAGTGCACCGATTGCGATTAAAAAATGTATTGGCATCAATATGCTTTTTTATGATTTGGGAAAATAATATTAAAAGTTTGATTTTTTAGTATGTAGCATTGCAAATGAATAAAATTATTATAATAAAAGAAATTAAAGATTATCCAACTTTGCAAAATTACACAAAATTCGATATTAGTATCACTCTTTGGATAAGTGGAAATTAAAGAATAAATAAAACAACGTACTGTCATATGTCAATGAGACATACTTAATACTGATTTATTTATAAGTATTTAATTGTTATTACATAAATGTATTTTTTTAATAAAAATTGAATTAATTAAACAAGTTAAATATAATAAACATAATATAAATAGAAAGTAAAAAAAGAAAATGTAATAAACTAAAAATATAAGTACACCAGTAAGAACTTTAATCTGATCCCAACTGGTAATTAAAAATCCCATTGACTTTTACCATTAATATATGCTCTAAATTTAACAGGACAATCAATTGCGCTGATCGGATAACATATATTTCATAGCTGAAAATAAGCGTTCCACGCTTACTTGTGTTGATGGTATTTCCAGTAAAATATTCGCAATGCCACTAATAATGTTTAAAGAATCCCAATATTCTAAAACATTTGCATTTAATGGCAATCTAGATTTTCTTTCATAAGTGGATAGATCGGATTCAAAATTATCAATGTTTGAAGAACTCTGTGCATGTAGTACTGTTGATGGAGTTTCATCCAGTATTGTGCAGGCCTTATTGTCTGTTGTAGAATCTGTAGAAATAAGGGTAATAGTTAAAAACATATGTATGTATTTTTGGTATTAATATAGCAAACGTACCTTCTTTTGAGTATATTTGCTTATATAACGACACTATGTACATCTGCGCTCTTGTTTTCTGTTCGATTGCCATACAGACTTTCATACGTGGATCCAAATACATGGATGCGTTGAAAAGTTCGTTATCAAAAAGTTTATCCATTCTCGTCTTCAATGATTCTTTCAGTATCACTTTCATTTCGGTATTTGGTAAAGCATCTATTTGGAATGTAATATCCATTATTACAATATATAGTTCGCTATAACACAGCTGTTCAGTTTGTAGTTTCATTGTAGCTGTGTAAATAGGTTTAAATATTCCAACAAATTCACTTGCGAAAGACCAGTCAGCAGAACTAATGAATAATTTCGAATTATCCTTGCTTAATGTAGTTACAACTTCTCTTATTTCCAACAGTCTTTCAATCATATTGTATGTTGAATTCCATCTTGTTATACAGTCAATTATAGGTTTCTTGTGGAGCCCATTTTTAAAAATACTCATATACGTTTTACTTCGAAGTTTTTTCACTACGAGTCTTAGGTTTTCAGTTTTTTCTTTTATTGTAGGCTGTTTTAGAACATCATTTACACACAGCTGCAGCGTATGGGCACCACAACAATTGTTAGTAATATGGTGTGAGGATATATTAAAATCGATGGACTCAATTTCATAAATCGATATTTCACAATCAACTTCTTCTTCGCTATCCTGAGATTCCTCTTCCATAAGCATTTGAAACTCCGAACTCAGCACTTTTACCGTTTTTAACATGTTAGATCCATTGTCGGTTGTAATGGTAAAAATGTTGCGTACATCAACACCATATTCTTTTAGAACTTCCAATATAATAGATTTTATATTTTCACCGGTATGACTTGATTTCAGCTCTTTTATTGCCAATGTTTTAACAATGATTTTACCATTTTTGATGTATTGAACATTTATACCGAGCATGCTCAAATCCCACCTGTTTGCTACATCAATCTTAAGAGAAAACAATGTCCCTTTTAAATCATTAGATATTTCTGTTTTAATATTTGTGGAAAATGCGATAATTCGTTTCATTATTTTATGCTCATTGACTGTTATTCCGAGCAAACTTAAAACTGGCTCCATAAAAATTTTGAAGGCCCTATCTTCGGCCATGTGCAGAGGACGTCCATTTTTGGTGAATAGTTCCACTATTGCTAGTTCGATGTTCCTCGGATTTACATTTCTTCCCAGTAATACTTCGTTAACACAATTTTGTAATTTCATTGCCCGTTTTTGTTCAATATAGTTTGCATATTGCTCAGGATGTGATCTCTTTAAGTGTCTTTCTATATTTCCGGAATGTACACTTAAAATCTTGTTCTTACAACTTTGCAAGTTACACACAACTTCGTTTGACTCATTTGTATTGAACATATCTAAAAGAATAATATTTTTAGGTCGCGGCATTTTTGCTATTATGTGCTGAACGTTTGAGAAGAACTAAACAGCAGGATATCGGCTTTTTTGTATATATTGTAACAAATATTGTTCTTAATAATAATAAGACTACCTGTACTCCGATGCGAAATTGTGGCAAACTATATTCTGGATATCGGCACATATTTTGATGTGGTACCTGTACAATGTTTGGTTTTATTTAAGACTAAATCATAAAACTGATTTTAAACCCTCAGCCATACTAGCAAATACATACAAATATTTAATTTTTTGCAAAAACATACATTCATTGTTTTCATTTAGCGGCCCACCTAGATAATAAAACAAACTTGACCTTTTACCAAAATATACAATTTTATGGCACTAACTTTTAATACCCATATTCTTGCATTCATTCGTAGAATTTTTTAGTGGTTAATATAACGCAATAGGCCGAATTTCAGGCGTATCCATACAGACTTGTGGCAACCACTAAAATACCCTTTTTCACGGAGAATTTAATTTTTCAATTTAATTTTCCTTTTTATCCCTTCTACCTAATCTCATATTTCTAAACTTCCTTCAAGTATAAAAAGAAAATAAATCCAGCAATTATTTTCATAATATTGAATTGTATTATTTATATTTACATTATCAAAAACATCAAACATTCAATTTTTCCCCAAATCGTAAACAACAAACATGTGGTACACTAGCGGTACATTATTTTTTTAATGTTCCGCCATGTGGTACACTACGATTTTGTAGTACTCCGACTGCGGAACACTACGATTTTGTAGTGCTCCGACTGCGGAACACTACGATTTTTAGTGCTCCGACTGCGGTACAGTACGATTATCGTTGTGCTCCGGTATAGTATCACTAAAATATTTTTAAGGGTTGTGTTCCGGTACGGTACACTATCGTAGTGTACCACTCCACCTTGGTACGGTACAGAACACTATGGTACTGTACCATAATGTTTATTTTCGAACGCTGGTGCTAAGTTGTAGTTTGTTGTTAATAAGGCAACAATCCTATCCGCAAACTTTTGGGAAACCTTCTGAGCTTTTATAATCAGTAGTGATTGCTTAACCGTAAAAAGCAGTCAGTTCTGTTTCTCTCAAGATATTTTGAATTTATTTTAAAACCGAAAACCAACCATCAGTGTGAATCCAATACCAGAAGCACACAACATAGAAAATGCTGAATTGTAGCATAAAATGGAATATAATATATAAATTGATGTTGAAACATGCCTTTAATATATTTTCCTTAAAATCCAAGTTATCAATAAAATAAATGAATTTGGTATGATTTTTTAGTGAGTCTCTGAAATGAAAAATGAAAAATGTTTGCATGATGTTTGCAAAACTTCTAAATTTGGCCCGTAATTTTAGTCTTAATGCTTATTATATCATCCACCTTGGAAAGGAGGGTATATTAACTTTTCCTTCCATTTGCAACATCCCTAAATGTTCGTCATAGACCTCATAAAATATACATACATATTCATAATCAGCATAAAATTCTAAGTCGATTTGTCCGTCTGTATGTCTGTGGTATTAAAAATGATCTATCGGTCCACGTTTTGGTATAGTCCCCATATAACGGCATCTCTCTAAAATTCGGTATTTTAATGATTTTTGCTACATTTCTTCTCGGATTTGTCGAACACATATACCAATACCTACCTATATTGGGTATGTTGATAATCCACACATTTACGCGTATAATTGTTTCAAATTTGGTATTTTAGAAGGTTTGATAGATGACAATTCTTGAAGTACAAAATTGTCCACAGAGGTTCCCGCTTTGGTATGGCCCCATATAACGGCCTCATTCACTTCGTTTTTTTGATAAGTTAACTGCATTATCCAAACAGTCTTACTGGTATATGAAGTTTAAAGTGAAACACGCTTGAATTCAGATACTTTTATATAAAAATGTTTCCTTTACCCTAAGGTGGATGATAATAATAATTCCGCCCGGCCGAACTATTTTTTTACTTGTTTTTAAAGTAATATGAATTATTTGTCATTGAAATTGCGCGTTGCACACCCCATAATTTCCATATATTTTATCATAGTATAATTCAAAGACGATTAAACAAATGTCCGGTTCTTTAAATCATATGATGGTTATGAAAACGTGATCAGTTTTTGCATGGATGGTTTCTTCCCAAATTACCAACATTTGCCGAAATTAGTATGAAATCGGGTTGTATCCTTATCGGGGGGTTATGACTCATATCATGAACTGCAAAAGTGATTTAAGGTATCATTAAAGTATAGGAAGAATTTCTGAAAGAATAGAAATCCTTTTCCCTCTTATTTTTTGCGCCCTTTATATTCGGTATTTCACTGATTGCAGTCCCAATGAATTTTGCATATTGAGTTCTCATTGGACGGATTATTGTCATGCGAAAGATGTAGGTAGGTCCACGTTTTGAAATGAGCCCAAAAACGTTTTGTCGGTTATTTTTTGTTTGTTTAAATGTGTTCGCATCTTCCAGCTGAAGCACGATGTAGATCCTGGAGTTGAAAGCTAAATACCAATTTCAGACATGAAAGATCGCCATTTAACATCGTATTGCGTTCTATTTCATTTTTAATATTATTCATTCAGAATTCAAAACAATAAAAAATGTACACTTCTATATAGTTTTTAAATTGAAAAAATTTCACGCCAAAATGATTTTTTCTTTTATATTTTTATTGGCACATTTTACGCAATTTTTTTTTTTTTTTTTTTTGACCACGTCAAATTATTTTGACATCATCTATTCAGGTCTACTACCCAAAAAGACAACACATCATATTAGAATTCAAAAAAAAAAAAAAAAAAAACACTACAAATGTACATTCCGAAATAGTAAGTCAAAATGGAAAAAAAATCATGCAAAATAAAACAAACAATGTACATTCCGAAATAGTAAGTCAAAATGGAAAAAAAATCATGCAAAATAAAACATTACTATTGTACTCTTTAAAAGTCAAAATGAAAATTTTAAAATTTCACATTTTTACGCAAAAGACAATTCCGAATTTGTGTGAATCGTTAAAATCACATCAGCGGTTCTTGAGTTATAAGCTTACTACGCAACTTTCTTATATATAGATAGATTAGAAGTATGCGTGGTCAGTTCCCTAGCCCCAAAATAAATCCCTAAGGTTGGAGGGAAAGTCAGCAGTATCTCGTGTAATAATTTTCAAACCAACATCTTCATTATCTGGCAAATATAAAGATTTTAGATAAATCAAGATAGTGGGCCTAAAAGTAGGCGTGGTCAATATTTTTTCTTTAAAAACCTAACTCGGGGTATGATGAACGTTTGTACAAAAATTTATGCAAATCGGTCCAGCCGTTTTCATGTTCACCTACCGTCGGTTAGATATTTTGAATAGATCAGGCTAATTTTTCAGCCATGGTTTTTAATTTGAGTGTTAAAAACCTATATGATATAGAACATCTTTAATAGCCCCATGATCAAATGAGCCGTAATTTAGAATTTGTATTTCCAACGTTAAGAATACTATGCTGCGTTGTATTTAGTTTTGTCCACCTCATAATTAAAAGCAGAATGAGTATGATTCAATGACGATTCGTATATTCGTAATTTTTTCATGTTTCTGCCACAATTTTCGACTGAATGAGTCCCAGTTTGATATTTCAGAGTTTATTTCATGTAGTGGATGTACGTCTACATTCCTACAAACCTACATTCCCAACCAATATTATCATGGGGTTACAAATTCAATAGAATACAAAATGTTCTTTTCTGAGCACAAATTTGGTCGTGAAAGTAGATTTAGGGGTACACTAATGTGGTAAATATACTTAAACAAATGCCTATTATCTTTTAACTTTCATCATCTATTTAGTTTCATCTATCATCTATTTAGTTTCGCCACCACATAATTCGATACTTCAACGTAACCCGCCTGAAATTTCAGTTTTTAAGAAATCGAGTCAATTAAATGCAGTTAATCAAATTGAAAAAAAACTGTTCGTAAATGGTAAAATATTGATTTTTTTTTTGTTCATATTTAATCATCTTTTGAAATGATATTATTCGTATGGTTCGACTTACCCTATAAATACATAAAATAAACCCCCAGAAGGACTACACATCATATTAGAATTAACAAGTAAAAAGGCTGTAAGTTGGAACGAATTTGGCATTTCTCCAAAACAATAAAATGCTTTAAAAAATTGTTAAAATCTTAAAAATACCGAATGTAGCTGTTACATTAGGGTCTATACGACGACTTGGACCTGCATAGGTAACTTTTGTCGTAAGCCACTACAATATTCAAATGCGAAACTTAACAAAAAAAAAAAATCGGTGAATGATGTCGCTAAAATCATCAAAATACTGAATATCGGGAGGTACCGTTATATTGGGGCTATACGAAGACATGGACCTGCACAGACAGTTTTCTGTCAAAGGCTGAAGTATCTATTACGAACTTCAAATACCAAATTTGAAATAACACCGGTGAATAATGTCGATAAAATCATCAAAATACCGAATATCGGGCTGTACCGTTATATAGGGGCTATACCAGAACGTGGACCTACAAGGCCCATTTTCAATACCAAAAGCCTGCATTCAATCTACTTCAATTCGTTCGAAAGCTAGAGTGATTTCCGCAGACGGACGGACACGGCTAAATCGACATAGAATTTTATGCTGATCAAGAATATATATACTTTGTGGGGATGTGTATTTCGAGGTGTTAAAAACGGAATGACAGCCTAAATATACCCTCCATACTATGGTGGAGGGTATAAAAAAAGCACTACAAATGTACATTAGAAAATAGTAAGCCAAATTGAAAAAAAAATCATGGAAAATAAAACATTACTATTGTAAGTTTAAAAGTCAAAATGAAAATGTCCATAGTTCCTATTTGACGTGCTTTTTTGGATTCCTTTTTCGCCAAGAGACAATTCCGAATTAGTTTGAATCGTTAAAATCAGATCAGAGGCTCTTGAGTTCTAAGTATAGTAACTAACACAACTTTCTTATATATATATATATATATATATATATATATATATATATATATATATATATATATATATATATATATATATATATATATATATATATAAGAAAGTTGTGTTAGTTACTATACTTAGAACTCAAGAGCTATATACATATAGCTCTGATTTTAACGTGGACCTAATAAAAGCGGAGAGCGAGCATTGACTGTTATGGCGGCCCACACCGTCACCATGGCTGGCGCTTGAGTTCTTGTGGCCAACTGAAGGTGCACATTTTCAGCTGACCTCTTTGGCAAGTAAACACAATCATTTTTTTACAAACTGCTGGACAACGAAAGTTTTCTCATCGGAGAAAATATGACGGCTATATTCGGTATTTTTAAGATCTTAACAAAATTTTGAACGGATTTTATTTTTTGAAAATTTAAAGATTCGTTCCACATTGTGGAGGGTATTCAAAGTTCGGTCCGGCCGAACTTACTTATATAAATTTAAATATAGTTGGCGCGTGCATGGAGTTTTTGGAAATTACGTTAGAATTGTGTCTTGATATAGTGGCTAAACATCGGGAATACACACTTCAAATGGTTTCGACCTCATCTCCAAGTTTGATCGTTCAACTTAACTGTGTCGGACCATCTTTCCCAATAAGTGCGGTACTGGATCCCTGTTCAACAGAGTCTTATTTGCTCATTAATGGTGAAGCAGTGAGGTTACCCACCTCTAACCTAGACGGGATTAGGCTAAGCCGAATTTCGATTACGTCCGCTTATGATCCCACCAAAGCAATTTCGTAAGCGCCCCGTGTTACAGACTTGCAGCAAGTCTGTCTGGGGTGTGTTATACGTAGTCCTACTATATATTTTTGCTTTGAAAGTTGAAAAAAAAGGAATTTTAATAAAATATTGAATTGCTCACAGACTGATTTTATTCAAATAATTTATATTAAAACTTTATAATATTATTTCTTATTACTTTATAATATCTTATTATAGGAGTGGAATTCCGACGCATTTACAACATAGATTGGGCGCATTAACAAGAACTTTACTGACGGACAAAAAAATCATTTAGTTAGTTTAAAGAACGAGTTTAGAGAAATAAAAATAGCTTTCTTTACTTTTGGAAATTACATCATTTTGACAATCCTAATTTCTCGTTTCAGTACTTAAATTTTCGAAAGCCATTTTTTAGTTATTGGTAAAAGAAAATAGTGAAAGCTTGTTATTGAGAAAAAAATAAATTTCGATAATAAGAGAAACGTTTATATACAACCCCTAAGGATAACAAAGGATAACATATAAGGGTTTTATATGAATAATACAAAAATGTTTAAAATTAAGAAAGAACCTGAAGAAATTTTGAAAGAAATTTGATTTGGCCTTTTAACTATAAAACACGTAAAAAGAAAAATGGTTCCGCATTTTAATGAAGAGCATATATCCATAGAAGGATCTAGAATTATTAAACTTAAAAATTGTTCAGTCAATAAAATAATCAGTTATTTGTAAATCAGAATGAATTTGTTATTGATCAAAATATAAGTCCTGGATACTTAAAAAGAATGGAGACAGAAAGTTATACTGAAGTATTATATCTAAACATTATAAATATAAAAATATAGAGATAAGAAAAGAAAAGTCAAATAATAAGTAACTAGTACCTTTAAATAGTATGAGTTAAGGAACAGTGTTGGAGATACAAAATCTGCAACAATATCGCAAATCCAAGTAATGAACTAAAGAATTATAAAAAGCAAAGAGGCATACATTTGGCAATACTTTCAGAAAAATCAATAAAAGTAAAATTCAAATCTGCAACAATGTCACAGATCAGATAAATAATGAAAAGTGACAAGTTTTTTGACCATCGGTCATAACCAAACGGGAACCTCTATAGACAACATTATACTACAAGGATTATTATCTATTGCGAATCTTAAATACTACATTTGAAAAATATCGTGGGTAAATGTGACTAGGATTATCAAAATACCTAATATCGGTGAGTGCCGTTGTATGTGCGCTATAGGAAAACATGGAACTACATAATGAACTACAAATGCCAATTTTTAAACAAATCCGTGATAAATGTGGCGGAAATCATCAAAATATCGAATATCGGAAAGTACCGCTATATGGGGGCTATACGAAAACGTGTACATATATATACAAAGTTATGTCACCGAAGCTAAAACCCGCTACGAACTACAAATGTAATTTTTTATTCAAATTCGTAAAAAAATTGACTAAAACCGTTAAAATGCCGAATATTGGGAGGTATCTTTATATGGGGGCTATACCAAAACGTGAACCTATATGTACAGTGTTTCGCCACCGGAACTGGAAACCATTAAAAAATACAAATAAATTTTTTTAAACAAATCCGAGAAAAAATGTGGCGAAAATCATCAAAATACCGAATATCGGTAGGTAATGTTATATGGGGGCTTTGCGAAAACGTGGACCAATATATCTCATTTTCAATGCTAAACATCCTAGACACCATACAAATTTTGTGCCGGGCATCATTAAATCGACTTAGAATTTGATTATGAATATACATATGTACTTTACGGTGTCTACGACGAATATTTAGGGATGTTACAAATGCATCAACGCTTGGGAACAGTGATATGATAACATTTTTAATTTTTTTTTTAAATAGATTTTTAAATGTTTTCTTATACTACTTCAACCGGAGATTGTTATGATTTGCTTTTTACAATAATGTTGACGATGAGATGTTGTCAAATTAATAACTTAAAAAAATTATAAACATATGATTGCGTGAATTTGCCTTCTTAATTCTACCATGCGAAAACATTTGATATATCCGTATTTTCATGGTACTATAAGAAGGTAGAACCGCTACATACAACTACTGAAATGCAACTATCGACATACTGAATAGTACGAATGAATGCTACTCAGATCTGTCTGAAAGGCTTCTTTCCCATGGTACAATAAGGAGGTAGAAAAGGTTCGTAAAACTACAGAAATACAGCCCTGAGGCTATGCCCTCTTCCTGTCAAATTTGCATGCAACAAGTTGTTTGCATTTATTCGATAATACATACACAAAATTGACAAAGTCGGGCACACTTAGAAAAAGTTGTAATCAGCTTGTAGCTTAACCCTACCTTTTTATTGTACCATGTTCTTTCCCTCCTGACACTCCGTATACGTTTTCGAAATTCCGGAATACCCTCCCTGTCTGACTCTGTATCTATACATTGGAGCAGATTTCCAATGTTCCGAAAAGTATGGATTTTAAAAGGTTTTTCCATCTGGTGTGTGTCTGAGAACGGCACAAGTGGCTAAATTGCTATAATGATGACATGACCTTTTTCAGCCGTATGCTCTCACTCACAGAAATTATCAGAAAAAAGATGTACAAGTATAAATAATGTAGTTGAATGGTTTGAATTGACATCAGTGTCGGAGATACAACTCTGTAAATATATCCAAATTCCTGACCCAGTCCGCGTTGCCGATCCGTAGTTTTAGTCTTCAATGCATAGTTTTGAAAGCAAACTCTATCGTAACTTTTGCGGAGTACAGAGTAAAGTATTTGGATGGATTATTTCCATATCTAGTCAATTTTTTGTTGGTTTGGACCTCAGATTTGATAGTAATTTCAAAATAGTCAATGTTTAATCGGTTTATAAAAGTTAGGGATCCCATAAAGTATGTTAAAGAGTAGAAATCTTTGTCGATTACCATTTGCCGTTCACCATTTGCAATTACGATAGAGGTCACCAAATTTAGTATGCGTCTTTCAAACTTTACACAGGCTTGTATTATTCGTAGAATGATGGACGTTACAAAAGGTATATATTTATTCTCATATAATATTATTACCTAATATTGGTCGATCAAATGTGCTCTAATTTGGCCGATTTGGGGTATTTTGAAGGGCTCAAAAGCATTTTCGAGGTTATAAACCATTTGTCAAAAAATTACAACAAAAGTCCACTTTATGTTTTAATTTCCCCCGAATATAAAGAGGTATATTCGTTATATCATAGTATTTAATTAAATTTTCAAACCTGAATAATCAGTATTATAAAGGTCTGAACAATATTTTCTAAATCAAGAGTAATTTTGAATTCGGAACTTCTAGAAGACCATATTGTAAGGTATTTAGTTTTTACCAGTCTAAAATCCTATGTCCGTCTGTGTATGCGGCCGTTCTTTAAAATCACAATGAAGACGAACATTTAAAGTTTTCAGTATTGTGACATTTTAAGTTTTCAGTATTGTGAATTCAATACCAGCAATAACTGACTATTGGTTCCCCATTAGGAATAGCCTCAATTTAAAGTAGGTTGTGATTTTAAATGTTTTGATGCTTTAAGAAGTATTTTTAACCAAAATTGAACATTTTGGTATGGCAACTATCAGAGGACTGCAACGAGTATGCAAAAATTCAACCACACTCGGTTGGTTACATGTTTCTTTGTTGATGCAGTCGTTTAGTTTGATCTGAATGAAAAGACCGTTTTCGCATCGGATCGAATCGAACGCTTAGTTTGAATCACTTCACTCACAATCAAACATGAGTGTTCGAGACGGTTTGATGTGTTCAGCAACCAGCGTGACCGTTGTGCCACTAAAGTATCAATTTTGCCACTTTTTTGGGCTTTGATACCTTTGTGCCACTTTTTTATTTTGATCCTAAATGAGCCACTTTTTTGAATTTTTGTGCCACTTTTTTATACATTGTGCCACCTTTTTTAAACTACATATATTTTAATCTAATCGCGGTTTTTAAGACAATGAAATGAAATGAAACAATGAAAAGCGTCGGGTACTTCAACAGTGGTCTGTACTGTGTCACTATTTTATAAGAGAACAATTTGAGACAAAATGTGGAAAGCAATTAAAAAAAATATATTCAATTCAAAATGAGTTATCAATAGTAAATAAGATATATTTTTATTTTTTTAGTTTATGTTCTTAAAATAATGAACACTGTAAACATCTCTTTCCAAATCGAGTCTTCTCAAATAATATACTTTTGTTCGTTGACAAAAGACATTTTATTTCAACTTTTCAGAAACTTTGTAAAAAGGAATTCATAAATCTTCCTGAAATTTGGACCATTGATTATAAAAATTGTTTTCACATCAAGGATGTCACCCAAATATATATAGGTCATGATGCGGAAACATTAATTTTTTCTGAAAATATAACAGAAGAAAATATTTCTCTAATAACAGGCAATATACTTAAATTTTATCAAAATGTATGTGATCAAATATTGTTAAGAATTGATATTAATAACAAAATACTGAATATTTTAAGATTCTTAGATCCTCTTCACAATAAATCTAATAAAGATATAGACTATGTAAGTATAGTGACTGAATATTGTTACGTAATAAGCCATCTAGAAGCTTTTATAATTGAATTAAAGTTATTAGAAAGTAAGCCGAATGATAAATTATATAAGAACTTATTCGCAATAACGAATATTGAACTTTTCTGGAATGAAGTTGGAAATTTAAAAAAAGAACAATCTTAATGAATATCTGTACCGTAATGTGTATCAGTTTGTTGTATATGTTTTTACTTTGCCTCACTACAGCGCTTGTGCTGAACGAGGTTTTTCAAAACTGGCGAATATGAAAAATAAATTAACAAATAGGTTGAAAATAGAAACTTGTCACTACATGCTATCAGCAATTAATATAGTTGAGTGTGAATTGGAAGATTGGAATCCAAGTAATGATTTCATTCAAAAGTAAAGAAAATAAGTTGCAAATAAATAATAACAATTAATGTTATTTAAATAACTTTTTTTAATTAAAACTGAAAGGAGATATGATTTAATTATTTTTTAATATGCAATATTTACATACATATATTATTACTATATAATATTACATATAAATGAATTTGTTGTTTTTTTTTCTAAACTGTTATTTAAAAAAAAATGTGAAATAAATTGTGCCACTTTCTGTGCCACCATTTAAAATGATATGTGCCACTTTTTTTTAAGAAATGATACTTTTTGAAAGTTTCCAGCGGTCACACTGTAAGCAACATGAGTTGATCAAACACATAAATGTAAATGAGGAATCACAACCGTGATTGTTTTCTTTGAATCGAGTTCGCTCAGAGTCATTGTTTATTCAACCATTCAATCAAGTTCGGACGGATATGGTAACTATACCAAAAAGTATACCTATGATCATGGCCCAATTATAAGGTCGACAAGTAAAGGGCTAAGTACATAAGAACATTTCACATTACATTTCACAAAGGGATTACAGAGCCGCACTAAAATCCAGCCGTCGTTTTCCATTATAATTTGACATTAATATGCCTAGCCATGACTTCAAGCTTCTTATGTACCATGGCAGAAGAATACAGGTATATGTATCAACGCTTGGGAGCATTGATATGTCAAAAAAATTTAAATGTTTTTTCAAATATAAGTAGATTTTTATATGTTTTCTTATATTACGTCATTCGGAGGCTATTATAATTCGCGGTTTTCAACAATTTTTACAAATTTAATTAATTTTTCATTTAACATTTCGATTTCATTTCGATTCCAAAATTGGTTTGACAGTTCATTGTCCCAGCAGCTGTGTCGACGCGTCTACCTATATTCTTCTACCATGTTATGTACTTAGCCCTTAAGACCAGCTGATACCTACATTTTCTATCAATATTATTTGAATTCGTCTGACAACTACAATAGATTTCAATACTTGTTTGTTTTTGTCAAAAAATAAGCAAAAGGAAATAGTCTAAACAATGCAAAGAATTATAAAAATCAATGCATTGCGGCGCCTTGAGGGCTATCTACGTAAGTTAGAAGATTTTGTAGTAAGCGAGCCATAAATGAGTGAAACATCACCTCCTTATGTATTCTGACGCGCATTTATATTATCTTGGATTCCATGGACTTGTCAGGGGATCAACTTTTACCTGCTGACCATCATTGAATCATAAAATTGAAACGAAACAGCCTGAAATGTGGCCGCTGCAATACATGTGCAGCTGTTTTGGAAGGATCTTCAACGCTACATGAGTTAAAATGTTAATATTCCATAAACATTTACGAGATTAGCATAAGACAGTTTTTTTTTTTTTTTTTTCTTTTTTAGCATTAATTTCAATATTTATATTTAATATAAATATTGTCAAATAATAAACTCGCTGCTATGGCAAGGCGAAATATTTTTTTCGCTCTAATAACAAATTTTGACAATACATGTAGGTGGAAGAGTTGTATTTTTAGGGAATTCGCCTTCTGGCCGACCTTATAATTGGACCATGCCTATGATGAAATTATTCTATATTTGTTAAAATTATTCGGCGTTTGAAATTTTTAGCCAGATCGAGGTACCTTTATTTGTGCTCTACTTCGTAACATTGGCCTACATTAAATATTTTCTTCGAAGTGGTTCTCTTCCTCCTTAAAACTAAGATGCTAAATAAGGGCCAAATCAATTAAAAAATGTGGTCAAGACCTCGGAAATAGCTAAAATCAGGAAACACCTTCATATGAAGGCTATACCAAAACGTGGGCCTATATTGATCATTTTTTTCAAGGATAAGAACTCAAATCACTAAAATTTGTCGACATTACTATGAAAAATGTGGATAACATATAAAAAATACTTGAAATCGGGATATACCCTTAAGTGGGTGCTATACCAAAACGTTGACCGATACGATCTATATTCTGTACAAATAGTTCTTCATACATCAAATAAGCCTGTATCGAATTTGAAAGCTCTACTTAAATGTTGCGAAATATAGAGCAACATATTTGAGGCCGTTTTGGTATGAATAAAGCTATAGTCACCCGTTTACTGGTACCAGCGAATTAAAGTATATTGAAGGTTGTGGAAGAATTTTCAGGAGGATATAATTACTTTTCCTACTATAGTTCCAATTTGATCTACTATTTTGTTTAGTCCGCATATTGCAGTGACCCTTTATATTCGAAAATTCATTGACATCCATCCCAAAAAATATTGCACTTTTATTCCTCATTAGACGGATTTTAGGAGTTCGTGTCTTATAGCAGAAGCGCGATGTAGGTCTTGAGATGTTAATTCTTGTCAGGAAAGATCAGTATTTAACATCGTATTGTGCTCTAATTTCTTTTCCAATATCTTTCATTAAGAATTAAAAAATAACAATTTTTTACGTGATGTTTTTTGGATTTTCTCCTTTTCTGCCAGGAGCCATTCCGAATTTGTCTCGCTTTTCTGGATTTAAGAATATTTTCGAATTTTCTCTTTTCTATCACAAATTTTGCGAAGTTTGGAGAAAACATATTTCAGGTCCTTTGTGTATGGTTTGGGCTATATAATGTACCTTAAAAAGTTCGACCTGGGAACCCTAAACCCTTTCAGGATTTTGATCTACTAACCGAATACTATTCACTTAGAATTTTCCAATGCCCATATTGTGTGTTTCACAATGCCATTACTCGCTAGTGCGCATACACTCCCGTTTAATGGTACCTACGATTTAAATAACTTGAAGGTTTCAGTAAAATTTTTCGGAGTATATCATTTATTTTCTTACTAAATTTTCGATTCGATGTACCATTTTGTATAGTCCGCATAATGAAATCAAATGAAAGGATTAGGTCCATGTTTTGATATGACATATTTGTCGATAATACTTTAGTTTGTTTGGAAAGATTACCATTTAACCATTTAACTAGTCTCATTTTTATACCCTCCACCATAGTATGGAGGGTATATTAAGTTTTTCATTCCGTTTGTAACACCTCGAAATATACATTTTAGACCCCACAAAGTATATATATTCTTGATCAGCATAAAATTCTATGTCGATTTATCAATGTCCGTCCGTCTATCCGTCTGTCCGTCTGTGGAAATCACTCTAGCTTCCGAACGAAATGAAGTAGGTTGATAAAATTTTACTCAAATGTGTACTATGTCTGCAGGACTTTTGGTATTGAAAATGGGCCATGTAGGTCCACGTCTTCGTATAGCCCCCATTTAACAGTACCTCCCGATATGCGGTATTTTGATGATTCTAGCGACATTTTTTACTGGAATTGTTTCAAATTGGTACCCCCCGATATTCGGTATTTTGATCATTTTAGCGACATTATTTGCCGGAATTGTTTCAGTTTTAGTATTTGAAGTTCGTAATGAATACTACATCCTAAGACAAAAAATGAGCCATGTAGGTCCACGTCTTCGTATAGCCCCCATATAACGGTACCTCCCGATATTCGGTATTTTGATGATTTTAGCGGCATTATTTACCGGAATTGTTTCAACTTTCGCATTTGAGGTTCTTAATGAATACTTCAGCCTATGACGTAAAATTGTCCGTGCAGGTCTACGTCTTCATATAGCCCCCATATAACGGTACCCCCCGATATTCGGTATTTTGATGATTTTAGCGACAATATTTTTCAAAAACAATTAATAATTACCAATTAATTAATTAACAATAAACGACATTATTTATCGTGAAGTTCGATATTACAGCCTATGACAGAAAATTGCCTGTGCATTATAAACAGATTTTCTTTCAAGTTTCGCATTTGAATATTGTAATAGCTTGTGACAAAAGTTGCCTATGCAGGTCCACATCGTCGTATAGACTCTAATATACGGCTACATTAGGTGTTTTCAAGATTTTAACAGATTTATAAGGGAATTTTTTTTTTTTTTTTTGAAAATTGTTAAATTTGTACCAAATGGTGGAGGGTATTCTAAGTTCGGCCCGGCCGAACTTACAGCTTTTTTACTTGTTTATATTAAATTCAGAATTCAAAAAAAAATGAAATTAAACTTCAACAAAGCATGTCAAATAGAAAAAAAAAAATAATGCAATATTTAAAATTATGAAAAATTAAAAAATATATACATCACAAAAAAATTCAAACATTTTTTATTGGCGTATTTTTTACGCTATATTTTGGATTTTATCCTTTGCAGGCGCAGAGACCATTCCGAAGTAGTGTGAATTGTCAAAATCAGGCCAGCCGTTCTAGACTTAAAGGCGTAGTAACCATCATTTATTTGTTCTCATTGAAAAAACGTACATGATTCTTGAACTTGTTCGCGGATTTGTTACAGCAAATGTTTAAGATCCTTACGAAGTTAGCCAATAGACTGGGCTATCATTCGATTCCATTGAAAATTTTTGTCTTGTTATTTCCGTTATTTCTTACAGATTTTAAAATTGTAATTATTCTTTCGCTTAGGTGTGACCTCGTTAAATTATTTCAACATCATCTGTTCAGTTCGCCACTACAAAATTAGGTACTAAAATTCAATGTAAACCGCCCACAATTTCCATTCTCAAAAAATCGTCAATAAAGTTAATCAAATTGTAAAAAATCGTTTGAACACGTCATAGTTTTTTCATATGTTATCCTCTTCTGAATAACATGTATATTTCCACTTACCCAATAAATACATAAAATCTATAAACAAAATTTTGTCCGTTGTCGATTTATACTACCCGAAAAATACTACACATCATATTAGAATTCAAAAAGAAAAAAAAAAAAAAAAAAAACACTACAAATGTACATTTAAAAATAGTAAGTCAAAATGGAAACAAATCATGCAAAATAAAACATTACTATTGTACATTCCAAAAGTCAAAATGGAAAATTTCAAATCTATCATTTTTGCTCGATTTTTTTTTTTTGATATTTTCCTTTTTCGGCAAGAGACAATTCCGAATTTGTCTGAATCGTTAAAATCAGACCAGCGGTTCTTGAGTTATAAGCGTAGTAACTAACACAACTCTCTGTTATATATATAGATAATACGAGCGGAGAGCGACCATTGGCTGTTATGGTGGCCCACACCGTCACCATGGCCGGCGCTTGAGTTCTGGTGGCCAACCGAAGGTGCACATTTTCAGCTGACCTCTTTGGCACGATCATTATGTTTGTTTACAAACTGCTGGACAACGAATGTTTTCTCATCGGAGAAACCCAAATTCGGTAGTTCACCACTTTCGGCCAAGCAAAGCAACTCTTTAGCTCTTTTGGGGGGTGGTGGTTCGGGCCGCCATAACAGCTGATGGTCGCTCTCCGCTCGAATTAATCGACGGAGGCATCAGAATAAATGCCGAATATTATCGCGAAAATATTCTGGAGGGTGTATTATAGCCTTGGGCACGCAAACATTATTGCCGCAGACCTTGGACATTCCAACAGGAGTCAGCACCATCGCACTCAGCACGCGCTACCCAAGAATGGTTGCAGAATGAGGGTCCTCGCTTAATTTCCAGCGCACAATGGCCTACAGAAGTTGCAGTTGTTTTATCTCACCCTGTATTCGTATTATTCCACTGTTGCTGCTTGGGGAGAACCCAAAAAGACTAGACAGCATATTAGAATTTAAAAAAAAAAACACCACAAATGTACATTCGAAAATAGTAAGTCGAAAAGAAAAAAATCATGCCATATAAAACACTAATACATTTCAAAAGTAAAAAAAAATTCAAATTTCACATTTTTAAGGAATTTTTTGGATTTATTTTTCTGCCAAGAGACAATTCCGAATTTGTCTGAATCTTTAAAATCAGATCAACGGTAAGCGTAGTAACAAACATAACTTTCTTTTATATATAGACGGGTTTCTGTATAGAATCAAATCCCTCAGGGCAGAATTTTAATAGAAGAAATTTGGCGAATCCTTTGATACTTTTTTCGATTCCAATTAAGCCGCCACAATTGTCCCTTGTGCATGGCTCAGAGCAAGTGCGCTCGCCTACCATTCCAACATCCCGAGTTCAAAAACTGCAACGGACGATTTAATTTTTGTTTATTATTTTTCAATACTTTTGCCAACTATTCGCTCCACAAAAGTTGTACCACGTGTTCTTGTCATTTTATTTAGTTCTTTTACTACAACTTGCTGAATTAATTGGTCAATCAGCACAGAGTCAGTAGTATGCCCCAACCCTTAATGTACCTTTAAGAAGAAATGTTTGGTAGGTGGATGCTGAGTTGAACGAAAGAATAATTCCTCCTCATCATACTTTGCCTTGTTGCTAATGGGGATATATTTTTTTCAAGTTAATAACATTGAAAAAAATAACCACAAAAATAAAACCAATTTCTTACAATTTCGTGATATTTGTATTTATTTCCTGTGCAAAAACAATTACAACCTAATTTTAAAAATACAAATGGTAACAGCGGTAAACAAAATTCTTTTATTTAGTCCTCACTATATTTAATACCACTATCATCGATAATAAATTGCCATGACAACAAAAATTGGTTAAGGAATTGTAAAATATAAAAAAAAAAAAAAAAAAAAAATGTTTTTTGTCATAGAAGTTATTTTTTTAAATAACTTCTGGGGAGAATATCCCAGACAAGAAACAAGGGAACTGATGAGGATTGGTGGCTCTTTCCGAAACCTAGGTATTCCCTGCCTTACCCCCTGGTAAACATTACCATCGTTCTCCACTCATAAACAAACGTTGTTTTTATAAAAACAACAATAATGGGATTTCGCCTGACGATTTTGCAACAACAAAATACTATGGTATCCCAAACAAGCAAGCCAAACTCTGTTCTATTAATAGACACAGGCACGGTCGACGTAGGGGTTTTTGTTGTAACAGACAAAACAAACTTACATGGTTATGTTACTTCGTTCAGGTTGAACGAAAGCATAACAAAGTGGAGAAAGATGTAAATGTTTATAAGTGCGGTTGTAAGATTTAGAAGATTTTCCAAAAGAATTTTAGTTTTATGTAATTCTTTTGTTCCTCTTCTATTGAGCTTACGATCTCGTCACTTGGGTAAAAAAATGTTTTTTGTCATAGAAGTTATTTTTTTAAATAACTTCTGGGGAGAATATCCCAGACAAGAAACAAGGGAACTGATGAGGATTGGTGGCTCTTTCCGAAACCTAGGTATTCCCTGCCTTACCCCCTGGTAAACATTACCATCGTTCTCCACTCATAAACAAACGTTGTTTTTATAAAAACAACAATAATGGGATTTCGCCTGACGATTTTGCAACAACAAAATACTATGGTATCCCAAACAAGCAAGCCAAACTCTGTTCTATTAATAGACACAGGCACGGTCGACGTAGGGGTTTTTGTTGTAACAGACAAAACAAACTTACATGGTTATGTTACTTCGTTCAGGTTGAACGAAAGCATAACAAAGTGGAGAAAGATGTAAATGTTTATAAGTGCGGTTGTAAGATTTAGAAGATTTTCCAAAAGAATTTTAGTTTTATGTAATTCTTTTGTTCCTCTTCTATTGAGCTTACGATCTCGTCACTTGGGTAAAAAAAATGTTTTTTGTCATAGAAGTTATTTTTTTAAATAACTTCTGGGGAGAATATCCCAGACAAGAAACAAGGGAACTGATGAGGATTGGTGGCTCTTTCCGAAACCTAGGTATTCCCTGCCTTACCCCTGGTAAACATTACCATCGTTCTCCACTCATAAACAAACGTTGTTTTTATAAAAACAACAATAATGGGATTTCGCCTGTCGATTTTGCAACAACAAAATACTATGGTATCCCAAACAAGCAAGCCAAACTCTGTTATATAAAATAAACTTAAAAGTGATTGTGACAACATCCAACCACGTCACGAAATAAAATAGAAACCACCAATTTAAAATTCTCATGTATGGGATTTTTCATCTTACTCATAAATGAGGTCACAATTTTATTCGGCGTTGTCTTATCCATCGTGAAAAAATGTTGTCTTTGTGTTACCAACTTTTCTCACTAAGAACAAAATTAAATGAAATAGAAGTTCAAATGAACAAATCATCAACAGAGTAGAAACTTCATCTTGGAATTGGGATAACCCACGTGTTTTATATTTTGTTTCCCTTATTCCAATTTACCAAATAGAATCGAATGGGTGATTTTGCATTGTACTTTCATGTTCCGCTTATGGCGGATAAGACGAACTTGTGACACTCTATAACCAACATCCAACAACCATCACTCAACAACTGCTGAAGGCTAGAGGTCTAAACGCCGTCCTTATCAGTAGCAAAGCAACGTCCTCGTCACACATAATTTTTCATGGTGCCGATTGTGTGTAGTGAGAATCTCGCTTGCTGATAGCATGCGAATTATATGACAAGATTCTTTGGAAGGTAGTTCCCTCGAAAATAATAATTATTCAATTTGCTGAGTTTAAATGTCCATATAGCATTTTGGCTAGGAATATATGTCGCAATCAAGAACCTAAGGAAACCACATCTATTGATGTTGCAAGTTATACCCTCCACCTCGAAATATTGGTCCCCGACATCGGAAACTATATATGGATTATGGCCCAATCCTCACGAAATTGAAAATGGATTTAGGGTTTTGGTCAGAATAGAAGCCTATTGTTTTTGGAGAAACAGAAAAAACAGAAAAAAATCCTGATTGAAAACCAATCGACACGCAATTTTGTATGTGAAAAGAGTTAAGGACAGTGAAGAAGTCTATCATTTTGTATTACTTAGATGTTTGAATTATTAGATTGTATTTAGCTGTAAAAAGGGACAACAACTTCCGCGTGAAATAGTTTTGAATACCTGACAGCACGAGGGAGGGCATAAATATTGGGTCAAAAAGCTAAGGGTAACATCGGGGCAGGACTGTATGACATAATTTCAAAAGCGAACTCTTCCAAATTCGATTTTAACACAAGGGGGCTTTCAATATATTGTAGTATTGTAGGGTATCACATGGTCGGCCAGGCACGACTATAACCTTGTTAGGTTAGGCATAGGGATAATAATTTTTATACTTTCCACCACACTATGGGGGGTATTATATTAACTTTGATTTCCGTTTGTAACTCCTCGGAATATTCATATCAGATCCAACAAAATATATAAATTCTTGATCAGCTTAAAATTCTAAGTCGATTTAGCGATGTCCATCTGTCTTTTGTAATAAAGTATCATTCGAACGAATTGAGATATAAGGCTAAAATTCAGCACAAATGTGTATTTTGACAGTAGGCAGGTCAACGTCGTAAATGGATCATGTTGGTCAACGTTCTCATATAGCCCCCATATAAAGGTGCCTCCTAATATTCCGTATTTTGATGATTTTAGCGACATTTTTTACCGGAATTGTTTCAAATTTCTAATTTGAAGATCTAAATGGGTACTACAACCGGAATTGACCGGAATTGTTTCAAATTTGGTATTTAGAGCTCGTAATGGGTGCTACAGTCTATTAAAAAAAATACTTATGCGGGTCTATGTCTTCGTATAGCCCCCATATAACGTATTCGTTATTTTGGTTTAAAATTTCGTATTTGAAGACAAAAAATTACTTATGTAGGTCCACGTTTTATGTTCGGTATTTTGATGATCTTAGCGATATTATAGAGTGGAATCGTTTTAAATTTTGTATTGGAAGATGATCATAATCTATGAAAAATATATTTATTCGTCATTGCTATTGTAAGTAGTGTTAGGTCTATTACGATAGTTGCTATTCTGATTATCTTTGAAACTAGTGGGTACTTCCCATTTTTCTTTTTCTGTATCGCTGCTTTTAATATGTGGTTATAGCTGATTGTTCTTTTATCGTAAATTAGCCCTAATTAATTGTATTTTGGAATACTAACTATCTTTTTTTTTTGTTCCAATTTAGATGTTCTTTCAATGGTCCATCTTCTTATTATGATGCTGGAAGGTTACGGTCTACACATTGATGTGAGTATATATCTGGGCTTATGAGATCGAATTCTCTTTTAGATTTTTCGAAAAAAATCTAAATAATTTGGACAGATATCTCATAGAAGAAGTCTGAATTAAAGATGATGTTTGAAAAATCGGTGGTAAGATTATCGCTCAGTTGTTGTTGATGTTGCTGTTGTTGTCCGACGATCAACCGTTCCTCTAGAACTTTTCTGATTTGTTCATTTAGTTTCTTCGTGTCGTCCAAGTTTCTATTAGGGTCAATCTTGTGCAGCTTTTTAATAATAAATAACGGCCGCTTTAATGTTTTTGTTTTAATTGAATTTAATTTAATGCAGGGGAAAATCTAAATGCAATTTATAATTCAAGCATTATTGATAAAAACAAAAGAATGAAAGGAATTATTTTTTTGTCGAACGTTCCCACGCCACTCACACCCGCCCCTACCGACCGAGGGGGCTACCTCCCCATAACGTAGGGAGAGCGTACACCCCATAGTCCGAACTATGGAGGGCTAGTCTCGACTGAATACTGACAACAGTACTTATACACACGAGTTTTAGGCGACCAATTGACCGGTCTCGAACGTGAATTAAAATGTTCATCGAAACGGACTCGCAATAACTCCATTGTAACGCGGGCTATGTGGCACCGTCTTGTTAAAATCATATGTTATTGAAGTCAATCTCTTGTATTTTGTGCAAAAAATAGGTTACGATTCCCAACATGTTTGATGAAATATGGTCCAATGATGCCACCAGCCCATTAACAGCATCAAACTATGACTTTTTCTGGATACGTTGGTAGTTTTTGCAATGTTTCTGGCTGATTTTCAAAAATCAAAAATTTCTAATCCTGTAGGCAGGTTAAGTAGGTGTCTAATTTACAATATTAGTCCACGTTTTAGTTTATATTCCATGTTACTGTACCTCCGGATATTCGGAATTTAAAGTAAAACAAGTAAAAAAGCTGTAAGTTCGGCCGGGCCGAACTTTTAATACCCTCCACCATTTGGTACAAATTTGGCAATTTCCAAAAAATAAAACCCGTTAAAAATTCTGTTAAAATCTTAAAAATACCGAATGCTTATACGACGACGTGGGCCTGCATAGGCAACTTTTGTCATAAATTATTACAATATTTAAATGCGAAACTTGAAGAAAAATCTGTTTATAATGTAGCTAAAATCGTCAAAATACCGAATATGGGGGGTACCGTTATATGGGGGCTATACGAAGACGTGGACCTGCACAGACAATTTTCTGGCATGGGCTGAAGTATCCATTACGAACTTCACAAACGAAATTTGAAACAATCCCTGTAAATAACGTCGCTAAAACCATTAAAATACCGAATATCGGGGGGTGGGGGTACCGTTATATGGGGGCTATATGAAGACGTGGACCTACATGGCTCATTCTTTGACTTTGGATGAAGTATCCATTACGAACTTCAAATACCAAATTTGAAACAATTCCGGTAAACAATGTCGCTAAAATCATCAAAATACCGAATATCGGGGGGTACCCTTATATGGGGGCTATATGAAGACGTGGACCTACATGGCTCATTTTTTGATTTAGGATGTAGTATCCATTACGAACTTCAAATACCAAATTTGAAACGATTCCGGTAAACAATGTCGCTAAAATCATCAAAAAACCGAATATCGGGGGGTACCGTTATATGGGGGCTACAGGAAGACGTGGACCTGCACAGATAATTTTCTGTCTTAGGCTGTAGCATCCATTGCAAACTTCAAATGCCAAATTTGAAATAATTCCGGTGAATAATGTCGCTAAAATCATCAAAATACCGAATATCGGGAGGTACCGTTATATGGGGGCTATATGATAAATTGGACCTACATGGCCCATTTACGAACTTAACCTGCCTACTGGGAAAAAATATATGCGTGCAAAATTTTAGCCTTCCATCTCAACTTGTTCGAAAGATAGCGTGATTACAACAGATAGACAGACAGACGGACAGACAGACATGGCTAAATCGTCTTAGAATTTTACGCTGATCAAGAATATATATACTTTGTTGGGTCTGACATGAATATTTCTCCATAGTATGGTGGAGGGTATAAAAAATAAAACATTGGGAATTAAGCGACCTTTGTAAACAAAATTAGGGAGGAGGTGTTAGACATTACTTTTTGTTCAGGAAATCTTACAAACGAGATTCAGCCCAATACGTTTCCGCAACAAATCCAAGACTGACTGGATGAAATATGGGAGACTAGTAAAAGAGAGGCTAGGGCAGCGAAAAATTGAGAGAATAAAACAAAATAGTAAGAACAGCTAAACGAAACTCTGCGAAGAGGTTGATAGCATGAATAATGTTTCAAAAATAAGAAAGTTTATTTCAAAAACCCATACACTAGCCGAGACAATGGTGGATGATATGGGTAACAAGATGGAAACAATAGAAGAGATCTTAGGGCTTCTAATGAGTACACACTTCTCGTCGAGCATCACGACACACGTGGATATATCGCAAGATAGAAGGATTGCGACTGAGAAAGCACCTAAAATTGATGAATCGATGGTAAAGGAAGCCATCAAAAGTTTCAAACCGTTTAAGGCAGCAGGACCAGATATGGTCTTCCCGGCTCTGCTCCAAAAGGAAGTGGACCTTATTTCGTCCAACTTAGCCGGAATTTTCAAGTTTGCGTATACCCATAAAGCCTGGCAGGAATCAAGGGCAGTTTTTATACCCAAACCTGGGAAGGCAAGCTATGCAATACCCAAGTCTTATCGACCGATAAGTCTAACAGGTCCGTTACAATAAATTCCGAATTTAACTAGCAAAGACACACACCACAAATTTAACATAGAAGATTACAGAGCTAAGTTAACGTTAACAGAGCTATATAAAAATCGTTTTTGCCTTAAAATTATTGATTTTTAATTACTTTTCATATAAAAAGGCTAACAAAATGCATCATATAATCCTAATTAATAACTGTTCCAAAGATTGGAGGGCTACAGACACCCATTAACTCGCACCACAATATTATGTGGCAGGGCAAGTTTACAACGAACTATACCTTCTAAGACAATTCTGCCGGTACAATATTGGTATCAACGGAAAGCTTACAAAGCGTACTATCCATTGGCATTACAAAGTTCTGGCCAATTGCGAGGTATATGGTCACTTCTGGAAATATCCTTGGATCAGGATAATTCCATTGGCACCTCCACCTTGGAAAGGAGGGTATATTTACTTTGTCATTCCGTTTGTTATATCCCTAAATATTCAAAAAATATATTAAACTAGCTGGCCCGGTCCGCGTTGCCGGCCCGTACTTTTAGTCTTTAAAGCATAATAAATCACAGATCTGACTTATGTAGGCGGCACAATTTTGATTATAAGTAATGACCCCATTATAATTACTCCAATTTTGATCATAAGTAATGACTTGATTATGAGTAATGACTCCATGACTAAATATAAATTAATATTCATGGCAAAAATTATAATTACCGTCGGTTTTAGATATTTTGAATAGCTTGATCTTATTTTTCAGATATAGGCTTTAATTTGAGTGTTAAATACCTACATGATAAAGAACATCTATAATAGCCCCATGTCAAAATTCAGATCAATCTTTGATATTGTAAAAAGCATTCAAATGAGCTATAATTTAAAATTTGTATTTCCAACGTTTAAAATCCCGTACTGCGTGGTATTCAGTTTTGTCCACCTCATACTTGAACGCAGAATGTTGTCAGAATAGCCAAAAAATTACTCTTTTGCTCCGATTACCGTAAGATGGGCATTAATTATTTATCATTTAAATTGTGCGGTGGAGATCCAATAAAGTTACTTTATAATTTCGTATATTTTTCATGTTTCTGCCACAATTTACGTTATATAGACGTACATCCCAAATCTACGTTCCCAACCAATATTCTCTTGGGGGTTACAAATTCAATAGATTACAAAATTTTCTTTTCTGACCACACATTGGTTGGGAAAGTGGACTTGGGGGTATACTAATGTGGGACTATACTTAAATAAATTCCTATGAGGATAATTATCTGTAAGATGATTTTCTACCCCAAGGTTTTTTTACCCCAGATAGCCTCAAGACTAAGATGCGTACTTTTCCGAAAAATAAAAATTTATAAGAAGAGGTTTTCTTCCCCCTTAGAAACAAAGATGTCAAATAAGGGCAAAAAAATGAAAAAAGTGGCCAAGACCCCGAAAATACCTTAAATCATATGATGGTGATACCAAAACGTGATAATTTTTTGCAAAGATGGTTTCTTCTTAAATTATCAACATAAGCTAAAATTAGTACGAAAAATATGGTTAAAATGTAGAATATACTTGAAATCGGGTTGTTCCGTTATCAGGGGTTATGACCCATATCATGATCTGCTAAAGCGATTAAAGGTATCTTGAATGTTTAGGAAGAATTTCTATTTTGCGTTCTTTATAGTCGGTATTTGACTGATTGCAGTCCCAATGTATTTTGCATTTTGTGTTCTCATTTGACAATTTATTGTCATATGAAAGGAGCAGGTCCACTTTTTTAAATTAACCCCATAACGCTTCTTCGGTCATTTTTGTTTGTTTAAATGTGTTCGCATCTTCCAGCTGAAGCACGATGTAGGTCCTGAAGTAGAAAGCATTTAACATCGTATTACGCCCTCATTTCATTTTAAATATTATTCATTCAGAATTCAAACCAATAAAAACATGTACACTTCAATATAGAAAAAAGAAAACTAATCTTCAAATGGTTCGCTGATTTTTTGCGGCAAATTTTTAAGGTCCTTACATAGTTTGTCGGTAGAATGTACTATTATTTTGAAATTCGATTCCATTGAAAAATTGTCGATTTTTCCCGATTTTAGAATTTTCATATAAAGCGACAACGGATAAAATTGTTATTTATAGATTTTATGTATTTATTGGGTATTACGAATAAATACATAAAATCTATAAATAACAGTTTTATCCGTTATGGCTTTATACTACCCAAAAAAACCTACACATCATATTAGAATTAAAAAAAACACTACAAATGTACATTCGAAAATAGTAAGTCAAAATGGAAAAAAATATGCAATATAAAACATTACTATTGTACATTTTAAAAGTCAAAATAAAAATGTTCAAATTTCACATTTTTATGCGATTTTTTTGGATTTTATTCTTTTCTGCCAAGAGGCAATTCCGAATTTGTCTAAATCGTTAAAATTAGACCGGCGGTCTTTATGTTATAAGAGTAGTAACTAACACAACTTTCTTTTACATATAGAGAGATAGATTTAAAAGTAGGCGAGTTCCTCAGCCCCTAAATAAGTACTTAGGGTTGGATGGAAAGCCAACAGCATCTCGTGTAATAATTATCAAACCGATATCTTCACTATTTTGGCAAATATAAAGATTTTAGATAAATCGTAATAGTGGGCGTAAAAGGAGGCGTGGTTAATATTTTTTTCTTTAAAAACCTAACTCGGGGTATGACGAACGTTTGTACAAAAAATTATGCAAATCGGTCCAGCCGTTTTCAACTGATTCCGTTACCAACAAACAACAATTGATTTTTATATATATAGAAGATAGATAAATATTCTAGAAAATTTTTGAAATTCCACTTGGAACTGGAGATATGTATGATATGGCATCAGAATCGGAGGCACCTCCCAAAAATTTAGATTTTATAGGCACATATCTGCACATATTCGATCGAAAAAAAAATATATAAGAGCTATCTCCAAATCTTTACCGATTTCAATATAATTTCCAAATTTATTTTCAAAATTCCATCAATTATTCAGAATTTTATTGGAATCGGACGTACATATCGTGCTTTTACATCAAATATATGATATTGAGGAAAAATATATTGAAGAGCTATACCCAAATCTGAACCGATTTCAATATAATTTGGCAGATTTAATGTAATCTGACATACGTATCTAATATATGAAATAGGCCGAAAAATATATATGAGAGCTATACCACAATCTGAACCGATTTCAATATAATTTGACAAATTACTTTTCTGATCAAATCCACTTATGGACTCGAAAACCGCTGAACAGATTTTCCTGAAAATGTCCAAATATACTACATCATCGCTTGAAAGTAACATAGGCTATTTATATTTTATTTTTAATATTTCAGTTGAACTGGAGATAGCATCAGAAAAGGAGGTACCTCCAAAAAAAATAGATTTTATATGCACATATCAATTAATTGATTACACATACAGTCTCCAAATTTAGAATTTGTAACGGAATTCGGAACAAAAATAAATTTGCCAAATTATATTGAACTCGGTTCAGATTTGGATATAGCACCCACATATATTTAAGGTCGATTTCATGTATTTAATATATCAAACACACTATGTACCCCAAATTTCAATGAAATTTGGAATGTGCGACGGAATTTGTCTAAAAAATTTATTTGGATATAGCTCCCATATACATTTTCTGCCGATTTCGTATATTTGATGCACCAAACACGGTATGTAGCTCTAATTTTAATGAAATTTGGAATATGTAACGAAATTCGAAACAAAAATAAGTTTGCCAAATTTTATTGAAATTAGATTTGCATATAGCTCCCATATATATATTTTCAGCCGATTTCAAGTATTTGATGCAAAATTTTGGCAAATATAAAGATTTTAGATAAATCGTAATAGTGGGCGTAAAAGGAGGCGTGGTTAATATTTTTTTCTTTAAAAACCTAACTCGGGGTATGACGAACGTTTGTACAAAAAATTATGCAAATCGGTCCAGCCGTTTTCAACTGATTCCGTTACCAACAAACAACAATTGATTTTTATATATATAGATTGGGTATTACGAATAAATACATAAAATCTATAAATAACAGTTTTATCCGTTATGGCTTTATACTACCCAAAAAAACCTACACATCATATTAGAATTAAAAAAAACACTACAAATGTACATTCGAAAATAGTAAGTCAAAATGGAAAAAAATATGCAATATAAAACATTACTATTGTACATTTTAAAAGTCAAAATAAAAATGTTCAAATTTCACATTTTTACGCGATTTTTTTGGATTCTATTCTTTTCTGCCAAGAGGCAATTCCGAATTTGTCTAAATCGTTAAAATCAGACCGGCGGTCTTTATGTTATAAGAGTAGTAACTAACACAACTTTCTTTTACATATAGAGAGATAGATTTAAAAGTAGGCGAGTTCCTCAGCCCCTAAATAAGTACTTAGGGTTGGATGGAAAGCCAACAGCATCTCGTGTAATAATTATCAAACCGATATCTTCACGTTTTTGGCAAATATAAAGATTTTAGATAAATCGTAATAGTGGGCGTAAAAGGAGGCGTGATTAATATTTTTTTCTTTAAAAACCTAACTCGGGGTATGACGAACGTTTGTACAAAAAATTATGCAAATCGGTCCAGCCGTTTTCAACTGATTCCGTTACCAACAAACAACAATTGATTTTTATATATATAGATATAGATATATATATATATACATATATATATATATATACATATATATATATATATATATATATATATATATATATATATATATATATATATATATATATATATATATATATATATATATATATACAATTTTACAATGAGATGTCAAAGGAATTATTTTGAAAAATTGTAAACATATGATTGCATGATATTACCTTCTTAATTCTACCATGTATAGAACATAATTTTAAAATGAAATGTTGACCTTTCATTTAATTTTCGCATTTTTTTGTTTAATGCAACAAGTTTTGTTTATTTGATAATAAAGTACTTGTTGCATTTGTTAGATAATAATTCATATCAAATTAGCAACATGTTTCATATCAAATTAGCAAAACAACTTGTTGCATTGATTTAAAAAAAGGAAAAACAAAATGCGAAAACGGAATGATATTCCGAGATGTCTTTTCAAAATAATGTTCTATATACCTACTAGATGGCCCAGTCCGCGTTGCCGGCCCGTAGTCTTAGTCTTTAATGCATAGTTTTTAACGCATTGTATTTCACAGATCTGGCTCACATAAGTGGCACAATTTTTAGCATAAATGATGACTCGATTTAATAGAAATAAATACACATCGCAAAACTGTAAATACAGATTCACGTACCGGGCGATTTGTAATGTTTCAAAAAACCTGATCTTATTTTTCAGCCAAAGGTTTTAATCTCACAAACCTAAATAATATAGCACGTATATTAAAAAGTATACATCTACTGTTTAATCAAAATAAAGACCATCGAAATATGTACAATTAGGAGGTACTTTTATATGGGCGCTACTCCAAATCATTGACATTGAAAAATTTCCGCGAAGAGGTCTTCTACCCTTTAGAAGCTAAGATGTCAAATAAGGGAAACATCAATTGAAAAATGTGACCAAGACCCTGGAAATAGTTGAAATCAGTGAATACCTGCATATAAAGTTTATACCAAAGCATGGCCCATTACTATAATCTATATATATAAAAATCAATTGTTGTTTGTTGGTAACGGAATCAGTTGAAAACGGCTGGACCGATTTGCATAATTTTTTGTACAAACGTTCGTCATACCCCGAGTTAGGTTTTTAAAGAAAAAAATATTAATCACGCCTCCTTTTACGCCCACTATTACGATTTATCTAAAATCTTTATATTTGCCAAAAACGTGAAGATATCGGTTTGATAATTATTACACGAGATGCTGTTGGCTTTCCATCCAACCCTAAGTACTTATTTAGGGGCTGAGGAACTCGCCTACTTTTAAATCTATCTCTCTATATGTAAAAGAAAGTTGTGTTAGTTACTACTCTTATAACATAAAGACCGCCGGTCTGATTTTAACGATTTAGACAAATTCGGAATTGCCTCTTGGCAGAAAAGAATAGAATCCAAAAAAATCGCGTAAAAATGTGAAATTTGAACATTTTTATTTTGACTTTTAAAATGTACAATAGTAATGTTTTATATTGCATATTTTTTTCCATTTTGACTTACTATTTTCGAATGTACATTTGTAGTGTTTTTTTTAATTCTAATATGATGTGTAGGTTTTTTTGGGTAGTATAAAGCCATAACGGATAAAACTGTTATTTATAGATTTTATGTATTTATTCGTAATACCCAATCTATATATATAAAAATCAATTGTTGTTTGTTGGTAACGGAATCAGTTGAAAACGGCTGGACCGATTTGCATAATTTTTTGTACAAACGTTCGTCATACCCCGAGTTAGGTTTTTAAAGAAAAAAATATTAACCACGCCTCCTTTTACGCCCACTATTACGATTTATCTAAAATCTTTATATTTGCCAAAATAGTGAAGATATCGGTTTGATAATTATTACACGAGATGCTGTTGGCTTTCCATCCAACCCTAAGTACTTATTTAGGGGCTGAGGAACTCGCCTAATTTTAAATCTATCTCTCTATATGTAAAAGAAAGTTGTGTTAGTTACTACTCTTATAACATAAAGACCGCCGGTCTGATTTTAACGATTTAGACAAATTCGGAATTGCCTCTTGGCAGAAAAGAATAGAATCCAAAAAAATCGCGTAAAAATGTGAAATTTGAACATTTTTATTTTGACTTTTAAAATGTACAATAGTAATGTTTTACATTGCATATTTTTTCCATTTTGACTTACTATTTTCGAATGTACATTTGTAGTGTTTTTTTTAATTCTAATATGATGTGTAGGTTTTTTTGGGTAGTATAAAACCATAACGGATAAAACTGTTATTTATAGATTTTATGTATTTATTCGTAATACCCAATAAATACATAAAATCTATAAATAACAATTTTATCCGTTGTCGCTTTATATGAAAATTCTAAAATCGGGAAAAATTGACAATTTTTCAATGGAATCGAATTTCAACATAATAGTACATTCTACCGACAAACTATGTAAGGACCTTAAAAATTTGCCGCAAAAAATCAGCGAACCATTTGAAGATTAGTTTTCTTTTTTCTATATTGAAGTGTACATGTTTTTATTGGTTTGAATTCTGAATGAATAATATTTAAAATGAAATGAGGGCGTAATACGATGTTAAATGCTTTCTACTCCAGGACCTACATCGTGCTTCAGCTGGAAGATGCGAACACATTTAAACAAACAAAAATGACCGAAGAAGTGTTATGGGGTTAATTTAAAAAAGTGGACCTGCTCCTTTCATATGACAATAAATTGTCAAATGAGAACACAAAATGCAAAATACATTGGGACTGCAATCAGTCAAATACCGACTATAAAGAACGCAAAATAGAAATTCTTCCTAAACATTCAAGATACCTTTAATCGCTTTAGCAGATCATGATATGGGTCATAACCCCTGATAACGGAACAACCCGATTTCAAGTATATTCTACATTTTAACCATATTTTTCGTACTAATTTTAGCTTATGTTGATAATTTAAGAAGAAACCATCTTTGCGAAAAATTATCACGTTTTGGTATCACCATCATATGATTTAAGGTATTTTCGGGGTCTTGGCCACTTTTTTCATTTTTTTTTGCCCTTATTTGACATCTTTGTTTCTAAGGGGGAAGAAAACCTCTTCTTATAAATTGTTATTTTTCGGAAAAGTACGCATCTTAGTCTTGAGGCTAACTGGGGTAAAAAAACCTTGGGGTAGAAAATCATCTTACAGATAATTATCCTCATAGGAATTTATTTAAGTATAGTCCCCACATTAGTATACCCCCAAGTCCACTTTCCCAACCAATGTGTGGTCAGAAAAGAAAATTTTGTAATCTATTGAATTTGTAACCCCCAAGAGAATATTCGTTGGGAACGTAGATTTGGGATGTACGTCTATATAACGTAAATTGTGGCAGAAACATGAAAAAAATACGAAATACGAAAGAAAGTTGTGTTAGTTACTACTCTTATAACATAAAGACCGCCGGTCTGATTTTAACGATTTAGACAAATTCGGAATTGCCTCTTGGCAGAAAAGAATAGAATCCAAAAAAATCGCGTAAAAATGTGAAATTTGAACATTTTTATTTTGACTTTTAAAATGTACAATAGTAATGTTTTACATTGCATATTTTTTCCATTTTGACTTACTATTTTCGAATGTACATTTGTAGTGTTTTTTTTAATTCTAATATGATGTGTAGGTTTTTTTGGGTAGTATAAAACCATAACGGATAAAACTGTTATTTATAGATTTTATGTATTTATTCGTAATACCCAATAAATACATAAAATCTATAAATAACAATTTTATCCGTTGTCGCTTTATATGAAAATTCTAAAATCGGGAAAAATTGACAATTTTTCAATGGAATCGAATTTCAACATAATAGTACATTCTACCGACAAACTATGTAAGGACCTTAAAAATTTGCCGCAAAAAATCAGCGAACCATTTGAAGATTAGTTTTCTTTTTTCTATATTGAAGTGTACATGTTTTTATTGGTTTGAATTCTGAATGAATAATATTTAAAATGAAATGAGGGCGTAATACGATGTTAAATGCTTTCTACTCCAGGACCTACATCGTGCTTCAGCTGGAAGATGCGAACACATTTAAACAAACAAAAATGACCGAAGAAGTGTTATGGGGTTAATTTAAAAAAGTGGACCTGCTCCTTTCATATGACAATAAATTGTCAAATGAGAACACAAAATGCAAAATACATTGGGACTGCAATCAGTCAAATACCGACTATAAAGAACGCAAAATAGAAATTCTTCCTAAACATTCAAGATACCTTTAATCGCTTTAGCAGATCATGATATGGGTCATAACCCCTGATAACGGAACAACCCGATTTCAAGTATATTCTACATTTTAACCATATTTTTCGTACTAATTTTAGCTTATGTTGATAATTTAAGAAGAAACCATCTTTGCGAAAAATTATCACGTTTTGGTATCACCATCATATGATTTAAGGTATTTTCGGGGTCTTGGCCACTTTTTTCATTTTTTTTTGCCCTTATTTGACATCTTTGTTTCTAAGGGGGAAGAAAACCTCTTCTTATAAATTGTTATTTTTCGGAAAAGTACGCATCTTAGTCTTGAGGCTAACTGGGGTAAAAAAACCTTGGGGTAGAAAATCATCTTACAGATAATTATCCTCATAGGAATTTATTTAAGTATAGTCCCCACATTAGTATACCCCCAAGTCCACTTTCCCAACCAATGTGTGGTCAGAAAAGAAAATTTTGTAATCTATTGAATTTGTAACCCCCAAGAGAATATTCGTTGGGAACGTAGATTTGGGATGTACGTCTATATAACGTAAATTGTGGCAGAAACATGAAAAAAATACGAAATTATAAAGTAACTTTATTGGATCTCCACCGCACAATTTAAATGATAAATAATTAATGCCCATCTTACGGTAATCGGAGCAAAAGAGTATTTTTTTTGGCTATTCTGACAACATTCTGCGTTCAAATATGAGGTGGACAAAACTGAATACCACGCAGTACGGGATTTTAAACGTTGGAAATACAAATTTTAAATTATAGCTCATTTGAATGCTTTTTACAATATCAAAAATTGATCTGAATTTTGACATGGGGCTATTATAGATGTTCTTTATCATGTAGGTATTTAACACTCAAATTAAAACCTATATCTGAAAAATAAGATCAAGCTATTCAAAATATCTAAAACCGACGGTAATTATAATTTTTGCCATGAATATTAATTTATATTTAGTCATGGAGTCATTACTCATAATCAAGTCATTACTTATGATCAAAATTGGAGTAATTATAATGGAGTCATTACTTATAATCAAATTGTGCCGCCTACATAAGTCAGATCTGTGATTTATTATGCTTTAAAGACTAAAAGTACGGGCCGGCAACGCGGACCGGGCCAGCTAGTAAATACATAAAATCTATAAATAACAATTTTATCCGTTGTCGCTTTATATGAAAATTCTAAAATCGGGAAAAATTGACAATTTTTCAATGGAATCGAATTTCAACATAATAGTACATTCTACCGACAAACTATGTAAGGACCTTAAAAATTTGCCGCAAAAAATCAGCGAACCATTTGAAGATTAGTTTTCTTTTTTCTATATTGAAGTGTACATGTTTTATTGGTTTGAATTCTGAATGAATAATATTTAAAATGAAATGAGGGCGTAATACGATGTTAAATGCTTTCTACTCCAGGACCTACATCGTGCTTCAGCTGGAAGATGCGAACACATTTAAACAAACAAAAATGACCGAAGAAGTGTTATGGGGTTAATTTAAAAAAGTGGACCTGCTCCTTTCATATGACAATAAATTGTCAAATGAGAACACAAAATGCAAAATACATTGGGACTGCAATCAGTCAAATACCGACTATAAAGAACGCAAAATAGAAATTCTTCCTAAACATTCAAGATACCTTTAATCGCTTTAGCAGATCATGATATGGGTCATAACCCCTGATAACGGAACAACCCGATTTCAAGTATATTCTACATTTTAACCATATTTTTCGTACTAATTTTAGCTTATGTTGATAATTTAAGAAGAAACCATCTTTGCGAAAAATTATCACGTTTTGGTATCACCATCATATGATTTAAGGTATTTTCGGGGTCTTGGCCACTTTTTTCATTTTTTTTTGCCCTTATTTGACATCTTTGTTTCTAAGGGGGAAGAAAACCTCTTCTTATAAATTGTTATTTTTCGGAAAAGTACGCATCTTAGTCTTGAGGCTACCTGGGGTAAAAAAACCTTGGGGTAGAAAATCATCTTACAGATAATTATCCTCATAGGAATTTATTTAAGTATAGTCCCCACATTAGTATACCCCCAAGTCCACTTTCCCAACCAATGTGTGGTCAGAAAAGAAAATTTTGTAATCTATTGAATTTGTAACCCCCAAGAGAATATTGGTTGGGAACGTAGATTTGGGATGTACGTCTATATAACGTAAATTGTGGCAGAAACATGAAAAAAATACGAAATTATAAAGTAACTTTATTGGATCTCCACCGCACAATTTAAATGATAAATAATTAATGCCCATCTTACGGTAATCGGAACAAAAGAGAAATTTTTTGGCTATTCTGACAACATTCTGCGTGCAAGTATGAGGTGGACAAAACTGAATACCACGCAGTACGGGATTTTAAACGTTGGAAATACAAATTTTAAATTATAGCTCATTTGAATGCTTTTTACAATATCAAAAATTGATCTGAATTTTGACATGGGGCTATTATAGATGTTCTTTATCATGTAGGTATTTAACACTCAAATTAAAACCTATATCTGAAAAATAAGATCAAGCTATTCAAAATATCTAAAACCGACGGTAATTATAATTTTTGCCATGAATATTAATTTATATTTAGTCATGGAGTCATTACTCATAATCAAGTCATTACTTATGATCAAAATTGGAGTAATTATAATGGAGTCATTACTTATAATCAAATTGTGCCGCCTACATAAGTCAGATCTGTGATTTATTATGCTTTAAAGACTAAAAGTACGGGCCGGCAACGCGGACCGGGCCAGCTAGTAAATACATAAAATCTATAAATAACAATTTTATCCGTTGTCGCTTTATATGAAAATTCTAAAATCGGGAAAAATCGACAATTTTTCAATGGAATCGAATTTCAAAATAATAGTACATTCTACCGACAAACTATGTAAGGACCTTAAAAATTTGCCGCAAAAAATCAGCGAACCATTTGAAGATTAGTTTTCTTTTTTCTATATTGAAGTGTACATGTTTTTATTGGTTTGAATTCTGAATGAATAATATTTAAAATGAAATGAGGGCGTAATACGATGTTAAATGCTTTCTACTCCAGGACCTACATCGTGCTTCAGCTGGAAGATGCGAACACATTTAAACAAACAAAAATGACCGAAGAAGTTTTATGGGGTTAATTTAAAAAAGTGGACCTGCTCCTTTCATATGACAATAAATTGTCAAATGAGAACACAAAATGCAAAATACATTGGGACTGCAATCAGTCAAATACCGACTATAAAGAACGCAAAATAGAAATTCTTCCTAAACATTCAAGATACCTTTAATCGCTTTAGCAGATCATGATATGGGTCATAACCCCTGATAACGGAACAACCCGATTTCAAGTATATTCTACATTTTAAACATATTTTTCGTACTAATTTTAGCTTATGTTGATAATTTAAGAAGAAACCATCTTTGCGAAAAATTATCACGTTTTGGTATCACCATCATATGATTTAAGGTATTTTCGGGGTCTTGGCCACTTTTTTCATTTTTTTTTTGCCCTTATTTGACATCTTTGTTTCTAAGGGGGAAGAAAACCTCTTCTTATAAATTGTTATTTTTCGGAAAAGTACGCATCTTAGTCTTGAGGCTAACTGGGGTAAAAAAACCTTGGGGTAGAAAATCATCTTACAGATAATTATCCTCATAGGAATTTATTTAAGTATAGTCCCCACATTAGTATACCCCCAAGTCCACTTTCCCAACCAATGTGTGGTCAGAAAAAAAAATTTTGTAATCTATTGAATTTGTAACCCCCAAGAGAATATTCGTTGGGAACGTAGATTTGGGATGTACGTCTGTATAACGTAAATTGTGGCAGAAACATGAAAAAAATACGAAATTATAAAGTAACTTTATTGGATCTCCACCGCACAATTTAAATGATAAATAATTAATGCCCATCTTACGGTAATCGGAGCAAAAGAGTAATTTTTTTGGCTATTCTGACAACATTCTGCGTTCAAATATGAGGTGGACAAAACTGAATACCACGCAGTACGGGATTTTAAACGTTGGAAATACAAATTTTAAATTATAGCTCATTTGAATGCTTTTTACAATATCAAAAATTGATCTGAATTTTGACATGGGGCTATTATAGATGTTCTTTATCATGTAGGTATTTAACACTCAAATTAAAACCTATATCTGAAAAATAAGATCAAGCTATTCAAAATATCTAAAACCGACGGTAATTATAATTTTTGCCATGAATATTAATTTATATTTAGTCATGGAGTCATTACTCATAATCAAGTCATTACTTATGATCAAAATTGGAGTAATTATAATGGAGTCATTACTTATAATCAAATTGTGCCGCCTACATAAGTCAGATCTGTGATTTATTATGCTTTAAAGACTAAAAGTACGGGCCGGCAACGCGGACCGGGCCAGCTAGTAAATACATAAAATCTATAAATAACAATTTTATCCGTTGTCGCTTTATATGAAAATTCTAAAATCGGGAAAAATCGACAATTTTTCAATGGAATCGAATTTCAAAATAATAGTACATTCTACCGACAAACTATGTAAGGACCTTAAAAATTTGCCGCAAAAAATCAGCGAACCATTTGAAGATTAGTTTTCTTTTTTCTATATTGAAGTGTACATGTTTTTATTGGTTTGAATTCTGAATGAATAATATTTAAAATGAAATGAGGGCGTAATACGATGTTAAATGCTTTCTACTCCAGGACCTACATCGTGCTTCAGCTGGAAGATGCGAACACATTTAAACAAACAAAAATGACCGAAGAAGTGTTATGGGGTTAATTTAAAAAAGTGGACCTGCTCCTTTCATATGACAATAAATTGTCAAATGAGAACACAAAATGCAAAATACATTGGGACTGCAATCAGTCAAATACCGACTATAAAGAACGCAAAATAGAAATTCTTCCTAAACATTCAAGATACCTTTAATCGCTTTAGCAGATCATGATATGGGTCATAACCCCTGATAACGGAACAACCCGATTTCAAGTATATTCTACATTTTAAACATATTTTTCGTACTAATTTTAGCTTATGTTGATAATTTAAGAAGAAACCATCTTTACGAAAAATTATCACGTTTTGGTATCACCATCATATGATTTAAGGTATTTTCGGGGTCTTGGCCACTTTTTTCATTTTTTTTTTGCCCTTATTTGACATCTTTGTTTCTAAGGGGGAAGAAAACCTCTTCTTATAAATTGTTATTTTTCGGAAAAGTACGCATCTTAGTCTTGAGGCTAACTGGGGTAAAAAAACCTTGGGGTAGAAAATCATCTTACAGATAATTATCCTCATAGGAATTTATTTAAGTATAGTCCCCACATTAGTATACCCCCAAGTCCACTTTCCCAACCAATGTGTGGTCAGAAAAGAAAATTTTGTAATCTATTGAATTTGTAACCCCCAAGAGAATATTGGTTGGGAACGTAGATTTGGGATGTACGTCTATACAACGTAAATTGTGGCAGAAACATGAAAAAAATACGAAATTATAAAGTAACTTTATTGGATCTCCACCGCACAATTTAAATGATAAATAATTAATGCCCATCTTACGGTAATCGGAGCAAAAGAGTAATTTTTTTGGCTATTCTGACAACATTCTGCGTTCAAATATGAGGTGGACAAAACTGAATACCACGCAGTACGGGATTTTAAACGTTGGAAATACAAATTTTAAATTATAGCTCATTTGAATGCTTTTTACAATATCAAAAATTGATCTGAATTTTGACATGGGGCTATTATAGATGTTCTTTATCATGTAGGTATTTAACACTCAAATTAAAACCTATATCTAAAAAATAAGATCAAGCTATTCAAAATATCTAAAACCGACGGTAATTATAATTTTTGCCATGAATATTAATTTATATTTAGTCATGGAGTCATTACTCATAATCAAGTCATTACTTATGATCAAAATTGGAGTAATTATAATGGAGTCATTAGTTATAATCAAATTGTGCCGCCTACATAAGTCAGATCTGTGATTTATTATGCTTTAAAGACTAAAAGTACGGGCCGGCAAAGCGGACCGGGCCAGCTAGTACCTATATATATTTGAAAGAATGTGTTGTTCTTTCCAAAATCTCAAATTAACAACATTTGATAAATTTGAAAGGGACTTTATCGATTGAGGGGGCCTATATCACAATGTAGACCTACCTGGGTTAGGTTAAAAGATGCGCTGTTGTAAAAACAACCACTCCACTCGGAGACCTTTGGTCCATTGTGTTTATCCTAATTAAGAAAATAGGAGAATAGAATAGAAAAAAAGGAAATGAATAGCGAAAAGTGAAAAAGTAATGATCTAAATAAAGAGTAGAGAAGTTAGTAGGTTTGCATCCACGGTGTGTTCTTTAGCCATTTTAGTCTTCTGGCTAACTGAAGAATGACTGCTGGCTCGATGTCGATGCCGGTAGAATTTGCTTACCCAATAGTCACCATCCGTCCAGTTCATTGATTCTATTTGCAGCAGCTCTATGGCCTTCCTGACAGCAAAGATTTCTGCCTGGAAGACACTACAGTTGAATATTTAGACTTTCACAGTAGACCCCAGCTCCCGTTCCACTTTCCATCTTTGATCCATCAAAATAGACAGCTGTGTAGCGGGTCCAAATGTCTCTGTTAGGTATATGGATATCAAGTAGTTCAAAGCTGTGCCTTGGTAGTATATTATCGCTAGCTATAGCCTGATTTGCTATGCTTCCGACATACTTGAGAATGACGAAGTATCCAAAGGGCTGACTCCGACATTGTCCCAGTTCATTGAGTCACAGGGCACACCTAGCAGCTTGTTCCTCTACAACTAAGCATAACGGTTTTAAATTGAGTAGGGTGTCTAGTGCAGATTGGGGTGTGCTCCGTTGTAATTCGTTGTGATGCAACTCTTTGGACTTTATCAATGCTTTTACTGAACGTGGCTTTTCCCTAAGTAGTGCCACCAAACAAACCCCCATAGGTTAGAATTGGTCGGACGACAGACTCATTTAACCATTTCATTTTGTGAGGCTTGAGGTCCCAGCTTTTTCCTATGGAGTTTTTGCAGGAATAAAGTGCAATTAAGCCCTTCTTCGCTCGCTCGTCGATGTTCTTCTAGTTTAGTTTCTTGTGAAGAGTACGAGCTCATTTTTTGATGGGTTCACGCCAAGTCTATTGCAGCGTGCCCATCTGGAGAGTTTAACTAGAGCTCCCTGCATAAGATCTGAAATAGTTTGCGGGGATTTCCCAGCAATACAGCATCATCGGCGTAAGCCACGACCTTTGTCCCACCCATGTTCCAGTTCGATTAGAATTTCATTTATCACCAAAAGCCAGAGTAGTGGTGACAGAACCCCTCCTTGCGGGGTGTCCCTAGTGACCATTTTCGTAACAGAACACTCCCCGATGCTTGAGTTGATGATTCTGCTGCTGAGCATAACATCAATCCAGTCAACTAGGCGTGGTGGTATACTAAGTTTTGTTAGGGAATTGTGAATTGCCTCGAGTGTGACATTATTGAAGGCTCCCTCGATATCGAGAAAGGCTGCCAAAGTGAAGCACGAGTTGTTCAGGTTCCTCTCTACATATCCCACGACGTCGTGTTGCGCTGATTCAACAGATTTGCGTTTCATATAGGCATGTTAAGCTGTGCTCAACGAGGTCAGGGGTATCATAGATCTAATCTCAAGAACAAGAGACTGATAGTCTCTCCAGCGTTTTCAATAGAAAGGACGAGAGACTGATAGGCATGACTTGGTTTCCCCCCCCCCCTACGATGCTAACTAGCCCGATCTAACAATTAGTAATTTTCCGCATCGGAGCAGTACTCACTGGCTAACAGGTTGAGTGTCTCTAGACCAGAGTTAGTCCAGCTACCGTCATTCCACTTTATGCATCCAATGGACTTGAGGTCCTTTGAAAGTAATCTACGGAATCTGGAGGCTACGGAATGATATTCCGAGATGTCTTTTCAAAATAATGTTCTATATACCTACTAGATGGCCCAGTCCGCGTTGCCGGCCCGTAGTCTTAGTCTTTAATGCATAGTTTTTAACGCATTGTATTTCACAGATCTGGCTCACATAAGTGGCACAATTTTTAGCATAAATGATGACTCGATTTAATAGAAATAAATACACATCGCAAAACTGTAAATACAGATTCACGTACCGGGCGATTTGTAATGTTTCAAAAAACCTGATCTTATTTTTCAGCCAAAGGTTTTAATCTCACAAACCTAAATAATATAGCACGTATATTAAAAAGTATACATCTACTGTTTAATCAAAATAAAGACCATCGAAATATGTACAATTAGGAGGTACTTTTATATGGGCGCTACTCCAAATCATTGACATTGAAAAATTTCCGCGAAGAGGTCTTCTACCCCTTAGAAGCTAAGATGTCAAATAAGGGAAACATCAATTGAAAAATGTGACCAAGACCCTGGAAATAGTTGAAATCAGTGAATACCTGCATATAAAGTTTATACCAAAGCATGGCCCATTACTATAATCTTCTATATATATAAAAATCAATTGTTGTTTGTTGGTAACGGAATCAGTTGAAAACGGCTGGACCGATTTGCATAATTTTTTGTACAAACGTTCGTCATACCCCGAGTTAGGTTTTTAAAGAAAAAAATATTAATCACGCCTCCTTTTACGCCCACTATTACGATTTATCTAAAATCTTTATATTTGCCAAAATAGTGAAGATATCGGTTTGATAATTATTATACGAGATGCTGTTGGCTTTCCATCCAACCCTAAGTACTTATTTAGGGGCTGAGGAACTCGCCTACTTTTAAATCTATCTCTCTATATGTAAAAGAAAGTTGTGTTAGTTACTACTCTTATAACATAAAGACCGCCGGTCTGATTTTAACGATTTAGACAAATTCGGAATTGCCTCTTGGCAGAAAAGAATAGAATCCAAAAAAATCGCGTAAAAATGTGAAATTTGAACATTTTTATTTTGACTTTTAAAATGTACAATAGTAATGTTTTATATTGCATATTTTTTTCCATTTTGACTTACTATTTTCGAATGTACATTTGTAGTGTTTTTTTTAATTCTAATATGATGTGTAGGTTTTTTTGGGTAGTATAAAGCCATAACGGATAAAACTGTTATTTATAGATTTTATGTATTTATTCGTAATACCCAATAAATACATAAAATCTATAAATAACAATTTTATCCGTTGTCGCTTTATATGAAAATTCTAAAATCGGGAAAAATTGACAATTTTTCAATGGAATCGAATTTCAACATAATAGTACATTCTACCGACAAACTATGTAAGGACCTTAAAAATTTGCCGCAAAAAATCAGCGAACCATTTGAAGATTAGTTTTCTTTTTTCTATATTGAAGTGTACATGTTTTTATTGGTTTGAATTCTGAATGAATAATATTTAAAATGAAATGAGGGCGTAATACGATGTTAAATGCTTTCTACTCCAGGACCTACATCGTGCTTCAGCTGGAAGATGCGAACACATTTAAACAAACAAAAATGACCGAAGAAGTGTTATGGGGTTAATTTAAAAAAGTGGACCTGCTCCTTTCATATGACAATAAATTGTCAAATGAGAACACAAAATGCAAAATACATTGGGACTGCAATCAGTCAAATACCGACTATAAAGAACGCAACATTCAAGATACCTTTAATCGCTTTAGCAGATCATGATATGGGTCATAACCCCTGATAACGGAACAACCCGATTTCAAGTATATTCTACATTTTAACCATATTTTTCGTACTAATTTTAGCTTATGTTGATAATTTAAGAAGAAACCATCTTTGCGAAAAATTATCACGTTTTGGTATCACCATCATATGATTTAAGGTATTTTCGGGGTCTTGGCCACTTTTTTCATTTTTTTTTTTTGCCCTTATTTGACATCTTTGTTTCTAAGGGGGAAGAAAACCTCTTCTTATAAATTGTTATTTTTCGGAAAAGTACGCATCTTAGTCTTGAGGCTAACTGGGGTAAAAAAACCTTGGGGTAGAAAATCATCTTACAGATAATTATCCTCATAGGAATTTATTTAAGTATAGTCCCCACATTAGTATACCCCCAAGTCCACTTTCCCAACCAATGTGTGGTCAGAAAAGAAAATTTTGTAATCTATTGAATTTGTAACCCCCAAGAGAATATTCGTTGGGAACGTAGATTTGGGATGTACGTCTATATAACGTAAATTGTGGCAGAAACATGAAAAAAATACGAAATTATAAAGTAACTTTATTGGATCTCCACCGCACAATTTAAATGATAAATAATTAATGCCCATCTTACGGTAATCGGAGCAAAAGAGTAATTTTTTGGCTATTCTGACAACATTCTGCGTTCAAATATGAGGTGGACAAAACTGAATACCACGCAGTACGGGATTTTAAACGTTGGAAATACAAATTTTAAATTATAGCTCATTTGAATGCTTTTTACAATATCAAAAATTGATCTGAATTTTGACATGGGGCTATTATAGATGTTCTTTATCATGTAGGTATTTAACACTCAAATTAAAACCTATATCTGAAAAATAAGATCAAGCTATTCAAAATATCTAAAACCGACGGTAATTATAATTTTTGCCATGAATATTAATTTATATTTAGTCATGGAGTCATTACTCATAATCAAGTCATTACTTATGATCAAAATTGGAGTAATTATAATGGAGTCATTACTTATAATCAAATTGTGCCGCCTACATAAGTCAGATCTGTGATTTATTATGCTTTAAAGACTAAAAGTACGGGCCGGCAACGCGGACCGGGCCAGCTAGTATATATATAAAAATCAATTGTTGTTTGTTGGTAACGGAATCAGTTGAAAACGGCTGGACCGATTTGCATAATTTTTTGTACAAACGTTCGTCATACCCCGAGTTAGGTTTTTAAAGAAAAAATATTAACCACGCCTCCTTTTACTCCCACTATTACGATTTATCTAAAATCTTTATATTTGGCAAAATAGTGAAGATATTGGTTTGATAATTATTACACGAGATGCTGTTGGCTTTCCATCCAACCCTAAGTACTTATTTAGGGGCTGAGGAACTCGCCTACTTTTAAATCTATCTCTCTATATGTAAAAGAAAGTTGTGTTAGTTACTACTCTTATAACATAAAGACCGCCGGTCTGATTTTAACGATTTAGACAAATTCGGAATTGCCTCTTGGCAGAAAAGAATAAAATCCAAAAAAATCGCGTAAAAATGTGAAATTTGAACATTTTTATTTTGACTTTTAAAATGTACAATAGTAATGTTTTATATTGCATATTTTTTTCCATTTTGACTTACTATTTTCGAATGTACATTTGTAGTGTTTTTTTTTTTAATTCTAATATGATGTGTAGGTTTTTTTGGGTAGTATAAAGCCATAACGGATAAAACTGTTATTTATAGATTTTATGTATTTATTCGTAATACCCAATAAATACATAAAATCTATAAATAACAATTTTATCCGTTGTCGCTTTATATGAAAATTCTAAAATCGGGAAAAATTGACAATTTTTCAATGGAATCGAATTTCAACATAATAGTACATTCTACCGACAAACTATGTAAGGACCTTAAAAATTTGCCGCAAAAAATCAGCGAACCATTTGAAGATTAGTTTTCTTTTTTCTATATTGAAGTGTACATGTTTTTATTGGTTTGAATTCTGAATGAATAATATTTAAAATGAAATGAGGGCGTAATACGATGTTAAATGCTTTCTACTCCAGGACCTACATCGTGCTTCAGCTGGAAGATGCGAACACATTTAAACAAACAAAAATGACCGAAGAAGTGTTATGGGGTTAATTTAAAAAAGTGGACCTGCTCCTTTCATATGACAATAAATTGTCAAATGAGAACACAAAATGCAAAATACATTGGGACTGCAATCAGTCAAATACCGACTATAAAGAACGCAACATTCAAGATACCTTTAATCGCTTTAGCAGATCATGATATGGGTCATAACCCCTGATAACGGAACAACCCGATTTCAAGTATATTCTACATTTTAACCATATTTTTCGTACTAATTTTAGCTTATGTTGATAATTTAAGAAGAAACCATCTTTGCGAAAAATTATCACGTTTTGGTATCACCATCATATGATTTAAGGTATTTTCGGGGTCTTGGCCACTTTTTTCATTTTTTTTTTGCCCTTATTTGACATCTTTGTTTCTAAGGGGGAAGAAAACCTCTTCTTATAAATTGTTATTTTTCGGAAAAGTACGCATCTTAGTCTTGAGGCTAACTGGGGTAAAAAAACCTTGGGGTAGAAAATCATCTTACAGATAATTATCCTCATAGGAATTTATTTAAGTATAGTCCCCACATTAGTATACCCCCAAGTCCACTTTCCCAACCAATGTGTGGTCAGAAAAGAAAATTTTGTAATCTATTGAATTTGTAACCCCCAAGAGAATATTCGTTGGGAACGTAGATTTGGGATGTACGTCTATATAACGTAAATTGTGGCAGAAACATGAAAAAAATACGAAATTATAAAGTAACTTTATTGGATCTCCACCGCACAATTTAAATGATAAATAATTAATGCCCATCTTACGGTAATCGGAGCAAAAGAGTAATTTTTTTGGCTATTCTGACAACATTCTGCGTTCAAATATGAGGTGGACAAAACTGAATACCACGCAGTACGGGATTTTAAACGTTGGAAATACAAATTTTAAATTATAGCTCATTTGAATGCTTTTTACAATATCAAAAATTGATCTGAATTTTGACATGGGGCTATTATAGATGTTCTTTATCATGTAGGTATTTAACACTCAAATTAAAACCTATATCTGAAAAATAAGATCAAGCTATTCAAAATATCTAAAACCGACGGTAATTATAATTTTTGCCATGAATATTAATTTATATTTAGTCATGGAGTCATTACTCATAATCAAGTCATTACTTATGATCAAAATTGGAGTAATTATAATGGAGTCATTACTTATAATCAAATTGTGCCGCCTACATAAGTCAGATCTGTGATTTATTATGCTTTAAAGACTAAAAGTACGGGCCGGCAACGCGGACCGGGCCAGCTAGTCTATATATATAAAAATCAATTGTTGTTTGTTGGTAACGGAATCAGTTGAAAACGGCTGGACCGATTTGCATAATTTTTTGTACAAACGTTCGTCAAACCCCGAGTTAGGTTTTTAAAGAAAAAATATTAACCACGCCTCCTTTTACGCCCACTATTACGATTTATCTAAAATCTTTATATTTACCAAAATAGTGAAGATATCGGTTTGATAATTATTACACGAGATGCTGTTGGCTTTCCATCCAACCCTAAGTACTTATTTAGGGGCTGAGGAACTCGCCTACTTTTAAATCTATCTCTCTATATGTAAAAGAAAGTTGTGTTAGTTACTACTCTTATAACATAAAGACCGCCGGTCTGATTTTAACGATTTAGACAAATTCGGAATTGCCTCTTGGCAGAAAAGAATAGAATCCAAAAAAATCGCGTAAAAATGTGAAATTTGAACATTTTTATTTTGACTTTTAAAATGTACAATAGTAATGTTTTATATTGCATATTTTTTTCCATTTTGACTTACTATTTTCGAATGTACATTTGTAGTGTTTTTTTTTTAATTCTAATATGATGTGTAGGTTTTTTTGGGTAGTATAAAGCCATAACGGATAAAACTGTTATTTATAGATTTTATGTATTTATTCGTAATACCCAATAAATACATAAAATCTATAAATAACAATTTTATCCGTTGTCGCTTTATATGAAAATTCTAAAATCGGGAGAAATCGACAATTTTTCAATGGAATCGAATTTCAAAATAATAGTACATTCTACCGACAAACTATGTAAGGACCTTAAAAATTTGCCGCAAAAAATCAGCGAACCATTTGAAGATTAGTTTTCTTTTTTCTATATTGAAGTGTACATGTTTTTATTGGTTTGAATTCTGAATGAATAATATTTAAAATGAAATGAGGGCGTAATACGATGTTAAATGCTTTCTACTCCAGGACCTACATCGTGCTTCAGCTGGAAGATGCGAACACATTTAAACAAACAAAAATGACCGAAGAAGTGTTATGGGGTTAATTTAAAAAAGTGGACCTGCTCCTTTCATATGACAATAAATTGTCAAATGAGAACACAAAATGCAAAATACATTGGGACTGCAATCAGTCAAATACCGACTATAAAGAACGCAACATTCAAGATACCTTTAATCGCTTTAGCAGATCATGATATGGGTCATAACCCCTGATAACGGAACAACCCGATTTCAAGTATATTCTACATTTTAACCATATTTTTCGTACTAATTTTAGCTTATGTTGATAATTTAAGAAGAAACCATCTTTGCGAAAAATTATCACGTTTTGGTATCACCATCATATGATTTAAGGTATTTTCGGGGTCTTGGCCACTTTTTTCATTTTTTTTTTGCCCTTATTTGACATCTTTGTTTCTAAGGGGGAAGAAAACCTCTTCTTATAAATTGTTATTTTTCGGAAAAGTACGCATCTTAGTCTTGAGGCTAACTGGGGTAAAAAAACCTTGGGGTAGAAAATCATCTTACAGATAATTATCCTCATAGGAATTTATTTAAGTATAGTCCCCACATTAGTATACCCCCAAGTCCACTTTCCCAACCAATGTGTGGTCAGAAAAGAAAATTTTGTAATCTATTGAATTTGTAACCCCCAAGAGAATATTCGTTGGGAACGTAGATTTGGGATGTACGTCTATATAACGTAAATTGTGGCAGAAACATGAAAAAAAATACGAAATTATAAAGTAACTTTATTGGATCTCCACCGCACAATTTAAATGATAAATAATTAATGCCCATCTTACGGTAATCGGAGCAAAAGAGTAATTTTTTTGGCTATTCTGACAACATTCTGCGTTCAAATATGAGGTGGACAAAACTGAATACCACGCAGTACGGGATTTTAAACGTTGGAAATACAAATTTTAAATTATAGCTCATTTGAATGCTTTTTACAATATCAAAAATTGATCTGAATTTTGACATGGGGCTATTATAGATGTTCTTTATCATGTAGGTATTTAACACTCAAATTAAAACCTATATCTGAAAAATAAGATCAAGCTATTCAAAATATCTAAAACCGACGGTAATTATAATTTTTGCCATGAATATTAATTTATATTTAGTCATGGAGTCATTACTCATAATCAAGTCATTACTTATGATCAAAATTGGAGTAATTATAATGGAGTCATTACTTATAATCAAATTGTGCCGCCTACATAAGTCAGATCTGTGATTTATTATGCTTTAAAGACTAAAAGTACGGGCCGGCAACGCGGACCGGGCCAGCTAGTCTATATATATAAAAATCAATTGTTGTTTGTTGGTAACGGAATCAGTTGAAAACGGCTGGACCGATTTGCATAATTTTTTGTACAAACGTTCGTCAAACCCCGAGTTAGGTTTTTAAAGAAAAAATATTAACCACGCCTCCTTTTACGCCCACTATTACGATTTATCTAAAATCTTTATATTTACCAAAATAGTGAAGATATCGGTTTGATAATTATTACACGAGATGCTGTTGGCTTTCCATCCAACCCTAAGTACTTATTTAGGGGCTGAGGAACTCGCCTACTTTTAAATCTATCTCTCTATATGTAAAAGAAAGTTGTGTTAGTTACTACTCTTATAACATAAAGACCGCCGGTCTGATTTTAACGATTTAGACAAATTCGGAATTGCCTCTTGGCAGAAAAGAATAGAATCCAAAAAAATCGCGTAAAAATGTGAAATTTGAACATTTTTATTTTGACTTTTAAAATGTACAATAGTAATGTTTTATATTGCATATTTTTTTCCATTTTGACTTACTATTTTCGAATGTACATTTGTAGTGTTTTTTTTTAATTCTAATATGATGTGCAGGTTTTTTTGGGTAGTATAAAGCCATAACGGATAAAACTGTTATTTATAGATTTTATGTATTTATTCGTAATACCCAATAAATACATAAAATCTATAAATAACAATTTTATCCGTTGTCGCTTTATATGAAAATTCTAAAATCGGGAGAAATCGACAATTTTTCAATGGAATCGAATTTCAAAATAATAGTACATTCTACCGACAAACTATGTAAGGACCTTAAAAATTTGCCGCAAAAAATCAGCGAACCATTTGAAGATTAGTTTTCTTTTTTCTATATTGAAGTGTACATGTTTTTATTGGTTTGAATTCTGAATGAATAATATTTAAAATGAAATGAGGGCGTAATACGATGTTAAATGCTTTCTACTCCAGGACCTACATCGTGCTTCAGCTGGAAGATGCGAACACATTTAAACAAACAAAAATGACCGAAGAAGTGTTATGGGGTTAATTTAAAAAAGTGGACCTGCTCCTTTCATATGACAATAAATTGTCAAATGAGAACACAAAATGCAAAATACATTGGGACTGCAATCAGTCAAATACCGACTATAAAGAACGCAAAATAGAAATTCTTCCTAAACATTCAAGATACCTTTAATCGCTTTAGCAGATCATGATATGGGTCATAACCCCTGATAACGGAACAACCCGATTTCAAGTATATTCTACATTTTAACCATATTTTTCGTACTAATTTTAGCTTATGTTGATAATTTAAGAAGAAACCATCTTTGCGAAAAATTATCACGCTTTGGTATCACCATCATATGATTTAAGGTATTTTCGGGGTCTTGGCCACTTTTTTCATTTTTTTTTGCCCTTATTTGACATCTTTGTTTCTAAGGGGGAAGAAAACCTCTTCTTATAAATTGTTATTTTTCGGAAAAGTACGCATCTTAGTCTTGAGGCTAACTGGGGTAAAAAAACCTTGGGGTAGAAAATCATCTTACAGATAATTATCCTCATAGGAATTTATTTAAGTATAGTCCCCACATTAGTATACCCCCAAGTCCACTTTCCCAACCAATGTGTGGTCAGAAAAGAAAATTTTGTAATCTATTGAATTTGTAACCCCCAAGAGAATATTGGTTGGGAACGTAGATTTGGGATGTACGTCTATATAACGTAAATTGTGGCAGAAACATGAAAAAAATACGAAATTATAAAGTAACTTTATTGGATCTCCACCGCACAATTTAAATGATAAATAATTAATGCCCATCTTACGGTAATCGGAGCAAAAGAGTAATTTTTTTGGCTATTCTGACAACATTCTGCGTTCAAATATGAGGTGGACAAAACTGAATACCACGCAGTACGGGATTTTAAACGTTGGAAATACAAATTTTAAATTATAGCTCATTTGAATGCTTTTTACAATATCAAAAATTGATCTGAATTTTGACATGGGGCTATTATAGATGTTCTTTATCATGTAGGTATTTAACACTCAAATTAAAACCTATATCTGAAAAATAAGATCAAGCTATTCAAAATATCTAAAACCGACGGTAATTATAATTTTTGCCATGAATATTAATTTATATTTAGTCATGGAGTCATTACTCATAATCAAGTCATTACTTATGATCAAAATTGGAGTAATTATAATGGAGTCATTACTTATAATCAAATTGTGCCGCCTACATAAGTCAGATCTGTGATTTATTATGCTTTAAAGACTAAAAGTACGGGCCGGCAACGCGGACCGGGCCAGCTAGTACCTATATATATTTGAAAGAATGTGTTGTTCTTTCCAAAATCTCAAATTAACAACATTTGATAAATTTGAAAGGGACTTTATCGATTGAGGGGGGGCTATATCACAATGTAGACCTACCTGGGTTAGGTTAAAAGATGCGCTGTTGTAAAAACAACCACTCCACTCGGAGACCTTTGTTCCATTGTGTTTATCCTAATTAAGAAAATAGGAGAATAGAATAGAAAAAAAGGAAATGAATAGCGAAAAGTGAAAAAGTAATGATCTAAATAAAGAGTAGAGAAGTTAGTAGGTTTGCATCCACGGTGTGTTCTTTAGCCATTTTAGTCTTCTGGCTAACTGAAGAATGACTGCTGGCTCGATGTCGATGCCGGCAGAATTTGCTTACCCAATAGTCACCATCCGTCCAGTTCATTGATTCTATTTGCAGCAGCTCTATGGCCTTCCTGACAGCAAAGATTTCTGCCTGGAAGACACTACAGTTGAATATTTAGACTTTCACAGTAGACCCCAGCTCCCGTTCCACTTTCCATCTTTGATCCATCAAAATAGACAGCTGTGTAGCGGGTCCAAATGTCTCTGTTAGGTATATGGATATCAAGTAGTTCAAAGCTGTGCCTTGGTAGTATATTATCGCTAGCTATAGCCTGATTTGCTATGCTTCCGACATACTTGAGAATGACGAAGTATCCAAAGGGCTGACTCCGACATTGTCCCAGTTCATTGAGTCGCAGGGCACACTTAGCAGCTTGTTCCTCTACAACTAAGCATAACGGTTTTAAATTGAGTAGGGTGTCTAGTGCAGATTGGGGTGTGCTCCGTTGTAATTCGTTGTGATGCAACTCTTTGGACTTTATCAATGCTTTTACTGAACGTGGCTTTTCCCTAAGTAGTGCCACCAAACAAACCCCCATAGGTTAGAATTGGTCGGACGACAGACTCATTTAACCATTTCATTTTGTGAGGCTTGAGGTCCCAGCTTTTTCCTATGGAGTTTTTGCAGGAATAAAGTGCAATTAAGCCCTTCTTCGCTCGCTCGTCGATGTTCTTCTAGTTTAGTTTCTTGTGAAGAGTACGAGCTCATTTTTTGATGGGTTCATTGCAGCGTGCCCATCTGGAGAGTTTAACTAGAGCTCCCTGCATAAGATCTGAAATAGTTTGCGGGGATTTCCCAGCAATACAGCATCATCGGCGTAAGCCACGACCTTTGTCCCACCCATGTTCCAGTTCGATTAGAATTTCATTTATCACCAAAAGCCAGAGTAGTGGTGACAGAACCCCTCCTTGCGGGGTGTCCCTAGTGACCATTTTCGTAACAGAACACTCCCCGATGCTTGAGTTGATGATTCTGCTGCTGAGCATAACATCAATCCAGTCAACTAGGCGTGGTGGTATACTAAGTTTTGTTAGGGAATTGTGAATTGCCTCGAGTGTGACATTATTGAAGGCTCCCTCGATATCGAGAAAGGCTGCCAAAGTGAAGCACGAGTTGTTCAGGTTCCTCTCTACATATCCCACGACGTCGTGTTGCGCTGATTCAACAGATTTGCGTTTCATATAGGCATGTTAAGCTGTGCTCAACGAGGTCAGGGGTATCATAGATCTAATCTCAAGAACAAGAGACTGATAGTCTCTCCAGCGTTTTCAATAGAAAGGACGAGAGACTGATAGGCATGACTTGGTTTCCCCCCCCCCTACGATGCTAACTAGCCCGATCTAACAATTAGTAATTTTCCGCATCGGAGCAGTACTCACTGGCTAACAGGTTGAGTGTCTCTAGACCAGAGTTAGTCCAGCTACCGTCATTCCACTTTATGCATCCAATGGACTTGAGGTCCTTTGAAAGTAATCTACGGAATCTGGAGGCTACGGAATGATATTCCGAGATGTCTTTTCAAAATAATGTTCTATATACATACTAGATGGCCCAGTCCGCGTTGCCGGCCCGTAGTCTTAGTCTTTAATGCATAGTTTTTAACGCATTGTATTTCACAGATCTGGCTCACATAAGTGGCACAATTTTTAGCATAAATGATGACTCGATTTAATAGAAATAAATACACATCGCAAAACTGTAAATACAGATTCACGTACCGGGCGATTTGTAATGTTTCAAAAAACCTGATCTTATTTTTCAGCCAAAGGTTTTAATCTCACAAACCTAAATAATATAGCACGTATATTAAAAAGTATACATCTACTGTTTAATCAAAATAAAGACTATCGAAATATGTACAATTAGGAGGTACTTTTATATGGGCGCTACTCCAAATCATTGACATTGAAAAATTTCCGCGAAGAGGTCTTCTACCCCTTAGAAGCTAAGATGTCAAATAAGGGAAACATCAATTGAAAAATGTGACCAAGACCCTGGAAATAGTTGAAATCAGTGAATACCTGCATATAAAGTTTATACCAAAGCATGGCCCATTACTATAATCTATATATATAAAAATCAATTGTTGTTTGTTGGTAACGGAATCAGTTGAAAACGGCTGGACCGATTTGCATAATTTTTTGTACAAACGTTCGTCATACCCCGAGTTAGGTTTTTAAAGAAAAAAATATTAATCACGCCTCCTTTTACGCCCACTATTACGATTTATCTAAAATCTTTATATTTGCCAAAATAGTGAAGATATCGGTTTGATAATTATTATACGAGATGCTGTTGGCTTTCCATCCAACCCTAAGTACTTATTTAGGGGCTGAGGAACTCGCCTACTTTTAAATCTATCTCTCTATATGTAAAAGAAAGTTGTGTTAGTTACTACTCTTATAACATAAAGACCGCCGGTCTGATTTTAACGATTTAGACAAATTCGGAATTGCCTCTTGGCAGAAAAGAATAGAATCCAAAAAAATCGCGTAAAAATGTGAAATTTGAACATTTTTATTTTGACTTTTAAAATGTACAATAGTAATGTTTTATATTGCATATTTTTTTCCATTTTGACTTACTATTTTCGAATGTACATTTGTAGTGTTTTTTTTAATTCTAATATGATGTGTAGGTTTTTTTGGGTAGTATAAAGCCATAACGGATAAAACTGTTATTTATAGATTTTATGTATTTATTCGTAATACCCAATCTATATATATAAAAATCAATTGTTGTTTGTTGGTAACGGAATCAGTTGAAAACGGCTGGACCGATTTGCATAATTTTTTGTACAAACGTTCGTCATACCCCGAGTTAGGTTTTTAAAGAAAAAAATATTAACCACGCCTCCTTTTACGCCCACTATTACGATTTATCTAAAATCTTTATATTTGCCAAAATAGTGAAGATATCGGTTTGATAATTATTACACGAGATGCTGTTGGCTTTCCATCCAACCCTAAGTACTTATTTAGGGGCTGAGGAACTCGCCTAATTTTAAATCTATCTCTCTATATGTAAAAGAAAGTTGTGTTAGTTACTACTCTTATAACATAAAGACCGCCGGTCTGATTTTAACGATTTAGACAAATTCGGAATTGCCTCTTTTAAAATGTACAATAGTAATGTTTTATATTGCATATTTTTTTCCATTTTGACTTACTATTTTCGAATGTACATTTGTAGTGTTTTTTTTTAATTCTAATATGATGTGTAGGTTTTTTTGGGTAGTATAAAGCCATAACGGATAAAACTGTTATTTATAGATTTTATGTATTTATTCGTAATACCCAATAAATACATAAAATCTATAAATAACAATTTTATCCGTTGTCGCTTTATATGAAAATTCTAAAATCGGGAGAAATCGACAATTTTTCAATGGAATCGAATTTCAAAATAATAGTACATTCTACCGACAAACTATGTAAGGACCTTAAAAATTTGCCGCAAAAAATCAGCGAACCATTTGAAGATTAGTTTTCTTTTTTCTATATTGAAGTGTACATGTTTTTATTGGTTTGAATTCTGAATGAATAATATTTAAAATGAAATGAGGGCGTAATACGATGTTAAATGCTTTCTACTCCAGGACCTACATCGTGCTTCAGCTGGAAGATGCGAACACATTTAAACAAACAAAAATGACCGAAGAAGTGTTATGGGGTTAATTTAAAAAAGTGGACCTGCTCCTTTCATATGACAATAAATTGTCAAATGAGAACACAAAATGCAAAATACATTGGGACTGCAATCAGTCAAATACCGACTATAAAGAACGCAACATTCAAGATACCTTTAATCGCTTTAGCAGATCATGATATGGGTCATAACCCCTGATAACGGAACAACCCGATTTCAAGTATATTCTACATTTTAACCATATTTTTCGTACTAATTTTAGCTTATGTTGATAATTTAAGAAGAAACCATCTTTGCGAAAAATTATCACGTTTTGGTATCACCATCATATGATTTAAGGTATTTTCGGGGTCTTGGCCACTTTTTTCATTTTTTTTTGCCCTTATTTGACATCTTTGTTTCTAAGGGGGAAGAAAACCTCTTCTTATAAATTGTTATTTTTCGGAAAAGTACGCATCTTAGTCTTGAGGCTAACTGGGGTAAAAAAACCTTGGGGTAGAAAATCATCTTACAGATAATTATCCTCATAGGAATTTATTTAAGTATAGTCCCCACATTAGTATACCCCCAAGTCCACTTTCCCAACCAATGTGTGGTCAGAAAAGAAAATTTTGTAATCTATTGAATTTGTAACCCCCAAGAGAATATTCGTTGGGAACGTAGATTTGGGATGTACGTCTATATAACGTAAATTGTGGCAGAAACATGAAAAAAATACGAAATTATAAAGTAACTTTATTGGATCTCCACCGCACAATTTAAATGATAAATAATTAATGCCCATCTTACGGTAATCGGAGCAAAAGAGTAATTTTTTGGCTATTCTGACAACATTCTGCGTTCAAATATGAGGTGGACAAAACTGAATACCACGCAGTACGGGATTTTAAACGTTGGAAATACAAATTTTAAATTATAGCTCATTTGAATGCTTTTTACAATATCAAAAATTGATCTGAATTTTGACATGGGGCTATTATAGATGTTCTTTATCATGTAGGTATTTAACACTCAAATTAAAACCTATATCTGAAAAATAAGATCAAGCTATTCAAAATATCTAAAACCGACGGTAATTATAATTTTTGCCATGAATATTAATTTATATTTAGTCATGGAGTCATTACTCATAATCAAGTCATTACTTATGATCAAAATTGGAGTAATTATAATGGAGTCATTACTTATAATCAAATTGTGCCGCCTACATAAGTCAGATCTGTGATTTATTATGCTTTAAAGACTAAAAGTACGGGCCGGCAACGCGGACCGGGCCAGCTAGTATATATATAAAAATCAATTGTTGTTTGTTGGTAACGGAATCAGTTGAAAACGGCTGGACCGATTTGCATAATTTTTTGTACAAACGTTCGTCATACCCCGAGTTAGGTTTTTAAAGAAAAAATATTAACCACGCCTCCTTTTACTCCCACTATTACGATTTATCTAAAATCTTTATATTTGGCAAAATAGTGAAGATATTGGTTTGATAATTATTACACGAGATGCTGTTGGCTTTCCATCCAACCCTAAGTACTTATTTAGGGGCTGAGGAACTCGCCTACTTTTAAATCTATCTCTCTATATGTAAAAGAAAGTTGTGTTAGTTACTACTCTTATAACATAAAGACCGCCGGTCTGATTTTAACGATTTAGACAAATTCGGAATTGCCTCTTGGCAGAAAAGAATAAAATCCAAAAAAATCGCGTAAAAATGTGAAATTTGAACATTTTTATTTTGACTTTTAAAATGTACAATAGTAATGTTTTATATTGCATATTTTTTTCCATTTTGACTTACTATTTTCGAATGTACATTTGTAGTGTTTTTTTTTAATTCTAATATGATGTGTAGGTTTTTTTGGGTAGTATAAAGCCATAACGGATAAAACTGTTATTTATAGATTTTATGTATTTATTCGTAATACCCAATAAATACATAAAATCTATAAATAACAATTTTATCCGTTGTCGCTTTATATGAAAATTCTAAAATCGGGAAAAATCGACAATTTTTCAATGAAATCGAATTTCAAAATAATAGTACATTCTACCGACAAACTATGTAAGGACCTTAAAAATTTGCCGCAAAAAATCAGCGAACCATTTGAAGATTAGTTTTCTTTTTTCTATATTGAAGTGTACATGTTTTTATTGGTTTGAATTCTGAATGAATAATATTTAAAATGAAATGAGGGCGTAATACGATGTTAAATGCTTTCTACTTCAGGACCTACATCGTGCTTCAGCTGGAAGAACACATTTAAACAAACAAAAATGACCGAAGAAGCGTTATGGGGTTAATTTAAAAAAGTGGACTTGCTCCTTTCATATGACAATAAATTGTCAAATGAGAACACAAAATGCAAAATACATTGGGACTGCAATCAGTCAAATACCGACTATAAAGAACGCAAAATAGAAATTCTTCCTAAACATTCAAGATACCTTTAATCGCTTTAGCAGATCATGATATGGGTCATAACCCCTGATAACGGAACAACCCGATTTCAAGTATATTCTACATTTTAACCATATTTTTCGTACTAATTTTAGCTTATGTTGATAATTTATGAAGAAACCATCTTTGCAAAAAATTATCACGTTTTGGTATCACCATCATATGATTTAAGGTATTTTCGGGGTCTTGGCCACTTTTTTCATTTTTTTTTTGCCCTTATTTGACATCTTTGTTTCTAAGGGGGAAGAAAACCTCTTCTTATAAATTGTTATTTTTCGGAAAAGTACGCATCTTAGTCTTGAGGCTAACTGGGGTAAAAAAACCTTGGGGTAGAAAATCATCTTACAGATAATTATCCTCATAGGAATTTATTTAAGTATAGTCCCCACATTAGTATACCCCCAAGTCCACTTTCCCAACCAATGTGTGGTCAGAAAAGAAAATTTTGTAATCTATTGAATTTGTAACCCCCAAGAGAATATTGGTTGGGAACGTAGATTTGGGATGTACGTCTATACAACGTAAATTGTGGCAGAAACATGAAAAAAATACGAAATTATAAAGTAACTTTATTGGATCTCCACCGCACAATTTAAATGATAAATAATTAATGCCCATCTTACGGTAATCGGAGCAAAAGAGTAATTTTTTTGGCTATTCTGACAACATTCTGCGTTCAAGTATGAGGTGGACAAAACTGAATACCACGCAGTACGGGATTTTAAACGTTGGAAATACAAATTTTAAATTATAGCTCATTTGAATGCTTTTTACAATATCAAAAATTGATCTGAATTTTGACATGGGGCTATTATAGATGTTCTTTATCATGTAGGTATTTAACACTCAAATTAAAGCCTATATATGAAAAATAAGATCAAGCTATTCAAAATATCTAAAACCGACGGTAATTATAATTTTTGTGTCATGAATATTAATTTATATTTAGTCATGGAGTCATTACTCATAATCAAGTCATTACTTATGATCAAAATTGGAGTAATTATAATGGGGTCATTACTTATAATCAAAATTGTGGCGCCTACATAAGTCAGATCTGTGATTTATTATGCTTTAAAGACTAAAAGTACGGGCCGGCAACGCGGACCGGGCCAGCTAGTATATATATATATATATATATATATATATATATATATATATATATATATATATATATATATATATATATATATATATATATATATATATATATATATATATATATATATATATATATATATATATATATATATATATATATATATATATATATATATATCCATTCTACATTTAACCTTGGCTCTATGTTTCTTTAAAGATTTATTGTACAAAAAAGTGAAATTTTTGTCCACATATGCATTACAATACACATTTTGATTACAACAAAATATGAATATTTTGCAACAATTTTCATATGATTGAAAGGAACATATACAGTGGTGGCCATATCATATGCAACTAAGATTCATCTACGTTAAAAGGCTATATAAATTTGTAAATTTCACAACGAAGTATATAAAGATGGGTTAATTATAGTCAATACGTTCTTACGATTTCAAATTATTATCAAAATGTGCAGCTTTTGTTTATATCTCTATGTTCACAGGTGTTTTGTTGACAAATGTGAAATTTGGTGTGGTCAAAACATATGCAACTTTATATATTTGGTTTAAATAACGGCATTTTTACAATTTCCTTTGTTCTATTGTTCTTCTTATTATTAGCTAGAGACACTGCGTAAAGAGATTTAAAGCTACCTTCACATTTTTATTGCGTTGTTTTTTCACAAAGCTAAAATAGAGTTTGTTCAAAAATGGCACGCGATAAATTTGGATTTGAGCTCAGACAACGAATTGTGACTGCGTATTCTTCTGGATTATCACAGAAATGTATTGCCGAGAAATATACCGTTCATAAAAGCTCCATATCGCGCATCATTAACAATTACAAAAAAAATCACAAGTCTCTGTTATACACCGTGGTGGTCGAAGTCGAAAAACAAGCGATCGGACGGACAAATTAATAATCAGGCACGTGAAAAAAGACCCATTTTTATCTTCCTCTAAGATAGTGGAAAGATTTCAGTTGCCAGTTTCTGCTCGCACCATCCGTAGAAGACTTTTACAAGCCTCCCTCTGCCCAAGACGTCCTGCAAAAAAACCACTGATATCGAAGCGAAACCAGAAAAAGCGTTTGGAATTTGCTAAAGCTCATATAAATTGGACAGAGAGTAAATGGAGAACTATATTATTTAGTGATGAGTCCAAATTTAACATCATTGGTAGCGATGACATGTGCTATGTAAGGCGACCAGAAGGAAAACGACTCGAAGCACGTTACTGTAAAAAACGGTCAAGCATGGAGGGGGCAATATAATGGTGTGGGGTTGTTTTTCTGGTGCTGGAGTTGGCCCACTGCATAGAATTGTTGGTATTATGGATAGATTTATGTATAAAGATATATTGCAAAGGATAATGCTCCCATACGCAGAATATAATATGCCATTGCGGTGGGTCTTTCAACAGGACAACGACCCCAAACACGCTTCGAAGGTGGTCAAATCGTGGTTTGCCGATAATAGAGTTACGGTAATGGAATGGCCACCCCAATCCCCAGATTTAAACCCAATAGAGAATCTGTGGGAAATCGTAAACAAAAAAAATTGATCGAGAAAATTGTACAAGTTTAGATGTTTTATTTTGCCGGCTGGAAGATGCCTGGAAATCAATCCCAAAAAGCGTCATTGACAATCTTATAGCGTCAATGCCTCGAAGATGTCAGGCTGTAATCGACAACAACGGATTTGCAACAAAATATTAACTTTATTTGCACTTTACTGAGCTCGATGTAATTAGTTGCATATGTTTTGGCCACTTAATAATAAGACTGAATATCTTTTTCTATTTTTTTTTTTATAAATGAATTGAATATCTATGGAGTATATGTTTTTTTCTTAAACTACAAGCAATAAAAAATAATATTTAAAAAAATAATTGCATAATTTTGTTTTCAGAAAAAAATTTCACGGTTTTTGGTAAAGGTTAGATTTCAGTTGCATATGATATGGCCACCACTGTACAATAGGACATATTACATAAAAAAACGATTGGTTTCAGTGCTCTACCTTGATTTAATTATGCCGTGCTCAGAAGAAGTGATGCCTTACACGCTTTTATTTCAAGTCTAAAAATCTATGTAGTCATGATGTGAATTGTGATCTGTCATCACCTTTAACCCTCACTTTGTAAAAAACCAGACCAAACAATTTCTAGACAAAATTAACAGACCGGACAGAATATTCAGCAAGGTATGGAATCTAACAAACTGGGTTGTTGGTTGTTGGGGCAACTCACATTAATAATATGGCATATCATGTTGCAACATCCTATAATAGGATGCCGTGCTACCGCCATTTCAGCTTGCTCAGTCTTGTTCTGTTTGTCACTCGAGTCTATCTCACTACATTGTAACTTCCGCATTCTGTTAAATTAGTAGCTGTGAACGCTCATCATTCAATAAATATTTGTACCTTTAGTATTAACAAACACTGACTTTTATTTCAACTATAAAAACACAGCAAAACCTAAACTAATGGAATCACTAGCAGTCAATAACAGCATTTGTGTACGAGCCAGAGCGCGGTCTGATATTTCAAGCGTGCAACAGGTTTGTGCATGTTTTCGAAAAAGAAGCAAGCTCACTCGAAGAACATGACAAAGTGGCCTTGTTATGGAGAAAAATGTCGAACCAAGTACACGAAAGATTTGCCAACTACGTATTACCAGCAAAACCTGAAGACATTGCTCCAAAGGATACAGTAGAGAAACTCAACAAACTCTTTGGTAAAACAGAAGCTCAAGTCTCACAAAGATATGGCAGAAACCAATAACATCATGGTGTCATCAAATAACCTTCGTCGATGAAATAGCAGAATTGAAAACGAATTATCAATCAGTTTTTGACAACAGTACCCCAGGTCTGTGCAATACAAAAGTCAACATACATATATTGCCAAACACTAAAGAAATATTCGTTCAAGAATGGAAATTGAAACAGAAATTCTCAGATTAGAAAACGCAGGAATAATCACACCGGTACATTCATTGATGTACGCAGCACCGATAGTGGTGAGCAAACGTAATGGAAAAATTCGAATATGTGCAGACTATTCAACAGGACTACACTCAATAGTAGAACCTAATCAGTATCCATTACCAACACCGGAAGAAATCATGACTGATTGCCACAACTGTGTAATCTTTAGTCACTTAGATCTCTCAGACGCATATTTACAGGTCGAAGTCGACGACGAAAGTAAAGAGCTCCTCACCATCAATACACACAAGGGTCTGTTTAAGTTGAACCGTCTAACCCCAGGTATAAAATCAGCTCCGGGAGCATTTCAAAGGATCATGGATAAGCTATGCGCAGGCATAGAAGGAGCAAAAGCATATATAGGCGACATCATGTTATCAAGTCCATCTATTTCGGAACATAAATCCAAGCTTTTGCAAAGAATTCAAGATTACGGATTCAACCTGAAATTTGAAAAATTTCAATTCTTTCAAAAACAAATCAAATATATAGGACAGATAATAAGCAAAGGTGGAATCAAACCTGACCCAATCAAAATAGCAACCTTTCAAAATCTTAAAACACCGTAAAACGTCTCGGAAGTAGGATCATTATTAGGCTCTATTAATCATTACGGGAAATTTGTAAACAACATGAGATCACTACGTAAACCTCTTGACGATCTACTAAAAAAGGACGCCAAGTTCGAGTGGACGTCACAGTGTCAACAATCATTAAACGACTTTAAGAGCATCTTGACATCAGATCTTTTAACGCATTACAATCCAAACTTGCCCATACATGTAGCAGTCGATGCATCATCTCACGGAATCGGCGACTTTAAGAGCATCTTGACATCAGATCTTTTAACGCATTACAATCTAAACTTGCCCATACATGTAGCAGTCGATGCATCATCTCACGGAATCGGCGCGTTTATCTATCATATGTTTCCAGACAACACTATGAAGGCAATACATCATATTTCCAGATCACTTACACAAGCGGAAAAGAATTACAGCCAAATAGAAAAAAAAGGCCTAGCCTTTATATTCGCTGTTCAGCGGTTTCACAAAATGTTATTCGAACGAAAATTCACTTTACACACCGATCACAAGCCCTTACTCGCAATATTTGGTTCAAAGGAGTTCAAATTTACACAGCAAATCGTTTGCAACGATGGGCCCTTATTTTACTGGCTTACAACTTCGAAATTATCAAGATTAGTCAACAATCACGAAAAACCACCAGATGACTTATAGTGGCTTCAATATCATTCAAAGAAGACATACGTGACGAGGTAAATGAAACTATGTCAGTTCTCCCAGTATCATTTAAAAGCAAGAAAGCAAGAAAAATGTCAATTATTCAATTTTTCAACCGCAAGGAAAATCTTTCAACGTTGCATTCTTTTCAATAATCGTATAGTATTTCCTAAATCATATCAGAGACAAATCTTACAACAACTTCACAGAGGACACTTATCAGCAGAACGAAGCAAAGCCATCGCCAGATGGGAAGAAACGCCTACGGAATCTCTCCAAACCTTCCTAGAAGTCTACAGATCCACAACAAATCCTACAGATCCACACCAAATCCAGAAGGTAAGTCTCCAGCAGAATCCTTCATCGGAAGGAAAATGAGAACGGTATTCGACGTTCTAAGGAAACAACAATCGCCTAAGTATAACGTCAATCATAAAATGGAACAGCAGTACAATACCAAACACGGTACCAAAAACAGAGAGTTTAGCAACGGAGAATTGGTCTATGCAACAAACTTCATAGGATATAAAAGTTACTGGACAACAGGCGAATTAGTCGAGCGCAAAGGTAAAGTCATTTACAACACTCTAATCGACGTTGGGGACAGAAAAATTCTAGTACGAGCTCATACTGATCAACTTCAACGACAAAAACTACCATTGGACGTACTACTTGAAGAATTCGAAATCGCTTTGCCTAAAAAACACGAACATTTTGAAACTCCAACAGGTTCGCCAAACTGGACACCTCAAAGAATAAGAAGTCGCAGACAACCAGTCGAACCTATTTCAAGATCACCTTCTTATCTTAAGGATGATCTCAATATGGCACCTCATGTTACAACATGCTATACGGCAACGCCCATATAATGGGACCCCGTGCTACCGCCATTTCAGCTTGCTCAGTCTTGTTCTGTTTTTCACTCGAGTCTAACTCACTACATTGTAACCAGCGAACGAAAATAAACTATTGGAAACGTTTGCAATCGTTCCGTTCTGTATTTTCTCGAAAATCAGTGTAAAAAATGTGGCAAAAACCATCAAAATACCGAATATAGGGATGTACCGTTATATGGGGGCTATATCAAAACATGGACCCATGCATGCAATGTTTCGCCACCGAAGCTGAAACCCATTATGATCAACAAATACCAATTTTCAGACAAATCCGTGAAAAAATGTGACAAAAATCATCAAATTACCGAATATCGGGAGGTACCGTTATAACGAATAACGAATATCGGGAGGTACCTTTATATGGGGGCTATACCACAACGTAGACCTATACATGCAATGTTTTGCCACACGCTCAGGAACCCGTTATGACCTACAAATACCAATTTAAAGACAAATCCGTGAAAAAATGTGGCATAAATCATCAAAATACCGAATATCGGGAGGTACCGTTATATGGGGACTATACCAGAACGTGGACCGATATATCTCATTTTCAATACCAACCATCCTAGACACAATGCAAATAGCTCTGCTAAATTTTGGCGCTCTACGTCAAATAATGTGGGCTGTATCGTGATTTCAACAGACAGACAGACAGACGGACATCGTTAAATCGACTTTGAATTTTATGCTGATTATGAATATATATACTTTATGGGGTCTAAGACGAATATTTAAGGATGTTACAAACGGAATGACAAAGTTAATATACCCTCCTTTCCAAGGTGGAGGGTATAAAAAAGAGCAAAAAATCAGCAAACGTTTGCCGGCGATTGGTTCGCAAACGATACAGCTCGGCAACTCACAGCCGAAGTACATTAAGGCAATCGTATTGTTTGTGTGGCTCAGGCATTGAAATGTTTGTGGTTTTGTTTTGTTTGGAGTACAAAACGATTGAAATTTTTTTGAAAGTTTGTGTCTTTGTGAGAGGGGTACGTTAATCGTTTCGTTTGTTTTCGTTCGATTGATGATTGTAGCTTCCTCATTCTTTTAAATTAGTAGCTGTAAACGCTCATCGTTCAATAAATCTTTATACCTTTAGTATTAACAAATACTGACTTTTATTTCAACTATAAAAGCACAACACTTTAGTAGACCCCAAGTTAGAGGCGTTTGGCCCAAGTTAGAGTCGTTTTGGCCCAAAAAGGCGAGTACGTCAGAGCGTATAACTAGGCAAAGACATTAACGGGTAAATAATATAAACCAGCAAGTCAACGTTGGAAGAAATACAAAATAACATTGAATCCCCATGTGAAAACCATGTTTTGATTTTTTTTAGGGAACGCTCCCAACTGTCGCATATAAAGCGACAATCATATTTTCTTGAAATTCTCTGTTTTGTTGCGATGAAGTTCTGTTTGAATGAAAAAATGGATGAATACACCGGTGCTGGTGTATTCTGTCAAAATCCAATCATTAAACGTTTTTCATGGTAGATAAGGTTAAAGGATGCACTGTCTATTGTGTTCATCCTAAAATTCAAAGAGAACGAGAAAGAGGGAGAATTTCGGGCTAACTAAAGAATAACTGCTAGCTTCAATTTTAACCCACAAGTTTAATAAAATAACACAGGTAGTCGCATCGAAAAATTAAAAATTATTTAAATGTGTAAAAATTGTTGAAAAGTGGATATGATAAAAACCTCCGTCAGGCCTCGTATAAGCTACGCCTACCTGCATTCTTCTACCGTGCCCATAAGCCTACGTCTAACACCGAAATGAGTTGGACAGTGGCGAGATTCCTTGTCTGCGCGAGGTTGCAATTGAATCTTACACATATGTCTACAACAAAAGGGCCCGACGTCGTGATCGTATAATTATCCGCATACCTTACGATATCTATGCCGTCTGGAGGAGGTTGAACAATTCTCCCACGTGGTTTGGACTTCTCGTTCCAGACATTTATAGTTGTCGTGCGGATCCAATGCTTTGGTTGACTTAGTGTTTCGGATGACACTTTCAATCACCTATTGTAAACAGTGGTGGTAACTTCTCGGCGAGAAAAGGTCTAATACGACGTAGTACTTCGCTTATTTCCCCGTACGCCCAAGGTTTAAGGACGATTTAATCGTTTCCCACAGTTTACTCATATCGATTCTAATATTGCAAATCTTCGGATGTATCAGTCAGATTACCTCCACAATCAATTCACTGACAATGGTGTATCAGCGGGGTTGGCACGACGGGGTTCATCACGCTGATACGTTCTGCTGCGAAATTTGGTCTTATTTCGGAAATTTTACCAGCAGGTATATTGCGATCGGCTGCAGCTTTGACGATGTTTCAGGAAAAACCCTTCCGCTACCAGAACATCGAAAAGCTTTGGCAGCTCTTTAAAGCGAAGGTTATTCCACTCTCTGAATTCTGGCCAATAAGCCTTCTTTTGGTTAAGGAAACTGAGACGTTCAGAAGTTATAAAATCAGGAGATCTGCTTATTGAGAGAAATTATACATTGCCAAGTCACGGCAATTGACAGACTAGTTGACACTATGGACTGTGGCACAAATGTGATCGATATTGCTGGCCAGGATTACCTTCATTCTTGTGGGGGGAAGTTGCACATCGGCACGTTTCGATTCCGTCTAACGCGGCTGCAGTAGGAGGAAGCAATCAGCAGCTACTTAGTATTTTGCAGATTAATCCGCATCACTGCAAAGCGGCTGCAGCTGAACTTCTCCTATCCCTCACTAAGTCTGAAGTTGAGATAGCCCTGGTCTAGGAGCATTATATCTACAAAAATAAGGTGACTGGTCTGGGGAGCGAACGTTAGATAAGGTTAGAACGTGTATCTTAATAATTAATAATTTCAGCGGAGGATACGCCACGGCGGTTAGATTGGAGACTCAATCTGTGAGGGTTCTCGTCTTCATCTCCTTGTACCTGCCATACGAGTACTCCGACCCACCGGGCCAAGTAGTAGAGAAGCTGTTCGCGGAGCTGGGAAGCAAAGGCAATCTCATCGTTGGATGCAATGTCATCGCTGGGGCAGTAAGGCAGTAACTAATGTGGATGAATCCCTCATACTGAACTGTAGTATCCTCCGCATGTTCATTTTCGGACCGGAAGATCATATTCAAAGTATTGGTAGAGGACATTCATCAAAAACCCCATAGGAATCCAAGGAAAGTTCGTTGGAACAAATTTAAAGTGTACGTTGCATTGAGGCTGAGATCCACAGGTGGACTCTGTCTCTTTTGAAATCCCTGGAAAGACATAGATTTACGTTGGCAGCATTCCTTGACATAGAGGGAGTCTTTAATAATGTCACACCTGACACTAACCATAATTCTCTCACTAAACTTGGTATAACATTACTCCTCATTAAATGGGTTAACATGCTCAGCTGTAGAATCATCAACACAAGTATTGGGGAGTGAGCCGTCAGGAAATCAGTGACAAGAGGTACTCCTCAAGGGGGGTATATCCCCACTTCTATGGCTTTTGGTGATAAATAATTATTAATGGATCTGGAACATAACGGAACTAAAATCGTGGCTAACGCTGACGATGAGGTTCTAATTGCTGGGAAATTCCTGCAATCTATTTCAGACCTAATACTCTACTCCTGCAAAAACTCCATAGAAAAGATCTGGGGACTATGGTGGTTTAGTTTGGTGGCACCTCTGGGAAGGCTTTCTTCAGTAAAAATGTTGACCAAGTCCAAAGAGTAGCATATCTATTAATTACAGGTCCACTTAGAAGCACACCTCAGTGCCTTGGACACCCTACTCAACTTGAAACACTTAAGACTATTTGTAGAGGAACAAGCAGCGAGATGTGCTCTGAGGCTCAAGGAACTTGGTCAATGACGCAGTCAATTATTCGGACATTCATTCAAACTCAATAAAGACTGTAGCGTATTCCCGGCAGAAATCTTTGCTCTCAGTTGAACAGAACGGATCGGTGACTATATATGTCGATAGTCAAGCGGCCCTAAAAGCGCTAAATTCATCCACCATCAAATCGATGGTAGTCCTGGAGTGCAGGATTGCTCTGGAAAATGTGAAGTCCTTCATTAAGCTTTGTTGGATTCCATGTCACAGTAACACCTCTGGCAATGAAGCTGCAGATAAATTGACAAGAAGTGCCTCCGAGTCAACTGTTCTAGAGATTGAGAGCTCGGTGAAGCCAATCTTGTGTCACTTCTTCCGGATAATACATAAACATTATTCTGGAAAATTTCAGCATAACTGGCAAAATGCAAGAGACTATATTGCTTCCAAGAAAATTTGGCCGCTGATCTCCGAAAGGAGGTCTTTATCATTAACTTCCATAGCGAAATCTGGCCTTAAACTTGTAGTTGGCTTAATCACAGGTCACTGTAATATTTAGGTCATGACTTCTAAGTGGGGGGAGGAGGTGGGGTGACTATAGTGACTTCTGCAGGCTTTGTCAAGACGAGGAAGATATAGAAACTGTGGAATACTTACTCTGTCACTTTCCTACTCTTTTTAGAACCATCAACTACATAATCTTTATCTATCTTCATTTATTTTCCTTTCACTCTAATCAGGTTGATCACAATGAACCAGCAGGTCTCCGAGTGGAGCGGACCGGGGCAACTGCGCATCCTCTAACCTAGCCTCACCTGCTGGTGCGATGCTTCCTCAATACGTTCTAAATATAACAATGTTGTAGGATGAAGTTTTAATTGAACTAAGTTTTCTAAATTTCAGTTATACCGTATCACCTTCTCATATATTTTTCCTCGAAGTTCGTTGTAATTGAACTACAAAAACGATTCACAATCCGGACTTGGAAAAGCAGTATAAGAACTGCGGTGGACTTCGAAGATGTCGACCCGTGGGAACTATGTTGCTGCAGCATACCGCAACGTAATATATTTTGCCATAGTCTCGCAACTGACTTAATTTATAGCAATTTCTTAAGTTCACCCACTATCTGCATCCATAACATCGCACCAAGCGTAGCCATTTAAGCCGATTTTGTTTGTTACAACAGTACCGCCAAAAAAATGCCAACTCTGTTCTAATAATAGACATTTCGTTTTGTAAACGTAAACGAATTCATAACAAGTGGAAAGAGATAAAAATGTTTATAGGTGCAGTAGTAAGATTTAGATGAAATGTCAAAAGAATTTTAGTTTAATTCAATTTTACGGCTCCTACTCCATTCATCTCGTCAATCCAGTAAAAAAGTTTTTGTCATACCGACAGACAAAAACCAAGGGAAGAGATAACGATTGGTGGCTCCTTCCGAAACCATGCTATTCCCTTCCCTTCCTTACCACTTGTAAACCATTTTTTCCACTACTAAGCAAACGTTGTTTTTATATAAACAACAGTAAATTTCTTATTTAATTTCATTAGGAATTGTGCTGCTTTAGCAACCCCAATAAATTCAAAATTTATCAAGAAATTGAAAAATGTCAGACACATCATCATCATGATGTGTTAAAACCGCTTATGTGTTAATGTCCCATCATACACATACAAGTTTAGCTTGAATTTGTAACAAATAGCCAATGTCTGTTGAAAAAGATAGGTATTTTCTGACGTTTTCTCTCGTATTTATTTGTTACAAAACCTTTCTTTTATAAAAACAGGCTATTATATGCCGAATAATAACTACTGACTTCATGTGGCATGAGCTTGTTAATAACTGAGTTGGTAACTTAATATGTAATTAGAATTTTTGCTGGTTAGCCCGATATAGTAATTTATATATTATTTGTTGTTAGCCATAGTCAAGAAACTTAATTAGAATATATTCATATATGAACTTCGAGGGTGTAATAGTTAACATCCATGCTTCCATCAAAAATTTGTTGTAATATTAATGTATTTAAATCTTTTAAAATTATTGTTCGGTCACACTTACCAAAAGTGATAACAAAATAATAATGAACACTAATTATTATATTTCAAGAAATTAAAAACATTATGGGTACAAGAACAGATAAACAATTCATGTATAAACGGACTGACTAGCGGACGGTAATTTTATAAGTTGCCTTTCGGGACAGTTAACTCCGTTCTTCCTGAAATAGATGCTGCAAAAAGTGATAAAATTCATTCTGTAAAATATAGTTATTCTTACTGCAACTTTATTTTATTATTTTGTCAATGTAGCTTAAATGGAAAAAGAACCAATAAAACTGGAATATTTATATTACGGCCTATTCATTATGCCAGTTTTGATCTTTTTTTAGCGATTGCGTCCTCAACGGCGCGTAATTGCTTCAGAAGTTCCTCCCGTCTGGACTTTTTATTGTCTCTCTCCGAGGGGGTTGAATGTGCAGGAGAAGCTAGTGCAGAAACTCCTACCGCTGCTGGTTTCTTCAGTTCTATAGTTATTGGTGACCTTTTTTTTGGAGGTTCCACTAAGAAGAGAAAATTTATACAAAAGTTTGTTCGTTATTTTTGGGTTTTTTACAATGCTATTAAATAAGGCCATCTTCGATCTTGAGTTCAAAACAGAATATTCACCTTAAGCTCGAAAATAATTTTGTTTACCAATAAAGAATATTTATTGAATTGCTTTGTATCAAAAAAAATGGCTCAAGTTTTTTAATATAAGCTCCTTTTTATAACATTTCTTTAAAAATCTTACCCTTTTTAATAACCTTTCGTCCGCTTGCACTTGTTTTTTCAGAAGGGCGCGAACGTTTGGGTGGCGAATTATCCCTGGAGCGGGAAGAACTCCCTGAAGATGATGAACCTGAATCTGATTCCGTTTCAGAAGCAGTGGAGTCCGACGAAACTTCTAAAATAATATATTATGCAAGTTTCCCATTTCATGAACTAAAGAAATACATACCAGAGTCTGAAGAAGATGATGAGTGTCGACGCCTAACCTTTGTTCGACCAGTATGAGTTTTTTTTGAAACTGGTGAAGCGCGTTTTTTCTTATGAACAGGGCTATATACATTACCTTTGTTATATACTGGGGACAAAGAAGAGTTTGTTCTCCGTTTTGAAGATGGTGAATGGTGTAAACCTGTCAAACGAAGAAATACTCTTTTTAAAGAAATTTTAAAAATACAAAAATATTAAATATATTAAATCAACGACATTAATAAATATCTTCATTTTCCATTCATGTCATAATTACGATAATAAAAATTAAGATCAATATTAATTATACAGCGATAAAACTCGACTCCTATATTACCAAGAGAAAGAACAAATATGATAATTAAGAAATATTATACCTTTTAAGAAATTATGGTCTTTCTCGATAACTAAATTTGATTTCAACTCCGTTAGATCATTTTTGAGCTCATCAATTGCTGCGTGCAATTCAAATGTAAAAATTAAATTATGTAAAGTTTTTCAAACACAACTTACTTGGAGTACGCCTAGATCTTCTTGTTGACGGAGAAGGGGATCTCAAAGATCTTCCGCCTGTTCTGCGCGACGTAGGTGATTTTGTGAATTGCTTGCATAACGTCGTCGGTGATTTTCGCGTGAACTAAGAGACCGGCTGGAATCCGAACTGGAGTCGCTCTGTGAACTACTAGAACTTGTGTACGATGAATTACTGCTGTAACTTCGGCGATCCCTTCTTCTTTTGTCGGCCCGATCTCTGGAGGAACCTCTGCCACCTGGAGATTTAGACCTCATCCATGGATCATTCCACTCATCCCCGCGTCCAACTGGTTCAACTCGTTGTACTATGACTTCTCTTGTAGGACGTAAACGCCTATCATCTTCGTATTGCGGCATACGATGTGGTGGAAGCTCTCTATATCGTGCCGAGCGACCATAAGGATCCACATCATCGTAATGGGCTGCTGGAGGGCCACGACCATAGCGCTCACCTGGACCATATACATCACTTACAGCTTCTGGGTACAAAGGATGACGAATGACCTGACAGTGAAAAAATACATACATTTTTTAATTCGGTTAAAACAAACCATCGCACTTAGGGGAAACATGTGTCAAAAGGTTCACAAAAACCCACTTATAAAAAAGCGTTTATTAAAAAATTTAGATAAATGATCATTTGACTATTTTCTGTGTTCAGAATTTGCTGAGCTATACCAAACCTACGAACTATTCGGTTAAACATGCCGATATGGAAAGCAACAATCTACATTTGGCAATTATGAAATTAGATGAACTTTAATCAAATATATTTTTAGCGAAATTTATTATTTCTAATATTGTTTGTTTTGTACATTGTGCGAAAACAATTAGTCTTGAAAATTTCACAATGCATTTTTCATCTTTCTTTTTTTTTTTTTTTTTTTTTTTGAACATCGTGGTGTATTTCCTTTTTATCGATTCATTCATTGGCAATTTTAAAATAACTTAATTTATTAACTTGCCGATAATTTTCTTTATATACCAAGATTATAAGCGTTTTAATTCTACCGATTTCTGTCGGTGACTCAAAATTAAACAGAGAATCGCAATCGCCGAGCAGAGTGTCACACTTTATGTTCTCCCTATTTGGTTCTGATTGTGAGTGTGGAGTGAATTAGGCTCATTGAAGGTACGTGTGCCTGCATTTGCCTGTTCCACATTAATTTGCTTAATTATTTATTCAACAATGTACTGAACTATTTAAATTTGACCTTCTTTTAACGTGCAAACTTCTATGTTTATCTACGGATTTCTATTTCTTTCATGCTTTTTTTATTCAATTCATTCTTAATACTAATCATTCAAATATGATGGTAACGTTTACCACCAAAAGTTCCTTCCCATTCGCCGGCGTTAAGTACGAACGCGTTTTATTTTTCGTTGCTAATGAAAGGTGTTTTTTTCACAAGCAAAGCAAAATAAATAATATAAAAGCAAACAGTACGCTACTAAATAAACTCAGGAAATATAATCTAAAAAAAAGCCTGCTAAAAAATCCTTTTTATTAAGAATTTTTGCAAAATAGTTTTTTTCTACTTTATCCTCTTTTTCCCCAAGCACATAAATCGGTTTGTTAAAGTGTTAACAACAACAAGTGTATGTCACTCTCTCATACGGAAGAGAAAAATGTAAGTGAGAACGGGCAAAACGTATACCTTAAGTTGACGTCGAAAGATTTCAGCTCAACCGCGCCAAACGCCACGAAAGCTGGTATCTTACAGCTAAACCCCAAAGCCGTTCTAAATCGGCATCGCCGAGAGTTTTTCATGACAAAAACTTGCCAGGTGAGACTACTCCCAACGAAACAACAGAAATGTCATATAAACAAAACAATGTAAACACGCCCAAAATAAATTCTATCAAGGTGCTATCACACGATGCGATTGTACATCAAGAAACTATCGCTTCAAGTAAGCATGCGTCTCTTGAAAAAAAACAAGAAGCAAAACATAGTTCCTCCAGGCATGGACCGATATGTCTTAGTAACAAAGCGTAAGGCTAGTTCTAGAACTCCAACCAAGGAACCAAAAGCTAAAACCCAAAAGTCTATAATCAATGACCGCAGCAACAGATTCTCAATTCTCGGCTCGAATAACGAGACTGATGAAATGATACAACCGGTTAGATCCCAAAAACCTCCCCCACTATATCTTCGCGAAGAAACTACAAACAATCTTGTGAACAAACTCTCCCAAATATTGGGTAAACCTAATTTTCACGTGGTATCTCTTAAGAGAGGAAATCTCCAAGAGACGAAAATACAAACTTATACTGAGTCGCATTATAAGGACCTAGTTCGTGCTCTGGATTCTGAGAAGAAGAATTATTACACCTATCAGATCAAGAGCTCAAAAGGACTAGTCGTCGTCATTAAAGGGCTTCATAGTTCTACACCCACACAGGACATAAAAGATGCTCTCGCAGCAGAAGGATTCGAAACAAAGTCTATCATCAAAATTTTCAATAAAGATAAAGTTCCGCAACCTATGTTTAAAGTAGAACTAACATACGAATCTTCGCAACTAACGAAAAAGGGACCGCAACCTATGTTTAAAGTAGAACTAACATACGAATCTTCGCAACTAACGAAAAAGGGACAATTTCATCCAATTTATAGCCTTAGGCTTCTTTGTAATCGCGGTGTGAAAATTGAAGAACCTCAAAAAAGAAAAGGCCAACCTCAATGTACAAACTGCCAAGAGTATGGGCATACCAAAACGTATTGTAAATTGCTATCGGTTTGTGTTACTTGTGGTGACCTCCACAAATCATCGGAATGTCCACATCCCAAAACTGACCCAAGCGTCAAAAAGTGCAGCAATTGCGGTGGAAATCATACTGCAAACTACAGAGGATGTCCTGTATATATCCACTTAACAAAATCTAGCTTAGCCACAAAAAAGCCTACAAGCTACCGGGTACGGGAAAATCTACAATTTAATATCAAAACAGCTGAGTTCCCTGAGCTAAACAAGAGGAATGAAACCACCGCTCCTAATTACAATCTCCCCTCACAGAATATGCAATACTTATATTCTGATACATTGAGAAATGACTCACCCAACTATAAAAATTCAAATATAGAATCATCTATCGAAAAACTAATCGTCACCATGAATTCTTTTATGACAAGTATGCAAAGCATGATGCAAGATATTGTGAGAAATCAATCTATGATTATGCAAATAGTTTTAAAACAAAAATAGATAAAATTCGAATATGTTTTTGGAACGCAAACGGCTTAAGCCAACATAAACACGAGGTCGAAAACTTTATTCACTCACTCAACATACACATTTTACTGGTATCTGAAACTCATTTCACTTCTAGAAACTGTTTTAGAATAACCGGTTACAGTACATACGACACTAAACACCCTAGTGGGAGAGCTTGCGGTGGCACCGCGGTGATAATTTCTAATAAAATTCAGCATTACCCCATGCCAGAATATAAGTTTGACCACCTACAAGCTACAACAGTTGCACTATCTTCAACGAATACAGCTATATCTGCTATATATTGTCCTCCGAGACATAGTATAAGCAAAGATGAATTCGCACACTTTTTCTCATCTCTTGGTAGTAGATTCATTGCAGCTGGAGATTATAATGCCAAACACACCTTCTGGGGATCTAGACTTATTACACCCAGAGGTAGACAGCTTTTAAACTCCATTTCGTCCGCTAAACTGGACGTGTTATCTACTGGCCAGCCTACTTACTGGCCTTCAGACCTGCAAAAATGTCCTAACTTAATTGACTTTGCGGTAACAAAGAATATTAAGAGGGGACAAATGTCCGTGCTACCCTCGTTTGACTTGTCGTTAGACCATTCCCCAACTATAATAACATTAAATGATGTTCAATTCGCAACTTCCCGGATTATCTACCAAATAAATATACAAACTGGATGAAGTACAAAAAATATGTCAGTACACATGTGAATTCTAACACTCCTCTAAAGTCCGGAGAAGAAATTGACAATGCAGTTAAAATATTTACTTCGATAGTCAATACCGCTGTCAATGTTGCCACTCCCACTAAATTTTCAAAACTAGAAAATAATTCCTATAATCCATCGACCATTCGAAAACTCGTGTCTGATAAAAGGAAGGCCAGAAGAGAATGGCAGAAGCACCAATCACCTAGGTTTCGGGAAAAACTAAAAGAATGTGAAAAACTCTTACAACAAGCACTCAGATTAAATGAAGAGCGAAACCTAGAAAAAACTTGAAAAGACCTATCGCCCACGAATCTCCAATTCGCCTAGAAAATGGGACTTGGGCAAGATCTACAGAAGAAAACATCTTGAATCTGTATTTACCCCAAATCCCGGACCATCGACAGTTGTTCAACCTTTAATTGACGACATTGTTCCGAATCCAATACGATTTTCTCTAAAAGAAATCGAAAGTTCTATAGCCTCGATAAAACTAAAAAAATCCCCGGGCAAAGATAGAATTACTCCAAACATGCTCAAGAAACTACCAACACCGACCGTTAAACTATTGTTATTTATATTTAACAACATTCTTCGAGTAGGGTACTTCCCGTCTGTATGGAAAGAATCTGGAATAGTAATGATTCCGAAACCTGGAAAAGATCCAACGCAGGTAAAATCGTATAGACCCATCGGTCTTCTATCTATACTCTCAAAGCTGTTCGAAACAACATTACTAAGGAAGTTAACTCCCCATATTACAAATAGCAATATTATCCCCGACCACCAATTCGGCTTCCGTAAGAACCACAGTACTATTGAGCAAGTGCACCGCATAGTTACAAACATTAGAATGGCATTCGAAAGGAAGGAATACTGCTCGGCGCTATTTATAGACATTTCCCAAGAGTTTGACAGAGTCTGGCATCTTGGAATTCTATACAAAATTTGTGAAACTCTACCTAAAAACACTCATAAACTTTTTTGTAGTTATTTGTCAAATCGTACGTTTGTTGTCAAATCGAAAGACATTCTTTCAAATTCGAGAAATATATTGGCTGGCGTCCCACAGGGTAGTATCTAAGGACCAATTCTGTACGTGTTATTTACTGCCGATATGCCCACAACCAATGAAACTCTAACCTCAACGTTTGCTGATGATACTGCCTTCATTAGCATACACAAGGATCCTCTGATTGCGTCGGAAAAACTACAATACCATGTATATCTTCTCGAAAATTGGCTGACAAAATGGAGAATATCGGTAAATGCAAGCAAGTGCATACATGAACTTTGCCCCACGATAAAAATCTTTAATACTCAAGTTCCACAGAAAGATACCGTAAAATATCTCGGAATGCACCTGGACCGAAGACTTATATGGAAGCAACACATCGATGCAAAAATCACACAAATTAAACTAAAAAAGGCCAATCTTGAATGGTTAATTGGTATACGTTCTTCTATTAAATTAGAATATAAAGTCCTATTATATAAGACTATAATAAAGCCAATTTGGACGTATGGCATACAGCTCTGGGGAACAGCTAGTGCCTCTAACGTAAGTAAACTACAAAGAAGACAGTCGAATATTCTTCGATCTATTAAAGATGCACCATGGTACATAAGGAACGCAAACATCCACAAGGACCTAAATATACTTACTGTTGAAGAAGAAATAAAGAAGCTTTGCCGCAAGTACTTAAACAAGCTATCCGAGCACCCAAATAACTTGGCCCGCCAACTCCTACTATTCGGAGACGTGACACTCTTTCTATCATATAATTTATTTTTTTGTCTGACGCTCTCATTATTTTCAGCTCTTGTCCGGCCAATTGAACGTCGCCCACTGTTATACTTCTACAGGTAGTAGTATGCTAAATTGGAAGCTGCTTCTGTGAAGAAATCGAAAAGACTATTACTGTAGTCCGCGGGAAGATTAGTGAAGAAATCGATAAGACTATTACTGTAGTCCGCGGGATGATTAGATATAACTGTATCTAAACAAAGCAACATTATATCCGTAAGACTATTTCTGTAGTCCGTCACTTAGATATATCTGTATCTAAACTAATCTTAACTACCTACTCAATCAATTCACGAATATAACTGTATCCACAAGCCCACAAAATAACACAAATCTATATCATAAAAAAACAATAATTAATAATTAAAGCATGAAAAAATATGGGGTGATTGTATTGACAACCTCCCTATAAAAATATTAGTACATAAGATAGATTCAATATATGAAAGATTCAATAAATTAAACAATACAAAAAATAAAAAAAAAGTTCCTTTCCCATTTCTTTCTCTGAACTCTCCAGTATTTCCGTCAAAATTTTTCAATGTAATATCGAATGAAGACGTATCGGGACTATACATAACTGTGAACATATATGGACCAAATTTGGTACACTAAGTTCTAGACTAGTTTTCAGTGAATAGTTTTAACACTTACATTTAATCGGAAAAATTTAAAAATTATATATAAACTATTTTTTAAGATTGAAATAAAGGATACTCATGAAAAAAATTAAGAATTGTAACATTTTTAAAATATCTATAAACGTCGAGTAAAATAGAAACGAATAAGAAGTAAAAAAGCTGTAAGTTCGGCCGGGCCGAACTTTGAATACCCTTCACCATTTGGAACGAATTTGGCAATTCTCAAATACAATAAAATCCGTTAAAAATTCTGTTAAAATCTTAAAAATACCGAATATATACGACGACATGAACCTGCGTAGGTAACATTTTTCATAAGCCATTACAATATTCAAATGCGAAACTTACAAAATTCGTCAATGTCGATAAAATCAAAATACCGACTATCGGGAGGTACCGTTATATGGGAGCTATACGAAGACATGGACCTGCACAGACAATTTTCTGTTTTAGGCTGTAGTATCCACTACGAACTTCAAATACCAAATTTGAAACAATTCTGCTGAAAAAATGTCCATAAAATCATTAAAATACCGAATATCGGGATGTACCGTTATATGGGGGCTATACAAAGACGTGGACCTGCACAGAAAATTTTCTGTCTTAGGCTGTAGTATCCATTGTGAACTTCAAATACCGAATTTGAAACAAATCCGGTAAATAAATTCGCTAAAATCATCAAAATACCGAATATCGGGAGGAACCGTTATATGGGGGCTATACGAAGACGTGGACCTGCACAGAACATTTTCTGTCTTAGGCTGTAATATCCATTACAAGCTTCAAATACCAAATTTGAAACAATTTTGGTGAAAAAATGTCCATAAAATCATTAAAATACCGAATATCGGGATGTACCGTTATATGGGGGCTATACAAAGAGGTGGACCTGCACAGAAAATTTTCTGTCTTAGGCTGTAGTATCCATTACGAACTTCAAATACCAAATATGAAACTATTCCAGTGAATAATGTCGCTAAAATCATCAAAATACCGAATATCGGGACCGCTATATGGGGGCTATACCAAAACGTGAACCTACATGGCCCATTTTCAGTACCAAAAGTCCTGCAGACATAACATACATTTGAGCAAAATTTTATCAATTTACTTCAATTCGTTCGGAAGCTAGAATGTTTTCCACAGACGGACGGACATCGCTAAATCGACATGGAATTGTATGCTGATCAAGAATATATATACTTTGTGGGATTTTAAATGTGTATTTCGAGGTGTTACAAACGGAATGACAAACTTAATATACCCTCCAAAATAAAATGAATTTGATAAAAGTTATAATACGTGCCACTCTTACAAAGAATGGCCTTTCCAAAAGCACGTCATTATAAATAAAAACAATCTTACAATAAATACAGTAAACACCTCTTATACGTAAACAATTTTTAAAACTACAAACAAATAAATTGCATCAATTTTAAAATGTATAACGAGGGAATTTATAGTAATATTATATAAAAGACGCTGTTGAATTTAAATTAAGGGTTAACAACCAATATATAAATGACAATGAGATACCAATATCGTTTGACGTTGTATCCTTATTTCCAAGTATTCCTGTAAACTTGGCAATAAACACAATAAAAGAAAAGTGGAACATCATTCAGGAATACACGAATATGCACAAAAGACTCCAGATATTTTGTATATAATAAGAAAATATTTGAACAATTAAAAGGTATGTCAATGGGATCACCTATTTCCCCTATAATCGCTGATATTGTCATGGAAGAGTTACTTAATACAACCATGAAAACTTTACCCATAAAACCAAGAATATTAACGAAATATGTCGACAACATATTTTGCAATGTGCAGAAGGACCTGGTTGACAACACCATGATGGCCCTGAAAATGTACAACAAGAACATATAATTCACAATGGAATGTGAATTGGACCACCGACTACCATACTTTGACGCCATTGTACTAAGACAAGGCAATTTTCTATTTGTAGACTTGTATCAAAAACCAACGTTCTCAGGAAGGTTAATAAATTACCATTTCAAACACCCACGGAGAATCCATATAAATACAGCCATTAACTTTGTTCACAGAGTACTAAATACCAGCGACGATAAATTTCATTCTAATAATATTAATAAAATCAAAAATATCTTAAAGATGAACGATTTCCCTGACAATACGATCAACGAACTTATAAGACACGTGAGATACAAAAGACTGGACAATAGGGAACAAAAACCTGGGAAAATTTACAAACGCTCCACTTATATACCTGGGTTTTTAGAACGTTTGCTTGCTTCATATAATTAATGTCCATGTAGAAAATAGAATGAACTATAAATCGCACACAGAACACTGTGCGCAAAATTATAAAAACACGATAGAAAGACACAAAAAGGTTTAGTCTGAAAATCTGTGTAAGGTGATGTGGAAATAAAACTGTTTTGAGAATATAATAAATGTAATTACTTGTATTTGTTAATTGTTTATAAAATATTAAAATGTATTTTATTTGTTTTTAAGTTCAATCCCTGATGATGATGATGAGTGAAAGTTGTTAGGAGCTCCTCAAAGTATACTATAAAATGTATTTGAGCCTTTAATGTCGGTGTAGATTTGGATATATCCGACACATAGTTTTTCAAAGATTTGGGTTTAAATTCCGCAGTGTTGGTCTGATGTTCTTCATATTTAAAATATATACACCTAAGTCTGTTTTTACACGGTCTTTTTGTACACGGTTTTGATATAACACGGTTTGAAAATTGAAAATTTTTCATTTTTTTACACGATTTTATTCCATTTAGCACGAGTTGAAATTTTATGTACTTAATTTTTTTTGTCAAATTTAATTTTTGCGAAGTATGTACATATCACAAAAAAGTATTTATGAAAGAAAAAAAGTCTGAAACCATCGATAGTATCGATAGTTTGCGAACACTAGCTTAAAGATTTAAGTGAATTCCCCTTTAGCGCGTACAAACAATTTTTACTGGTCAAAGCAAATGTGAATAGCACTAATTTAGGGGAATTCCCTTTATGTGCATACAATAAAATTTACTGGTCAGAGCAATTGAAACGTGTTAATATTTTGTGAACTGTCAATGCAATAAGACGTGTTTGGTAAAGAAAAAAATAAAAAAAATTAAAAATTCTTGTTTTTCGCTAATTTTAATAGGTTTTAGAGATTAGGAACAAATCGCCCATTTTTGTATAAGATCAACGTCTTTTTTACACGGTTTTTTTTACACGGCTTCTTCTGGAACCAATCTACCGTGTAAAAACAGACTTAGGTGTAGTTCTTAGCTAGCTGATGGTCTGCAAATATTTTGACAAGAACTGGTTGTTCCTGGCTGTTTGGTTAATGCCTTTGCTATTACAATTTCTCTGCACAAATAATTGTCTACAGTTGTCAAAAAAGACAAAAAGTGACAAAATAACAGAAAATGTCTAGTTTTACACTAATATCATATTGACTTGACTATCATATTGTCGTTGTTACTTAATTTATTAACCAAATTCTTTCAGATTCATCTTATCTGAACTATTATCTATAAGTTGTTAATATAGGAAAATATTTGGAAGTCATTGTTGGATTTTTGTCCAGTGAGGCAACAATGTGCGATGGTGGTTGTTACATCAGTAAAAGTAGAAGACGACTCCTGATAGTGAAATTTCTTGAGTCTACTCGGGATTCTATACCCACGGAAAGCATTTGTCTCGAGAGATTATTCCTCTTATCATGATTTCTCTAATTCATTTTGTGTGAAGTTTTTCAATTTCTTTGCAAACTCCCTCAAGTATTGCAAGTGATTATTTTCTCGAGAAAAACAATTTTGAGAGTATTCGTAATACCTTCTTCCTCGAATTATATTTTTCTTACATGCTCGTAATTCATGATTTTGCTTTAAATGTCTTTGATTGACAGTACTACTATAGTTTTGCATGGTTTCTAATACTGCTTATTATATACAAAATAATGTCTGTGAATTTGGACTTACCTCAGCTGGAGATAGCCGGTCTTTTGCATAGTAAGGATCTTTTTCCAACTCGTCTGGTGATAATGTCAAATGCATTTTCTTGTCTTCAAAATCCATGTCCTGTTCCTTTCTTTTATTGGCCTTTCTCATCATTTCTTTTGCTGTGCGTAGACCACGTTCCCACGCGCTTTCAACTACAACGGGACTATCTCCAGTTATGGTTCGAGCTTCATGCGCAGGTGTATACACACTGCCAACATGAGAAATGGCACTTCTGTGGTGTAAGGATGGACGTTCTGTCCGATAATCATGGTAATCAGCTGGATGCATATTGAAACTTGCTGGCCTACTTCCAGCAGTTCCACCCTGGAGCAATGGCACAGGCCTGACCAGATCGAACATTGTGTAATTGCCCTTATCCGTTACACCAGGATGAAGGAAACGACAACTCATACCCCAAGTACATTGTCCTCTAGTGTAAAATCGGCATACTGGTTTCGGCTCAGTTTCTTCCGGGCGCTTTTCATCTTCATCTGATACTTCGCCTTCTTCAAGCTCTTCGTTATCAGCAGTCTTTGTTTTAGGTGTCAAAGTAGTTTCATCGTTGTTCTTTTCTTCTGTTTTATTATCATCTTTACTAACGTCGTTGCATTCTCCTTCTTCAGCTTCAAAGTCAAGAGCATCGTCATCATGAGTTTTAACCAAATCTTCCAATGATTCACCAACCAGACCACTTTTTCCATTCAAATTTTTTTCATCGCTTCCATTAGAAGCTATATTTTTTTCAAGATCCTATCAAGTAGAAAACAATTAAAGTGTGAAGAAGAAAGCAGCATTGAGAATCTTAACACATAACTCGATTGAAAATAAGCATACGTAGTGGTAAAGTTTTTACAAAGGCTATTTTTAAGATAGATTTTTGTGTGAAATTGTTCTAGAATGTCATTTCGAACGAAAAAATTTAAAATTCTTAGTGGGAAAACTAAGAAAATTCCAAAAAAAAAAAAAAAACACGAAAATTTGCATGTTATGTAAATTAGAAACTTGGCAAATTTCTATAACTTGATAAATCTCGGATTATTATGAAATTCATTATAAAATGCGGTTTGCGTAAATATCGTATGAAGAACTTAACTAGACAAACATTAGATGATTCTGTGCTGGATCTATGACACCTGACATATTGCTTTATACTTTTACAAACTGACTATTAAATAGGATGCTATCCATGACAATAATTTATTACTGAAGCCTATAGATTTAGTTTATATAATAAAAGCTAGTGACTTACACGATTAAACGCTTTACTAAAATCTGTATATATTGTATCAGTTTGCATACCATTGCAACTATAGGGGTAATTTGGATAAGATTTTGTGATGGTCAACAATACCACCCGAAGACCATGTTGGTAAGGACATAAAATGGACTTAATTGAAATTATATCAGTTATTAATTATACCCTCCACCATGAAAAGGTGGGCATATTAACTTTTTCATTCCGTTTGTAGCATAATTTGTTTGTATATATATTCATGATCAGCAAAATCTCAGCATATCTAAAACGATGTAACGATTTCAGTCCGTTGTTGTTGTTGTAGCAGCTCATACATCCGTGTTCGTTCGGTTTCCATTTTCTGACTCAGTTCTGCCTCTAAGTCTAGTCTCAAAAAGGATGCAACCTGTATGGGTTGTGTCCATAACGAGACTGGAGTTAGGTGAGTAGGCTTGGCTGGGCAGCGAAATAGGTGCTGCGTATCATGTGGGCCTGTGCCACATGCTGGGCAGATGTTCTGCATATCGCCGTTAATCCGGGCCCAGTAGGATTTAGGCGGCTGCACCATCCGGATCGTAATTGAGCCAAGACTACTCGGGTTTATCGGGGCAGCTCTCGTTCTTCAGCTGCGATGGGAGGGGGATGGTCTCCTAGCACAGTATTCACTCAATATCCTTCAATGGCTTCTGAGACCGCATTAGAGTGAATACTATTCAGTCCCGCTTAATAGGCCTGTTGATCTAGAGGCTCTCTCTTATACCTCTGTACCTCTCTCTCTCTCTTGATCATGAAGGTCTTTCCTAACGTGCCTTGGCGGAGGTTGCCTATCCACAAGATGGTGATTTGGATGGCTTTGTCTATAACACCCAAGCAGGTAATGCGTTGACAGCATTTTGTTATGCTGTCGCACCGGTAAGACCTTCGCCTCCTCATGTAGGTGATCGACAGGTGTCATGAGAAGGCACCCTGTTGCGGTTCTAAGGGCGGCATTCTGGCAGAACTGCACATTTTTCCACTGCGCAGCACTGATGTTGGCGGACCACACCGGAGCCGCATAGTTTACCACAGACCGGCCTATCGCGTTGTAAGAGGTCAACAAGGTTTCCATATCAGCTCCCCAAGTACTGCCGGTCAGAGACTTGAGGACCTTGTTCCTACTTCTAATCTAGTCGCAGATAGCTGTGGTATGTGCGGACGACTTAAAAAGGCTATCGAATGTAACCCCTAATACCTTGGGGTAGTTGGTGGTCGGAATAATTGCACCATCGACCTGCACATTCAAGGATAGCCCCATCTCCGCAGTCCATGTGGTGAAAAGTGTGGCCGTCGACTTAGTGGCGGATATCTTCATATTCCTCGCAGTAAAAAAGGCGGTAAGATCAACAAGGTAAGCGTTTAACCGATCGCAAATGTCATCAATAATAGGTCCGGACGCCACGAGCGTACAATCATATGCGTACGTTATAATCTCTATGCCGTCTGGAGGGTGTGGAATGTCAGAAAGGTAGAGGTTAAACAGTACCGGAGATATCACCCCACCTTGGGAACCTCCCTGTTTAACTCTACGGATGCTCGACTTCTTGTTTCTGAATTCCACGTACGACTGGCGTCCACACATGTAGTTTTTTGCTGGCATCCTTGCCTGGCTTCAGTAGCGGGACCACCCTGCCCATTTTCCAGGCATCGGGAACTACTAGGGTGGCTAACGACAGATTGAAAAGCTTTGTAAGATACTCAACTCCTGGTTCATTCAGTTGCTTCAACATCACCATTGAGATTCCGTCAGGACCAAGCGCTTTGGATGACTTTGCGCTTCTGATGACCTGTGCAACATCTGCCAACGTAAATTGTGGTGGTACCTCCTCGGCTGGAAGGGATCGTACACGGCGTAGGATCCTTCTCTTCGCCCTGTCACTCTCGGGGTGCTATACAAACTGAAGGTTAAAATAACACGCGAATCCTCTTCGGATCTGTCAAGTCTACGCCGTTGAATGAGACAGATGTCCGATCGTCCTGTTTCCCAGGGTTCGAGAGCGACTTAACCGTTGCCCACAATTTACTCTTTCCTGTACCGATGTTGGAATGCTTCAGATGTTCTAACCACTTTTGCCGCTTATGCTCACCTACTAACCTGTTTACCTCCAGAGTAAGTTCCCTGACTCTGGGGTTATTAGGGTTAGTACGGCGAAGCTCATCTCGCTCGTTTGCTAATCCCGCTGCCTCTGCTGGGAAATTCTTCTTATTCTTATTTCAGGTATTCGACCAGCAGGTATATAGCGAGCGGCTGCAGCTTTGATGATGTCCCGGAAACACCTATCCGCTACCTGAACACCAGATGGGTTGGGCAGTTCTCTGAAGCGGCGATTGGTATACTCTCTGAATTCTTGCCAATTAGCTTTCCCGTGGTTAAGGAAAGTGCGGCGTTCAGAGTCAATGAAGTCGGGTGGTCTATTGATGGCGATAATAATGAGGAGGTGGTCTGAGCCTAGAGAAATGACTGATTGCCAAATTTCGTCATTCGTCAGACCTGGGGACACGATGGATATGTCCGGAGAACTGTGGCAGTCTCCCCTTATTCTGGTGGGCGCGTCCTCATTCACTGTGCAAAACGTGGAGCTATCAATTTGCTCAGCCAGCGCCATGCCTCTCTGGTCATTACCTAGGACGGAATTCCATAATTCATGATGGTCATTGAAATCTCCTAGCATCAGACAGTTATTGTCTACCGAAAGTGAACTGATATTGGGTATATAACGCGGGCCAAATTTGACCATACTCCCATACATTATATGCAGGGGTCACTAGAGTCAAGCTCAGGTCAGATAGGTCTGTACTGGACAGAGTGGTGCAATAGGAACGCTAATCCTCCACCTCCACCTCTGGAGCGATCCTTCCTCAGTACGTTGTATCCATCACAACTTTGAAGCCTGCAGGTGGTACTCAGCTTCGTTTCCTGGATCGCTGCGACCTTGATGTTCTTCCGACTCATAAAGCTTACAATTTCGTTGATCTTACCATCACAATTAAATTGGAGAAATGATGCATTATCCGGAACCTGAACAGCAATGTGTGGCGTCAACTGCTGCGTAGATTGCTGTTGAGGAGATTGCGAGGGAGTCTCATATTGCGACGACGATCCGTCTGTCGGTCTGTTGAAATCACGATACAGCCCATATTTTTCCACGAATTTGTCTAAAAATTGGTATTTGTAGTTTTTAAGAAGATGAACATTGGATGTCTAGGTCCTACAGCGCACATAGAACGGTAATATTGAAAAATGTGACCAAGAAATAGTTGAAATCAGCGAATACCTTCATTTGAGGGGGACTATATCACAATGTAGACCGACGTGATACATATTTTGTACAAATGATTACTCATGTAACCCCTAGGTTAGGTTAACAGCACTAGTGGCTATGTATGTCAATAGACAGGCAGCCCTCAAAACCCCAGCTTTCTGGGGTACCAGTAACATGGGAATGAAATGGCTGATGAATTGACGAACTACCGATCGGTGAGACCGTCGAACAAGCTATAAGGTATTATGTCTGCCGTTTCACAAGTTCCCTAATCAAAGAAAATTGTCGAAGATGGCACTTGGGAACCGGTTGTAAGGTATCTGAGGACATCAAGCCGATAATCTCGAGAAGAAGAACCTACTCCCATCTATCAATTAGCAGGGCTGATCTAAAAATCGCGGTAAGCCTATTGACTTGACATTGCGGTATCAGATATCTGCCCTCAAGATGGGATAACGGTAGTCCTGACTTCTGTAGACTATGTGAGGACGAAGAAGAGGTACGAGGTCAATTAAACATCTACTATGTTCGATCTGGATATTCTTCCACTGTGTAGCACTAATATTCGCCAGCAGCACTAGGGCTGCATGGCTCACAACATCGCGTTATAAGAAAATATTCCTTGTCTGCGCGTGGTTGTAATTAAATCTTACACATATGTGTACAACAAAAGGGCCCGACGTCGTGATCGCACAATATCCGCATACTTTACGATATCTATGCCGTCTGGAGGGCGAGGAATTCCGGAGAGGTAGAGGTTGAACAATTCCGGAGATATCACCCCACGTGGTTTGGACTTCTTGTTCCAGACATTTATAGTTGTCGTGCGGGTCCAAGGATTTGGTTGACTTAGCGTTTCGGATGACACTTTCAATCACCCATTGTAAACAGTGGTGGTAACTTCTCGGCGAGAAAATATCTAATACGACGTAGTACTTCGCTGATTTCCCTCTACGCCCAAGGTTTAATTAACCCTTTCCCACAGTTTACTCATGGTGTATCAGTGGGGTTAGCACAACAGGGTTCATCACGCTGATACGTAAGTTATGCTGCGAAATTTGGTCTTATTTCGGTCTTATTGCGATCGGCTGCAGCTTTGAAGATGTTTCAGAAAAAACCTTTCCGCTACCAGAACATCGGAAAGCTTTGGCAGGGATGTTTATAGCACTCTCTGAATTCTGGCCAGTACTCCTTCTTATGGTTAAGGAAACTGAGACGTTCAGAAGTTATAAAATCAGGAGATCTGCTTATGGAGAGAAATTTAGGTTGCCAAGTCACGTCAATTGTCAGACTAGTTGACACTTTGGACTGTGGCACAAATGTGATCGATATTGCTGGCCAGGATTACCTTCATTCTTGCGGGGGGAAGCTGCACATCGGTACGGTTCGATTCCATCTAACGTGGCTGCAGTAGGAGGAAGCAAGCAGCAGCTACTTAGTATTTTGCAGATTAATCCGCATCACTGCAAAGCGGCTACAGCTAAACTTCCCCGATCCCTCATTAAGTCTGAAGTTGACATAGCCCTGGTCTAGGAGCCTCATATCTACAAAATTAAGGCGACTGGTCTGAGGAGCGAACGGTAGATACGGTTAGAATGTGCATCGCCGCAAAAAGAACTTGAACTTAATCTTCCTTAATAATTTCAGCGGAGGAGACGCCACGGCGGTTAGATTGGAGACTCAATCTGTGAGGGTTCTCGTCTTCATCTCCTTGTACCTGCCATACGAGTAGCCCGACCCACCGGGCCAAGTAATAGAGAAGCTGTTCACGGAGCTTAGAAGCTAAGGCAATATCATCGTTGGATGCAATCTCATCGCTGGGTCAGTAAGGCAGTAACTAAAGTGGATGAATCGCTCATACTGAACTGGAAAGTATCCTCCGCATGTTCATTTTCGAACCGGAAGATCATATTCCAAGTATTGGGAGAGGACATTCATCAAGAAGCCCCATAGGAATCCAAGGAAGGCTCGTTGGAACAAATTTACCGTGTACGTTACATTGAGGCTGAGATCCACAGGTGGACTCTGTCTCTTTTCAAATCCCTGCAAAGACTTATAGATTTAGAGATTAGAAATTCACAACCTATAACATCGTTTAGCACCTCACAACACGCCTACACGAAAGGCAAGTCTCTTGAAACAGCGCAACACGAAGTTGTTTCATGTTGGCAGCATTACTTGACATAGAGGGGGTCTTTAATAATGTCACACCTGACACTATCCATAATTCTCACACTAAACTTGGATATAATATTACTCCTCATTGAATGGGTTGATGTTATGCTCAGCTGTAGAATCATTAACTCAAGCATTGGGGAGTGCTCCGTCAGGAAATCAGTGACAAGAGGTACTCCTCAAGAGGGGTACATCCCACTTTTATGGCTTTTGGTGATAAATAATTATTAATAAATCTGGAACATAACGGAACCAAAATCGTGGCTAACACTGACGATGTGGTTCTAATTGCTGGAAATTCCTGCAAACTATTCCAGACTTAATACTCTACTCCTGCAAAAACTCCATAGGAAAGAGCTGGGGACTATGCTTGTTGTTGTAGCAGCTCATACATATGTGTTCGTTCGGTTTCCATTTTCTGACTCCATTCAATCTGGTTCTGCCTCTAAGTCCAGTCTCAAAAAGGATGCAACCTGTATGGGTTGTGTCCATAACGAGAATGGAGTTAGGTGAGTAGGCTTGGCTGGACAGCGAAATAGGTGCAGTGTGTCATGTGCCACAAGCTGGGTAGATGTTCTGCATATCGCTGTTAATCCGGGCCCAGTAGGAATTTAGGCGGCTGCACCATTCGAATCGCAATTGAGCCAAATCTACTAGGGTTTGTCGGCGCAGCTCTCGTTCTTCAGCTGCGACTGGAGGGGGATGGTCTCCTAGCACTGTATTCACTCAATATCCTTCAATGGCTTCTGAGAGCGCATTAGAGTGAATACTATTCAGTCCCGCTTAATAGGCCTGTTGATCTAAAGGCTCTCTCTTATACCTGCACCCCTCTCTCTAGATCATGATGGTCTTTTCCAACGTGCCTGGGCGGAGGTTGCCTATCCACAAGATGGTGGTTCGGATGGCTTTGTCTATAACACCCAAGCAGGTATTGCATTGACAGCATTTTGTTATGCTGTCGCACCGGTAAGACCTTCGCCTCCTCGTGTAGGTGATCGACAGGTGTCATGAGTAGGCACCCTGTTGCGGTTCTAAGGGCGGCATTCTGGCAGGACTGAATATTTTTCCACTGGGTAGCATTGACGTTGGCGGACCACACCGGAGCCGCAAAGTTTACCACAGACCGGCCTATCGCGTTGTAAGAGTACTGCCGGCAAGATACTTGAGGACATTGTTCCTACTTCTAATCTTATCGCCGATAGCTGTGGTATGCGTGGATGACTTAAAAAGGCTATCGAATGTGACCCCTAATACCTTGGGGTAGTTGGTGGTCGGAATTATAGCACCATCGACCTGTACAGTCAAGGATAGCCCCATCTCCGCAGTCCATGTGGTGAAAAGTGTGACCGTCGACTTAGTGTTGGATATCTTCATATTCCTCGCAGTGAAAAAGGCGGCAAGATCAACAAGGTAAGCATTTATCCGATCGCAAATGTCATCAATAATGGGTCCGGACGCCACGAGCGTACAATCATCTGCGTACGTTATAATCTCTATGCCGTCTGGAGGGCGTGGAGTGTCAGAAAGGTAGAGGTTAAACAGTTCCGGAGATATCACCCCACTTTGGGGAACTCCCTGTTAAACTCTACGGATGCTCGACTTTTTGTTTCTGAATTCCACGTACGACTGACGTCCACACATGTAGTTTACTATCCAACGTTTCAAACTTGCCCGGAGGGCGGTGCGCTCAGTGTCTTCGAACAGTGTGACATGATTGACTGTATCAAAGGCTTTTGATGGATCAAGTGCCACCATAACTGTTCTATCGCACGGCCCGTTCTTGTTGTTGTTGTAGCAGTTTTACATGTTCTGTTGTTTTTCTGACTAATCCGGTTCTTCTTCAATGTCCAGGTTTAGGAATTCTGCTACCTCTATGGGCTGTAGACATAGATCCTCTGGACGGAGTTGGGTAGGTTTGGCTGGGCAATTAAATAAGTGCAGCGTGTTGTGCGGGCCTGTATCGCACGCTGGGCAGGCGTTCCGCACATCCTCATCAATTCGTGCCCAATACGAATTGAGACGGACCCAAGCAGGTACTGCAACGAAAGCATATGATTATGCTGACGTAAGGGAAGAACCTTCGTCTCCTCATGTAAATGGTCCACCGGAGTGATGAGGAGGCACCCTGTTGCAGTTCTCAGGTCGGCATTCTGGCAGGTCGGAATACTTTTCCACTGCGTTGCACTTGTATTCGCCGACCACACTGGAGCCGCATAGCTAACCACAGACCGACCTATAATTATAAGAGGTCAACAAGGTTTCCTTATCCGCACCCCATGTGCTGCCGGCTAGCGCTTTGAGGACCTTGTTCCTACTTTTCATTTTATCGCAAATAGCTGTGGCTTGCGCGGAAGAGTTGAACATGCTATCGAATGTGACCCCAATGATTTTGGGGTAGTTGGTGGTCGGAATTATATGCCCCTCGACCTGCACATTCAGCTGTGTTCTCATCTCCGCAGTCCATGTGGTAAATAGTGTGGCCGTCGATTTAGTGGCGGATATTCTCATATTCCTCGCGTGGAAGAAGGCGGCAAGCTCCGCGAGATAGTTATTCACCCTGACACATATGTCATCAACTACAGGACCCGACGCCATGATCGTACAATCATCCGCATAAGTTACGATCTCGATGCCGTCTGGAGGGCGCGGAATTCCGGAAAGGTAGAGGTTAAACAGTTCCGGAGATATCACCCCACCTTGGGGGACTCCCTGTTTCACTCTACGAGGCTTGGACTTCTTATTCCGGAATTCCACGTACGACTGGCGTCCACACATATAGTTGACTATCCAACGTTTCAAACTTGGCCGGAGGATAGTGTTCTCAACATCCTCGAACAGCGTGGCATGGTTCACTGTATCAAAGGCCTTTGATAGGTCGCGAGCCACCACTACTGTTCTGTGACACGGCCTGTTCTAGTTGAGTCCTCGACTGATATGTGTGGATATGGCGTGCAATGCTGTTGTAGTGCTATGTAGTGGACGAAAACCGTGTTGATGGTTAGCAACTGAATAGCTTCCTCTGATACTGGGGAGGAGTAAGGCCTCGAGAGCCTTTGCTACTGGCGACAAAAGCGAAATTGGCCTGTATGATTCGCCTTTGCTGGCATCCTTGCCAGGCTTCAGTAGCGGGACCACCCTGCCCATTTTCCAGGCTTCGGGAACTATGTGGGTGGCTAACGACAAGTTAAGGACTTTGGTTAAATACTCAACTCCCGGCGTATCCAGTTGCTTCAACATTACCATTGATATTCCGTCCGGGCCCAACGCTTTAGATGACTTAGCGTTTCGGATGACATTCGCAACATCACCCATCGTAAACTGTGGAGGTACATCCTCGGCGGGAAGAGCTCTTATACGACGTAGTACTCTTCGCCTCGCCCTATCACTCTCGGGGTGCTCGACAAATTGGCGGTTAAAACAGCCAGCGCACCTCTTCGGATCAGTCACAGTTACGTCGTTAAATGTGACTGCTGTCCTATCATCCTTTTTTCCAGGGTTCGAGGGAGACTTTACCGTTACCCACAGTTTACTCAAATCGGTTCCAATGTTGCAATACTTCAGATGGTCTAGTGCGGCGTTCAGAGGTTATGAAATCGGGCGATCTGCTGATGAAGACGATTATCGGGAGATGGTCTGAGCCAAGAGAAATGACGGGTTGCCAAGTCACGTCATTTATCAGACCGGGTGACACGATGGTTAAATCTGGCGAACTGTGACACTCTCCTCTTATTCGGGTGGGGGCATCCTCGTTTACCGTGCAAAATGTGGAGCAGTCAATCTGCTCTGCCAGCGCTGATCCCCGCTGGTCATTACCTAGGACGGAATGCCACAACTCAGAGTGGGCATTGAAGTCCCCTAGTACCAGGCGGTTATTGCCTTGCAAAAGTGGGCTTATATTAGGCAAGTAACGCGGTTCACAGCTATTAACCGGCGGAACATACACATTAAGCACCTCTACATCGGCAGTACCACACTTGACTGCTACCCCCATACACTTCATGTACGGGTCAATAGAGACTAGCTCATGCGAGATAGGTCTGTATTGAACAGAATGGTGTAACAGGAACGCTAATCCCCCACCTCCACTTCTGGCGCGATCTTTCCTCAATACGTTGTAACCATTGCAAGGTTGTAAGCTACAATTTTCATTGAGCTTGGTTTCCTGCACCGCTGCGATCTTAATATTCCTCCGATTCATAAAATCCACTATCTCATCAATTTTACCTCGGAGTCCGTTGCAATTGAACTGCAAGAATGATGCATTGTCCGGAATTGGAACAGCAACATGTGGCGTTAAGTGCTTTTGTAAAGGTTGCTGGAGACTGCGGGGGAGTTCCATACTCCGACGACGACTCGGAAGTTGACGACGAGGTCGTGGACTCACTGGGGACTACGTTGGTACAACACGAAGCAACATAGTCCCTATCGCTATAGTCTCGCAACCGGGTTAAACCCAATCCCACGGCAGTGGGTTCTACGATACCGGATTGACCCGAAACAACAAGATTCCAGTTTCGGCCAGCGGCTGCCAACCCAGTATGTACATGTTTGTGTTTGTTTATTTTTCTGCATTGGGAGCAGCATATCCCGGAATGCTTGCTCCGGATTTTATTGGTCCGTGCCGGGATTGAGGAAAACCCCGGACCTTGGTTCTGCTCGGTTTGTCAGAACGTCATCCACCACAGATCTGTCTCGGTGCGATGTAATGGATGCAGAGAGTGGGTGCACTTCAAGAACTGTTCCGGATTAAGGCGTTTGCGAGACTACAGCGAAAGGGACTATGTTGCGACTTGCTGCAGTAACGTAGTCCCCAGCGAGTCCTCTTCTTCGTCGTCCTCGTCAGAGACGTCGTCGGAGTATGGCACTCCATCGCAGTCTCCAGAACAGCAACCAACACCGCAGCACCTAACGCCACATGTTGCTGTTCCAACTCCGGATTGTGCATCATTCTTGCAATTCAATTGCAACGGACTTCGAGGCAAAATAGATGAGATAGTGGAATTTATGAGTCGGAGGAATATTAAGATCGCAGCGGTGCAGGAAACCAAGCTGAATGAAAATTGCAGCCTACAACGTTGTTATGGTTACAACGTACTAAGGAAGGATCGCACCAGAAGTGGAGGTGGGGGATTAGCGTTCCTGTTACACCATTCTGTTCAGTACAGACCTATCTCGCTTGAGCTAGTCTCTAGTGACCCATACATGGAATGTATGGGGGTAGCAGTCAAGTGTGGAACTGCCGAGGTAGAGGTGCTTAATGTGTATATCCCGCCGATTAATAGCTGTGAACCACGTTATTTGCCTGATATTAGCCCATTATTGGTAGGCAATAACCGCCTGGTACTAGGGGATTTTAATGCCCACCATGAGTTGTGGCATTCCGTCCTAGGTAATGACCAGAGGGGATCAGCGCTGGCAGAGCAGATTGACTGCTCCACATTCTGCACGGTTAACGAGGATGCCCCCACCCGAATAAGAGGAGAGTGTCACAGTTCGCCAGATTTAACCATAGTGTCACCCGGTCTGATAAATGACGTGACTTGGCAACCCGTCATTTCTCTTGGCTCAGACCATCTCCCGATAATCGTCTCCATAAGCAGGTCGCCCGATTTCATAACCTCTGAACGCCGCACTTTCCTTAACCATGGGAAAGCTCACTGGCCAGAGTTCAGAGAATTCACCAACCGCCGCTTCAGAGAACTGCCCAACCCTTCTGATGTTCGGGTAGCAGAAAGGATTTTCCGAAACATCATCAGAGCTGCAGCCGCTCGCTATATACCTGCTGGTCGAATACCCGAGATAAGACCAAACTTCCCAGCAGAGGCAGCGGGATTAGCAAACGAGCGTGATGATCTCCGTCGTACCAACCCTACTGATCCTAGAATCAGTAAATTTAACCGACAATTTGTCGAGCACCCCGAGAGTGATAGGGCGAAGCGAAGAGTACTACGTCGTATCAGATCTCTTCCCGCCGAGGAGGAACCACCACAGTTTACGATGGGTGATGTTGCAAATGTCATCCGTAACGCTAAGTCATCCAAAGCGTTGGGCCCGGACGGAATCTCAATGGTAATGTTGAAGCAGCTGGATACGCCGGGAGTCGAGTACTTAACAAAAGTTCTCAATTTGTCGCTAGCCACCCACATAGTGCCCGAAACCTGGAAAATGGGCCGGGTGGTCCCGCTACTGAAGCCAGGCAAGGATGCCAGTAAAGGCGAATCGTACAGGCCGATTTCGCTTTTGTCGCCAGTAGCAAAGACTCTTGAGGCTTTACTCCTCCCCAGCATTAGAGGAAGCTATGCAGTTGCCAACCACCAGCATGGATTCCGTCCACAACATAGTACCACAACAGCATTACACGCCATTTCCACACATATTAGTAGAGGACTAAACCAGAACAGGCCGTGTGACAGAACAGTGTTGGTAGCCCTTGACCTATCAAAGGCATTTGATACGGTCAATCATGCCACACTGTTTGAGGACGTACAGAGAACTACCCTCCGGCCAAGTTTGAAACGTTGGATAATCAACTATATGTGTGGACGCCAGTCGTACGTGGAATTCCGGAACAAGAAGTCCAAAGCCCGTAGAGTGAAACAGGGAGTTCCCCAAGGTGGGGTGATATCTCCGGAACTGTTTAACCTCTACCTTTCCGGAATTCCTCGCCCTCCAGACGGCATTGAGATCGTAACGTATGCGGATGATTGTACGATCATGGCGTCGGGTCCAGTGGTCGATGACATATGCGAAAGGTTGAACCCCTATCTCGCGGAGCTTGCCGCATACTTCCACGCGAGGAATATGAAAATATCCGCCACGAAATCAACGGCCACACTCTTTACCACATGGTCTGCGGAGATGAGAACACAGCTGAATGTTCAGGTCGAGGGGAATTTAATACCGACCACGAACTACCCCAAGATTCTTGGGGTAACGTTCGACAGCATGTTCAAGTCGTCCGCGCAAGCCACAGCTATCTGCGACAAGATGAAAAGTAGGAACAAGGTCCTCAAGGCGCTAGCCGGCAGCTCTTGGGGTGCGGACAAAGAAACCTTGTTGACCTCTTATAACGCGATAGGTCGGTCTGTGGTCAACTATGCGGCTCCAGTGTGGTCTGCGAATACTAGTGCTACGCAGTGGAAGAATATCCAGACCTGACAGAACGCTGCCCTGAGAACTGCGACAGGGTGCCTCCTCATGACACCAGTGGACCATCTACATGAGGAGGCGAAAGTCCTTCCCTTACGTCAGCATAATCATATGCTTTCGTTGCAGTACCTGCTTGGGTGTTACCGTGAGAGCCATCCCAACCATCACATGGTGGATAACTCTCCCCCACCCAGGCGTGTCAGGAAGGACATACATGATCTAGAGAGGGAGGTCCAGCGCTACAAGAGAGAGCCTCTAGATCAAGAAGCCTATCAGGCAGGTCTGAGTGGCATTCACACCGATGCAGTCGCGGATGCTATTAGCAGTTATAAAGTGAATGCCGTCCTCGGAGTCCACCCCCCATCCATTGCAGCCGAAGAACGTCAGCTGCCTAGACAAACCAGGGTAGTTTTGGCGCAATTACGTTCAGGATGGTGTAGTCGCCTCAATTCGTATTGGGCACGAATTGATGAAGATGTGCGTGACGCCTGCCCGGCGTGTGATACAGGCCCGCACAATACGCTACACCTTTTTAATTGCTCAGCCAAACCTACCCAACTCACTCCAGAGGATCTCTGGCTACAGCCCGTTAAAGTAGCCGAATTTCTAAACCTGGAGCTGGAACCAGATTAGCAGAACACAAACACACACATGTACTACTGCTACAACAACAACAACAACAACAACCGGGTTAAACCGGAACAATTCCTAAAATGCACCCATCCTCTGCATCCATTACATCGCACCGAGACTGATCTATGGTGAATGGTGTTTTGGCAAACCGTACAAAGCCATAGTTCGGGGTTTTGCTCAAGCCCGGCACGGACCAAAAGAATCCGGAGCAAGCATTCCGGGATGTGCTGCTCCCAATACAGAAAAATAAACAAACACGAACATGTATACACTGGGTTGGCAGCTGCTGGCCGAAACTGGAGTGTTGTTGTTTCGGGTCAATCCGGTGTCGTAGAACCCGCTGCCGTGGGATTGGCCTGTTCTTCTTGAGACCTTGCTGACATGAGTGGAAATGGCGTGTAAAACTGTTGTTGTGCTGTGCAATTTTCGGAATTCGTTTTGATGATCAGCTACTGGGAAACACTCTCTTATGCAGGGGAGGAGTAAAGCCTCATGCGTCTTTGCTACTGGTGACCAAATTGATATCGGCCTGTATGAATCACTTTTGCTGGCATCCTTGCCTGGCTTCAGTAGCGGACCACCCTACCCATTTTCCAGGCATCGGGAACTACCAGGGTGGCTAACGACAGATTGGGGGGCTTTGTAAGGTACTCAACTCCTGGTTCATTAATTTGCTTTAACATCACCATAGAGATTCCGTCAGGACCAAGCGCTTTGGATGACTTTGCGCTTTTAATGGCATGTGCAACATCTTCCAACGTAAATTGTGGTGGTGCCTCCTCGGCTGGAAGGGATCGTACACGGCGTAGGATTCTTCTCTTAGCCCTGTCATGGGGACACGATGGATATGTCCGGTGAACTGTGGCAGCCTCCCCTTATTCTAGTGGGCGCGTTCTTATTTACTGTGCAAAACATGGAGCTATACATTTGCTCAGCCTCCGCCATGCCTCTCTGGTCACTACCTATGTCGGAATGCCATAATTCATAATGGGCATTGCAATCCCCTAGCACCTACCAGAAGTGAACTGATAAGGTAATTGCTAAGTTCGAACGGAACAACCCTCACTTACCGAGCTGTTCTCTAAACCAGAATCTTCTACCTCTCCTACAATCTGCTATCAGCAGTAGGGTAAACCAACCTGTGGTTCAACCCTCTGCTGAGGGCCCTGCGGAGGTCAGCAATTCCGCCGCCACTAACAAGACCACCACGGTCGTTGTTCACGAGGTGACGGCTAATGCTGACACTGCTGGGTCGAATCCACCTGCCAAAAAGCGCGGGAAAAATAAGGCCAAGAAACCGGAGCCCACTATAGCCGAAGCCCCTGCAGTTCCACCGGAGGCCGATACCTCTTCATGCCCAGCGTTGAAAAGGGGTCGGTCTACGGAAGAACCACACCCTGAGGCCAAGAAGGCATCCAAGGGCCCGTCTTCTCTGCCTTTGCCCACAACTTCCACTCCGTCCGCTAGCAAGCCGGTCGCGACTAAACCTCTCCCACCAGCCCCTTCAAGCTCTAAACCTGATAAGGTTCACAAGGGAGAGGTCAAATCACAAACGGCAGGCCAAACAGGACGGAAGAGCAAATACTCGCAAACCATCTACCCGGATAATCTTCGGGTAGCAATCATCGACAAGGCTGAACCGGAAGGTAAAATCAGCGACAGTCGATGGTTGCTATTCGAAGATCGTCTGAGGGAGCTTGTCTTCACGGGAGAGGGTGACCCACGAAGTATGCAGTTCGGCAGTGCAACCCTTTACAAAGGCGTGAAAGTAATGTGCTGCGAGAACCAGGAATCTAAGGATTACCTGGTCACCGCAGTATCTGGCTTTCGTGATCTCTGGCAGGGATGTGATCTGGCGGCTGTATCCTTAAAGGACATCCCCTGCCGTAAGGTATTGACAGCTTGGGTGCCACCACCATCCGTGGATCCGGCACGCATCCTGACAATACTGGGCAAGCAGAACCCCAACCTCAAAACGGACAACTGGCGTCTTGTCAGTTCAAACACTGAGGGAGGGGCCTTGTCATCAAGGTATCTATGGATACGGATGGCCAGGAATACCTTCAAGCTCGTGGGGGAAAACTGCATTTCGGCGCTGGATGGATCCGTTTCCGTCTAACGCCGTTGCATTAGGTGGAAGAAAACAGCAGCTACTTAGCATCATGCAGATTAATCTGCATCACTGCAAAGCAGCTGCTGCAGAACTCCTCCTATCCCTCTCGAAAGCTGAAGTAGACATAGCTCTGGTTCAGGAACCCTATATATACAATAATAGGGTAACTGGACTAGGGAGTGGGCAGTACGTCTCTTACGCGGTCTCCAATGGTGATAAGGTAAGGACGTGTATTGTTGCAAAAAAGAGTTTAAACCTTATCTTCCTTAGCAACATCAGTGGAGGAGACGTTACGGTAGCGAGATTGGAGTCTAAATCCGGGAGGGTTCACATTTTCATATCTCTATATCTACCGTACGAGCGACCTGACCCACCTGGACATGAGGTAGAGGAGCTGCTCGAAGATCTGGCTGACAAAGGGCATCTAATCATAGGTTGTGATGCCAACGCACACCACTTCCAATGGGGTAGCAACGATACCAACGTCTCAAAATTTGTAATAGGGGCAATGATGCAACATTCCAAATCAAAGACAGGTCATTGACCTCACCCTAACTAACAAGGATGAATCCCTAATACAAGACTGGAAAGTCTCTCCTGAGTGCTCGTTTTCAGATCACCGGAAGATAGTTTTCAAAGTCTTAGTAGATGGTATTCCTCAAAAACCACATAGGAATCCAAGAAAGGCACATTGGGACAAATTTACGGAGCTGGCTACACCCAGGCTTCACTGTTTCGACAACATGGTCTTAACCTCAACCCTCGATATAGACAACTCCGTAAATGCGATAACGAGTGCTTTGATTGATTGCTATGAAAAAGTCTGTTCGCTAACCTACCCAGGGAAGAAATGTCAACCAGTTTGGTGGTCAAAGCATTTAGTCAACTTAAGGAGGGACAGTAGACGACTTTATAATAGGGCCAACAAGACCAAACTACGTACTGACTGGGATGCCTATAAGGCATCCTTTAACAAGTACAACAGTGAGACCAAGAAGGCCAAGCGCACATCTTGGGTATATTTCACGGAGTCGATTGAAAGTGTCAACGATGCCTCCAGATTTCGTAAAGTCCTTTCGAAGGATCCTAAATCCATAGGAAGTATAAAACGGACTGACGGCACATGGACTGACTCTGGACTAGAGACTCTTAACCTGCTAGCCAACACACACTTCCCAGGCTGTATCGACGCTGCAAGCAATCGGCAAACCGATCAAGTGCATCGTGATCATACGGCTAGTGAACAAAACTTGGCTAACAGAATAGTAAGCATACCCAAAATCAAATGGGCAATAGATACATTCAAGCCTTTTAAATCTCCAGGACCAGATGGTATTATTCCCGCTATGATACAGCGTGTCTCAGCGTCATTATCCCCAATACTGGGGGAGATTTTCAAAGCTTGTCTGTGTCTATCCTACATTCCTGAAGCTTGGAGAGAAGTCACAGTTACTTATATCCCCAAAGCGGGGAAACCGAGTCACTCACTTCCCAAGGACTATAGACCAATAAGTCTCTCATCCTTTCTATTGAAAACTTTGGAAAGGCTGATAGACATAGAGATCAGATCTCTAGTACCCAAGCAATGCTCAACATGCCTATATGAAAGGTAAGTCTGTTGAAACAGCGCAACACGATGTCGTAGGGTATATAGAGAAGAACATGAATGGTTCCTTATTCACCTTGGCTGCGTTCCTCGATATTGAGGGAGCATTTAACAACGTCATGCTAGAACCCATTCATAATTCCTTATCAAAACTTAAAGTAGCCCAACTCCTCATAGACTGGATTGATACCATGCTTAGCAGCAGAATTATCAACTCGAGCATTGGGGAAATATCCGCCAGGAAATCGGTCACGAGGGGCACTCCGCAAGGGGGTGTCCTATCACCATTACTCTGGCTTTTGGTCATCAATAATATAATTAAAGCAAGGAGCTCTAGTCACCTTATCACGGTGGGCGCGTCGCAATGGACTAGGCGTGAACCCATCAAAGACAGAGCTCGTCCTTTTCACTAAAAGACGTAAATACCCTACATTTACACCACCGAAACTAGATGGAGTCAGTTTAAACCTTTCGCTAGAAGCCAAATACCTTGGCACTATCCTTGACCACCGACTAAGTTGGAAGAGGAACACCGAGGAACGAGCTAAGAGAGGCTTAAGTGCACTCTATTCCTGCAAGAATTCTATAGGCAAGAGCTGGGGCCTCAAACCGCACATCATCAAATGGATGTATGAGTCAATCGTTCGCCCCATTCTTACCTATGGATCTCTAGTATGGTGACATTCTTTGAAGAAGTTAACTTATCTACGACATATTAACAAAGTTCAACGGGCCGCATCCTTATTAATAACGGATGCCTTCAGGAGCACGCCTCAAGCAGCACTGGATACTCTACTGGGTCTAGGCCCACTGAATTTATATGTGGAGGAACAGGCATCCAGGAGTGCTCTTCGACTCAGAGAACTAGGTGAATGGCGCAGTCAACCCTTTAGACATTCTGCGATTCTAAGGCGTGTAAGGAATGTGGGAGAGACAGACTTTGCAAGTGACTATATTTCACCACGACTAAGCTTCTACCCACCTGACATACACATACCTGACAGAGACGCCTGGGCTCAAAACAACCCACCTTTCCGCGGCATAGCTGTCTATACCGACGGTTCAAAGATGGAGTGTGGAACGGGAGCTGGTGTCTTCTGTGATACTCTTAAAATTCGTGAATCCTACAAGCTTGGAAACAACTGTAGCGTTTTTCAGGCGGAAATCATTGCAGTCAAAAAGGCCATTGACCTGCTGGCCACGAGGAACATTGAAGTCAGTAGTCCGGTGACTATATATGTCGATAGTCAAGCGGCACTGAAGGCCTTGAGTTCCTTCACAATCAAGTCTAGGGCTGTTTTGAAGTGCAGGGAAGCCTTGGAAAACACTGGGTTGTCCATCAAGCTTTGTTGGGTTCCTGGACATTTTAACGTCCCAGGTAACGAGACTGCAGACGAACTGGCCAGATTAGGATCCGAATCAACTACAATTCAAGTAGACAACTCGGTTAAACCACCACTGTGCCATTTCCTGCAGGTTATTCACAAACACTACTCTGAGAAGATCCAACAAAAATGGCTGGATGAAATTGGTTGTACCATCCCCAAACGAATCTGGCCCACGCTCTCGGAGAAGAGAACAAGGTCGCTGATGTCATTGTCAAAACCTGATTTAAAACTCGTGGTGGGCATCATCACAGGTCACTGTAAGGTGAGGGCTATGACATCGAAATGGGACAGCGACGGCATTGACTACTGTAGGATCTGTCAAGATGAAGAAGAAATCGAGACAATCGAACACTTACTCTGCCACTGCCCAGTACTCATTAATGTGAGGTATAGGCTAGTGGGAGAACTAGTGTCACACGACTTGTCGTCTTTTTCTAACACTGACCCAGTAGTAATACTTCAACTAGCCAGAAGACTCAAGTGGCTAAAGACGACACGGCAAACTCCTCAGCCGTAGATTCTCACTCTACTACACTATCCCTTATCTTCATCTTTTTTATCAATCACTTTTTCTTCTATCTCTCAAAACTCTTTTCTAGGATGAACACAATGGACCTATAGGTCTCCGAGTGGAGCGGTTGCCATATGGCAATCGCGCGTCCCTTAACCTAACCTAACCTAGGCATATAACGTGGGGCACAGCTATTTAACGGCGGAATGTACACGTTGAGCTCCTCTACCTCGGCGGTTCCACACTTGACCGCTACCCCCATACATTCCATGTACGGGTCACTAGAGTCAAGCTCAGGCGTGATAGGTCTGTACTAGACAGATTGGTGCAATAGGAACGCTAATCATCCACCTCCACCCCTGGAGCGATCCTTCCTCAGTACGTTGTATCCATCACAACTTTGAAGCCTGCAGGTGGTACTCAACTTCATTTCCTGGATCACTGCGACCTTGATGTTCTTCCGACTCATGAAGTTTACGATTTCGTTAATCTTACCTCGTAGACCGTTACAATTGAACTGGAGAAATGACGCATTATCCGGAACTTGAACACCAATGTGTGGCGTCAATTGCTGCATAAATTGCTGTTGAGGAGATTGCGGTGGAGTCTCATATTGCGACGATGATAAGGACGCCAAAGATGAAGACTCACTGGGGTCTACATTGACGCATCAGGAAGCAATGTAGTCCCTTGCGCTGTACTCCTGTATCCGATTTAAGTCGGAACAATTCCGAAAATGCACCTACTCCATGTATCCGTTGCATCTCACCGAGACCGATCTGTGGTGGATGCGATTACGACAAACGGTGCAGAACCATGGTCCGGGGTTGGTCTCGATGCCGGCTCGGACAAAGAGAAAATGGAGCAAACATTCCGGGTAATGTTGCTCCCACATCAGAAATATGGACGAGAGATTTGTACCTTCGAGTCAATCCGGTACATAGAACCGGCCGCCGTGGGATTGGGGACTATGGTGGATTAGTTTGGTGGCAGTCTCTGGGCAGGCTTCCCTCAGTAAAAACATATACCAAGTCCAAAGAGTAGCATCTCTATTAATTACAGGTCCACTTAGAAGCACACCTCAGTGCCTTGTACACCCTCCACAACTCGAAACACTTAAGTCTATTTGTAGAGGGACAAGCAGCGAGATGTACACTAAGACTCAAGGAACTTGGCCAATGACGTAGTCAATTATTCGGAAATTCGTTCAAACTCAATAAAGACTGTAGTGTATTCCCGGCAGAAATCTTTGCTGTCAGTGAAGCCGTAGAATTGCTGATAAATCGAACAGTTGAACTGAACGGCCCTGTGACTATATATGTCAATAGTCAAGCGGCGCTAAAAATGCTAAATTCATCCACCATCAGATCTATGGTAGTTCTGAATTGGGCTTAATCACAGATCACTGTAATCTGTGAGGGCTATGACTTCTAACTGGGGGAGGCTGACGATACTGACTATCAATAATTCTCCAGCACGATAAACTCATCGTGGATACTCTTTATCTCTAAAACAACCTTTATTTCTGTCCATTTCTTTTCCTTTCACTCTAACTAGGATGAGAGGAGCGGTTGCTTAAGCAACTACGCGTCCTCTAACCTAACCTACTAAAAGTAAAATGCCAAAAATATAAATGGGAACATTTATTTAATATGATGAGCCATATTTTCAATACGTATGTGTTTCTTTCAACCATTATTTGGGTTATGGAGCTTGTACTGCATTTAGAATTCTTGGTTTTTTATGTTAATAGTACACAATCAACGAAAAATGTATACATACGTTCAGCTGGTTTTTCTTCATTTCCAATTTCTGTCGCAAATCCATTAAAGGTGACCTCGATGTACTATCCTCGTTTACATATGAGTTCTTACTTGTCTGGTCTTTCGATGCATCGTCCATTCCATTTGTGCTTTCATCGTCAACAGATTGTTTGCTGTTGTTGTACTGTGATCCACGCTTCTCACTTTCTAAGTCGCTTACATCACTAAGGTCTTCATGACTTAAATTCATTTCAGATGCACGATTATGGTGTTCTTCACTATTATTCCGACTGGGACTGGAAGACGTACTCGAACCCCTTGTGCTCCTCATTGGAGAAATAGACGATTGTTTATCGACACCCCTTTCACTTTCTCTGGGAGATCCTAAAGTCTGAGCGTTCTCAAACTTATTTCCTTCATCGTCTTCATTATCACTACTCGATGATGAGCACGAATCTGAATCTGATTTTGAGTTAGACCGTTGCGACCCACCATTCAAAGATCCCGAATGTCGGGACTGCCTACTTCTTGAGCTACTAGCAGGGCTTGCTGCAGACACGTTTAATTCGTTGACTATCTTTTTTTCGTCAGAGTTGTCAAGATGAAGCGATTGTTCAGAGTTTGAGGATGAATTGGTTGGGGAAGATCCCGGTTGTGAGTCCTCAGAGTCCATTACGATGGCTTCTAGGAAATTTCACCAATGTACCTGGTAATTATTAATAAGTATATATGAAGTTAAAAGTGTATTTCTAGAGTTAACTTTGTTAAAATGATTGATATTAAGTAGAATCCTTAAAATACATTCATTTGAATTCTAAGTACTTGTAGGACTTTTTTGCCAAAAAGCAATTTCATATCAGACAAATTAGGTTGAAAATTTTGACTTTTTTTCTCAAAAAAATTAACATTTACCTTTAATGTCCAAAATAACACTTACTTCATTTAAATTTTTCAAAAAGTTCACGCAAATATATATAAATCCAAAACAGAAAGTGTCAAGTTTTGAACATTTCATGAAAAGTCACATATTCTATAAAAAAAAGTAACATATTGATCATAGAAATCAATGAACAACCCCCGTTTTGATCCATAATTAAGTGCAGGTATCGAGCGGCAAATCGGGTGTCAATGTTTAAAAATTACAAAACCATGCATGGTACGGTACCTTGGTGCCCCTATTCTGTCAAAACATATACACAGTTTGTATATTTGAATAAAAAATAATATAATAAAAAAAAGAAAATTTAGAGACAACAGAAATGCATATTTCCCACGTTAACTTGCAACAAAATGTATAATTTTGGGATAAAGCAATATTGTCCCTCTATCTTAAATTCAATTTTGGGGCGAAACTCCAATATTCCTTTCATGTTTTGTGGGTTTTCCGCAATAGGAAAAACACAATTTTTGTTAATATATGCTCTGTTCCACAACCTTTCCGAATCTGCTAGTGTTGCAATTTTCTTCGATATCATATAGGGAAAAACATTTTTACATTCTTGCAGTTCCGGAAAAGGCCAATAGTTGTCATTTAACAATATATTGAAAATTTTTGGTTTTGTTTTCATTTTTGTATATATGACATTACCATAACAAATTTCTAGGTGGTTGTTGTCGAATTGCGTTTGCTGTTTTCTTTTGCGTATATCTTCTAAAAATTCTTTCATGAAACAATTATAGATTTAATTAAGTCATTCATAAAAATAGACATTAAGAAAATCTTACAATTTAGTTTTTCTTAAAACACAATTCGCCTAATACTAATATGTTCCCGTTCGATTTTCTTTTATGCCGCACTTCATCAACAGTAAAATATATAGAAAGTGAGCAAATCACAACCAACTATGATTTATAACACGTCGTGAACGTTGATCAAATCAAAGTTTCACAAGACGTATTTTTTATGTGACAATACAATGGACCAAATTATATAATTTTAAGCTTTTTCAATTTCGTTTAATGAAGTTTGTTTTCATAATCGGAAAGGAAGAAGAATTATATTTTCAAATGGAATAACGTTGGCGTTTTATTGCATGAACAACGACACACACACTGAAGCCGAGGAAATCGACAAAGCAATAAGTGGCGAGTACGTGTTACGCGAGTACGTGTTACGTGGTGCAGTTCTCAGACTGCAAATTCAAACAACTGTTTTAGGCAATGCAGAAAAACAACCCAAAGGCACATTCATCTGCAAGAAAATGTAACTGTTTTTGAAAATTAATATTGTCAGTAAGCGAAGAGATACAATTGCACATAGTGTTTGGTTTGCTCAACACGAGCATACGAGAACATGTACGACGAAGACACGTAAATATTTTGGAAGACATTTTGTCTGTACGAAGAGAAGCAGAATTAATGATGTCAAAAAGGAAACAAAAGAAGAAAAGCAGAAGAGTGAAACAAAATCTGACCTGTTGCAATTTCTGCCGCTCAACCGGATATAGTGTTGATGGGTGAATGAAGCCCAAGAAAAGAAGTGAGCGAAAATAACAACAGCACTTACAGCAAAAATAACATCCGCAAATACCAGCTCAAATGTGCGTAGCGTTCGGCAGAGAAAATCAGCAGTTGTCTGTTATGGATGTGGTGCACCTGGAATATAAAGACACTTCATGCTGCAACAACAACAAACGCAGCCTCAACAGCTTTCATTTAATACGATTATCACGTGGACGAACTTGGTCAGTTGGGATATGACGTCTTTGATATTGGTGGTGTAAAAAAGCAGTGCAGCTTGAACAAAAGGAATATTCTTAGAAAAAATGAGGCAGTTTCCAGAATGTTTAAGCAGGTGTTAGTTTGGCAAATGGGTCATCCACACTTGAATATACAGTACGATGTTGGTACTTGAAGGATAAACCCGTTGCCCGATATTCGTTCACCAACCCATCAGATATCCGCCGTTCGCGGAAGCATAGCTGAGTGCTACTCATCGGCTTACTCAAAGTGTGAAGAGTCTTAATTACCTTATAAGAGGACAACATATGCCTAATACAGAAAAAAGCAACATTAAGAACCATAACGCATAACTCGTATTGGCAATGTTTTAACGAAAGCTGGAATTTTGTGTGGGATTGTTCCGGAATGGTATTTCGAACGAAAAATTGAAAATTCTTAGTGGAAAACTCAGAGAATTCCGAAAAGCGATCATTTGCATGTCATCGCATGGCTTGAATTAGACTATTCTAATTCTAAAACTTGGCAAAATTTAGGATTATTATGAAATTTATGCGTAAATTTCGCATGAAGAAGTGCCACCCGACATATTGTTTTATACGCTGTCTTAGATTATGTGAAGGGGTACGGTCCAATGATGCTAACAGACCTTAAACTACAACAAACTGTGGCTCATATGTTACGAGCAATGTAACATATGATGATGATGAAGAATCTTGTTCGAAATTGATCAGCATGTTTCTTTTAATGATATTTATGCGACTGACTTGATGTATGAAATTCTTTTGCGTATATTAAGTTTCCTGTCCTCCTTCGGAGAGCATAGCTGATTGCTATCGGTCTTGTCCACAGGTTGTGTATGATGGAACGCCCAATAGATATATTGGGTAGCTGCGAGTTAAATAAGTAGTCGCGGACAGCTCGACCAAATATTCGAGTGCCCGTGATACTTGGTCTCGACGAGACTAACTACTGGTGATACGTAAACCTACCCATCAGCGTTCCTCGTTTTGAAGTCAAAGTACCGACTGATACCTGATCGGCTCAGAGGCTTAGTTGACAAGTCCTTACCATCGTCTCCACCACGTCTGAATAACATATTTAGAAAAAATAAAATAAAAAACACAAAAATCACAACAACCCAATTGCTTCTGGAACAACCTCGGACCAGTCAAAGGACATGATTTTAAACTCGGGAGGAAAGGACGCGATTATAACGTACATGGACGTTATCTGCGAACGTATGCACTAGCTGAGTGAACATTTGTCTGCCCTTTTAGAGAAACCCAAAACATTGAGACTCAGTCAGAAAGAGTTGAGATGCCTCAAAAATTCGTAGGGAACACTCTCCCTGAGACCCCAGCTGCGAATTTCCGTCGGTTAATACCAATGATTCTGTCCTATATCACCAAGACACCATCGAAGTATGAGCTGGTGAAGACTCTGCCAACAACCCTACCACAGACGAAGGCGTTCACCCGAAAGAGGCTAAAGCAAATAGGGCCTATAAGAGGTCGGTCAAATACGTAAAACTTTATCAGCTGAGACCCCGCCCCGCACAAATCACGGAGGAAACATCTCGGTGGCGAGATTAAAACAAACTCCGGGAGGGTCCTCCTCTTCACCTCCCTTTACCTGTCCTATGAAAGACCCGAAAGAGCTACATCGCTGTTTATCACAGTTGTATTCAGATACACATTAATCTGTATCACTGCAAAGTGGCTGCTGCCGAAGTAAAGATAAAGTAAACATAGCCCTAGTCCAGGAACCCCATATCTACAAAAATAAGGTGACTGGGCTAGGGAGTGGGCAGAACGTCTCTTACGCCAGCTCCAATGGTGATAAGGTAGGGACGTGCATTGTCGATAAAAGGAAATGAAAGTTATTTCAGCGGAGGAAACATCTCGGTGGCGAGATTAAAACAAACTCTGGGAGGCTCCTCATCTTCACATCACTTTACCTGTCGTATGAAAGACCCGAAAGAGCTACATCGCTGTTTATCACAGTTGCATTCAGATACAGATTTCAGTCTGCCCTAGCCACCCTGTTTTGCTTAAATCTTCACGTATAGGAACAAACAGGCGTGCGCTTCGACCTGGAGAACTACAGACAAACAGGCGTGCGTTTCGACTTGGATAACTAAAACAATGACGCAGTCAATCCTATGGGCATTCTGCAATCATAGGCCGTGTAGAAATCGTAAGAGGAGAAGTCAATACAAGTGACTACATATTACCACGGTTGGACTTTGATCAACCTGAAATATACAAAAATGAAAGACCCGTGAAAAATACCATACAACTGTGTTGTGTTCCAGGTTATCACAATATACCAAGTAATGAGTAATGTGTTAATTCGTCAGCCCCGTTATTTGAGCCGAGAATTAAGAAAAAGAGAATTGTTGCGGTCATTATTTGTTGACTTTTAGCATTTGGTTCCTTGGTTGGGGTCCTAGAACTGGTCTTGCGCTTCGTTTCCAAGACATAACGGTCCATACTTGAAGGAACTTGAAGCGATACTTTCTTGTTGTGAATTTTCATCGTTTGGCGTGTTTACATTATTTTGTTTATTCGACATTTCAATTGTTTCATTTGGAGTAGTCTCACTTGAATAATTGTTGCTATGGGAAACAAGGGCTCAGAGAACGATTAGAAAATGCTCTTTCTCACAGCTATTCACGGCGATTATTTGATTGTTTTCAAGTTATCGCGAGTGATAAAATTCTGATCATCGTACAAGTATTTACAATATCTCACGAGCCTAAGCACTGTACAAAAAACTGGCAAACGATAAAATTCCGATGCAAGAGTGTTCGGTTCGATCTTTCTCTTAAATTTAACAGTCATGTAATAACAATGGTAAATAAAGCAAATGGTGTTTTAGGTTTTAAAACGATGGGCCAAAGAAATTTCTGATCCATATATAACAAAACATTTATTTATTTACGTAGTTGACCTATATTAGAATATGGTTCCGTTGTATTGGATCCTCAATATTCAATATACTCCCATAAAATAGAATCAGTGCAAAAACAATTTCTGCTTTTTGTTTTGAGAGATTAAGACTTAAGTAGTGATTTCGTTCTGTTTTCTTAAACTAATAGGTTAAAGTTAATCCGATTGCCTGCAATAAAAAGCAGACGCATTATGTTGAAGTTATTGAAAGATTCAGATGTCCTAATCTCATCTATTACAATTAATGTTCCTTTTATATCTAGTAGATGCTATCAATTATGATACACCGATTTTCACCGCACGAATTATTCAATGAGTATGATATGTGTTAATTTTAGTAAAATATGTGTTGATTTTTAATCAGTTTACTCTGGTGTTGATTTTAGTATAAGTTTAGGAATTATAAAATCTAGAATAATTTTATTTTTACACGACTAATAGATGTCAAGTTTTATTATTTTGTTAACTAGCTGATAAAGTAGATTCGATTTTATATTTCATGATGCGGATCGTGATGAGTACGCGATCGCTACGAAAAGGTAGGTCAGCCTCTCGGTTGGTCGTGAGTCGTGGGAACGTTCACTTAATAAAAAATGGGAACGTCTGTCCAGCATATGACACAAGATGCATCTTTATAGCTGCATCTTAACCTATCCAATTCACTCTAGCAGATATTGGGTTACAGCCTATCAGAGTAGCTAAATTTCTAAATCGAAATGAATTTACATAACTACTACAACAAATTAAGCATTCCACTAGAATCGGCACGGAAAACGTTCCAACTATTTTTGTATGCAGACAACGACAAAAAGGCAAAGTCTCCACTTGGATTAACCGTAATAATTGAACAATCACAATAAATTTAGCGAATGTTTATTGTAAGTGGTCAATTATCACGGTTAACCCAGATAAAAATTATGTATATGCACTAGGCTGGAGCAATATTTGAAACTTTCACTGAATTCCAAATGCAATTGTCCTGGGCTACAATTTCTCTGAACATATTACTTAAGAAAAATTTTTGTTCTCATGGTCAAAATGAAAAAAAAATTTTTTTTTTTGATATTATCAAAACCTTCGAGATTTTCAATCCCATATGGGGGAAAAAATTGAAGCCAAGACGATAGTTAATAACTCTCTAAAACATTGCAAAGCCATTTGAATGTTCATTCTGGCAGTTCTTGTCTTGTGAAGGTACACATTTTCATTAAAATATTGATAAATTCCAATGTGCACTTGTTCATGTTTTGTTAATAATTTTTTCTATTTTTTATGCTAAATGTTTTATTTTTTTGAAATTCTAATTTATTGTATTTTTCATTCGAAAATTGCCTATCTTTTCCAGATTCCATATAAGACGCTTTTTTTGCTCTTTAGATACAGTTGTCATTATACTTTCACGTATATTTTACTTTATGCGATATGGAGGGCTCACTGCTATACCGAACCAAGTCATGAAAAATAAAAAAAAAACCGAAACTAGTGCCAATGTCCCCGCATGTGGCAACTCTATTTACTCTGCAAAGCACAATGTCAAAAAGTGTTTCGTTCCAAAGATAACGGTAAAAAACCTAAGTCGACGACTGTCCTTTTCGTTTTTATTCAAAGCAAAAATGAACCAAGTCAGTGTGTTTCACTTTGAATTAGTACTATTAGTGAGCAAGTGTATATTGCCGTTCAGTTTTCAGCAATATTAAAAAAAAAAAACAAGTTAAAAAGTATCAGTCGGTTTTGCCGACAGATGTATACCCTCAGCCTTAGTACGTGGAGGGTATAGTATGGAGGGCATATTAAGTTGGTCATTCCGTGTGTAGCACCACGAAATATATATTTTAGACTCTACAAGTATATATATTCTTGATCAGCATAAAATTCATTGTCGGTTTTGCGATGTCCGCCAACATGTGGAATTCACTCTAAATTCCGAACCAACTGAAGTAGGTTGATAAAATCTTACTCAGATGTGTGTTTGGTCTACAGGGCGTTTGGTATTGAAAATGATCGGTATTTTGATGACTCGTATTTCGTATTCAGGATTTTGATGTTTTTGCGATATTATTTACCGGATATTTTCCAGTTTCCCATTTAAATATTGTGATGAACTATGACAAATCTTGTCTGTGCAGGTCCACATTTTCGTATAGACCCCAATATTTAATTTATTCGGTAATTTTATAATTTTTAAAAGTATTTTCCAACGTTTTTAAAAGATGAATAATCCCGGCAAAGTGGAAGCACAATGTGCGTAAGCTTCGCTGCAACAGTGAAAAAGCATACACAAATCAGAAGTGTCTTACGCTAAAACATTTATACCTAATTGTGATTGTGGATGCAAAATGAAATCTAACAGCCAGGTGAATGAATCTGACAGAGAATTATTTTTCAAGTCATTTTGGAAACTTGCAGATTGTGCAAAATAAAATGTATTTTTATTATAAACTATTCAGCACGAAATTTTCTTCGTCGAGTTTGTGATGAACTTGACATGAAAATAAATTTCGATGAAGATGAAAATACAAATTTAATTTGGAACTTCTTTTAAAAGCAGCACAGCTAGCTCGAGACTCACTGAATACAGAAGTACCATCTGATGAACACTATATCCGTACTTTCGACCTTCAAAAAGCATTGCCTTTTCCAAAGCTATCAACATCAGTTGCTTATTACAAGCGGAACATCAACTATATTTAGTCATATAGCGAACACTTTATTATATTTCTTTGACTTGGTTCGCTTTAGCTGTGAAACATTCAAATTTTGTTCAGAGTAATAATGAACCAAAGTAGATTTTTTTGTTTTGAATATTTTTTTAGTAATATATTTAAATATTTTTTTTTTTTTTTAATTTTTATTATTAGTTAATTTTGAATATAGATTTTTACATTTTCTTTTAGTATACTGAAATATTCCTTCCAGAAATTAATTGCAGTGCATTTACTTTACCTCTAAATATCTTAGTTCGGTATAGCTGTGAGCCCTTCATATATGAATTATTCTACGGGATTTACGATGTTACGTTAGTTGTCTTGTAAATATTTCGAATTTTCGAATTTTCGAATTGTAATAAAATGAGAGAAAATGAAAACGAAGGTGTTTATAGGTAATATGTTCAAAGCAATTGTAGATCAAGACAATATTTAAAACCTTGGGACCCTCAATATGCTTTCTATTCCGATAAAATCGAATCCGTACAGAAGCAATTCCTGCTTTTTGCTATATAAGGTTTAAATTGGAACAATCATTTTGTTTTGCCCTCTTATACCCTGTCAGTAAAATGAGTGTTGATTTTAGGTATTTATATTCTAATGTAGATTTTGGTTTAGAAATAGATCAGGGCTAGGCAGAGAACCTCAAAAAATTTTTGTGATTGTGTGTTTTTCGAAATATCAAAATATTGCAAGTGTGTTTTGCCTCTCTTTACACAGTGATAAATAATTTGTTATCTTTAAATTTTCTGTTTTAAATTTTCTGTTTTCAAAACAACTCCAACTTTTATAATTTATTGTTTAAGTTTGCTTTGTTTTTAACTACAATTTGTAATCGGAATCCGTTGGTAGAAATTCGGAACTATATTTACACAATTGTTTCAATTATAATTCATTACAAAAGAAATAAGATTATATAAATGACATTCAAAAATATATATAAGATGACATTTTCAGAAATTTTATATATTTTTGATGAAATTTGTGATTGATAATTTCGGACATAACATGATGACCATCTAAGTTGAACCTTTAAAAAGTAATACCGATTACCACAGGCTGATATACAGACATACGCAAATAGCCGCAGAATTTTACTCAGATCAAAAACTCATACCCTGTGTTGGGTCCTAAAATATTATTTCTATGAATTACAAACGGAATGACAAATTGACTAAGAACGTACATATCATTTTATACAAAGACATAGAAGTGTAAAGATGGGACAAGACAGAGTCAAGATATGGCAATCCTGTGAAAATACCTCTGTTGTTATGATATCGTAATAGTTAGAAATGTTAAGCGATTTAAACCACTTAGGCAATGTGCAATTAATTGGGAAAGTCTATGGAAAAGAATTTTAAAACCCAACTTTCGGATTTTTCAAAATTTTATTTGTCATTTTTTTTATAAATATTTTTTTTATATTAACATGGTTCTGTCATTAGCTGTTATTCTAGATAGTATAGACACAAACCATTTGCTCAGAATGCATTTTGTCTACTCTTTACCATTTTAGGTCTTTGTTTTATAGATATCAAGGGATAAAAAAGGTCCACTAATTTTAAAGGACAAAAAATTTGTCGATCAATATGAAATGAATTTCTATTCCTAACATGTGAATTCGTATAAAAATTCTATCAAATAGAATTCAATTAGAAAAATTTTAACTGTTGTAATTTTTTCGGAAATATTTGTTTAAAATTTTTAGTAAGATATATTTATGTGCTCCAATATTTCTTACAGTGTATTCATAAAAATATCCGACAGCGCCTTCCTCATCAACTGCTCGAACAAAACTAAATCTTCTCCCAAAACCATTTTGACAGAAAATTCAAAACAATTTATTTTTTACAATTGTGTTGGTGAACACAGAGACATCCCATGGGATACTGCTCTTTGCCTAGCCCTGATATAGATACAATAAAATCTAATATAATTCTGTGCATGTTTTCCAAAACAAATTAAATATGAGAAAAAGGGCTTAAAATGCTAACGCCAAATTAGCAATAGCAAAAAAGGTTGCCCTTCAATGAGCTACACCATCAAATAGCTACACATTCCAAAAAAATTAGCCGATAGAGCTATTGCATCTTGAAATCGTCAGCTAACACAAAATAGCAGTGAGCGGCTGAAACTAAAAGGAAATTAGCCCTTACATTAAAAAAGCTAAGCACCAAAAAAGCTGCACGGCTGCTGCTGATTAGCTCGGTTTTTTGTCAAAAAAAAAAAAATATTCATTTTTGAGTACAACAATTTCACATCGCATGAAATGCGATAAAAATGCTATTTTATAATTTGATATTTCCATGTATAGACAATGCGCAAATATTGTCAAATTATGTCTATTTTCGATCTATACGATATTATTCAACAAATTCAGATGAAAAAAACAAGTTAAAATTCAAAAATAAACTTCGATTAGCTGTTGACTTCAAATAAATATGTATTCAAATAAATAACGTCCGGAAGAGCTAAGTCTGAAAATTTTGGACAAATGTGAAGAATTTGTTCATTGCTTTCTCTGAATTGCCACATGGTAGTAATGTAAATAAGGAACACTAACTTAAAGTTATGCACCGTTTGCGTCGCGCAAACCCAATTCTTCAAAAACGCACAGAATTCTTAAAAATCCAACCATCGATTTTTCACCTTGCTCACACATCGATGCTTGTTATCTTAGCTCACCCCCGTTTTTACCGGACTTTTTCCCCTTTCAAAAACTAACTAAACTGAAAAAAAAAAGAAAATCAAAACAGGAGCTGTTAGCCATACCCAAAACCGCTTTTGAGAAGTGTTTCGAGAATTGGAAACAACTAAAATTATTTTTTATCAGGCCTCGTATATATTCCTGTTGAACTATAAAATAATATATTGTATTCTATGGAATGCATAATGTGTTCTGGAGCCAAACACGTATTACACGTATTGTCGTCATATATTACCGGGTTGCTTCCAGATGTTAAAAGAAGACAGCGCTCATATTTAATTACATGCATTTACATGCATTTCTAAAATTGCTAAAACATTTTTTTTTGTCGCAGCTTCATAACAACAGCTGTTGTAGCAGCTCCTACTGCTGTCTCCGTTCTGATTCATCTCAATCGAATTCAGCTTCTAATTCCAGTCTCAAGAAGGACGTGACATTGGGTTGTTGTTTCGAGTCAATCCGGTATTGTAGAACCCGCTGACGAGGGATTGACTGATCCATGTGGTGAAAAGTGTGGCCGTCAATTTAATGGTGGATATTTTAACCGATCGCAAAAGCTAACAACATTGGGTTATTGCATACGTTATTATTTATACGCCATCTGGAGTGCGTGAAATGTCAGAAAGTTGGAGGTTAAACAGTTCTTGAGATATCACCACACCTTGGTGAAGTCCTTCTTTCAACCTACGGATGTTCGCCTTCTTGTTTCTGAATTCTACGTACGACTGGTGTCCATGTAGTAAACTACATGGCTATCGAAAGTGATCCCTAGACCTTGGGGTAGTTGGTGGCCGGAATTACAACTCCATCGACCTTCACATTTAAAGATAGCCTCATCTCCGCAGTCCGTGTGGTGAAAAGTGTGTCCCTCGATTTAGTGGAGGATATCTTCATATTCCTCGCAGTGAAAAGCGGTTAGATCAACTAAGTGGGCATTTAACCGATCGCATATATCATATATTACACAATTTAATATCAAAACAGCTGAGTTCCCTGAGCTAAACAAGAGGAATGAAACCACCGCTCCTAATTACAATCTCCCCTCACAGAATATGCAATACTTATATTCTGATACTTTGAGAAATGACTCACCCAACTATAAAAATTCAAATATAGAATCATCTATCGAAAAACTAATCGTCACCATGAATTCTTTTATGACAAGTATGCAAAGCATGATGCAAGATATTGTGAGAAATCAATCTATGATTATGCAAATAGTTTTAAAACAAAAATAGATAAAATTCGAATCTGTTTTTGGAACGCAAACGGCTTAAGCCAACATAAACACGAGGTCAAAAACTTTATTCACTCACTCAACATACACATTTTACTGGTATCTGAAACTCATTTCACTTCTAGAAACTGTTTTAGAATAAACGCCAACTCCTACTATTCGGAGGACACGATAGACTGCGCAGACGTGACACTCATTCTATCATATAGTTTATTTTTTTGTCTGACGCTCTCATTATTTTCAGCTCTTGTCTGGCCAATTGAACGTCGCCCACTTTTATACTTCTACAGGTAGTAGTATGCTAAATTGGAAGCTGCTTCTGTGAAGAAATCGAAAAGACTATTACTGTAGTCCGCGGGATGATTAGATATAACTGTATCTAAATAAAGCAACATTATATCCGTAAGACTATTTCTGTAGTCCGCGATTCACTTAGATATATCTGTATCTAAACTAATCTTAACTACCTATTCAATCAATTCACGGATATAACTGTATCCACAAGCCCACAAAATAACACACATCTATATTATAAAAAAAAACAATAATAATTAAAGCATGAATAAAATATGGGGTGATTGTATTGACAACCTCCCTATAAAAATATTAGTATATAAGATATGAAACCTTATTGTTATTTTCATTAAATATATGAAAGATTCAATAAATTAAACAATAAAAATATATATATATATGTTGGGGCCGGACATGTGTGGAAACAGCGTGTAAAGCTGTTGTTGTGCTGTGCAATTTTCGGATTCCGTGTTTATGATCAGCTACTGGGGAAACACTCTCTTATGCTGGGGAGGAGTAAAGCCTCAAGCGTCTTTGCTACTGATGACAAAAGTGATATCGGCCTGAATGAATCACTTTTGTTGGCATTCTTGCCTGGCTTCAGTAGCCGGACCACCCTGCCCATTTTCCAGGCATCGGGAACTATAAGGGTTGAGGAGTTTGATAAGATACCCGACTCCTGGTTCATCCAGTTGCTTCAACATCACCATATAGATTCCGTTAGGACCAAGCGCATTGGATGACTTTGCGCTTCTGATGGCAAGTGCAACATCTTCCAACGTAAATTGTGGTGGTACCTTATCGGCTGGAAGAGATCGTACACCTAGGATTCTTCTCTTAGCCCTGTCACTCTCGGTGTGCTCTATGAATTGCCGGTTGAAATAACACGTGCACCTCTTCGGATCTGTCACTTCTACGCCGTTAAATGAGACATATGTCCGACCATCCTTTTTTCCAGGGTTCGAGAACGATTTAACCGTTGCCCACAATTTACTCGATCCGGTACTGATGTTGCAATGCTTCAGCCACTTTTCCGCTTATGATCACCGACTAACCTGTTTACCTCGAGAGAAAATTCCCTGACTCTGGGGTTTTTAGGGTTAGTACGGCGAAACTCATCTCGCTCATTTGCTAATTCCGCTGCCTCTGCTGGAAATTTGGTCTTATTTCAGGTATTCGACCAACGGGTATATAGCGAGCGATTGCAGCTTTGACAATGTCTCGGAAACACCTATATGCTACCTGAACATCAGATGGATTGGGCAGTTCTCTGAAGCGGCGATTGGTATATTCTCTGATTTCTTGCCAGTTGGCTTTCCCATGGTTAAGAAAATTTCGGCGTTCAAAGTCTATGAAATCGTGTAGTCTGTTGATGGCGACAATAATGGGGGAGGTGGTCTGAGCCTAGCGAAATGACTGATTGCCACGTTAAGTCATTCGTCAGACCTGGGAACACGATGGAAAAGTCCGACGAACTGTGGCTCAGGCGAGATATGCCTCCACTGGACAGGGTGGTGCAATAGGAAAGCTAATTCTCCACCTCTGCTGCGATCCTTTTTTCAATACGTTGTATCCATCACAACTTTGAAGCCTGCAGTTGGTACTCAGCTTCGTTTTCTGGATCGCTGCGAACTTGATTTTCTTCCGGCTCATGAAGCTCACAATTTCGTTGATCTTACCTCGGAAACCATCGCAGTTGAATTGGAGAAACGATGCATTCTCCAGAACTTGAACAGCAATATGTGGCGTCTACTCCTGCACGACTTGCTGTTGTGGAGATTGCGGGGGAGTATCATACTCCGAGGACGTTGTGGACTCACTGGGGTCTACATTGGCGCAGCAGGAAGCAATGTAATCCCTAACGCTATACTCCTGTATTCGGCTTAAGCCGGAGCAATTCCGGAAATGCACCCACTCCATGCATCCGTTGCATCTTACCGAGACCGGTCTGTGGTGGATGCGATTACGACAATCGGATCAGAACTATGATCCGTGGTTGGTCTTGATCCCGGCTCGGACCAGGAGAATAAGGGTAATGTTGCTCCATCAGAAAAATGGAAGAACACGAACATGTATTTGCTGGGTTGGCGGCCCCTGGTCGGAGATTTGTACCTCCGAGTCAATCCGGTACATAGATCCGACCGCCGTGGGATTAGCCTGTTCTGGTTGAGGAGTTTGGTGAGATACTCAACTCCTGGTTTATCCATTTGCTTCAACATCACAATAGAGACACCGTCAGGACTAAGCGCTTTAGTTGATTTTGCGCTTCTGATGACTTGTGTAAGATCTTCCAAAGTAAATTGTTGTGGTACCTCCACGGCTGGGAGAGATCGTATACGGCGTAGGATCCTTCTCTTAGCCCTGGCACTCTCGGGGAGTTCTATACATTGCCGGTTGAAAGAACACGCGCACATATGCCACTTCTACGCCGTTAAATGAGACAATTGCCCGATCATCCTTTCTTCCAGAGTTAGAGAGCACTTAACCATTGCCCACAATTTACTAGATCCGGTACTGATGATGCAATGATTCAGATGTTCTAGCCACTTTTTCCGCTGTGGCAGTCTTCCCTTATTCTGATGGGTACGTCCTCATTCACTGTGCAAAACTTAGAGTTATCAATTTGGTCAGCCAGCGCCATGCTCCTCTGGTCGTTGCCTAGGACGGAATGCCATAATTCATGATGGTCATTGAAATCTCCTAGCATCAGACAGTTATTGTCCACCGAAAGTGAACTGATATTGGGTATATAACGCGGGGCAAATTTGACCATACTCCCATACATTATATGCAGGGGTCACTAGAGTCAAGCTCAGGCCAGATAGGTCTGTATTAAACAGAGTAGTACAATAGCGTTCCTATCCTCCATCTCCACCCACATCTGGTGCGACCCTTCCTTAATACGTTGTATCCATCACAACTTTGAAGCTTGCAGGTGATACTTAGCTTCGTTTCCTGGATCACTGCGACCTTAATTGGAGATTGCGGACGACGACGTGGTCGACGAAGATGAGGACTCACTGGGGTCTACATTGGCGCGGCACTAAGCAATGTAGTCCCTATTGAAATGTACTCACTCCATGCATTCGTTGCATCTCACAGAGACGGAACTGTAGTGAATGCGTTTATGATTAACGGAGCAGAACAATGGTCCGGGGGTTGGCTCGATCCCGGCTCGTAATTAAACATAAGCGTTTCAGAGCGTTTCATTTGTTCAGTAACACGAGTTGATCCAACACATGAATTGAGGTGAGCCATCACAACTGTGATTTCTTCTTTCAACCGAGTTTGTTCAGCATCATTATTTATTCAACCTTCAATCAAGCCGTTCCATCAGTTTATTTTAACTTTTAAAATAGAAAAAAAATCTGATAGTGCAACCGAAAGTGTTGCAAGTGAAAACTACACATTGTCAGTGTAACGAAAAGGTCGAAGTTTTGTGTGAAAAATATTGAATTGATTGTAAAATCAAAAAAAAAAAATATTGTTTATTAAATACCATTGATGTGTTTCCTTATTCTTTCATATAATTATTAAAAATATTCGATCTCTTGTGTTTTACTCTAATTAAATCACTCACTTTGCATTGAAGAATCGAACCGATCATACATATCATAAATGATCGTCCAGTTAAATTAGTTCGTAAATAAATCAGTCATGTGAGCTGTTTAATTACAAAACACAGAGCTTGGATCTATTTATGTTTACTCACAACTTTTTCGTGTCGCTTGAGCAACTCGATAAACATGTTAGATCTGACCTGCTGATTGAGTTTGATTGATCTGGTTCGCACCTTATTTAATTTTTTAGGTTTTTTTTTTTAAATCGCTCAAATATGTTGTGCTAAGGAAGTATTCCCTTTTTCTTTTCGATATCACGTTTATGTTTCGCCATTCTTGTGTTGAGTGCTCTTTTTGTAGATATACAGGGTGAGATAAAAAACTGCAACCAACTTCAGACTGCTGTCATTTCTAAACCACTCGTCCGACAGTTGTTAAAATTATTCTAGTGACAGCTCATTATATTGTTTACAAGGGTACAAAAGCATTTTGGTGAGAATTTTCCAGAGAAAAAATTTATTCGTGATGAAATTCAAGCGTGAAAGTGTGATTTCTTTATATTTGGCTGGAAAACTACAAGTGGCTATCATTAGGGCACTCCAGCATTTAAATGTGAATAAATCTTTTGTGTCTCGTTCCATCGCTCGTTACCGTGATACTGGTAGCGTAGCCCGACGTCAAGGATGTGGACGGAATAAAACAGCAACATCAGCTAAATGGTGCGAAAAGTAAAGAAGCGACTTGAACGAAACCCGCGTCGCAGTGGCCGAAAATGGATCGTGAACAGAACATATCGTATCAATCGACCGTGGCATCAGAATAAATGCCGAATATTATCGCGAAAATATTCTGGAGGGTGTATTAAAGCCTTTGGCACGCAAACATTTTGGCCACAAACCTTGGACATTCCAATAGGACTCAGCACGCGCCTCCCAAGAATGGTTACAAAATGAGGTTCCTCGCTTTATTTACAGCTCACAATGGCCACCAAAAGCTCCGGATACCAATCCGTTGGACTTTTGTGTCTGGAGTATTTTGGAAAGCAAGGTTGGCACTAACAAATACCCACCTCAAGCAAGGCCAAAATACCGCAGAGCAACATTCGGGCAACGTGTGTTGCAGTTTTTTTTATCTAACACTGTATGTTGTTGCAACTTAAATTCGTTGTTCTTTTATCATAGGTTTTTTGATGATTTAGCTTTACACTAGGTTTATATGCAAATTGATAATTTTATTTAGGTTTTTGCTGTTATAAAGGCCGGCGATGTATGTAAAAAATTGTTTTTTCATCTATATCTGAAGTAACATTCTAAGTTTAATTTCATGCTTTGTTTCCTCGATGAGTGATTCAATTATTTTGTCTGGAAAACAATAATTTTCTTTTAAATGTTTGTAATTGTGATGGAGTTTTTTGTACAATTGGTAGAAAATTACAGAGAATGCAATCTTACACAAAAGAGCGACCAGAAATCAAATGGAGAAAACCTTACGAAAAAAGTGTGTACAACTCACTCGCAGATATTACAACCTTGAGAAAAAAAAAATTAAAATTAAAACATGAATTAAACGGTCGAACCAATGATACAACAATTCTTAAAAAAGACGTTTTTTATTCTGCTCATATCAATACACATTTCATGTGTTTTCTCTCAGCTCCAGTGAAAATAAACAGGAAACATAGGGTACATGTAATATAGAAAATATTAACATTAGTGTGCATTTTACTAAAAACAAACTCGTTTTTATATACTTTTGAGGTCCAATACCACAATTTTGAGGATAAAAGCGACATCTTAACTCTAGCAAAGTAAAAAACTCTCCGGTTTATTTTTTTTTTTGCTTGACCCAGATTTTCCTCACCAATACAGGCCAAAAAGCACCATTTGAACATTTATGAAAATACCATGATGGTGTTATTGAAATAAAAGATCAGGCTTTAAACAGCCAAAATGTAAATATGCCTATATCGGCTAGGTAGATCCAGTGATGTACTAGATCTTGTACCCTGATTCACGGACGGACCCGGACACTCGGATATCTGGCCAAAACTTCTGGGTCTTTTATTTCAATAACACCAACATGGTATTTTCTTAAATGTTCAAATGGTGCTTTTTGGACTGAATTGGTGAGGAAAATCTCTTTCCTAAATGTTACAATAGGAATTAATATCTCTTTGGGATTTTCTCCTATCTAACCTTTACAGCTTTTTAGTTCCGAAGATATTGACTTTAAAGTCGAACAAAAACACACACATATATATATATATATATATATATATATAGATCTAGTACATCACTGGATCTACCTAGCCGATATAGGCATATTTACATTTTGGCTGTTTAAAGCCTGATCTTTTATTTCAATAACACCATCATGGTATTTTCATAAATGTTCAAATGGTGCTTTTTGGCCTGTATTGGTGAGGAAAATCTGGGTCAAGCAAAAAAAAAAAATAAACCGGAGAGTTTTTTACTTTGCTAGAGTTAAGATGTCGCTTTTATCCTCAAAATTGTGGTATTGGACCTCAAAAGTATATAAAAACGAGTTTGTTTTTAGTAAAATGCACACTAATGTTAATATTATCTATATTACTTGTACCCTATGTTTCCTGTTTATTTTCACTGGAGCTGAGAGAAAACACATGAAATGTGTATTGATATGAGCAGAATAAAAAACGTCTTTTTTAAGAATTGTTGTATCATTGGTTCGACCGTTTAATTCATGTTTTAATTTTAATTTTTTTTTTCTCAAGGTTGTAATATCTGCGAGTGAGTTGTACACACTTTTTTCGTAAGGTTTTCTCCATTTGATTTCTGGTCGCTCTTTTGTGTAAGATTGCATTCTCTGTAATTTTCTACCAATTGTACAAAAAACTCCATCACAATTACAAACATTTAAAAGAAAATTATTGTTTTCCAGACAAAATAATTGAATCACTCATCGAGGAAACAAAGCATGAAATTAAACTTAGAATGTTACTTCAGATATAGATGAAAAAACAATTTTTTACATACATCGCCGGCCTTTATAACAGCAAAAACCTAAATAAAATTATCAATTTGCATATAAACCTAGTGTAAAGCTAAATCATCAAAAAAACCTATGATAAAAGAACAACGAATTTAAGTTGCAACAACATACAGTGTTAGATAAAAAAAAACTGCAACACACGTTGCCCGAATGTTGCTCTGCGGTATTTTGGCCTTGCTTGAGGTGGGTATTTGTTAGTGCCAACCTTGCTTTCCAAAATACTCCAGACACAAAAGTCCAACGGATTGGTATCCGGAGCTTTTGGTGGCCATTGTGAGCTGTAAATAAAGCGAGGAACCTCATTTTGTAACCATTCTTGGGAGGCGCGTGCTGAGTCCTATTGGAATGTCCAAGGTTTGTGGCCAAAATGTTTGCGTGCCAAAGGCTTTAATACACCCTCCAGAATATTTTCGCGATAATATTCGGCATTTATTCTGATGCCACGGTCGATTGATACGATATGTTCTGTTCACGATCCATTTTCGGCCTCTGCGACGCGGGTTTCGTTCAAGTCGCTTCTTTACTTTTCGCACCATTTAGCTGATGTTGCTGTTTTATTCCGTCCACATCCTTGACGTCGGGCTACGCTACCAGTATCACGGTAACGAGCGATGGAACGAGACACAAAAGATTTATTCACATTTAAATGCTGGAGTGCCCTAATGATAGCCACTTGTAGTTTTCCAGCCAAATATAAAGAAATCACACTTTCACGCTTGAATTTCATCACGAATAAATTTTTTCTCTGGAAAATTCTCACCAAAATGCTTTTGTACCCTTGTAAACAATATAATGAGCTGTCACTAGAATAATTTTAACAACTGTCGGACGAGTGGTTTAGAAATGACAGCAGTCTGAAGTTGGTTGCAGTTTTTTATCTCACCCTGTATATCTACAAAAAGAGCACTCAACACAAGAATGGCGAAACATAAACGTGATATCGAAAAGAAAAAGGGAATACTTCCTTAGCACAACATATTTGAGCGATTTAAAAAAAAAAACCTAAAAAATTAAATAAGGTGCGAACCAGATCAATCAAACTCAATCAGCAGGTCAGATCTAACATGTTTATCGAGTTGCTCAAGCGACACGAAAAAGTTGTGAGTAAACATAAATAGATCCAAGCTCTGTGTTTTTGTAATTAAACAGCTCACATGACTGATTTATTTACGAACTAATTTAACTGGACGATCATTTATGATATGTATGATCGGTTCGATTCTTCAATGCAAAGTGAGTGATTTAATTAGAGTAAAACACAAGAGATCGAATATTTTTAATAATTATATGAAAGAATAAGGAAACACATCAATGGTATTTAATAAACAATATTTTTTTTTTTTTTGATTTTACAATCAATTCAATATTTTTCACACAAAACTTCGACCTTTTCGTTACACTGACAATGTGTAGTTTTCACTTGCAACACTTTCGGTTGCACTATCAGATTTATATATATATATATATATATATATATATATATATATATATATATATATATATATATATATATATATATATATATATATATATATATATATATATATATATATATATATATATATATATATGTGTGTGTGTTTTTGTTCGACTTTAAAGTCAATATCTTCGGAACTAAAAAGCTGTGAAGGTTAGATAGGAGAAAATCCCAAAGAGATATTAATTCCTATTGTAACATTTAGGAAAGATATATATATATATATATATATATATATATGTGTATATATATAATATATATATATATGTATATATATATATATATATATATATATATATATATATATATATATATATATATATATATATATATATATATATATATATATATATAGTGTGTGTGTGTTTTTGTTCGACCTTAAAGTCAATATCTTCGGAATTAAAAAGCTGTATATATATATATATATATATATATATATATATATATATATATACTAATATATGGGAGGAATATCCTCCTCTGAATCGATTTCTACTAAATTTGTCGAGACAATTCAATTCGGGCTTGTATTATCCAGTTGGTGCAGAATTAGGTACGTTGTAAGGGGACCATGGCAAAACATGCATCGACCATATCCATTTTGTCACATTTTTTATTTTTATCCCATCAAGGTACCATAACCAAAGATTCATATTGATACGGCTGTGTGGGTCAGAGGAGCTGCCCACACACACGTTTTTAGATCTTTATGTAAAAAAAAAATTAAAAACAAGTAAAAAAGCAGTAAGTTCGGCCGGGCCGAACTTTTAATACCCTCTACCATTTGGTACAAATTTGGCAATTTCCAAAAAAAAATAATGAAATAAAATCCGTTAAAAATTCTGCTAAAATTTTACAAATACCGAATGCTTATACGACGACGTGGACCTGCATAGGCAACTTTTGTCATAAATTATTACAATATTTAAATGCGAAACTTGAAGAAAAATCTGTTTATAATCATCAAAATACCGAATATGTGGGGTACCGTTATATGGGGGCTATACGAAGACGTGGACCTGCACAGACAATTTTCTGGCATGGGCTGAAGTATCCAATACGAACTTCACATGCGAAATTTGAAACAATCCCGGTAAATAATGTCGCTAAAATCATTAAAATACCGAATATCGGGGGGTACGGTATATGGGGGCTATACGAAGACGTGGACCTACATGGCCCATCTTCTGTTTTATGCTGCAGTATCTATTACGAACTTCAAATACCAAATTTGAAACAATTCCCGTGAATAATGTCGCTAAAATCATCAAAATACCGAATATCGGGGGGTATTGTTATATGGGGGCTATATGAAGACGCGGACCTACATGGCTCATTTTTTGACTTAGGATGTAATATCCGTAACGAACATCAAATACCAAATTTGAAACGATTCCGGTAAACAATGTCGCTAAAATCATCAAAATACTTGTGGTACCTTGATGGGATAAAAATAAAAAATTTGACAAAATGGATATGGTCGATGCATGTTTTGCCATGGTCCCCTTACAACGTACCTCCCGAATAAGGGTTATTTACCCAATTCATATTGTAATGTGATTTGACATTTTACGTTCTAAGGAGTTAAAAAATTATCTTACTGAAAATTATTTGGAACGGCCCGCCTCTACCAGCGGGTCCCCTGTAAAGATACCTCCAAAAATATAAGTATTTTTTTATATAAATAAACTCCAAATTTGATTTTTTTGTAAACAAAATAAAATAACAATTCAATATAAAATTAAATCAAAGTTAAATTTTGCACAAATAATTTGTTTGACCCAAGGCCCGATTGAAATTGTAGATAATCGGTATAGCTCCCATTATATTTTCATCCAATTTGCCTTATATTGTGCACCAAACTTGTATCAGCCCAAATAGTATGGAATACACGTACGACCAGATTGGACCTGAAATAAGTATGTTCATCCGATTTGTTATTTTGTCCTCCGCAGCCGTAATATGAACACTGTAACAACGATATTTGGGGAAATATATCAAATATAACTCAGAAATACCCTTGCTAAATTTTATCGAGATCGGTTAATATTTGGATATGGCTCCCATATATATCTTCGTCTGATTTGCCTTTTATTGTGCACCAAAAGTGTAATATTAGTCCAAATGGAATGAAATTTGGTACTTACGGCAAAATTGAGTCTGGAAACCAGAAATACCTTTGTCAAATTTTATCGAGATCGGTTCAGATTTAGATATAGCTCTCATATATATCTATCCGATTTCAAGATAATTCTGCACCAAATGGATAATACAAGCCCGAATTGAAAAGGCGCAAATGTCTCGACAAATTTAGTAGAAATCGATTCAGAGGAGGATATTCCTCCCATATATTAGTTCTTTTGGACTTTTTATTATTACTATAATCATAGTTGGTATGATTTAATTCTCACAAATTGCCCATTAAAACCTTTATTTGTTATGTGAGGCTCTACTAAATATGCAGTGGTGTAGGGTATCATGAAGTCGGCCCGCCCAACTTTAAGACTTTCTTTACTGGTTATTGTTTGGTAACGTTCGCTGTCCCGTTATAAAAGGGACAGAGCTCAAAAGAAGACGGTTAATAAGATCTGTGCTTGTTGAAACACGAGACTTTTTTCGGGTATGATTTAGTCGAAACTTTTTTATATCTTTGTTTCTAGAATCCACGGCCTTCTCCTATAATTATCTAATCTATACAATAACAAATTTCTTAAGTCGGGTGCATGTATTAAAATTTTATGAACTGTGGGTGGAAGATAGTGCCATGGATATATATTTGTTAACTCTTTAGCAGTTTCCAGTGCAAAGGCTTTAAATTTTTCGACATCAATCAGAAGACAATGCTTGCAAAATTATTGAACACCCCTCAGTTACATCCTTATCAATCCCAAACAACAAAAACATATTCTATGTCACTAGCACAATAGAACTGACAAAATTGCAGCGAAGTCACTTCAGTATATTGGACATAACATACACATCTGACAAAATCTGAAAGTTAAATTAGCACTTTTAGAATCGTAGGACCATTACTATTGGCGTGAGAAAAATCACATTGGAGGATTCAGGGGGGAAAACAATTAAAACTGAAATGAAATCCAATTTTATTTTCAAAATTAATCTTAAAGGTAACTCAGATCACTCACATCTCCTATATTATACACAACTACTAAACACACAAATTACTGCACTAAAAATAAGTCAATACCTTGCTTTTCAATAATAATGCCAAGATTTGTCGTTTTAAAATGTATTTAATTTTGTAATACAGTCCTATTTTCACTCCACTTTTGCACTTATCCCACTGAAAAAAAAAACGAATGACTACATTTTCTCTTTTTTGATGCGATTCTCGAAGAGGGCCGTTAGAATGAAGTCGAGGTAATGTTTTCTAAAAAGCTTAACCCCTTAAGAGTTCAGGTGTACACATTTCACAATGAATATCTGATTTTAATTTTTTGAATTTTGGCCAATGGCGGCGACCACTGTGCACTGGAAAGTAAGAAAATTCTTAGAAAAGTCCCTACAAAAATTGCAAAACTGAAATTAATTGTTAATGGAATTGAATTTTGTGGATATGGAATTTTGTGTAGAATAGTTTCAGAATGCCTTTTGGAAATGAAAATTCTTATTGAAAAAAAGAGAAATTTTGCACATTTCTTTACATGCCGTTATATGGTTGCCATACCAACATTTTCAGTTTTGATTAAAAAATACTTTTCGAAGCATCAAAACATTTAAAAGCTCAACGTGCTCTTAAACAGTTAATGCCGGTACTGATTTCACAATACTCAAAACATTAAATGTCAAATTACAGTTCATTCGGTAGAAATTGTAACAAAAACATGCCATAATGTAATTGACAAAGATTTCTAATATCGGAAATCATGTGTTGTTGAAGGAAGCAAAAATATATAAATGTAAAAAATATATAAATTAATTATAAATATAACAGCAAAAGCAACGAAATTCCAGCGATCATATAAAAGTATAATAGAGTTGCTTTTGTTTTGTCCACGCCAAAATCGGGTTAATTGACTTTACCATACATTATTTTTATATAAAAATGAATTATGGTTTTTTGTTTTAAGTTTTTAAAAAGTGAGTCAAGTGCCTAATTTAAAACTAAAAAAAAATCAATTTTTCTTAAAATTTACAGAGCATTCATTCTCCTTGTAATTTCCGAGAAATTTTATATATATATATATATATATATATATAGATTTTCCAAAATTTCCATAGGCTATATACATTTTTGATTTTCCACTTGGAACTGGAAATATAGCAGAAGAATCGGAGATACCTCCCAAAAATTTAGATTTTATATGCACATATCTATTGATTGGTTGAAGATACAGTCTCCAAATTTGGAATACGTAACGGAATTTGGAACAAAAATAAGTTTGCCAAATTATATTGTAATCGGTTCAGATTTGGATATAGCTCCCATATATATATTTTCGACCGATTTCGTTCATTTGATGCCTCAAACACAATATGAATGTTCGATTCCAATGAAATTTGGAATGTGTGACGGGATTTGAAATTTGTCAAATTATATTGAAATCGGTTCAGATTTCGATATAGCTCCCATATATATTTTCGGCCGATTAAAGCATTTGATGCACCAACCACGCTATGTTTCCTCAATTTCAATGAAATTTGAAACGTGTGATAGATTTTATCTAAAAAAATCGATTTCCCAAATTATATTGAAATCGGTTCAGATTTGGATATAGCTCCCATATACATTTTAGGCCGATTTCATATATTTGGTGGACCAAACACGATATGTATTTCCAATTGTAATGAAATTTAAAATAAGTAACGGAATTGGGAGCCACAATGAATTTGTCAAATTAAATTGAAATCGGTTCAGATTTGGATATAGCTCCCATATATATTTTCGACCGATTTCATGTATTTGATGCACCAAACACGCTATGTATCTCTAATTTCAATGAAATTTGGAATGTGTATCGGAAATTAAAACGAATATACATATGTCAAATTATATTAAAATCGGTTCAGATTTGGATATAGCTCTCATATATATTTTCGACCGATTTCATGTATTTTATGCACCATACACGATATGTATGTTCGATTCCAAAGAAATTTAGAATATGTAACGGGATTTTGATTAGAAAATAAATTAGTGAAATTATATTAAAATCGGTTCAGATTTGGATATAGCTCCCATATATATTTTCCGCCGATTTCACATATTTGATGCACAAAACACGATACGTATTTCCGATTCCAATGAAATTTGGCATGAGTGGCTAAATTTGGTACAAAAATAAATTTGACAAATTATATGCAAATAGGCTCAGATTTGATTATAGCTCCCATACATATACTCAGCCGATTTCACATATTTGATGCACCCAAAGCGAGAGAGACAAAATCTGGCACCAAAAAAAATTGCCAAATTATATTGAAATAAGTTGAGGTTTGGGTATAGCTAACATATATATTTCGGCCGATTTCATACATGTTATGCACCAAACATGATATATATGACCGATACAAATGAAATTCAAAATGTGTGGCGGAATTTGGTTACAATAATAAATGTGACAAATTAATTGGAAATTAGTTAAGATTTGGATATAGCTCCCATATATATATGTTATCGCCCGATTTCACATGTTTGACGCACCAATTTCAATGAAATATGAAAGGTGTGGCGGAATTTGGTGTAAAAGTAATTTTTTTAAAATTATATTTAAACCGGATCAGATTGGGATATGATTTTAATAAGAATCATTGACCCACAACGCCTTAGGCTAACACTAAAAAACAAAACAACAATTGATTTGAAATACGCTTATTACGGCGAAGTATGTTGCTATCTCGAATTCACTAATTGCAATAGAAATGCCACTCAACTTCAAAAGATTGCATTTTACTGCACGCTTGGTATTTGCTATGAAATAAATAAATCCGGAGGACAAACCCTTCGTGTATGTCATGTTACTGCTTTTCTAATGGTTTTGGTTATTTACGCATTAAAGTAGTGCAATATATATATTTTTTTTAATTAATCAGTTAAAAAACAAATTTAATTTTTAAATTTGTTTTTTCTTCAACCAACATATATTCGTAAATAAAATTTTGAATGCATATGAAATCAAAAGGGGCAGCGAAGCGCACCGGGCTCAGCTATATATATATATATATATATATATATATATATATATATATATATATATATATATATATATATATACTAGCTGAGCCCGGTGCGCTTCGCTGCCCCTTTTGATTTTATATAATATATATATATATATTATATATATTTATATAATATAAATATATATATATATATATATATATATAATATATATATATATATATATATATATATATATATATATATATATATGTGTACAGTGAAGCATGAGGGAGGATTAAAATGGTGTGGCGCTGTTTTTCTTTCTATGGACTTGGGCCTATCCATATATATATATATATATATATATATATATATATATTTATTTATATATATATATATACATATATATATATATATATATATACATATATATACAGTGGTGGCCAATACATATGCAACTGGACATCACATATTGTAAAATGACTCATAAAAGCAATTTTTGTTCCAAGCAATACGTTAATAATACATCTATATTCCTCTGTAGTAACTTAGACACCGATCATATGTACCAGAACAAACATCTGGTTTTGATTTTGTCAATTTTTTTTTATGTTTATCGATAACCTAAAAATGGATATGGACAAAACATATGCAACTCTTCGATCATTTACGGATAACGGTATTTTTACCACTTTTTCTCACGTGTTTTCATAATATATTTGTTGAAACTGTATTAATCACGGATAACCTTGCACAAATTAGCAGTAGAATTTCGATTAAAAGTAAAAAAAAGATATTTAATTATGGCGCGGGATAAGTTCGGAATCGAGCTAAGAAAACGTATTGTGGCCGATTTTTCCGAAGGAATGTCACAAAAAAATATTTCACTAAAATACAAGGTGCATAAAAGTTCAGTTTCTCGCATTATTGCGAATTTTAAAAAGAATTCGGATGTTTCGGTACAACACAGCGGAGGTCGACCTCGCAAAACAACTAATCGTACGGACAATTTAATAATCCAAAAAGTGAAAAAAGATCCTTTTATCACATCCTCAAAAATTGCTGCAACACTCCCAATACAAATTTCTGATCGGACTATTCGCAGACGTCTAAATGATGCCTCCCTTCCAGCCCGCCGCCCAGCAAAAAAACCTCTTATTTCCATACGTAATCAAAAAAAGCGTTTGCAGTTTGCAAAGGAGCATTTACATTGGACAGAAATGAAATGGAGAACTGTATTGTTTAGCGACGAATCCAAATTTAACGTCTTTGGTAGCGATGGTATGCGTTATGTACGGCGACCACCTAATAAGCGGCTCCAAGCTCGATACTGTACAAAGACAGTGAAACATGGAGGAGGCAGCGTAATGGTGTGGGGGTGTTTTTCTGCTGCAGGAGTAGGTCCATTGCATAGAATTAATGGAATAATGGATCAGTACATGTACAAAGACATATTGGAAACGGTAATGCTACCATATGCAGAGTATGAGATGCCATTGCGATGGATATTCCAGCACGACAACGACCCCAAACACTCTTCAAGAGTTGTTAAATCGTGGTTAGCACAAAATGATGTTGCAGTAATGCAATGGCCACCGCAATCACCTGATTTAAACCCCATTGAGAACCTTTGGGAAATCGTCAATCAAAGAATCAATCGTGAAAATTGTACAAATACGAATATTTTGTACAACAGGTTGGAAGAGGCCTGGAAATCGATTCCTCAACATTTTATTGACAACCTTATATCGTCCATGCGTCGCCGATGTCAGGCTGTAATTAAAAATAAAGGATTTGCTACAAAATATTAATATTCTTGCACAAACAATTTAACACAATGATTGGTTGCATATGTTTTGACCAACCAAATATTAGACTATATTGAATATCTACAAATTTTCTATGTTTTCTTTGTTATAAGTATGGATTAAATTTTATTTTCTGTTAACCAATAAAATGAGCTAAAAAAATTTATAACAAGTTCCGTTTGTTTCCTTTAGAAAATATTTTTTTTAGAGGACTTCTTAAAAAACTAATATTTGTTGCATATGTTTTGGCCACCACTGTATATATATATATATATATATATATATATATATATATATATATATATATATATATATATATATATATATATATATATATATATATATACAGTGAAGCATGACGGAGGGTTAAAATGGTGTGGCGCTGTTTTTCTTTCTATGGACTTGGGCCTATCCATGAAATAAAGGAAGTTATGGATCGGTTTGTCTACAAAGATGTGTTGAACATCACGTTGTTCCTTTCCGCTGAGAAAATATTCGGCTTATTTGGGCGTTTCAGCATGACAATGATCCCAAACATGCATCAAAACTTGTGAAAGATTGATTGCGGGAGTCAAAAATTGATGTTTTGTCATGGCCGGCACAATCATCTGACCTAAACTCCATAGAAAACCTTTAGAGTATCATAGACAGGAAGATCAAGCTAGACTTGGAAAGAAATAAACACAACACTTTCCAAAGAATTTAGGGTGCCTGGAAAAGCATACCCAAGGATCAGATTCAATGCCTCGTAAGGGTGCTGTTGCTATCAAAAATAATGGATGCTACTACCCAAATTTTATCACATATATATATATATATATATTCAAATCTCTTTTCTATACAAAAGTGACTATGAGGTGAGCATAAAGTATAGCTTAACATAAATCTCGCAGATCCCGTAATGGAGTTTTTTTCGACTTATTTTTTTTAAAAATAAATTTGATATAACTCCCGAACCGTATAACTCCCACTTGTTGGATAGGTATTTTAATTTGCTTTCCAATCATCATACCATATTGTCCAAATCCGAATCTAACACGAGTCAAATATCAGGGAATCCGGGTCCGTCCCTCAAGAGAAAAGGCTTAACTCTAGTTTAGTAAAAACTATTAAATTTTATTGAAATTTTTCCAGTGGTAAATATTTTTACACTCTTTCGGGAAAAATATTTTACTTGGGGCGGGCCCGAACCCCAGATTTTTGACCCGAAAGTCAGAATTCAAGACCTCTTATCCGAAATATACAATATAGGTATCGTTGGTAAGCTTATAAAAAACGTATCCAACAATTTGTCACTTGGTGGGGTTCTTTCAATCATGCTAATAAGCTTTCAAACGATACCTATATTGTCTATATGGGGTAAATGGATCCGGGTCTTAAACCCGGACTTTCGGGTCCTCGGTCCGAAATTCCGGGATCAAGGTAAAAAAACCTACCATTGAAAAAATGCATATGCTAGTGCATGTTATTTATTGAAATGAGGGCAAAAAATCACAGAGCCGCTATTTAACTAGTTATTCTAGCGTCGTTAGTTCCAATAAATTCTGGAATTTCCTAAACTGCTATGGTGTTTAAACTCTCAACTTGATTGATATTCGCTTTTACATCCAATTTGTTACATCTTTAGTTATGGGTTTAAGGGGCATTACTTTGTCTGCTAATGAAATTATGGTAGTCAGGTTGTACCATTTTGGAGTTTAGTGAAGTCAAGCGGTTGTATGCTCACACTACCTGAATATGTGTGCTGCGGCGTTCAAGAATGTTAACCGAATTTGTATGTATTTCAAACAAGTACACAGATACATATGTATACACAAATGTGATGTTGCAAATCATCTTTTTACACATATTTATTGACAAATATTCTGTGGATAGATTGTGTTTGATCTTACCTTCGATTTAGATTTCATTTTGTACTATATGTACACATTTCGGATTGTCAGAGTATATACTGTTTTTATATCGCGACATTTTTATGTTGCACTTTTTCCGCACTTTTTGTTTTTTTCTTATGCACCACTGTACTGTCTTTAAATGTGTTTCACATATCGAACAAACACGGTATATACATATAACTGTCTGATTACACTTTTTTAACATTCTTTTGCAGTTGGGAAGGAGTAAAAAATAATTTTATTCAATATCTGCATACATATATGTGTATCATATATAGTATGTATAGCCAAGTTTGCGACAGTGCCTTACCTTCTTCGCAGATCTACAGCAATTATGGCACCAGACTTAAAAAAGATGAACGATGCAGAAGTTTGAAGATTAATGTTGATCTTCAACTGCTTTACATTAAATGTTATGATACTATTCCAAAAAATTTGTATTAGGGATTCTTCCAAGTTGCAAGCCTGTTTTCTCCACAAAAAATGTTGGCGAAAATTGTCGAAGTCAATAGGCTGCTTGCATAGTTGATAAAACAGTAGCAAGTATACTCACTCATAAACAATGCAACCAAGTTTTTACTTTTATAGATGCACAAGCCCAAACTACTGCTTCATATATTTAACAATTGTGAATTAAATCTTCGGTCATGTTACAAGCACTGTGTTCCAGTAGTTTTTTACCCGGCCTTTACACTTGAACATAATTTGCATGACAATTGAATATTAAAGTTTAAAATTACTAGTTATTTAAGTATATGATACAAAAAGAATGTATAACTTTTTCTCAATGACTAAATGCAACAAAAACAATACGTTTCTCAATTATTTATATTTCTCTTCATTTTAAAAATAAACTAAAAATCTTGAAAAAAATAAATGATGTGCCTAAGTTTCATTTGAAATATATTATGCTAAGTTCACATGGCACCCGATTCGCTCTCTATTCGTTGTTTTACCATTATGCTAGGAACACAATTGGAGCGAACGACGAATTTTTTCGCGGCGTATGTTCGTCGTCAAAAATAAAACACATATGTGTATATGGAAGTGCACACAATCACGGCACCGGCGAAAATTTCGTCGGTCGCCGCGAACTCAATTAGCTTTATTTCTATTTCATACGCCGGCGACCGGCGAACAAAACAGTACAAGGTGGCCATACTTGTACGAATTTTATGTGTTTTAGTAAATAAAGTTACTTTTTACTTTAAAATGTGTTATGGTCACTCTACTATCTGTTACTCGTATAAAAAAAACATAATTAATTTGTTTATTTATTTGTGTACTTGCGCCTGAGTGAAGATGGATATCAGTGAATTTATAATAGAGAAGATGGACATAAGTGAAATTATAATAGAGAACGTAAAGAATTATGTGTTCTTGTATAATTCATTGTAGTCAACAAATGAGCAAAAAGTAAACAACTTCATCAGCTGTTTTATAATTACGTCAGTATTGTGTTCCATACGACGAATTTTCGCGGCTCATTTTGTCGCCGCGTAGGGCGAAATTCGTCGTTCGCTCCAATTGTGTTCCTAGCATTAATTATGAAATATCTACTTGATTCCCACAAACACAGCATTTTCTGAGCGAACAAAGATTTTCGTCCTTTGTTCCATTCAAATCACTCTCAAAACTACGATGAAATGTGTGCCATCCATAACAAATGAGGGCATTTATCAAAAAAATAAATTATGACACTTCAAAATTCAAAATAGAAAAATTTAATGAAATTTTAAAAGTTTTTAGGAAGTCAGAAAATTGTGACGGAAAGATATAATGTTGAACGGCGTATATGCATTCAAACGAATATAAATTATGTTTACTCTTTCATCCGAGGTACGCTTTTTGTTCACGAGTTGGAATTTCCACAGAAAACTGGAAACAAAACAGGGAAATATTTTCCACAAAAATTTTTTTTCACAATTGACTCTCCAACCCAAGCAGGAGAAAATAACAAGTACGCAAATAGGTTTGTTATAGTGTTAACAACAACAAGTGCATGTCCCTCTCTCACATGGAAGAGAGAAATGTAAGTGAGAACGGGCAAAACGTATACCTTAAGCATAGACAAATTAAGGTATAGGCTAAAAAGTTGTCTCATCTGTTATTTTCGAAAAAAGTGATTCAATAGATGTCGTTCATGCTGTAAGAGAGGGTCAGTAGACTCACTCAATTCTCTCAAAATACAAAATATTGAATATTTTTATGGTTCATTATTATTTATCAATTAAAAAAGAAACAGTGACTTTGTTTACATTGATATTATACAACTATGTCGTGAAATATAAAAATATAGAACTTAAATAGCAGAAAAATGAATAAATTGTTTTCGAAGTCGAGTGACTTCACTAGCCCTGAGTGACTTGACTGGCCCAAGATCAACAATAGTGACATCTGCCGGAAGGGGTAAATTTTAAAACTTTTTAGTCTATACCTTTATTTGTCTATGCCTTAAGTTGACGTCGACAGATTTCAGTTCAACTTCGCCAAAACGCCACGAAATCTGGTGTCTTACAGCCAAATCCCAAAGCCGTTCTAAGTCGGCATCGCCGAGAGTTATTTATGACAACAATTTGTCAGGTGAGACTACTCTTGAAAAAAAAATACCAAGCAAAACAAAGTTCCTTGAGGTAAGGACCGTTATGTCTTAGTATCGAAGCGAAAGGCTAGTTCTACTTGTGGCGACCTCCACAAATAATCCGAATGTCCACATCCCAAAACTGACCCAAACGTAAAAAAGTGCAGCGATTGCGGTGGAAACCACACTGCAAACTCCAGAGGTTGTCCTGTATATATCCACTTAAAAAAATCTACCTTAGCCACAAAAAATGCGGCAAAATGCCGCGCACGGGAAAACCCACAATTTAATATGAAAACAGCTGATTTCCCTGAGCTAAATAAGAGGAAAGAAACCACCGCTCCCAATTACAATTTCCCTCCACATAATATGCAATACTTATATTCTGATACTTTGAGAAATGACTCACCCAAACATAAAAATCCAAATATAGAATCTAATCGACACAATGAATTCTTTCATGACAAGCATGCAAAGCATGATGCAACAAATTATGAGAAATCAGTATATGCTAATGCAAATAGTTTTAAAACAAACATAGATAAAATTCGAATCTGTTTTTGGAACGCAAACGGCTTAAGCCAACTCAATTCGATCACTCAACATACAAATCTTACTGGTATCTGAAACTCATTTTATTTGTAGAATCTGTTTAGAATAAAGGGTTACAGTACATACGACACTAAACACCCTAGGGGAAGAACTTGCAGTGGCACCGCGGAAATAATTTCTAATAAAACTCAACATTACCCCATGTCAAAATATAACTTTGACATACAAACTACAACAGTTGCACTATCTTCAAGAAAATATCCAACGGAGGTCAAATTGTATATAAGCGTCAGTCTTCTATCTATACTCTCAAAGTTGTTCGAAACAACATTATTAAGAAAGTTAACTCCCCATATTACATCTAGCAATAGTATCCCCAACCACCAATTCGGCTTCCGTAAGAACCACAGTGCACCGCATTGTCTCAAACATTAGAATGGAATACTGTTCCGCGTTATTTATAGACATTTCCCAAGCCTTTGACAGTACGTGATGTTTACCGCCGATATGCCCACAACCAATGAAACTCTTACCATAACGTTTGCTGATGATACTGTTTTCATTAGCATACACAAGGTTCCTATAAGACGCGAACTTTGCCCCACAATACAAATCTTCAATACTCAAGTATATAAAATATCTCGGAATGCACCTGGACCGAAGATTTACATGGAAGCAACACATCCACGCAAATTGAACTAAAAAAGGCCAATCTTGACTGGTTAGTTGGTATACGTTCTTCTATTAAATTATAATACAAAGTCCTATTATATAAGACTGTAATAAAGCCAATTTGGACTTATGGCATACAGCTCTGAGCACAGGTAGTGCCTCTAACGTAAGTAAGCTACAAAGAAGACAATTGAACATTCTTCGATCTATTAAAGGTGAACCTTGGTACATAAGAAACGCAAACATCCACAAGGACCTTAACATGCTTACCGCTGAAGAGGAAATGGAGAATTTTTGCCGAAAATACTTGAGCAAACTATCATTGCAACCAAATAGCTTGGCCTGCCAACTCCTATTATTCGGAAGACATTATAGATTTCGAAGACGTGACACCCTTTCTATCGCATAGTTTATGCTTGTCTTACTCTCTCACTATTTTCAGCTCTTGTCTGATCAATTGAACGTTTTTCGCAGCCCACTGTTACACTCCTACAGGTAATCGATAAGACTATTACTTAGTCCGCGAGATGGTTAGATATAACTGTATCTAAACAAAGCAACATTATATCCGTAAGACTATTTCTGTAGTCCCCGAATTACTTAGATATAAATGTATCTAAACTAATCTGAATTACCTACTCAATTAATTCACGGATATAACTGTAGCCCACAAAACACACATCTATTAAAAAATTAAATAATATGAAAAAATAACATGAAAAAATATAGGGTAATTGTATTGACAACCCTCCTATAAAAAACAGTAGTATGTAAGATATGAAAACTTATTGTTATTTTCATCAAATTGTATGAAAGATTCAAATATTAAAAAAAGATTAAGGAAGAAAAAAGTATTGTTTCCCAGGTAGTATGGTCGAGAATACCATGGTTTCGGTTATTTCCCCAGGAGTTATTTATATTTGATTTGGATCAGCAGCACTTCACTCGGAGACATTGTGTTTATTCATAGAAAAATAAAATTGTTGGTCGAAACAGTAGCCAGGAAGCTTTGTTCTTTTTCTGGCTTCAGTTTTGACCAACTGCATAGAGAAGAATAGTTAGCAAGGTGGTTTGCCAACCAGGGAATACTTCAGCGATACTGTTACGATATTGCAGAGTTCTTTTATCGTTGCAAATTCTCCGCCTAAAAACGCTACAAATGTTAATAAGCTTGTATGACTTTTTAATGATTGGGTTAAGGCATAATAGGTGTAGGTGCTTACACCTTCAAGATGGATGAAACCTGATGGAACCTGTTTAAATGGCCGTATCGCTACCTTAATTTCATTCAAGACGAAAAGTGATATTGTGGCCAAACCGCGAAGATTGCCATTCTCCAGCTCCCCGTTGTCTCGGCGCATCCCTTGCTACCTGAAACTGGGTCAAAGTATCCTGCGCCTGGTAATTTAGATTCAACCTCAGTGCGAATTGAGGAATTCTCTTAAGAGTCCAGTTGTAAATGAGGGCACGGTTCTCTGCTCTGTAGTTAATTTGGACATGCGCTCACTGGACTCAATAAATAGATCAAAATAGGTAAGACCACTGTGACATACATCCAGTGTACGACTTGTGGCCTGAGCCCATATAGCACTCCTGAACGATGTCCCTGTATGTCGGTTGACGGTTGACATTCTTGTGATGTTTTAAATCAAAGTTTGCAAAATAAAAACTCCTTATTCCAAAAAAAAAAAAAAAAAACGAGAGCACGAAAGAGAGGACAAAACAAAGTAATAAACACAAAAATTAGAATTCTAGCTTACAAACATCAAAAGATGTTTATTTAGTAAATGGCATCAACAAACTAAAGGAATCCAACAATTGTACAGTCCCAATGTGTTAGTCGAAGTTAGACTTTCACGCAATAATGATATTGATAAATGGCAGGAATCTCTTTCGTACAGAATGATTAAATAATCCCCTCTACTTGTAAAAATGGACTTTTTCCAAAACTGTTTCTTCTTAATTTTTCTTTTTATCCTCTTGTCCCCAAGCAGGAGAAATTAACAAATACATTAATCGGTTTATTACAACAACAAGTGTATATGCCACTCTATCATGGTAGAAGAATACAGGTAGACCAATTGACACAGCTGCTGGGACAATGAACTGTCAAACCAATTTTGAATGACATTTTTTTCAAATTTGTAAAAATTATTGAAAAACATATATTATAATAACCTATTATAATCTAAATATATAAAAATCAATTGTTGTTTGTTGTTAACGGAATCAGTTGAAAACGGCTGGACCGATTTGCATAATTTTTTGTACAAACGTTCGTCATACCCCGAGTTAGGTTTTTAAAGAAAAAAAAAATATTAACCACGCCTCCTTTTACGCCCACTATTACGATTTATCTAAAATCTTTATATTTGCCAAAATAGTGAAGATATCGGTTTGATAATTATTACACGAGATGCTGTTGGCTTTCCATCCAACCCTAAGTACTTATTTAGGGGCTGAGGAACTCGCCTACTTTTAAATCTATCTCTCTATATGTAAAAGAAAGTTGTGTTAGTTACTACTCTTATAACATAAAGACCGCCGGTCTGATTTTAACGATTTAGACAAATTCGGAATTGCCTCTTGGCAGAAAAGAATAGAATCCAAAAAAATCGCGTAAAAATGTGAAATTTGAACATTTTTATTTTGACTTTTAAAATGTACAATAGTAATGTTTTACATTGCATATTTTTTCCATTTTGACTTACTATTTTCGAATGTACATTTGTAGTGTTTTTTTTAATTCTAATATGATGTGTAGGTTTTTTTGGGTAGTATAAAGCCATAACGGATAAAACTGTTATTTATAGATTTTATGTATTTATTCGTAATACCCAATAAATACATAAAATCTATAAATAACAATTTTATCCGTTATCGCTTTATATGAAAATTCTAAAATCGGGAAAAATTTACAATTTTTCAATGGAATCGAATTTCAACATAATAGTACATTCTACCGACAAACTATGTAAGGACCTTAAAAATTTGCCGCAAAAAATCAGCGAACCATTTGAAGATTAGTTTTCTTTTTTCTATATTGAAGTGTACATGTTTTTATTGGTTTGAATTCTGAATGAATAATATTTAAAATGAAATGAGGGCGTAATACGATGTTAAATGCTTTCTACTCCAGGACCTACATCGTGCTTCAGCTGGAAGATGCGAACACATTTAAACAAACAAAAATGACCGAAGAAGTGTTATGGGGTTAATTTAAAAAAGTGGACCTGCTCCTTTCATATGACAATAAATTGTCAAATGAGAACACAAAATGCAAAATACATTGGGACTGCAATCAGTCAAATACCGACTATAAAGAACGCAAAATAGAAATTCTTCCTAAACATTCAAGATACCTTTAATCGCTTTAGCAGATCATGATAATTTTAGCTTATGTTGATAATTTAAGAAGAAACCATCTTTGCGAAAAATTATCACGTTTTGGTATCACCATCATATGATTTAAGGTATTTTCGGGGTCTTGGCCACTTTTTTCATTTTTTTTGCCCTTATTTGACATCTTTGTTTCTAAGGGGGAAGAAAACCTCTTCTTATAAATTTTTATTTTTCGGAAAAGTACGCATCTTAGTCTTGAGGCTACCTGGGGTAAAAAAAACCTTGGGGTAGAAAATCATCTTACAGATAATTATCCTCATAGGAATTTATTTAAGTATAGTCCCCACATTAGTATACCCCCAAGTCCACTTTCCCAACCAATGTGTGGTCAGAAAAGAAAATTTTGTAATCTATTGAATTTGTAACCCCCAAGAGAATATTGGTTGGGAACGTAGATTTGGGATGTACGTCTATATAACGTAAATTGTGGCAGAAACATGAAAAAAATACGAAATTATAAAGTAACTTTATTGGATCTCCACCGCACAATTTAAATGATAAATAATTAATGCCCATCTTACGGTAATCGGAGCAAAAGAGTAATTTTTTTGGCTATTCTGACAACATTCTGCGTTCAAGTATGAGGTGGACAAAACTGAATACCACGCAGTACGGGATTTTAAACGTTGGAAATATAAATTTTAAATTATAGCTCATTTGAATGCTTTTTACAATATCAAAAATTGATCTGAATTTTGACATGGGGCTATTATAGATGTTCTTTATCATGTAGGTATTTAACACTCAAATTAAAACCTATATCTGAAAAATAAGATCAAGCTATTCAAAATATCTAAAACCGACGGTAATTATAATTTTTGCCATGAATATTAATTTATATTTAGTCATGGAGTCATTACTCATAATCAAGTCATTACTTATGATCAAAATTGGAGTAATTATAATGGAGTCATTACTTATAATCAAATTGTGCCGCCTACATAAGTCAGATCTGTGATTTATTATGCTTTGAAGACTAAAAGTACGGGCCGGCAACGCGGACCGGGCCAGCTAGTAACCTATAAAAGTTTAATTATATTCGGAGAAACATTTTGAAAATTTTACATATCAGTGTATTGTATTACAGTTCAACTGCACCAAAGCGTATCCAAAGGCCATTAAGGTGCAAGTACATAAGAAGCTTGAAGTCATGGCTGGGCATATTAATTTTAAATTATAATGGAAAACGACGGCAGGAATTTAGTGCGGCTCTGTAATCCCTTTATGAAATGTCTCAAAATATGCCAAGCCACGACTTCAAGCTTCTTATTTACTTACACCTTTAGAAATCGGCATCGCCGAGAATTTTTTCCATAATAACAATTTGTCAGGTGAGACTATTCCGAACGGAACAAAAGAAATATCAAATAAACAAAGTAATGTAAAAACGCCCAAAGCAAATACAAAAAAGGTGCCATCACACGATTCAAACGCACAACAAGAAACTATCGCTTTAAGTAAGTACGCGGTCTTAAAAAAACACCAAGTAAAACAAAGTTTTTTTTAAGTATGGACGATATGTCTCAGTAACGAAGCACAAGGCCAGTTCTAGGAATCCAACCAAGGAACCAAATGCTAAACCTAAAAGTCAGCAAATAATGGCCGCAACAACACATTCTCAATTCCTGGTTCTAATAACGAGACTCGCGAAATAACACAACCGGTTAAATCCCAAAAACCTCCCACTCTATATATTCGCGGAGAAACAACAAAGAATCTCGTAAACAAACTCTCCCAAATGGACCAAGTTTGTCTTCTGGATTCTGAAATGAAAAATTACTGCACCTATCACCTGCTAATATATCAATATTCACAACTGAAGCAAAGAGGACAAATTCATCCATGTTATAACCTTAGGATTGATTGTAATCGCGGAGAAAGAATAGAAAAACCGCAAAAAAAGGAAAACAGATCCAGACGTCAAGAAGTGCAGTGACCGTACTGCAAACCAGCGTATGAAAATAAACTATTTGAAACGTTTCGTTCTGTATTTTCTCGAAGTACGAAACGAAAAAAAACAATATTAAGATAACGGCACTTGTTTTTTGTCTTGTATTTTTTTTTTGTATAGAAACAATAATGAAATTAATCTGCAGGATGTATTGTTTGTGTATTGAAATGTATGTAGTTTTGATTTGATCGGAGTATAAAATATTAAGCTATTCAAAATAATATTATTTTATATCAAACAATCATTCATTGACATCTAAATAGTATTTTCTTGTCAATGAAAAAAATTTACTTCCCAAATAAAATTTCGTGTGTTCAGATCATTTGTTCTCTAAAATAATTTATCACACATATTGCGAATCTAACAGTACCTTCTTGTGAGAGGTACGTTAATCGTTCGCTGCTGCAAACTACGGTGGATGGCTGTATATATCCACATAAAATATCGAATACAAGAAAACCCACAATTTGATTACAAAACGGCTGATTTCCCTGAGACAAAAAAGAGGAGAGAATTTATCCCTCCCAATCACAATCTCCCTTCTCCAAATATACAGTTCTTACATTCTAACATTTTGAGCAATGACTCACCCAACCAAAAAATATAGAAAAAAAATGTGAAATTTGAACATTTTTATTTTGACTTTTAAAATGTACAATAGTAATGTTTTACATTGCATATTTTTTCCATTTTGACTTACTATTTTCGAATGTACATTTGTAGTGTTTTTTTTAATTCTAATATGATGTGTAGGTTTTTTTGGGTAGTATAAAGCCATAACGGATAAAACTGTTATTTATAGATTTTATGTATTTATTCGTAATACCCAATAAATACATAAAATCTATAAATAACAATTTTATCCGTTATCGCTTTATATGAAAATTCTAAAATCGGGAAAAATTTACAATTTTTCAATGGAATCGAATTTCAACATAATAGTACATTCTACCGACAAACTATGTAAGGACCTTAAAAATTTGCCGCAAAAAATCAGCGAACCATTTGAAGATTAGTTTTCTTTTTTCTATATTGAAGTGTACATGTTTTTATTGGTTTGAATTCTGAATGAATAATATTTAAAATGAAATGAGGGCGTAATACGGGTAATCCAGGACCTACATCGTGCTTCAGCTGGAAGATGCGAACACATTTAAACAAACAAAAATGACCGAAGAAGTGTTATGGGGTTAATTTAAAAAAGTGGACCTGCTCCTTTCATGTGACAATAAATTGTCAAATGAGAACACAAAATGCAAAATACATTGGGACTGCAATCAGTCAAATACCGACTATAAAGAACGCAAAATAGAAATTCTTCCTAAACATTCAAGATACCTTTAATCGCTTTAGCAGATCATGATAATTTTAGCTTATGTTGATAATTTAAGAAGAAACCATCTTTGCGAAAAATTATCACGTTTTGGTATCACCATCATATGATTTAAGGTATTTTCGGGGTCTTGGCCACTTTTTTCATTTTTTTTGCCCTTATTTGACATCTTTGTTTCTAAGGGGGAAGAAAACCTCTTCTTATAAATTTTTATTTTTCGGAAAAGTACGCATCTTAGTCTTGAGGCTACCTGGGGTAAAAAAAACCTTGGGGTAGAAAATCATCTTACAGATAATTATCCTCATAGGAATTTATTTAAGTATAGTCCCCACATTAGTATACCCCCAAGTCCACTTTCCCAACCAATGTGTGGTCAGAAAAGAAAATTTTGTAATCTATTGAATTTGTAACCCCCAAGAGAATATTGGTTGGGAACGTAGATTTGGGATGTACGTCTATATAACGTAAATTGTGGCAGAAACATGAAAAAAATACGAAATTATAAAGTAACTTTATTGGATCTCCACCGCACAATTTAAATGATAAATAATTAATGCCCATCTTACGGTAATCGGAGCAAAAGAGTAATTTTTTTGGCTATTCTGACAACATTCTGCGTTCAAGTATGAGGTGGACAAAACTGAATACCACGCAGTACGGGATTTTAAACGTTGGAAATATAAATTTTAAATTATAGCTCATTTGAATGCTTTTTACAATATCAAAAATTGATCTGAATTTTGACATGGGGCTATTATAGATGTTCTTTATCATGTAGGTATTTAACACTCAAATTAAAACCTATATCTGAAAAATAAGATCAAGCTATTCAAAATATCTAAAACCGACGGTAATTATAATTTTTGCCATGAATATTAATTTATATTTAGTCATGGAGTCATTACTCATAATCAAGTCATTACTTATGATCAAAATTGGAGTAATTATAATGGAGTCATTACTTATAATCAAATTGTGCCGCCTACATAAGTCAGATCTGTGATTTATTATGCTTTGAAGACTAAAAGTACGGGCCGGCAACGCGGACCGGGCCAGCTAGTAACCTATAAAAGTTTAATTATATTCGGAGAAACATTTTGAAAATTTTACATATCAGTGTATTGTATTACAGTTCAACTGCACCAAAGCGTATCCAAAGGCCATTAAGGTGCAAGTACATAAGAAGCTTGAAGTCATGGCTGGGCATATTAATTTTAAATTATAATGGAAAACGACGGCAGGAATTTAGTGCGGCTCTGTAATCCCTTTATGAAATGTCTCAAAATATGCCAAGCCACGACTTCAAGCTTCTTATTTACTTACACCTTTAGAAATCGGCATCGCCGAGAATTTTTTCCATAATAACAATTTGTCAGGTGAGACTATTCCGAACGGAACAAAAGAAATATCAAATAAACAAAGTAATGTAAAAACGCCCAAAGCAAATACAAAAAAGGTGCCATCACACGATTCAAACGCACAACAAGAAACTATCGCTTTAAGTAAGTACGCGGTCTTAAAAAAACACCAAGTAAAACAAAGTTTTTTTAAGTATGGACGATATGTCTCAGTAACGAAGCACAAGGCCAGTTCTAGGAATCCAACCAAGGAACCAAATGCTAAACCTAAAAGTCAGCAAATAATGGCCGCAACAACACATTCTCAATTCCTGGTTCTAATAACGAGACTCGCGAAATAACACAACCGGTTAAATCCCAAAAACCTCCCACTCTATATATTCGCGGAGAAACAACAAAGAATCTCGTAAACAAACTCTCCCAAATGGACCAAGTTTGTCTTCTGGATTCTGAAATGAAAAATTACTGCACCTATCACCTGCTAATATATCAATATTCACAACTGAAGCAAAGAGGACAAATTCATCCATGTTATAACCTTAGGATTGATTGTAATCGCGGAGAAAGAATAGAAAAACCGCAAAAAAAGGAAAACAGATCCAGACGTCAAGAAGTGCAGTGACCGTACTGCAAACCAGCGTATGAAAATAAACTATTTGAAACGTTTCGTTCTGTATTTTCTCGAAGTACGAAACGAAAAAAAACAATATTAAGATAACGGCACTTGTTTTTTGTCTTGTATTTTTTTTTGTATAGAAACAATAATGAAATTAATCTGCAGGATGTATTGTTTGTGTATTGAAATGTATGTAGTTTTGATTTGATCGGAGTATAAAATATTAAGCTATTCAAAATAATATTATTTTATATCAAACAATCATTCATTGACATCTAAATAGTATTTTCTTGTCAATGAAAAAAATTTACTTCCCAAATAAAATTTCGTGTGTTCAGATCATTTGTTCTCTAAAATAATTTATCACACATATTGCGAATCTAACAGTACCTTCTTGTGAGAGGTACGTTAATCGTTCGCTGCTGCAAACTACGGTGGATGGCTGTATATATCCACATAAAATATCGAATACAAGAAAACCCACAATTTGATTACAAAACGGCTGATTTCCCTGAGACAAAAAAGAGGAGAGAATTTATCCCTCCCAATCACAATCTCCCTTCTCCAAATATACAGTTCTTACATTCTAACATTTTGAGCAATGACTCACCCAACCAAAAAATATAGAAATAATGTGAAATCAATCTATGCTAATGCAAATCATTTTAAAACAAAAATAAATAAAATCTGAATCTGTTTTTGGAAAGCAGACGGCTTAAGCCAACATAAATACGAGGTCGATTCGATCAATCAATTTACACATTTTAGTGGTATCAGAAATTTATTTCACTTCTAGAAATTATTTTAGAATAATTCGTTAAAGTACATAAGTACACTAAACACTCTAGCAGAACTACTTGAGGTAGCACAACGGTTATAATTTCTAATAAAATTCAACATTATCCCATGCCAGAATATAAGTCCGATCACATATAAGCTACAACAGTTGCACTATCTAGAGCGAATACACTTATATCTGCAACATATTGCCCTCCGAGACATAGTATAAGCAAATATATATATTCACACATTTCTTGGGAATAGATTCATTGCAGCTGGACGCAAATAAAACTAAAAAAAACTGTAAAAAGTCCATTTGGACTTATGGCATACAGATCTGGGGCACAGCTAGTGCCTCTAACGTAAATAGACTACAAAGAAGACAATCGAATATTCTTCGAACTATTCCATGGTACAATAAAAAGGTAAAGTAGAGCTACCAGGTTATCACATTTTTTTTCTGAGTGTGCCCTGTATTCATTGTTTTGAAAACTAAAAACAATTATTTTCAAATATTTGGAGCGTGCTTTGAAGATATAAACCAATTTTTTAATGGAAATGAAGGATTGAACACTCTGGTTCATATTTTTTAAAGAAAATCCAAGCGCTTCATTCATCTTTCGCTTCATTTAAGTCATTTTTAAATGGAGGAAAAATGTAAAAAAAAATTGAAACAACTTGTTGCATACAATTTTGAGTAATTCTGACAGGAAGCGGGCATAGCCTCATAGCTGTATTTCTGTAGTTTTACGAAGCTGTTCTACCTCTTTGTTGTACCATGGATCTATTCTAGGTGCACCTTCAACATACCGTTGTCGAAAGAGCTTGATCAAACTATCCGCGCACTTAAATAGTTTGTCCCGCCAATTCGTATTACTCGGAGGAAACGATAGACTGCGTAGACGTGACACTCTTGCTATCACATAGTTTATATTTGTCTTACTTTTTCATTATTTTACTGTTATATTTCTATATTAAAATTGAAAATTACTATTTACATAAACTATATAATACATAAGTGTTGACGGGACAACTTTGCTACAGTCGGTCACCACGGAGTCAGTTTCCTTGATCGACTGGTTACCTGCACTTCTGACTCGGGTATATGCTCCTACTTGTGCAAGGGTTCCAATGCAGCCTCAACAAGTTGTTTCTAAATACGGTCTGCTACCACTGTGTCGATCCTCGCTTTACAATCAAACGCACAAAAAGTATTTTTAACTTCACTTTTTATTCTTTCGCACAATTCTTTTGGCACAATTTTATTATAACGACCTTTTGGTCAAAGGCAAAAAAACAATGTTAAAAACTCCAAAAAAAACTAATAGAAGATGATTCTTCTTCTTCTCATCGAACCCTTACTCTGAGAGCAAGAGAGCAGGAAAATATTGATCAAAACAGAACCAGTGATATGGCATTGCCAGTATAGAAAAAAGGGAGAGCGACGTACATGGGAATTGCCTTCGAGGGCGAACATTAGTGCTGCGCTTGTAGCGCTTTTCCCATGAACATCTTCCCCCTCCCCCTTGGGACAAGGTCCCAACTAAAGTATATTATGAAATTAATTTGACATTATATAAAATGTTAGAAAATTAGAAAAAACTAAACAAATTAAAAATTAATAAAAATAAGAAACCATCTCCACGGTCTTCAGTCTTCATGGTATTGTAACAAATACTGATAACTTTCATCGGGTAAGTAGGAATTTTTGGGAAACAGTTACTTCTTCCGGGCAACGTCGCCGAAAAAGGACCAGCCAAAGATGGTGTTTTGAACGTACGGCATGCCTGGTTCAATGATGCGTAGGCCCAAGACAATTCCATCAGTGTCTGATTTTCCCAAGGTCACATTATATTTTCCCTTTGTTTCAAATGATCCGCTATCGCCTTCTATGGGTAAACTTTTCTTACACATTGCATATCGACGGCGTGACGTGGCGATAACAACTCGGACTCAAGCTGGACGTTAAGTTTGGCGGTGTACGTCCGAACATTGTTGTTTGTCGATGTCAGCACAACAGTGGCAGAGCTCGGGTACATCACAAAATTGCTGGGAGTGCCCAGTTCGAGTGTGCTTTCATCGTAAAGAGGGTCGATAAGGACACGAACTTTCCTTGGTGTTTCACCCAGTTCCGGGAGATGCATCATGACTTCGGCGGTCATACGCAACCAAACCTCCCGGTTAACATCAAGAGGGTGCAACCAGGTGTGATGGGCCAAATTGCATACCCGACAGCCTTCATTCCAAGGGCAAGTAATAACGCGATGACCTAGGCCAAGACAATTTACGCAGCCTTAATACTTGCGGACAATAGCGTCTTTCTCTGAAGGCCTCGCCTGAAGAAAACTGCGACAGTGTCGGGAAGAGTGCCGAGTGTGGCAAAGTGGGCACCCAAAGGCATCATTGTAACTCATCTGTAAGAAAGTGTAATGCATGGTTAGGCGACAATAAGATGGGTAGACGTATTTTCATAGAGTAAGACATCATTAAGTGTGATAACGTAAGCTGGTCTATAGAGCAAAGTTTATTCGGGACGAGTACTAATTTGTGTACAAGACCCGTTATCACGCCGTTCAGGGTTTTCAAGTCCACCACTCGAACCCTATTGTCCTGTCCAAAATGTAATTTTACCACGCCACCCAGGCGCCACTCGTTTGGAGCAAGTGAGTCAGAATGTAGCACCACAATATCATCAACTTGTAGATCGTTTTGAGCCACTTTCCACTTAGAGCGTTTATGGAGCTCCTTGAGATACTCCATTTTCCAGCGCCTACAAAATTCTTGAGAAATCAACTTTATACGTCTCCAACGGTTCAACAAGGACGTTTTATTTTCGACTTCGTCGGGCTCAGCAAGATACAACAAAGGACCGCCGATGAGGAAGTGCCCGGGAGTAAGGGCGCTAGGGTCATCTATGCCATCGGTTAAGGAAGTAAGTGGTCTAGAGTTAAGGCACGCTTCTATGCGGGCGAGTAAAGTGGAGAGTTCCTCGAATGTATGTCGTATCTGCCCTGAGATTTTCTTCAGGGGCACTTTGCAACTTTTAACCCCTGCCTCTCACAGGCCACCCATATGTGGAGCCGCGGCAGGATTAAAGTGCCATTCTAACTTCTGAAACCCGTATCGAGTAACAGAATCGTCTCTGGTTTCTGATATAATCTTCATGAGGTTGGATCGTATTTCGCGACCAGCACCCACGAAATTCTTACCATTGTCCGAGTATATATGACGGGGACAACCACGCCGGGCAACGAATCGAGCAAGAGCGGCGATAAACGCCGGGGTTGAAAGGTCGCTGACCGGTTCCAAATGGATCGCCTCGGTGGCGAAGCAAACAAACAGACAAATATAACCTTTCGAAATGCGGCAGCCTCTACCACTAAAGTTCTTTATTTCCACCGGACCAGCGAAATCTACCCCAGATGTGGAAAATGCTCGGGATATTGTAGTCCGTTCTGGAGGAAGGGCAGCCATTAGCTGTGTTTGTCGTTTCTTTTGTGCCAGAACGCACTTCGTACAATTTCGGTAACGAGTTTTAACCAAGTTCCAGCCTCTTATGATCCAGCATTCCAGGCGTGTAGTAGCCAGGGTTAGCTGAATGCCACCATGGTTGGTAAGACATTGGAAAAGTCAACGTACGGTGCAGAGAATCTGCTCTTATGGGCCAGAATAATTGGATACCTTTTATCGTACGATATTTAAAAGGCAGAACTCAACCTTCCGTTGGCTCGAATAAGGCTGCCTTTGTCGAGAAAAGGGTTTAGTGACAAAAGAGGGCTACCAGACTCAATCTTCTGATTTTTAAGGAAGCAATCATATTCCGAGGGGAAATGGATTCTCTGTTCGGTTGAAAAAGCGAAATATGTACCCTACAACATGAGTTGCTGTGGATAGACAAGAAAATATATCTTCCTCCACGGCAGATCGAGCAAAATGAACTTTCATATGTTTAGCCTCCAATATTGTTTCAAATATCACCACACCAGACGGCCATCTATTTTCGGGCAATATGAGCTAGGTTGGTCCATGCCACCACAGACCACTCTCTGTAATTTCTAAGGGAGTCCGCCCCCGGGTTGCCAGATCTGCCGGATTTTCATCCGTAGGAACATGATGCCAGCCACTTCCTATTTTCTCCTGGAAATTGAAAGTCTATTTGCGACAAACGTTGTCCAAGAGTATGATGGTTTCTTGAGCCAAGCTTGTACAATAGTCAAATCTGACCAAGCAAACAAAGATGTCTTTTGAATATCCAATTGAGGCAGAACTGAATCTACTAACTCCGCAAGCAACAAGGCGCCACAGAGCTCTAATCGTGGTAGCGACATCTTCTTCAAAGGGGCAACTTTAGACTTCGCAATGAGCAAATTCGAAAAAATATTTTGTCCCACTTCAACTCTCAAATACAACGCTGCAGCATAAGCAGACTTCGACGAATCACTGAAGCTGTGTAATTGAACATTGCAGTCAACAGAGTAATTTACCCACCTGGGTATGCTAATTTCTTCAATTCCCACGGAAGTTGAGACAAAGTTCTTCCAGCTTAATAAGGTATGCGGCTTAATTGCTGCATGAGAATCTTCGCAGTTATTACAATTGGGGAAAGCCAACCCAAAGGATCGAAAATCTTTGCGATAATGGACAACACTTGCCACTTAGAATACGAATTTCTTTCTGGAATTTTGTCTATAACAAAGTAGAAACTATCTACCGAGGCGTTCCACCGAAAGCAGAGCTTTTGTCGCCGAGCTCCAAAAAGTCTTCATTTAAAAGTTTTTCACGAGCCAGACCCTTCAAAAGCTCAAATCCACCTGATTCAAGAATTTTTATCAATTCTTCCTTCGCTTTCAACCCCTGCGAAACAGTATGAACGCCTACCAAAGCATCATCGACATACATATTATTTCTTAGAATTTTCGAGCCAATTGGGAAACGATACTCTTCGTCATCCGCCAATTTTAAGAGTTCTAAGAGCCAAGTATGGGGCGCAATTGACGCCAAATGTTACCGTCTTCAATTGGTAATCAGAAACCTCTTTGTCTGGGCAAGTTCTGAACAGAATACGCTGGTACTTAGCATGTAATGGATTGATCAAAATTTGACGATACATCTTAGAAATGTCTGCATTAAATACATATTTGTATAAGCGCCAATTTAATATCAGAGAGATAATATCTTTTTGAAGAGAAGGTCCAACATACAACACACCGTTTAAGCTTTTGCCATTAACCGAGGCACATGAAGCGTTGAAGATTACTCTTAGTTTCGTAGTCACGCTCTCAGGCTTAAAAACGCCATGATGACGCAAATAAAAACAGTCCTTGTAGTTTACAAAGTGTTCTATCTTTTCCATATGTCCCAGAGACAAATATTCTAAAATCACCTCATCATAATCAGATTTTCGTTTTGGATTTCTCAGTAACGACGTCTCATTCCGCAAATATTGAGTAAGAGCAACGTATCGGCTAGACTTTGATGCAAAAGAAAAAAGAGGATCGTCTTTAAAGGGCAAGTTCACGGTATATCTTCCATCAGAGCCTCTGGAAGTCGTAGATCGAAAAATTTCCTCGCACTTCTGTTCCTCTATCGAGGTAGTTGAAACCTTGGGAACCTCTTCAATTTCTCAGAACTGGTCTCAGAGCTGGTCTTGCACTGACACTCTTGTGCAATGGGAAACACTCATTGAAGTCGGATAGAGCAAATTGGTTGCTGGGCCAGTCAATACCCAGCCAAACACGGTCTCTTGAGCTAAAAGTGAGCCAAAGATATTTTTGGGTAAATGTTTCCACCGAGCAATACATCTACTTGGCCACCTCGATAAAACGTTGGATCCGCAAAATATAGATCCGGTAATTCGTTCATACGAATCTTATCCAATGGCTGTGTGGGTTTATTTCCCGTTATTTCTGGGACCACGAACGCCTCCAAGTCTAGCGTGAAAGAAATATTTTTCATCGAACCAATTCTAATAGATGCTATTTTGGAGCATTTCGTTAGATGTTGACCGCCTAAACCAGAAATTTCCGCAGAGGCAAAGCTTGTTGGTAACTTTAGCATTTTTTGCAACCGAGAGGAAATGAAAGAGTCATCCGAGCAAGGGTCTATTAGCGCACGAACTTTGTATGGAACTACATTCCTTAAAATGTTTACCCATGCTGTGGCAAGCATTGTTCTATTTGAGACAGAGGTATGGAACGACCGAGGATTAGATAGAGTTGTTGGACCTGAAGTTTTATTTGGACTCACATTCGAGACAAATCTGAGGTGTTAGTTGAGTATGCATCATTACCTTGAGTAATTGTATTCTTATGAAGAAGACTATGATGCTTTGTTTTACATTTAGAGCAACCCTGAGATCGGCAGTCCACCGCTCGATGGCCCATGCCATACAATTAATGCAACGATTTTCCCTCTTAATGATATTGAATCTATTTTTGAAGTCCATATTTAGAAATTTCGGACAAGATTTCAAGGGGTGAGTGCCCTTACACAAATTGAATTTATTTTCATTCACTTTGGTATGGTGGACTCTAAACTGTCTCAATTTTTCATATTGATTATATTGATTGTGCTCTGGGCGAGAACCTTGTCCTAATTGTACCCCATTCGGACAAGTTATATCGGACACACTTTCCAATGCTTTAAATCTTTCCGTGGGAAATTTATTCAAGTCATCCCAGTGAGGCATTTCTGTCTTATTATGTAAAGACAGCTCCCATAGAGAAAGAGTAAGTTTCGGCATTTTTGTAGAGCAAAGATAGACAAATATAGGGTCCCAAGACTTTACATCAATTTTATATAACTCAAGGACCGCTATGCAATTAGTAACGTCTCGTTGCAGTCTCTTTAGGCCACATGCCGATTCTTGCCCACAATGAGCAAGATTAAATAAATTCCGCAGCTGAGTATTTATTAGAATTCTCTTATTTTCATATTGGTTCCTCAAATTGTCCCAAGCAATAGAGAAACCATAGGCCGTCAACGGAATGTGGCGATTTATTTCTCTTGCCTCTCCACTTGTGCAAATGGTAAAGTTTCTAGACAGAGCTTAGTTTTTTATTATTGATCTAAATGGCCGTGAACAAATCGCGAAAACTGGGCCATGACACATAGTCCCCATGAAAAACCTCCGTGTCACACGGCGGGACTGAAATTGAGGCAGACACTTTTTGATTTTGAGCTATAGGTACAACCTTTACTTTTTCCTTCCATTCCCCCAAGATGTTAATGCACCTAACTTAACTCTGATGAGCAAGTTTTTTATTAGTTTTTATGGTCTCCCTATTTCAGGGTTTCCTTCCCTTCTGTCCACAAACTGTGAAGCTCTGATTTTTCAACTTCAATTGCAGAATCGTTGAATCCTGAGGATTCAGTCTCCTTTAAATTTTCTTCAAAAGAAATAATTTCCTCACATTTATTCAAAAAGTCTTCTAGACTTGCCATTTTCATCGAGCTAGCAAAAAATTCAAAGGCGATAATCTCGAAAAATTATTGATGGGGAAATGTCCACTGCTCTTCCAGAGAATGTTTTCTATTCTAATTTTCGAATAATTTGTTCCAAAAACGTTTACAATTAAACGTCCAATCTGAGCAGTCAAGAGCACTCAACAACCGTACCCTTGAGTTTTGAATGTTTGTAACGTCTTCCGTAAATCTCCAAACGAGCAAGTTATTTTACAGACCGACGATAAAACTTCACTATATATATTCCCCAATAATTGAGTAAGATTTAAAAACTTTAATTTGTACTTCATGTAAAGTTTCAAACGAGCAAATTATTTAATGGTGTGCCACCAAACAGCCCAAATAATGTTCATTCCAACAATGAATTTTCAATGTTTTCTCAATTAGGGATTTTTTTTTGAGCAAGTCTCTATATTACAAATAGATGCTTCTGACCCACAGTGTCGAATATATAAAAGGCAAAATCCACTAACAACAAAATTGCTCTTCTTTTATTGTGTGAGGTAATTCCAAAACTTTACCTTCACTACTTTACGACGTTTAAATTTGCCAAAATCTCATAGATTCCATTAAACGCCGTTACACACCACTGTGTATGTAGCAATATTTTTTGGTTTTGTTCTAATAAGGTGGATAACCAAAGAGTCAATGTTACTCTTTCCACTTATTGTTTGCTTCATCTTATCTCCTTCGAGAAATATAGTTCTTCATAAACTAGCAATAAAAATCAATGCAAATGAATTTGAGTCAGGGCAGACAAAAACACCAATAGAGCCCAACCAAATTAGATAGAGACAATGCAACAACTATGCAGAGCCAACAGCGCACAAGTTGCGAGCCACCAAATCATAAACAGCCCAACAGCACCACTGCATAGCAACCAACGCATAAGTGCTGAACCAACAGCGCACAAGCAGCGAGCCACCAACAACAAAAACAATGCCAGTGCGTCTACCGTACGGACAGCGCGCAACCAATGCACAACAACACTGCTTTGTATGTTATGACAGGCGAAGAAATTTTGCCTATTATGTAGATTTACAGGCAAACGGCAAGCACACAAACAGCGAGACACAAAAAAGTACAACAACAATGCTGTATAGTCCACAAGAAGGCAGGCAATGAAATAAACAAAGTGCTGTTACAAACAACAACACAATCAAGGGCCAAAGAGTAAGCAGCGGCAAGGCTCCAAAAATATTCCAACGGTACCAAATAAGTCAATAACCTTAGCTACCCTTGAATATTTTTAGCAAGGTTATGTAACGGAACCACGACAATAGATCCAGTTTTCGCTCTTCACCACAGTTCCAATTTTTTTCTCAAAAAATTGCCGGTACTTTCTTCTATTACTTTGTCCAAATTGCCGGTTGAGAAGGACCAGATGTTGACGGGACAACTTTGCTACAGTCGGTCACCACGGAGTCAGTTTCCCTGATCGACTGGTTACCTGCACTTCTGACTCGGGTATATGCTCCTACTTGTGCAAGGGTTCCAATGCAGCCTCAACAAGTTGTTTCTAAATACGGTCTGCTACCACTGTGTCGATCCTCGCTTTACAATCAAACACACAAAAAGTATTTTTAACTTCACTTTTTTCTCTTTCGCACAATTCTTTTGGCACAATTTTATTATAACGACCTTCTTGGTCAAAGGCAAAAAAAAACAATGTTAAAAACTCCAAAAAAACTAATAGATGATGATTCTTCTTCTTCTCATCGAACCGTTGTTCTTACTCTGAGAGCAAGAGAGCAGGAAAATATTGATCAAAACAGAACCAGTGATATGGCATTGCCAGTATAGAAAAAAGGGACAGACGACGTATATGGGAATTGCCTTCGAGGGCGAACATTAGTGCTGCGCTTGTAGTACTTTTCCCATGAACAATACGAATGTATAACTGTTTCGCAATTACTATTGTTATGAATATTGAAGATTTTTGCGTTAATTTAAAAATATAAATTTAGTAACGTTCATTTTTATGATTTATATAAAATTTCTCTTTTTGTATAACACACAAGTTGTGTGTATGGTCTATTTTTATTATGAACGACTTCATTCAAAGAGTTTACACGTTATATAATTTGTTCCTTATCGATTTTAAGACGTTTTCAGTATTATATTTGTGATACGCAAACGATTATCGTTTCATATTTCTTACAATTTCCCTTTAAGTCATTCCAGTAGAAACCGCCAAGAAAGAAAGAATTAAGCTAGATTAGCCTTTGTATCTTATTTGATTACGCAATTATTTAATTTCCATTTACTTTGCAATTTCATTTGATTTACATTGCCATTTTAATTTCATTTGCTTTAGATAATACCTTTGCGTAAATAAACAAACTTTGTAAAGAACTAAAGGCCAAAGGGTTGGGTTCATTTAAATCGAGGGCAAAGTCTGTGTTTTATTATAATTCTTCTGCCAGAAGCATAAGCTGGCCGTTTTTGTTGTAGAAACTTTTTTAAACGTTACAGCCGTAACAACTATTAAAATGCAAGAGCAACGGATTTCTCGTTTATTTGATATTTCGCCTCATTTTTAAAATCAACTACAAATCTTGAAAAATAAATGAAATGCCCAAGTTTTCTTTCAGAAATATTATAGAAAGGCAACATCTAACTTTCAAAATTAAAAATGTTTGCGGTTAGGAATTCCTGGCATTTTCATAGCATAAAAACAAATTATAACATATATTTATCGATTTGGTGACCTTATAAGACTCTTTTAGTGTATTTATGTCAATAGACACAACAAAATTAAGACGTCAGACGGCCTTATTTTTAATTTTACAAGAAAAAAAAAACACGTCTTGTGTAAATTGGTTATTAACATACAACATTTAATTTGGAATAGTGCACTCAATTCGTTGTTAAAAGTAGTCAAACGTAATCTCATTATTGTTGTTTTTATATAAAAACAAATCACGTTTATTTATTAGTGGAGAAAAAAGTATTTAGGTTTGATTTGGGTCGGCAGCTGATTCACTCGGAGATCTCGTGTTTATCCAGGAAGAATAAAATTGTTGGCCGCAACAGAACCCAGAAAGCATTTATCTTTCTGGCTTCAGTCTCGACTCACTGTATAGAGAAGAATATGTAGCAAGCTGGTTTGCCAAGTCAGGAAATACTTGTAGATGATGGGATCCACGTCTAAGAAGAACGTATGAGCTTCTATCTCTCACCTAGCAAGTAACCAAATGTCTCTTGATTGCATAGGACATCTGCATAGTAAGTGCTTAATCGTCTCTACATCTTCTTCATCTTCACAGAGTCTAAAGTACTCACCCGACAGATGAACTTAGATACTCTGTAATCAGCTCATCAGTGCCATCTTCAACCATTTTTTTATGGGAGGCTTTTAGAAATCGGATTCATCTAGAGCTAATTTATCCGACACTTCATTTCCCATTATGTTACTGTCCTGGAGCCTACAAAACTAAATGAACTGTGGTACTTCAAGAACTGCAAGAATGCAGTTTTACAGAATTTACTTTGTTAGACCGAACGAAATGAACAAGTACTTCTTAGATCTAATTGATTAACTTTTAGCATAACAGTTTTGTTTGCACTGTTAAGATATGTAAATTGGCATATACATAATTCGGCTGGTTGTTTATATTAACAATGTTTAAGCAAACAATTTGTACGTAAAGATTAAAAAATAATTTTCCAAAAAAATATAAAAAAAAAAGGTTGATTATTTCTTTCGAAAAAAGGTTGGAATTTTTATTAAAGCAAAGAAATGCACAAAATGAACAAAAAAAAAAACAATGTGTTGAGTTACAGCATGTAATGGGCAGAAGGCAATGTATGTGTAGATTTATACTTATCGTAAAGTGTCTTTGGTGGAGGTTCAAAAAGAATAGAACGATAATTGAGTCTTATTTTATCGTGAACCTCTTGTTGAAACAAATTGAGCAACTCATTCCAGAACTTCCAACAATAATAATCTTCTACAGTTACACTTAGGCCTGCATGTACAACAAACATAAATATAAATGTATTCACTTATTATTTTTAATGTTTGATTGCAAACATTGTTGTGTTCATGCAGTCATCAGTGTAACTGGTAAAGACCATGAGTAATGAACTCAACTGGTTACAACAACAACTACTTAAGCTAAGTCTTAAGCTGTGGTTATGAGTGTGCTCATTATAATTGAAGAGATGCTGGATTTGTTCGGGAGTATGCACATTGGTTTTTTGAGTTGTATTCTCTTATAATATAATATAATATTTGGACAGTAGCTCACAGCAAAATTTAGTTATTATAGTAGAAACATTTGAAAATAGGACAAATTATTGAATCAGTTGACGAAAATAACATTTCCGCCAACACAATTTGAATTACAAAAAAAAAAAAAAAAAAAAAAAACGAAAAAAAAAGCAATAGATCTCGATTAAATTGAACTTCACTTGATAGCTTTAAAGGCCGCCTGACTATCGGCTTTTAAATTCAACGGTTACTGTTATGATATTGCAGTGATATTTATCACTGCAAAAATCTCCGCCTGAAAAACGCTACAAATGTTAATACGCTTGTATGACTGCTTAATGATTGGGTTAAGCCATAATACACAAGCACCAAAACCTTCATCCATCTTGGAATCTGTTTAAATGGCCAGACAGTATCACTACCCACTACTTCATTGAAGACGAAAAGTGGGAAGGTAATCACTAATTATGTTGCATTTACCTGGGATATTGTGGCCAAACCGGCAACTCTTCTCGCTTGAAAGTGTTTTTCTGTGTGTCGATTAACATTCTTATCCAAATAAGTTAATTTTACCGTGCTTTTTTTGTGTCTACAAGTCTCAACAAGTGCTAAATAGTGAAATTTATTTAAATTCCATTTGTGTGAAGTTTTCGCGTTTCATTCAGTTTTTTCCTATCTTTTTTAATTAATTTTTTTTGCGCCTAGTTTACGTTGATGTTTATATTCTTCTTTTTGGTTTCTATTAAAGGCCTGCACAAGACGAATTGTATGAATTATGCTTTTTTCGACACACTGACTTTGTATATTCAATCATGCTCTATGTATTTGATAGACATGACAACCAACAACATCCCCCATTTTGATTCATGTGTGCCATTGTCTAAGGTTCGATCGTGGCATGGCTGACTCGAATATTTGCATGGTGTTCTCCATAAATGCAGGGTGTCAACGATGACATCGTACCGTGTCATCGTCATATTGTGTACGTGTGCTTAAATATTGAAAGTGTGTGTGTGTTACTTTCGACGGTGAGGGTGTGTTTTTGTGTGTGCTGTAATTTTGAAGTAACAAACACCGCGTAAATATAAAATTGAGTTCAATAACAAAATGTGCATAGAAATCAGCAAATGAATAAAAAAATTAAATATTTATTTAAATAAATATCCCAATTTATTGGTGATTATCATAAAATGTTGGTCATAAAAAAGAGGTAAATATTGTTCTATCTACATAAAGTGTTCTTTTAAAATTAAAGTTTGTGGGCAGAGATTTGACTCTCATTTACTAACGGAATATGCACAGAATTGAAGAATAGAAGTATTAGCACTCATTCTCATTTACACCTCACTACTAAACATTTATGCAATTATAATCAAAATCAGAAAATGTTTCAGGGGATTATTGTTTTTTATAAGGATTAACATTTTAGATTGTTTCGTCAATAAGTACGAAATGTGAAAATTTTGTGTGTACCTTTAATATTTTAGTATTCGCCAAGAAATTCTTTATTATATTTTTTCACATATCGGAAAAGCAGGTAGCGATTGCGCTTTGCCTTCATCGCGTGTGTGTCTTTTTCGTTGGCAATTGTTTCATAATTGTTGTTGTTATTATTTTTTTTTTTTGATAGAACACTTCTGTATGACACACTATTCAACATTCCCTTTTTATTGGTCATTACATGTTATGACGATGGGTTTGAGTGTGACCGACATGACAAGACATCGAGCATTTAGTTGGATGTCACGTACTGTTATGCGTTTGATCAAGCAGGGCACAACATGACGAGCGTTTTCTCTCCATGGCATAAATAGAGAAAATTGTCACATTTGCAGCCCTTTAGTATCTAATAATCGATTAACAAGAACAAATGTAATGCAAGCCACATACGATACAACTGGTTGTACAACTTGGAGAGGTTGTATTCCAGATTGTATCGTTTGTGGCACGGTTGTAATGCAAGCCACACACGACACAACTGGTTGTACAACTTGGAGAGTACTCAAATTGTGTGTTTCTGTAAGTAAGAAAAGGATTTCTATCCTTCCAGAAATTCTTCCCAAACATTCAAGATACCTTAAATCGCTTTTGCAGGTCATGATATCGATCATAACTCACGGATAAGGGTACAACCCGATTTCATATTTATATAACCATCGTATGATTTAAGCTATTATTGGGATCTTGGCCACTTTTTTCATTTTTCGGCCCTTATTTGGCATCTTTGTTTCTTAGGGGGTAGAGAACCTCTTCGCATAAAATTTGAAATTTTTGGAGTAGGGCCCATATTGGTCTTGACCACATTCATCAATTAATTTGGCTAAATAATTGTATATATGCTCCCTTGGGGTAGGGAACCATCATACAGATAATTGCCCCATAAGAATTTATTTAAGTAAAGTCCCCACATTGGAGTATCCCCAAGTCCACTTTCACATCTAATGTGTGGTTAGAAAAGAAAACTTTGTATTCTATTGAATTTGTAACCCCCAAGAGAGTATTGGTTGGGAACGTAGATTTGGGATGTACATCTATATGAAATAAATTATGAAAACATGAACAAATTACAAATATAAGAAAGTAGCACGGGACCGAATATTTGTTGAATCGTCATTGAATTGTACTATGATGAAAAATATGGACTTTATGGGGTCTCCAACTTAAAATTTAAATGGCAAATAAAATTAATACCCATCTTACGGTAATGGTTGTAAAATAGTAATCTTACACAAACATTTTAACATATCTACAAATTTTAGAATTTTCTCCATGTAATAGCACGCCCTCAAGTGTAATTTTTGGCGGACAAACAGACCGACATGGTTCGGGGGACTTATGAGGACTCTAATGCACAATCTAAGGCTATTATTAAATCATTGAGCCCTAAGTTATGAGGTGTACAAAATACAGTAAATTCCAAATTATTTCATCTCGAAAATTTTGCTACGATTGTTACCATACAAAAAATTGATTTAATCCCTTACATGGCGATAAGATTGATATGTTATTTTTAATAGATTTGTAAAGCACATCCACATATTTGAAGTCCACGGTTTAAATATTGTAGTCCACGTATTAAATATGGGTAAAGGTATTTTAAAACACTTTTAATCGACCAGTACGTGAACTCTTATATCAGTCATATCTGTGAATTATTATGTTTTGACAAATATGCATAATAGACAAAAACTACGGGACGGCAACGCGGAACAAATTAAATTGTCTTATTAATCTTTCACTACTTATGAGTGGATCTGAATTAAGAAGCATTCTTCCCTTAAAAAATTCTTGAAAATTCTGTCTATATGACCTAAAATGTTTATTTCGAGCTTCTGCAGCCTCCTCAGACAATTAGCCGATTGGAAACAGTGAATTATCAATGATGGTGGCCCCATGTAATAGTAATTTATGCATTGATGGAGACACGTGATGCCAGTCGTATAATTCCACATACAGTTGCGCGGTGTTGAAGGCATATTCTTCGAATTTTGTTGTATATATTATGTGTCCACTTAAAATCGCCTCTAATAAGATTTTAAATCTATGTATTAATTCGTGGTTTTTGCCTGTAATGTCCGCCGCTAATTCTGTGTTTTTAAAAAATCTCCTACTCGTATTGCCATCATTGGTATTACCAAAATTGGCTTTAGGCATGTCCACCAACAGCCCAGTATCCACGCAGAATCTTTCTTGGATTTCTTTTTTCCTTTCTTCTTCTAATGCTATCTTTTCCTGTGTCCTTTTCTTTCCATATTTCTTCACGTGCAATTTATATGCCAAATGCAGAATGCTTTCAAAAATACGTATTTTTACGTACAATACTGAAATTCTAAACTCAAGAGCATTGGCACTTATCTCGTTCTCTTTGCTCAAATTATTGAAATCTTTGGAAGTGGCGTCAATTGATGAATGTGGTCAAGTGTCATACAGCATCGGCTAGTTGAGGTCGTGTTGGTTACAGCATTGCACACTTTCACACAGACCATCAACCATTGCACAGTGGTCGAGGTCGTATGGGAACAGCGGCCAAAAATACTTTCAGTGCAGATATCAATGATTCTTTGGTTATGGTACCTTGATGGGATAAAAATAAAAAATGTGACCAAATGGATATGGTCGATGCATGTTTTGGCATGGTCCCCTTACAACGTACCTCCCGAATAAGGGTTATTTCGCCAATTTTTGTCACATTTCTACACTAGATTGTTCTGTTATTTGACATTTTACGTTCTAAAGAGCTAAGAAATAGTCTTACTGACAATTATTTGGAACGGCCCGCCTTCAGGTAGAGTCCCCCTGTAAAGGTACCTCCAAAAATAGAAGTATTTTTATACAAATCAAAATTCCAAATTTGATTATTTTTTGTAAACAAAATATACATTTTTTTGTAAACAAAATAAACAATTCAATATAAAATTAATTGAACGTTTCTAATGGATATTTATAAATTTCAGTGTTATTCAAGTAAATCAAGTGCAGATTTTAATAATATAGATTTTTTATTGATTGCTAACGTTCGCTGTCCCGTTATAAAAGGGTCAGAGCTCAGAAGAAGACGGTTAATAATTTTTTCGAGTATGATTTAGTCGAAACTTTTTTATATCTTTGTTTCTAGACTCCACGGCCAACTCCCATAACTCTCCAATCGATACAATGAAAAATTTATAATGTCGGGGGCATGTATTAAAAATTTATTAGCTGCGGGTAGAAGATAGGGCCATGGATATCTATTTGTTAACTCTTTAGCCGTTTCCAGTGCAAAGGCCTTAAACTTTTGGACATTAATATTGTTACGAATATAACTTTAGATTTAAGTTAATTTAGATGAATTCCGTTAATTTAAGAATTTGAATTGTAACGTAAATTTCTACTACGCAGCTTATTTGAATAACTTCACAACAACAACTACTGTATAGATTTTTCTACATCCTTCCATTTCCTCTTTCATTTTCTATTTTGTTGCTGACGTACAATTCTTGTTAAACGTCATCATTGATGATCGCTTAATTCCTCTTTCTTTGTTACCCCCTCGCCTGTGTATGTGTTGTTGTTATTGTTCACTCAATGTAAGTTTGTATGTGTTGTTGTTATTGTTCACTCAATGTAAGTTTGTATGTGTTCGTTGCATTGGTAGATTGTTCGTAATCTAGGCGTTACCAGATCGTCTAGAAACTTCTGTAGCGACAGGCGAGGCTCATATAAATAGGGGAAATGGAAAGGCAGTTAGTCAGTTGTGAATCAGATCGCGAATTGAAACCGTCGAGTAAAGTAGAGTGCAAAGTAAAGTTGTGTGAATAAAATCATTGTAATAATCGTAATCCGAAAGAACCCGCGTTTTATTTGGTACGAGCTGTATTGGGAAATAAAACAACGTCTACACGGGATTAAGTAAAATCCAAGAACGTAACAATTGGTGTCGGAAGTGAGATTACGATAATACTACGATGAAGTTTAAGGATCTACGAGTGGAAGACTTGAAGAAGGAACTTAATAAATTGGAATTGTCCTCTACTGGCAACAAGGCTGAACTACAAAAACGTCTGTTGGATGAGTTCGAGCGCCGTGGTATGAACATCGATACATATGAGTTTGACAGTAAGGATGAAGTGGATTTATCGGAAATGGGCGAATCCAACGGTGGGGAAGTCTCGTCAGTAGCTGCCAGGGGTGACGATTTCAGAGAAATGCTAGCCAAAATGTTTGAGGAAAATTTCAGAAGAGTCGAAGAAAATTCGAGAATAACGAACGAGAAACTCGAGTACATTACAGAAGTTATTGGAAGGAGAATGGAAACCATGGAGGTCCAAATTAAAGAGTTGGATAAGAAAGTGCAGTCGGTTGACGAGAAATTTCTGTCCCACGACCATAGGGTTACAAATCCGGAGAAGAAAATTTCGGAACTGGAAATCAAAGGTGGTCCGGTGCGAGTTCCTGATAACACACTAAAAATCAAACCTCCTGTATTCGACGGCTCTACGTCATTCAATGCTTTCAAGTAACAGTTCGAGACAGTGGCTTCTAGAAATTCGTGGAACGACAGCGACAAAGCGGTTGCATTGAAGCGGTTGGCATTGAAGGGCAGTGCTGCTGATGTTATACAGAGTATTCCTGTCGCTTCTAGAAACAACTATGAAGATGTTATTGCTGCACTGGAACGTAAGTACGGTGGCGAACATAAACGAAACATCTACCTTATGGAATTAAGGGGAAGAGTACAGAGGGCAAACGAGACGTTACAAGACTTTGCAGCTGAGGTGGAACGTTTGGTGCTAATGACGTATCCAGGAGAGGATCGCCCATTGCTGGACCGTATGAAAATCGAAACCTTTGTGAATGGCATACGTGACCCTGAGATTAAGTATGCAACATATGCGTCACCAAAAGCATCATTTTCCGAAACTGTGTCGTTTGCCCTTGCCCAAGACACGGCAAGAATAGTTGTTAAGCCCCAGACCCACAAGATTCGCCAACTGGAGACCGAAGGTTGCGAACCCAAATCTCTCGTTAACTCGATCGAAGACGCCATGAGGCGGGTAATAGAAGAGACAAAGTTAGTTGGGATGACTAAGCCCAGGGTTAGATGCTACAACTGCGATAAAGCAGGTCATATTGCGCGCGAATGCAGAGCTAAGCGCAAACGATCCAGGTCATCGTCACCACCTCCAACGAAAGATGGTAGAAGAATGGCCCAACAGTCCACCAATGAGTCACAGTTAAACTAAATCGAGCCAGTCCAGCGGGGCATGAACTGGCTCCCATCGACGATGGCCCCACAATCTCCATAGCAATAGTACAACAGGAAAGTCACAACCTAACAACAACTGGGTACATCAATGGTGATAAGCGAGTTCTGACGTTAGATACTGGCGCATCAAAGTCCATCGTAAGATCAGATCTGGTAAAGGGAAAAATAACGCAACTTAATGGAGTCAGACTGCGCACAGCAACGGGGGAGCCCGCGGCAGTACACGGCAAGATTACCCTGAGACTAACTATTGCCAATAAATCGGAGAATTACGAGTTTATAGTTGCCGATATCGTAGACGAAGTGATAATAGGCGCAGATTTTATGATTGCCTTTGGTATCAATCTGGATATGAAAGAACGTGTGATGACCTGGTCTAACGTCGAAATTCCGTTAAACGTGGGCTACGATGAAAGTACACCCATTAGACGTCTGACCACGGACCATCCAGAGATAATACCGCCCTGTGCCGAAGCAATAATATGGGTACCAATGAATGGAGATTGTGGAGCCGAGAAGTTGTGGGTGGTGGAACCAGCAGAAAACAGAAACAGTAACATCCTAATAGCGAATGCCCTGGTGAAAAGCAACAAGGACGGATTAATTCCTGTTAGAGTTTTGAACCTGTCAAACAAGCAAGAGCAAATTTGCCAATTTTCCGATGTTGGACAATGCACACCAGCTGAAGCTGTAGTTAATTTGGAAACTAGCACCGAAAAGCCAGCTGCCATGGAGAAGAAGCGCCTCGATGGCTACATAAAAGAGTGGACACACCAATTATCACCTTCCGAGAGGAACAAGGCTAAGCAGCTATTATGGAAATATGCCTCTACCTTTGCGTTGACAAAAGAGCACCAAGGAAGAAGATCAGTGGTGAAGCATGAAATCAATACAGCAGACGCGAGACCCATTAAACAGCCTCCAAGAAGTGTTCCCCTGGCAAAAAGAGACGAGGTTCAGAAGCTGATAAGTGAAATGGAAAAGAGTGGTGTAATAGAACCATCGTCAAGTCCATGGTGCTCCCCAGTGGTCTTGGTCAAGAAGAAAGACGGAAGCACCCGATTTTGTGTGGACTACAGAAAGTTGAATGATGTCACCAAGAAAGACAGCTATCCGCTCCCAAGAATCGATGACACATTGGACACATTAGCCGTGACGTCATGGTTCTCCACCCTCGACCTGCAGAGTGGGTACGGGCAAGTAGAGATCGCCGAGAAAGATAAGGAGAAAACAGCGTTTGGCGTAAATGGGGGTCTCTGGCAGTTCAATGTCATGCCATTCGGACTCTGCAACGCCCCGGCTACATTTGAAAGGCTGATGGAGCGTGTGTTAAAAGGGCTGCAGTGGAAGTCGTGCCTCATATACCTGGATGACATCATAGTCATGGGACGCAACTTCGACAAACACATCAAGAACTTAAAGGATGTTCTACAGCAGCTTTCGTCTTCAGGCCTCAAGCTGAACCCAAAGAAGTGCAGTCTCTTCCAACGAGAGGTGAAGTTCCTGGGGCACCACGTGACGCCGGAGGGCATATCGACGGATAAGGAGAAAATTCAAGCCGTCAGAGATTGGCCGCAGCCCCGAAATCTCCATGAGCTGCGAAGCTTTCTGGGTCTCTGCACATACTACCGTCGATTTGTCCAAAATTTTGCCAACATCGCCGCCTGTCTACACCGTTTGACGCAAAAAGGCCAGAGGTTTCAGTGGGGCAACGACCAGGAGGAGGCATTCAGAAAGCTCAAAGACATGCTATGCAGAGCCCCCATTTTGGCATACCCTATACCTGGCGGCAAGTTTGTTCTGGACACAGACGCAAGTGCGTGCGGCATCGGTGGCGTCCTTTCCCAGGAAATCGACGGACAGGAAAAAGTCATCGGGTACTACAGCCGGACATTGTCGAAACCTGAGAGGAATTACTGTGTGACGAGGAGAGAGCTGCTGTCCTTGAGTGCGTTAAACACTTCCACAAATACCTATATGGCCAGCATTTCCTGCTGAGGACCGACCACGCTGCTCTCCAATGGTTGCTGCAGTTTAAGAATCCGGAAGGTCAACTAGCCCGTTGGATCGAGAGGCTCCAGAGTTATGACTTCCGAATCGAGCACAGAAAAGGCGGAAAACACGGTAATGCTGATGCCCTGTCTCGTCGGCCATGCAAAGTAGAATGCAAGCACTGCTCAAAGGCTGAGAATAAAGAGAATATCGTTGATGTCCGACTATTGCAATTTGAGTCGGGTGAAGATTGGTCGACGGAACAACGAAGAGATCCCATTCTGGGCAAAGTAATTTCGGCCATAGAAACGGGCAAACGACCTAGTCGCAAAGAAATTACCTCCGAAAGCCCTCTTTTAAAATCCTATTGGGCCCAGTGGGACAGTCTACTTATAATAGATGGTTGCCTATATCGCAAATGGGAAAGTGAGGACGGTAAATCTCACCGGAACTTGATCGTCGTCCCAGACTCCAATCTAAGGCTATTATTAAATCATTGAGCCCTAAGTTATGAGGTGTACAAAATACAGTAAATTCCAAATTATTTCATCTCGAAAATTTTGCTACGATTGTTACCATACAAAAAATTGATTTAATCCCTTACATGGCGATAAGATTGATATGTTATTTTTAATAGATTTGTAAAGCACATCCACATATTTGAAGTCCACGGTTTAAATATTGTAGTCCACGTATTAAATATGGGTAAAGGTATTTTAAAACACTTTTAATCGACCAGTACGTGAACTCTTATATCAGTCATATCTGTGAATTATTATGTTTTGACAAATATGCATAATAGACAAAAACTACGGGACGGCAACGCGGAACAAATTAAATTGTCTTATTAATCTTTCACTACTTATGAGTGGATCTGAATTAAGAAGCATTCTTCCCTTAAAAAATTCTTGAAAATTCTGTCTATATGACCTAAAATGTTTATTTCGAGCTTCTGCAGCCTCCTCAGACAATTAGCCGATTGGAAACAGTGAATTATCAATGATGGTGGCCCCATGTAATAGTAATTTATGCATTGATGGAGACACGTGATGCCAGTCGTATAATTCCACATACAGTTGCGCGGTGTTGAAGGCATATTCTTCGAATTTTGTTGTATATATTATGTGTCCACTTAAAATCGCCTCTAATAAGATTTTAAATCTATGTATTAATTCGTGGTTTTTGCCTGTAATGTCCGCCGCTAATTCTGTGTTTTTAAAAAATCTCCTACTCGTATTGCCATCATTGGTATTACCAAAATTGGCTTTAGGCATGTCCACCAACAGCCCAGTATCCACGCAGAATCTTTCTTGGATTTCTTTTTTCCTTTCTTCTTCTAATGCTATCTTTTCCTGTGTCCTTTTCTTTCCATATTTCTTCACGTGCAATTTATATGCCAAATGCAGAATGCTTTCAAAAATACGTATTTTTACGTACAATACTGAAATTCTAAACTCAAGAGCATTGGCACTTATCTCGTTCTCTTTGCTCAAATTATTGAAATCTTTGGAAGTGGCGTCAATTGATGAATGTGGTCAAGTGTCATACAGCATCGGCTAGTTGAGGTCGTGTTGGTTACAGCATTGCACACTTTCACACAGACCATCAACCATTGCACAGTGGTCGAGGTCGTATGGGAACAGCGGCCAAAAATACTTTCAGTGCAGATATCAATGATTCTTTGGTTATGGTACCTTGATGGGATAAAAATAAAAAATGTGACCAAATGGATATGGTCGATGCATGTTTTGGCATGGTCCCCTTACAACGTACCTCCCGAATAAGGGTTATTTCGCCAATTTTTGTCACATTTCTACACTAGATTGTTCTGTTATTTGACATTTTACGTTCTAAAGAGCTAAGAAATAGTCTTACTGACAATTATTTGGAACGGCCCGCCTTCAGGTAGAGTCCCCCTGTAAAGGTACCTCCAAAAATAGAAGTATTTTTATACAAATCAAAATTCCAAATTTGATTATTTTTTGTAAACAAAATATACATTTTTTTGTAAACAAAATAAACAATTCAATATAAAATTAATTGAACGTTTCTAATGGATATTTATAAATTTCAGTGTTATTCAAGTAAATCAAGTGCAGATTTTAATAATATAGATTTTTTATTGATTGCTAACGTTCGCTGTCCCGTTATAAAAGGGTCAGAGCTCAGAAGAAGACGGTTAATAATTTTTTCGAGTATGATTTAGTCGAAACTTTTTTATATCTTTGTTTCTAGACTCCACGGCCAACTCCCATAACTCTCCAATCGATACAATGAAAAATTTATAATGTCGGGGGCATGTATTAAAAATTTATTAGCTGCGGGTAGAAGATAGGGCCATGGATATCTATTTGTTAACTCTTTAGCCGTTTCCAGTGCAAAGGCCTTAAACTTTTGGACATTAATATTGTTACGAATATAACTTTAGATTTAAGTTAATTTAGATGAATTCCGTTAATTTAAGAATTTGAATTGTAACGTAAATTTCTACTACGCAGCTTATTTGAATAACTTCACAACAACAACTACTGTATAGATTTTTCTACATCCTTCCATTTCCTCTTTCATTTTCTATTTTGTTGCTGACGTACAATTCTTGTTAAACGTCATCATTGATGATCGCTTAATTCCTCTTTCTTTGTTACCCCCTCGCCTGTGTATGTGTTGTTGTTATTGTTCACTCAATGTAAGTTTGTATGTGTTGTTGTTATTGTTCACTCAATGTAAGTTTGTATGTGTTCGTTGCATTGGTAGATTGTTCGTAATCTAGGCGTTACCAGATCGTCTAGAAACTTCTGTAGCGACAGGCGAGGCTCATATAAATAGGGGAAATGGAAAGGCAGTTAGTCAGTTGTGAATCAGATCGCGAATTGAAACCGTCGAGTAAAGTAGAGTGCAAAGTAAAGTTGTGTGAATAAAATCATTGTAATAATCGTAATCCGAAAGAACCCGCGTTTTATTTGGTACGAGCTGTATTGGGAAATAAAACAACGTCTACACGGGATTAAGTAAAATCCAAGAACGTAACAATTGGTGTCGGAAGTGAGATTACGATAATACTACGATGAAGTTTAAGGATCTACGAGTGGAAGACTTGAAGAAGGAACTTAATAAATTGGAATTGTCCTCTACTGGCAACAAGGCTGAACTACAAAAACGTCTGTTGGATGAGTTCGAGCGCCGTGGTATGAACATCGATACATATGAGTTTGACAGTAAGGATGAAGTGGATTTATCGGAAATGGGCGAATCCAACGGTGGGGAAGTCTCGTCAGTAGCTGCCAGGGGTGACGATTTCAGAGAAATGCTAGCCAAAATGTTTGAGGAAAATTTCAGAAGAGTCGAAGAAAATTCGAGAATAACGAACGAGAAACTCGAGTACATTACAGAAGTTATTGGAAGGAGAATGGAAACCATGGAGGTCCAAATTAAAGAGTTGGATAAGAAAGTGCAGTCGGTTGACGAGAAATTTCTGTCCCACGACCATAGGGTTACAAATCCGGAGAAGAAAATTTCGGAACTGGAAATCAAAGGTGGTCCGGTGCGAGTTCCTGATAACACACTAAAAATCAAACCTCCTGTATTCGACGGCTCTACGTCATTCAATGCTTTCAAGTAACAGTTCGAGACAGTGGCTTCTAGAAATTCGTGGAACGACAGCGACAAAGCGGTTGCATTGAAGCGGTTGGCATTGAAGGGCAGTGCTGCTGATGTTATACAGAGTATTCCTGTCGCTTCTAGAAACAACTATGAAGATGTTATTGCTGCACTGGAACGTAAGTACGGTGGCGAACATAAACGAAACATCTACCTTATGGAATTAAGGGGAAGAGTACAGAGGGCAAACGAGACGTTACAAGACTTTGCAGCTGAGGTGGAACGTTTGGTGCTAATGACGTATCCAGGAGAGGATCGCCCATTGCTGGACCGTATGAAAATCGAAACCTTTGTGAATGGCATACGTGACCCTGAGATTAAGTATGCAACATATGCGTCACCAAAAGCATCATTTTCCGAAACTGTGTCGTTTGCCCTTGCCCAAGACACGGCAAGAATAGTTGTTAAGCCCCAGACCCACAAGATTCGCCAACTGGAGACCGAAGGTTGCGAACCCAAATCTCTCGTTAACTCGATCGAAGACGCCATGAGGCGGGTAATAGAAGAGACAAAGTTAGTTGGGATGACTAAGCCCAGGGTTAGATGCTACAACTGCGATAAAGCAGGTCATATTGCGCGCGAATGCAGAGCTAAGCGCAAACGATCCAGGTCATCGTCACCACCTCCAACGAAAGATGGTAGAAGAATGGCCCAACAGTCCACCAATGAGTCACAGTTAAACTAAATCGAGCCAGTCCAGCGGGGCATGAACTGGCTCCCATCGACGATGGCCCCACAATCTCCATAGCAATAGTACAACAGGAAAGTCACAACCTAACAACAACTGGGTACATCAATGGTGATAAGCGAGTTCTGACGTTAGATACTGGCGCATCAAAGTCCATCGTAAGATCAGATCTGGTAAAGGGAAAAATAACGCAACTTAATGGAGTCAGACTGCGCACAGCAACGGGGGAGCCCGCGGCAGTACACGGCAAGATTACCCTGAGACTAACTATTGCCAATAAATCGGAGAATTACGAGTTTATAGTTGCCGATATCGTAGACGAAGTGATAATAGGCGCAGATTTTATGATTGCCTTTGGTATCAATCTGGATATGAAAGAACGTGTGATGACCTGGTCTAACGTCGAAATTCCGTTAAACGTGGGCTACGATGAAAGTACACCCATTAGACGTCTGACCACGGACCATCCAGAGATAATACCGCCCTGTGCCGAAGCAATAATATGGGTACCAATGAATGGAGATTGTGGAGCCGAGAAGTTGTGGGTGGTGGAACCAGCAGAAAACAGAAACAGTAACATCCTAATAGCGAATGCCCTGGTGAAAAGCAACAAGGACGGATTAATTCCTGTTAGAGTTTTGAACCTGTCAAACAAGCAAGAGCAAATTTGCCAATTTTCCGATGTTGGACAATGCACACCAGCTGAAGCTGTAGTTAATTTGGAAACTAGCACCGAAAAGCCAGCTGCCATGGAGAAGAAGCGCCTCGATGGCTACATAAAAGAGTGGACACACCAATTATCACCTTCCGAGAGGAACAAGGCTAAGCAGCTATTATGGAAATATGCCTCTACCTTTGCGTTGACAAAAGAGCACCAAGGAAGAAGATCAGTGGTGAAGCATGAAATCAATACAGCAGACGCGAGACCCATTAAACAGCCTCCAAGAAGTGTTCCCCTGGCAAAAAGAGACGAGGTTCAGAAGCTGATAAGTGAAATGGAAAAGAGTGGTGTAATAGAACCATCGTCAAGTCCATGGTGCTCCCCAGTGGTCTTGGTCAAGAAGAAAGACGGAAGCACCCGATTTTGTGTGGACTACAGAAAGTTGAATGATGTCACCAAGAAAGACAGCTATCCGCTCCCAAGAATCGATGACACATTGGACACATTAGCCGTGACGTCATGGTTCTCCACCCTCGACCTGCAGAGTGGGTACGGGCAAGTAGAGATCGCCGAGAAAGATAAGGAGAAAACAGCGTTTGGCGTAAATGGGGGTCTCTGGCAGTTCAATGTCATGCCATTCGGACTCTGCAACGCCCCGGCTACATTTGAAAGGCTGATGGAGCGTGTGTTAAAAGGGCTGCAGTGGAAGTCGTGCCTCATATACCTGGATGACATCATAGTCATGGGACGCAACTTCGACAAACACATCAAGAACTTAAAGGATGTTCTACAGCAGCTTTCGTCTTCAGGCCTCAAGCTGAACCCAAAGAAGTGCAGTCTCTTCCAACGAGAGGTGAAGTTCCTGGGGCACCACGTGACGCCGGAGGGCATATCGACGGATAAGGAGAAAATTCAAGCCGTCAGAGATTGGCCGCAGCCCCGAAATCTCCATGAGCTGCGAAGCTTTCTGGGTCTCTGCACATACTACCGTCGATTTGTCCAAAATTTTGCCAACATCGCCGCCTGTCTACACCGTTTGACGCAAAAAGGCCAGAGGTTTCAGTGGGGCAACGACCAGGAGGAGGCATTCAGAAAGCTCAAAGACATGCTATGCAGAGCCCCCATTTTGGCATACCCTATACCTGGCGGCAAGTTTGTTCTGGACACAGACGCAAGTGCGTGCGGCATCGGTGGCGTCCTTTCCCAGGAAATCGACGGACAGGAAAAAGTCATCGGGTACTACAGCCGGACATTGTCGAAACCTGAGAGGAATTACTGTGTGACGAGGAGAGAGCTGCTGTCCTTGAGTGCGTTAAACACTTCCACAAATACCTATATGGCCAGCATTTCCTGCTGAGGACCGACCACGCTGCTCTCCAATGGTTGCTGCAGTTTAAGAATCCGGAAGGTCAACTAGCCCGTTGGATCGAGAGGCTCCAGAGTTATGACTTCCGAATCGAGCACAGAAAAGGCGGAAAACACGGTAATGCTGATGCCCTGTCTCGTCGGCCATGCAAAGTAGAATGCAAACACTGCTCAAAGGCTGAGAATAAAGAGAATATCGTTGATGTCCGACTATTGCAATTTGAGTCGGGTGAAGATTGGTCGACGGAACAACGAAGAGATCCCATTCTGGGCAAAGTAATTTCGGCCATAGAAACGGGCAAACGACCTAGTCGCAAAGAAATTACCTCCGAAAGCCCTCTTTTAAAATCCTATTGGGCCCAGTGGGACAGTCTACTTATAATAGATGGTTGCCTATATCGCAAATGGGAAAGTGAGGACGGTAAATCTCACCGGAACTTGATCGTCGTCCCAGACTCCAATCTAAGGCTATTATTAAATCATTGAGCCCTAAGTTATGAGGTGTACAAAATACAGTAAATTCCAAATTATTTCATCTCGAAAATTTTGCTACGATTGTTACCATACAAAAAATTGATTTAATCCCTTACATGGCGATAAGATTGATATGTTATTTTTAATAGATTTGTAAAGCACATCCACATATTTGAAGTCCACGGTTTAAATATTGTAGTCCACGTATTAAATATGGGTAAAGGTATTTTAAAACACTTTTAATCGACCAGTACGTGAACTCTTATATCAGTCATATCTGTGAATTATTATGTTTTGACAAATATGCATAATAGACAAAAACTACGGGACGGCAACGCGGAACAAATTAAATTGTCTTATTAATCTTTCACTACTTATGAGTGGATCTGAATTAAGAAGCATTCTTCCCTTAAAAAATTCTTGAAAATTCTGTCTATATGACCTAAAATGTTTATTTCGAGCTTCTGCAGCCTCCTCAGACAATTAGCCGATTGGAAACAGTGAATTATCAATGATGGTGGCCCCATGTAATAGTAATTTATGCATTGATGGAGACACGTGATGCCAGTCGTATAATTCCACATACAGTTGCGCGGTGTTGAAGGCATATTCTTCGAATTTTGTTGTATATATTATGTGTCCACTTAAAATCGCCTCTAATAAGATTTTAAATCTATGTATTAATTCGTGGTTTTTGCCTGTAATGTCCGCCGCTAATTCTGTGTTTTTAAAAAATCTCCTACTCGTATTGCCATCATTGGTATTACCAAAATTGGCTTTAGGCATGTCCACCAACAGCCCAGTATCCACGCAGAATCTTTCTTGGATTTCTTTTTTCCTTTCTTCTTCTAATGCTATCTTTTCCTGTGTCCTTTTCTTTCCATATTTCTTCACGTGCAATTTATATGCCAAATGCAGAATGCTTTCAAAAATACGTATTTTTACGTACAATACTGAAATTCTAAACTCAAGAGCATTGGCACTTATCTCGTTCTCTTTGCTCAAATTATTGAAATCTTTGGAAGTGGCGTCAATTGATGAATGTGGTCAAGTGTCATACAGCATCGGCTAGTTGAGGTCGTGTTGGTTACAGCATTGCACACTTTCACACAGACCATCAACCATTGCACAGTGGTCGAGGTCGTATGGGAACAGCGGCCAAAAATACTTTCAGTGCAGATATCAATGATTCTTTGGTTATGGTACCTTGATGGGATAAAAATAAAAAATGTGACCAAATGGATATGGTCGATGCATGTTTTGGCATGGTCCCCTTACAACGTACCTCCCGAATAAGGGTTATTTCGCCAATTTTTGTCACATTTCTACACTAGATTGTTCTGTTATTTGACATTTTACGTTCTAAAGAGCTAAGAAATAGTCTTACTGACAATTATTTGGAACGGCCCGCCTTCAGGTAGAGTCCCCCTGTAAAGGTACCTCCAAAAATAGAAGTATTTTTATACAAATCAAAATTCCAAATTTGATTATTTTTTGTAAACAAAATATACATTTTTTTGTAAACAAAATAAACAATTCAATATAAAATTAATTGAACGTTTCTAATGGATATTTATAAATTTCAGTGTTATTCAAGTAAATCAAGTGCAGATTTTAATAATATAGATTTTTTATTGATTGCTAACGTTCGCTGTCCCGTTATAAAAGGGTCAGAGCTCAGAAGAAGACGGTTAATAATTTTTTCGAGTATGATTTAGTCGAAACTTTTTTATATCTTTGTTTCTAGACTCCACGGCCAACTCCCATAACTCTCCAATCGATACAATGAACAATTTATAATGTCGGGGGCATGTATTAAAAATTTATTAGCTGCGGGTAGAAGATAGGGCCATGGATATCTATTTGTTAACTCTTTAGCCGTTTCCAGTGCAAAGGCCTTAAACTTTTGGACATTAATATTGTTACGAATATAACTTTAGATTTAAGTTAATTTAGATGAATTCCGTTAATTTAAGAATTTGAATTGTAACGTAAATTTCTACTACGCAGCTTATTTGAATAACTTCACAACAACAACTACTGTATAGATTTTTCTACATCCTTCCATTTCCTCTTTCATTTTCTATTTTGTTGCTGACGTACAATTCTTGTTAAACGTCATCATTGATGATCGCTTAATTCCTCTTTCTTTGTTACCCCCTCGCCTGTGTATGTGTTGTTGTTATTGTTCACTCAATGTAAGTTTGTATGTGTTGTTGTTATTGTTCACTCAATGTAAGTTTGTATGTGTTCGTTGCATTGGTAGATTGTTCGTAATCTAGGCGTTACCAGATCGTCTAGAAACTTCTGTAGCGACAGGCGAGGCTCATATAAATAGGGGAAATGGAAAGGCAGTTAGTCAGTTGTGAATCAGATCGCGAATTGAAACCGTCGAGTAAAGTAGAGTGCAAAGTAAAGTTGTGTGAATAAAATCATTGTAATAATCGTAATCCGAAAGAACCCGCGTTTTATTTGGTACGAGCTGTATTGGGAAATAAAACAACGTCTACACGGGATTAAGTAAAATCCAAGAACGTAACAATTGGTGTCGGAAGTGAGATTACGATAATACTACGATGAAGTTTAAGGATCTACGAGTGGAAGACTTGAAGAAGGAACTTAATAAATTGGAATTGTCCTCTACTGGCAACAAGGCTGAACTACAAAAACGTCTGTTGGATGAGTTCGAGCGCCGTGGTATGAACATCGATACATATGAGTTTGACAGTAAGGATGAAGTGGATTTATCGGAAATGGGCGAATCCAACGGTGGGGAAGTCTCGTCAGTAGCTGCCAGGGGTGACGATTTCAGAGAAATGCTAGCCAAAATGTTTGAGGAAAATTTCAGAAGAGTCGAAGAAAATTCGAGAATAACGAACGAGAAACTCGAGTACATTACAGAAGTTATTGGAAGGAGAATGGAAACCATGGAGGTCCAAATTAAAGAGTTGGATAAGAAAGTGCAGTCGGTTGACGAGAAATTTCTGTCCCACGACCATAGGGTTACAAATCCGGAGAAGAAAATTTCGGAACTGGAAATCAAAGGTGGTCCGGTGCGAGTTCCTGATAACACACTAAAAATCAAACCTCCTGTATTCGACGGCTCTACGTCATTCAATGCTTTCAAGTAACAGTTCGAGACAGTGGCTTCTAGAAATTCGTGGAACGACAGCGACAAAGCGGTTGCATTGAAGCGGTTGGCATTGAAGGGCAGTGCTGCTGATGTTATACAGAGTATTCCTGTCGCTTCTAGAAACAACTATGAAGATGTTATTGCTGCACTGGAACGTAAGTACGGTGGCGAACATAAACGAAACATCTACCTTATGGAATTAAGGGGAAGAGTACAGAGGGCAAACGAGACGTTACAAGACTTTGCAGCTGAGGTGGAACGTTTGGTGCTAATGACGTATCCAGGAGAGGATCGCCCATTGCTGGACCGTATGAAAATCGAAACCTTTGTGAATGGCATACGTGACCCTGAGATTAAGTATGCAACATATGCGTCACCAAAAGCATCATTTTCCGAAACTGTGTCGTTTGCCCTTGCCCAAGACACGGCAAGAATAGTTGTTAAGCCCCAGACCCACAAGATTCGCCAACTGGAGACCGAAGGTTGCGAACCCAAATCTCTCGTTAACTCGATCGAAGACGCCATGAGGCGGGTAATAGAAGAGACAAAGTTAGTTGGGATGACTAAGCCCAGGGTTAGATGCTACAACTGCGATAAAGCAGGTCATATTGCGCGCGAATGCAGAGCTAAGCGCAAACGATCCAGGTCATCGTCACCACCTCCAACGAAAGATGGTAGAAGAATGGCCCAACAGTCCACCAATGAGTCACAGTTAAACTAAATCGAGCCAGTCCAGCGGGGCATGAACTGGCTCCCATCGACGATGGCCCCACAATCTCCATAGCAATAGTACAACAGGAAAGTCACAACCTAACAACAACTGGGTACATCAATGGTGATAAGCGAGTTCTGACGTTAGATACTGGCGCATCAAAGTCCATCGTAAGATCAGATCTGGTAAAGGGAAAAATAACGCAACTTAATGGAGTCAGACTGCGCACAGCAACGGGGGAGCCCGCGGCAGTACACGGCAAGATTACCCTGAGACTAACTATTGCCAATAAATCGGAGAATTACGAGTTTATAGTTGCCGATATCGTAGACGAAGTGATAATAGGCGCAGATTTTATGATTGCCTTTGGTATCAATCTGGATATGAAAGAACGTGTGATGACCTGGTCTAACGTCGAAATTCCGTTAAACGTGGGCTACGATGAAAGTACACCCATTAGACGTCTGACCACGGACCATCCAGAGATAATACCGCCCTGTGCCGAAGCAATAATATGGGTACCAATGAATGGAGATTGTGGAGCCGAGAAGTTGTGGGTGGTGGAACCAGCAGAAAACAGAAACAGTAACATCCTAATAGCGAATGCCCTGGTGAAAAGCAACAAGGACGGATTAATTCCTGTTAGAGTTTTGAACCTGTCAAACAAGCAAGAGCAAATTTGCCAATTTTCCGATGTTGGACAATGCACACCAGCTGAAGCTGTAGTTAATTTGGAAACTAGCACCGAAAAGCCAGCTGCCATGGAGAAGAAGCGCCTCGATGGCTACATAAAAGAGTGGACACACCAATTATCACCTTCCGAGAGGAACAAGGCTAAGCAGCTATTATGGAAATATGCCTCTACCTTTGCGTTGACAAAAGAGCACCAAGGAAGAAGATCAGTGGTGAAGCATGAAATCAATACAGCAGACGCGAGACCCATTAAACAGCCTCCAAGAAGTGTTCCCCTGGCAAAAAGAGACGAGGTTCAGAAGCTGATAAGTGAAATGGAAAAGAGTGGTGTAATAGAACCATCGTCAAGTCCATGGTGCTCCCCAGTGGTCTTGGTCAAGAAGAAAGACGGAAGCACCCGATTTTGTGTGGACTACAGAAAGTTGAATGATGTCACCAAGAAAGACAGCTATCCGCTCCCAAGAATCGATGACACATTGGACACATTAGCCGTGACGTCATGGTTCTCCACCCTCGACCTGCAGAGTGGGTACGGGCAAGTAGAGATCGCCGAGAAAGATAAGGAGAAAACAGCGTTTGGCGTAAATGGGGGTCTCTGGCAGTTCAATGTCATGCCATTCGGACTCTGCAACGCCCCGGCTACATTTGAAAGGCTGATGGAGCGTGTGTTAAAAGGGCTGCAGTGGAAGTCGTGCCTCATATACCTGGATGACATCATAGTCATGGGACGCAACTTCGACGAACACATCAAGAACTTAAAGGATGTTCTACAGCAGCTTTCGTCTTCAGGCCTCAAGCTGAACCCAAAGAAGTGCAGTCTCTTCCAACGAGAGGTGAAGTTCCTGGGGCACCACGTGACGCCGGAGGGCATATCGACGGATAAGGAGAAAATTCAAGCCGTCAGAGATTGGCCGCAGCCCCGAAATCTCCATGAGCTGCGAAGCTTTCTGGGTCTCTGCACATACTACCGTCGATTTGTCCAAAATTTTGCCAACATCGCCGCCTGTCTACACCGTTTGACGCAAAAAGGCCAGAGGTTTCAGTGGGGCAACGACCAGGAGGAGGCATTCAGAAAGCTCAAAGACATGCTATGCAGAGCCCCCATTTTGGCATACCCTATACCTGGCGGCAAGTTTGTTCTGGACACAGACGCAAGTGCGTGCGGCATCGGTGGCGTCCTTTCCCAGGAAATCGACGGACAGGAAAAAGTCATCGGGTACTACAGCCGGACATTGTCGAAACCTGAGAGGAATTACTGTGTGACGAGGAGAGAGCTGCTGTCCTTGAGTGCGTTAAACACTTCCACAAATACCTATATGGCCAGCATTTCCTGCTGAGGACCGACCACGCTGCTCTCCAATGGTTGCTGCAGTTTAAGAATCCGGAAGGTCAACTAGCCCGTTGGATCGAGAGGCTCCAGAGTTATGACTTCAGAATCGAGCACAGAAAAGGCGGAAAACACGGTAATGCTGATGCCCTGTCTCGTCGGCCATGCAAAGTAGAATGCAAGCACTGCTCAAAGGCTGAGAATAAAGAGAATATCGTTGATGTCCGACTATTGCAATTTGAGTCGGGTGAAGATTGGTCGACGGAACAACGAAGAGATCCCATTCTGGGCAAAGTAATTTCGGCCATAGAAACGGGCAAACGACCTAGTCGCAAAGAAATTACCTCCGAAAGCCCTCTTTTAAAATCCTATTGGGCCCAGTGGGACAGTCTACTTATAATAGATGGTTGCCTATATCGCAAATGGGAAAGTGAGGACGGTAAATCTCACCGGAACTTGATCGTCGTCCCAGACTCCAAAATAAGAGATGTCTTGTCGGAGTTTCACGATGGGCCAAGTGGAGGACATCTTGGCATAGCAAGAACCACTGAAAAGGTAAAGCAGAGATTCTACTGGGTCGGCTGTCAAAAATCCATTGCCGACTGGATCGCCAATTGTGAAAGGTGCATAAGAGCTAAAGGTCCAACACGGAAGAGTCGAGGCTACATGCAGCAGTATAATTCAGGAGCCCCTTTTGAAAGAATCGCAATGGATGTAGCTGGACCGTTCCCAACAAGCGACTCTGGGAACCGGTATGTCTTAGTGGTCATGGATTACTTCAGTAAATGGACAGAGGTTTATGCTATCCCAAATCAAGAAGCCAGGACAATTGTGGATGTGTTCAGCAAAAATTGGATTTGTCGCTATGGTGTTCCATCTGAGGTTCATTCCGATCAAGGGAGGAATTTTGAATCAGCGATCTTCAAGGAAATGTGTTACTCCTACGGAATCAAGAAAACCAGAACGACGCCCCTACATCCACAATCAGATGGCATGGCGGAAAGATTCAATCGCACCCTGGAAGAACATCTACGGAAAGTGGTGGACAGTGGCCAACGAGACTGGGATGAGCATATTCCCAAGTTTTTACTGGCTTATAGATCGGCCATTCATGATTCCACATCCCGGACCCCAGCCAAAGTTCTGTTCGGAAATGAATTAAAGCTACCTGGCGATTTGATATTCGGTACTACCCCAAACGACGATGTGAACCAAGATGAAGACAGTCTTTTAGTAAAGTCCACGATGCAGTCCGACATCGAATAAAAATGGTTAGCAACCGCATGAAGGCAAGGTACGATCGAGCGGCAAATACCGATGGGTTTCAAGAAGGGCAACTGGTACTATTGTTCAACCCACAACGAAAGAAAGGACTATGCCCCAAATTACAAACGTACTGGGAATTACCCTACAAGATTGTCACGAAAATAAATGACGTCGTTTATCGCATCCAGAGGAGCGACAGTCCCAGGTCGAAGATGAAAGTTGTACATTTGGAGCGGCTGACCCCCTACGGAACGGGAACTGTGCCTATTCGGGACGAACAGGCTTAAGCGGGGGGCAATGTTACGAATATAACTTTAGATTTAAGTTAATTTAGATGAATTCCGTTAATTTAAGAATTTGAATTGTAACGTAAATTTCTACTACGCAGTTTATTTGAATAACTTCACAACAACAACTACTGTATAGATTTTTCTACATCCTTCCATTTCCTCTTTCATTTTCTATTTTGTTGCTGACGTACAATTCTTGTTAAACGTCATCATTGATGATCGCTTAATTCCTCTTTCTTTGTTACCCCCTCGCCTGTGTATGTGTTGTTGTTATTGTTCACTCAATGTAAGTTTGTATGTGTTGTTGTTATTGTTCACTCAATGTAAGTTTGTATGTGTTCGTTGCATTGGTAGATTGTTCGTAATCTAGGCGTTACCAGATCGTCTAGAAACTTCTGTAGCGACAGGCGAGGCTCATATAAATAGGGGAAATGGAAAGGCAGTTAGTCAGTTGTGAATCAGATCGCGAATTGAAACCGTCGAGTAAAGTAAAGTGCAAAGTAAAGTTGTGTGAATAAAATCATTGTAATAATCGTAATCCGAAAGAACCCGCGTTTTATTTGGTACGAGCTGTATTGGGAAATAAAACAACGTCTACACGGGATTAAGTAAAATCCAAGAACGTAACAATATTATACCCAGAAGACAATGCAGGCAACATTATTAAACACCCCTCAATTATATTCTTATCAATCCCAAACAACAAAAACATACTCTATGTCACTAGCACCATAGAAACGGCAAAATTGCAGCGCAGTCACTTCAGTATATTGGGCATAACATACAAATCTGACGAAATCTGAAAGTTAAATTGGCACTTCTAGAATCTTGGGACCATTACTAATAGCGTGAAAAAATCACATTGGAGGGTTCCAATTTTATTTTCAAATGAAATCCAATTTTATTTTCAAAATTAATCTTAAAGGCAACTCAGAACACTCACATCGTCTTTATTATACACAACTACTAAACACACAAATTACTGCACTAAAAATAAGTCAATACCTTGCTTTTCCATAATTATGCCAAGAATTGTCATTTTAAAATGTATTTAATTTTGTAATACAGATCTATTTTTACTCTTTTTTCTGATCCCACTGAAAAAAGCAACTAACTACATTTTCTCTTTTTTGATGCTATTTTCGAAGTGTCCCGTTAGAATGAAGCCAAGATTATTATGTTTTCTAAAAAACTTAACCTCTTAAGAGTTCATGTGTACACATTTGACAATAAATATCTGATTTTAATTTTTTGAATTTTGGCCAATGGCAGCGACCACTGTGCATTGTCATGTTTCAAATGTGATTATAAGCAAATTCTTTTCCATCAATATTTATTATTGTAGGAGTGATGTTCTTAATTTCATTTGGCACATAACTTATTTCCTCTTTTGTTACATCTGTGGTTTCTTTCACATACCGAAATCTGATGGGGCGGCAAAATCGTGGTTATGATGGTGTTGGATTTTGCCACAACTTAAATTTCTTTTCTTAAATTTCACAAATAATTTGGAGTGGGGCAAATAAACTCAAAAAATACTAGCATCGGAATTGGCGTCTTCCGAGAATTTTTATTTGTAACGATTTATAAATGATCGTTAATGAATTTCTTTCAATTTCGTTAAAGGTTGATAACAATTCTTCTTGGTAGATTGATAACCGTTGAATGGTATGATCCAATAGACATTGTAAATTGGTCTTGGAATAAGCTTTTCTATATTTACTAGCCTTTGTTGGTGAACTTCTTATTTCTTTGAGCAATTTTGAGGCATTTCTTTGTCCACTCGTTTGCAATACGACTTGTGCGGCATGTAAAATCATTTCACCATCATCATTTGATCGAATTTCCTTAGATTTTCTTCTCTTGCATTGTTCACCCGAATCCGAAAATGATTTGCTCGACGACCTAGTTGATAAAGCGAATGCACTTCTGGTTGGTTTTCATAAAAACTTCTTCAATTTTATGCGCTTTCAGCCATCTCAGTTTACATTCGTGTTTGATGTGCGAAAACGAAAGCGGTGGCGTGTGGTTTTTAAGAAAAAAGTTTGGGGGTAATTCTCCGAAGTGTTTACTATACCTAGACTTTTGGCCGCCTATTTAGTTAATGAAGCTATTATTCAATCTATTTTAATAAAAGAGTAATTGACTAAATGATTGATTAACTGACTTTACGATTCATCAACGCCCAGACGAAACGGCTGAGCTAGAATTTTGGGGGAGGCTTACTCTTTGCGCGAAGGGGTCTGATAAGACTGGGCTTTTGGCATATTGGAAGTGTATAATAGATTTACCAAAGGGTTTTTAAAAATTCGCACTATAAGTGTACGAACAATACTAAAATATACAACATTTAGTACTATTTCGTATCATGTGAACTGTAAAGCTAAAATCTTAAAATTTAGAATGGGAAAATTTTAAAGTGTGTGCTCATGTATTCGAAAAGTAGTAAATTAAATTTGAAGGAATGGATTAAGCTGGAATCTTGGAATTTGATATTAACATTACTGATGAAGTGCAGAATTGGGATAAAGAGAAAATTTTCGAAATTTGTACTTATGTGCACGAAAATACTAAATGGTACTTAATTTGGTACAATTTCAATTTGTGTAAACCGATAGAGCTGGAATTATCAAATTTACATCAGGAATTCTGATACTGAGAAATGTAGGCAGTTTTGGAAATTTATACTTATCATGGCTCAATAAGAAAGGTAGCTCAATTTCGAAGAAACTAGAAAAATGCAACCCTATACCGGAGTCTTATATTGTCAAATATATTTTTATAACATGCAGCAATTATTTTTGTTTTTACTTTTTATCACAAAATTACTATTTTGGAGAAACTCCCAAAAAATGAGTGAAATATTGGATTTTCTCCACAAAATTTAATACCATATAGAATAACAATGTTGTTTCATGCCTGCAAAAGGTTTCATTTCCGCTGCAAAAAGTTTCATTTCCACTGCAAAAAGTTTATTTTCCACTGCAAAAAGTTTCATTTCCGCTGCAACGTTTCATTTCAATTGCAAAAGGTTTCATTTAATCTGAAAATGCTATATGTTTTGACAGAATAGAAGCACCAAAGGAAAATATTGTATTTAGGAGGAAGCTTTGTTCTACATTCTGTAATTGTGCCATGATACTTATGGGTATTAAATGGTACAAAATTTGGTACAATTTAAATTTTGGGAGAACCAACGAGTTGGAATCCTGAAAATTGAAAATAAGATTTCTATTGGACTGTATGATGTAGGTAGTTATAAACATTTCACTTAAGTGTAGTAAATGGCACTAAATTAGGGACAATTTGGATTTAGGTGGACCGATACAGCTGGAATCCTGAAATTTGGAAGTTTTGCTTTATGTATGGTACTAAATTTTGGTACAAATTTTATTTAGGCGAACCGATAAAAGTGATTGCTGTGTGAGAGTAGAAATGGGGTATGTAGGAAGCTTTGGAAATTCGTACTTATGTGTACCAAATAGTACTAAATTTGGAACAATTAGGATTTAGGTGAACCGATAGGTCTGGAATCTTAGTAATGGGAATTTGGAATAAGAGTCACTAATAGAGTGCAGAATAGATGTACCAAAGGGTTTTTAGAAATTCGAACTTACAAACTTATTTACGAAAATTCTAAAATGGCAGCAAACTTCTAAAATGGTGCTATTAGGTATTATGTGATCGGATAGAGTAAAACCATGAAATTTGGTATAAGAATCAAGGTCGGAAAATAAGTTTGATATATGAAGGTGGTTTTGGAAATGTGTAATAAGTGTGCAAACTGAACTAAATGGTACTAAATTTGGAACCGTTTGGTTTAAGGTAAATGGATGAAGGTGGAATTTTCAAAATTTATATTAGTGTCCCTGTTGATGGTTGGTTGGTGATAAAGAGGTGGTTTTGGAAAATGTGTACTACAAGTGCACGAAAAGTAATGAATATTACTATATTTGGTACAATTTTGTCGTAAATAAAATAAAATATAAATAATATAAGAGAATAGGAATAAAAATTAGCTAAATAAATTTACAGATAAGTTTTTTATGCGGTGAGTTCCGAGGTTCGAGTGTAAATTTGCAAACAGTGTCGAAATGTATCGAAGTGGCTGGAAGCACCAATGCCAAAGACAAATGAGTATGTAGACAACGGAAAGTTAGTTTTTATACCCTCCACCATACTATGGAGGGTATATTAATTTTGTCATTCCGTTTGTAACTCCTCCTTGAGATAGAAGGCTAAAATTTTGCACACATGTATATTTTGCCAGTAGGCAGGTTAAGTTCGTAAATGGGCCATGTAGGTCCACGTCTTCGTATAGCCCCCATATACCGTACCCCCCGATATTCGGTATTTTGATGATTTTAGCGACATTATTTACCGGGATTGTTTTAAATTTCGCATTTGAAGTTCGTAATGGATACTCAGCCCATGCCAGAAAATTATATGTGCAGGTCCACGTCTTGGTATAGCCCCCATATAACGGTACCCCCTATATTCGGTATTTTGATGATTTTAGCTACATTATAAACAAATTTTTCTTCATGTTTCGCATTTAAATGTTGTAATAACTTATGACAAAAGTTGCCTATGCATGTATACGTCGTCGTATAGACATTTGGTATTTTTAAGATTTTAACAGAATTTTTAAAGGATTTTTTTTTATTTTATTTATTTATTTATTTATTTTATTTTTTTTGGAAATTGCCAAATTTGTACCAAATGGTGGAGGGTATTAAAAGTTCGGCCCGGCCGAACTTACAGCTTTTTTACTTGTTTCTTCTTATCTAGGTAGCTAATGGAAGGAGTCAACCTACTCGACTCCGAAGACACATTTTATCGTTTTGCATGAATTTCTCTTGATTTTTCGATGTCATCGCGCCTAACCAAGTCTAACTATGTTTCTATGACACGAACCACGCCATCTTCGTCGGGATGAACCCTAACAACTTGGTCTAGCCTCCATACCGAAGTATTTGTTTGACTGCGAACTTCTATTTATGCCGTTTGTGCAAACTTTAGAGTTATAGACTTACCTCTGAGAAAGCGATTAACCGATGGAGTTGGAGCGCCTATAAGATATCCCACCTGTTTGAAATTCAAGCTTGTATTAAAAACCTGCATATGTGACGCTAACAATAGGCCACATACCGTAAGAGTTAAGGCAAATATAACAGTTTTTCTAGTTGCAGCACCTACTATCATCTTACTGGTAAGATCAGTACGCGATCAGTAAAGAAAGGCGCCTCAAACTCCGGATCTATTAACGCCCGCACTGGATAATAAACTCCCTGATAAAGACATTTCTACTCTACGAAGTGTTAACAACTTTCGAATTTCTAACGGTAGAATTAGATGCGAGGATAGGATCTGAAGTAACAATCACGGAGGATGAGGAGAATGTGGATAATCCCATCATTGCTAGGTCGAGGGATTGAAAATGATGAGTGCTTTTTTTAATGAACATTTATGAAATTATATTGGCCCCTTTTTTAATGGATTTTATATTCGAATTATATCTTTTGATGTCCCATAAATAATCGAGAGTATGAATTTTCTCTGTCAAAAATAAATTGAAATGTGACCACAGAGATATGGCAGAAATAAATGCCGATCCATCCCGTATACCATGGTAGAAGAATACAGGTAGATGCATCAACGCTTGGAAACATTGATATGTCAAAATTTTTTAAATGTTTCTTCAAAAATAATTAGATTTTTATATGTTTTCTTATAGGACGTCATTCAGGTGTTATTATAATAAGCGTTTTTTTCAACATTTTTTACAAATTTAAATAATTTTCGTGTTTGTTTTCTCTTTCGAGACGAGCTTAATGATCTGAAATTTGCAGTGAAAAGGAAAGCCAGATAGACACTATCACACACTCACCACTATGCGACGCGTTTCGCCGTTGGTTAAGCGGCTCATCAGGCATATTTGGTGTGGATGATGGCTTACAAGGGCCGTTCCCTGGAAAGTAGTATATATTTCGAACTTATTGCAAATTAGCATATGCGAATTATACACTAGAAACTCTCCAGGTTCGACTCAAGTTCTATTGGCAGATCTTTTTCACAGCAAAGTTTTTTGTTTTTGTAGTGATGGACTTTTTTGCCCACAACAACTACATTGCTTCCAATGCATACACTTGTTTTAGTGCTGCTTTAGGAAGATGGTTTTCATTTATCATTTTAAATTCCAAAATTAGTTTGACAGTTCGTTGTCCCAGAAGCTGAGTCGATGTGCCTACCTATATTCTTCTACCATGCCGTATACCATTGCAAAATAATAGATTTAGAGTCATTTGCTAAATTGAATATGGCCAACATATCTTGATGAACTCGACTTTGTCATTAAAAAAAATCATATCTAGAATACTTATGTATGAAAAGTGGCAGATTTTAAAATAAAAAATAGGTCAATTTTTTATATATTTTCTTTAAAGCCCTGTTTTGTTATCCCTTACTTTAGAAAAAGTAAAGGATAAAGTACACATATTTTTGTGCGTCGAAAATAGAAAAAAGTAATATAAAAAATGTGACTGTTTTTAATTAGAAAATATAGAAATTGGGAAAATTTAGAATGTTATCAACTTTTACAACGTATTGTATTGAGTATTTGGGTAATCCGGACGCACAAAAAATTTTACCATAGTGGGGAAGTTGAATGTTTGTGTACGCTGCGTCGAATTTTAGTAACGCTGTTATATAGATTCATTCTATTGTTCATATAAATTAAAAGTAGAGATCTTCGATTAATTAACACAATGGAAAAAACAGATATTTGATAATAAAATCAATTTTCATTCTAATATTGGTATAGTATGAGTAGATGTAGAAGTAATGGTGAGGGTGCATAAAAAGCTTTGCATATTAATGTCAAATTATAAGGGCATATTAATGTCAAATTATAAGAACCTGATAATGTCAACTTTTAACATCTTTCCTAAAATAAGGGATAACAAAAGTGGACTATAAATGAAAGATATAAGAACGGGTCTTAATGTATGTTTGTACTTTTCATTGTGGTACAGACCGTTTGTCAAAAAATATTTGCAAATGACGTATGTTTGTAACAAAAATATATCGAATCAATAACTTCTTATCTTATCGTCCTTGTTGCGAGATAAATTATAAGAAAATAATCGATAAATAGAAAATCGACATGCGCACTTGCACCCTTAACTAAAATATTTTGTATGGATGCAAGTAGAACAAAAAAAGGACAAATAAAAGAGTATAAAATTTTTAAGTAAGGCCTGCCTCTGGAGCTTCAGAAAAGACTCTATTAAATAAAAAATGAGCATTGTTGGAAAACAATTGAATTCGCTACCGTCGAACAATATCTCAGTCACTGTTGACAATGAGAAAGCACTATGCACAATAACACCCGATGATGTTCTAAGACTTAATAAAATCAGCGAGGACTATCTATGTTCTCCAAGTGCAAATATCTACGAAATTGACTTTACACGTTTTAAGATTAGAGATCTCGAAAGTGGAGCAGTTCTATTTGAAATAGCGAAACCCCCAAGTGAGCAGTGCATTGCCGATGCAAACCTGGAGAAATTGCTGAGTGCCACAGAAGATTTGACAATTGAGGAAACAGCCGATCCTAACGCTGGGCGATATGTGCGATATCAGTTTACACCAGCGTTTCTAAATTTGATAACTGTTGGCGCAACGTACGTACATTACTTTATGAAAATTATTCCAGATTTGAAATTAAATTTAACATTTTCGCTCTCAGTGTGGAATTTACTGTTGGAAGTCGACCTGTTAATAATTTTCGGATGATAGAAAGACACTTCTTCCGTGACCGCTTATTAAAGACATTCGATTTTGAATTTGGATATTGTATACCATACTCGAAAAACAGTTGTGAACATATATACGAATTTCCTAATCTTCCACCTGATCTGGGTATGTAGATTCTAATTTAATTTCTAATGAATTGTCCGAAGGATGCTTACAGCTGCACTCGCAGAAACGTCTTCCGAAACCATAAGTGGTAACAAATTAAAATTTCATGTGAAATATAGAAGAAATATCAATTGAAATTGAAGCACGTTGAGTTTAGGGGCTATGCTCCATTATGGAGTGATATGCCCTTTCAAAATTATGCTACATGTGTCGATATTTCTTGTAGTTCCGAGGATATTATCTTATCTATCTTCCCATTATAATTTGACATTAATATGCCTAAAATTTGACATTAATATGCCTAGTCATTATGCCAAGCTGCTCACCCTTACTGTTTTAAAGAGAATGTTGTTCTTCAATAAAATTCTACATATTTGGATAGGTTTTCTTAAGCTTTCATTTTATACTTATATTCTGAAAACCGTTTAAAGAACAGATTACGACCGATTACGACTATTGCAATCAAGTGATCGAGGTATAAATTTCAGGCCGATCCGAGAGTTATAGCTATACCAGGATTACGTTGAATCTATTCGAGGGTGAAAGTGTAAATTAAAATAAATTAGACGTTAGATCGCTTATGGTCTTTTGCAGAACTGCAAGAAAGGTTTTTCTACGATAACTGAATTTCCTTTATAATATCGAAAAAATAACAGTAAAATCTTTTATGTTCTTGCAGTTGTGGAGCAGACCATAAAATAGTAGGTTCAGGAAGAGAACATTAGTGTTGAAGACATCTCCAGAAGGAATTTGTTGTAAAAAATTTTTTAACTTATGTACTCAGGAAATTTAGGCGTTGTCTGTCATTATGATTCCATAAATATTTTTGCTTATAATGAAAACACGTTTTTAGATCGGTTCGATTTAAGAAGTTTTCGCATCAACTCAGGTTACAAAAGTTTGTCTGATTTTTATTTTCTTCATTTTTAAAGTTATTTAAGAATCATGTGAATAAAATATTGGGATTTGGAATTTGGAGATCATGCATCATGTTTTTTATCCTGAGTATAATGACAATAAATCCATTGTTCCAAAGTTTGAAAAAAAAAAAATGTTTTAATTTGACTGATTGAAGTAGATATTTTTAGATCCAATCTTCTTTTTAAAAACACATTCAGGGCTTGAGATTTTCTACACTGCGGTATGTTCCACATTTTCTATGGTAATAATTTATGTTTCAGTAATCGGCTTTAAAATAACGAAATATAAATAAGGTACTTGGGGAACGTTGAAACCCCATGTCTCGAGATGTACTGCATTTTGAATTATTTTTTCTTTTATCCGGTAACTTTGGAACCATATATCTCGTTACATATGGATTTACCCCCGAAAAGATTTATGTTGTAATTAGGATAATGAGAAAGAATATTCAGTTTATTTACGCGAGCTGAGTGCAATCCTCATTTAGGCCTCGAAATTAATTATATTGCTTTTTTTATAGTGTGGCCATAGTCCCGTGAGCAAATTTTATTCGCAAATTTCAAAAATATCACCATATAGCATGCAAAAATAATATGAAATTCGTGTTACTTTGTCCCTAGCGATGAAATGAGCGCAGTAACTGTGACTCTATATATATTGATAAAATATTTACAAAATATTAGGGATAATTTAAGAAATTTGGGAGCAAGTTGTGTTTCGGGGGCTATGCTCGGATCACTCTGAAATTTTTATATCTGGTAGGTATTTTAACCTTATTACTGCAAAGTAATTTTTTTATACCCTCCACCATACTATGGAGGGTATATTCATTTTGTCATTCCGTTTGTAACTCGTAACACATCGAAATATTGATCTTAGACCCAACAAAGTATATATATATATATTCTTGATCAGCGTAAAATTCTAAGACGATTTAGCCATGTCCGCCTGTCTGTCTGTTGTAATCATGCTATTTTTCGAACGAATTGAGATAGAAGGCTAAAATTTGGCACACATGTCTATTTTTCCAGTAGGCAGGTTAAGTTCGTATATGGGCCATGTGGGTCCACGTTTTCATATAGCCCCCATATAACGGTATCCCCCGATATTCGGTATTTTGATGATTTTAGCGACATTACTCACCGGAATTGTTTCATATTTGGCATTTGAAGTTCGAAATGAATACAACAGCCTGAGACAGAAAATTGTCCGTGCAAGTCGACGTCTTCGTATAGCCCCCATATAACGGTACCTCCCTATATTCGGTATTTTGATGATTTTAGCAACATTATTCACCGGAATTGTTTCAAATTTGGTGTTTGAAGTTCGTAATGGAAGCTACAGGCTGTGACAGAAAATTGTCTATGCAGGTCCAGGTCTTCATATAGCTCCTATATAACGGTACCTTCCTATGTACGGTATTTTGATGATTTTGGCTACATTATTTGCCGTTTATTTCAAGTTTCGAATTTGAAGGTGGCAATGGCTTGTGACACGTCGTACAGGCCCTAATATAATAGCTATATTCGGTATTTTGAAAATGTAAACAGAATTTTGGCGAATGTTATCTTTTTCGAAAATTTTCAAATTTGTTCTAAATGGTGGAGGGTATTCAAAGTTCGGCCCGGCCGAACTGCTTTTTTACTTATTCGTGGGTGAAATACCGCTTAAAAATGTCAGGCCAATCTTAAATGGGGCGCTCAACGTTTTTTTTCTCACTGTTAACATATTGTCTATGATTTGACACAATTGTGCAAACAAGATATGAGTTAGATTTTATTTTTAGAACATTTAATTTTTTATGTGATTAATAGTTATGATGCAGGGCCTTACCAAAACGCTTGCGTTTCGTTCGAATGTACATGCCTACCTTCTCAACATAATTAAAAGCGTAACCTAAAACTCGACGAAGCGTACACAAACGTTCAACTTCCCCAATATTTTATACGTATGCACTACCCAAATACGCCAGTTTCTTATCTTAAATATGCTAACATATTACGTTGTTAATTAATTGATAATTTTTAAAACGCGTCCAATTATTACACTTTTCTGTAACAAACATTTAATTTTTTTCAACACACATTGAAAGAGATTGCAAATGTTAAACTTGTTTAACTTTGAAATTTCGTACGCGCGTACGTAGAGGTAAGATTCATATAAATACCAGTTATCTAAATTTCGACGCAGCGTACAAAAATATTCATCTCCCACTAATACGCCAGCCCTTAATTAAATTAAATCTACACACTAATTACACGCCATTTCCACGCATGTCAGCAGAGGTCTCAAGCAGAACAGGCCGTGCGATAGAACAGTTATGGTGGCACTTGATTTATCAAAAGCCTTCGATACATTCGATCATGCCACATTGTTCGAGGACGTTGAGCGCACCGCCCTTCGGCCAAGTTTGAAACGTTGGATAGTAAACTACATGTGTAGACGCCAGTCGCACGTGGAATTCAGAAACAAGATGTCGAGCATCCGGAGAGTTAAACGGGGAGTTCCTCAAGGTGGGGTGATATCTTCTGAACAGTATAACCTCTACCTTTCTGACATTCCCGGCCCTCCAGACGGATTACAACGTACGTAGATGACTGTACGCTCGTGGCGTCCGGACCCATTATTGATGACATTTCCGATCGGTCGATAGCCACTTTAAGTCGTCCGCGCATACCACAGCTATCTGGCCGGCAGTACTTGGGGAGCTGATAAGGAAACCTTGTTGGCCTCTTACAACGCGATAGGACGGTCTGTGGTAAACTATGCGGCTCCGGTGTGGTCCTCCAATGTTAGTGCTACGCAGTGCTGTCAATGCAATACCTACCTGGGTGTTATAGACAAAGCCATCCGAATCACCATCTTGTAGATAGTCAACCTCTGCCCAGGCACGTTAGGAAAAACCTTCATGATCTAGACAGCCTCTAGATCCACAGACCTATCAAGCGGGACTGAAGAGTATTCAAGGATATAGAGTGAATACTGTGCTAGGAGATCATCCCCCTTCCGTCTCAGCTGAAGAACGAGAGTTGCGCCGACAAACCCGAGTAGTTTTGGCTCAATTACGATCCGGATGGTGCAGCCGCCTAAATTCCTACTGGGCCCGGATTAACAGCGGTGTGCAGAACATCTGCCCAGCTTGTGGCACAGGCCCACATGACACGTTGCACCTATTTCGCTGTCCAGCTAAACCTACTCATCTACACAATCCACAGGTTGTATCCTTTTCGAGACTGGATTTAGAGGCAGAACCAGATTGAATGGAGTCAGAAAACGGAAACAGAACAATAAGAACAACTAATCAAGTAATAACAGTCCCACAGCAGCGGGTTCTACGACACCGGATTGACCCGAAACAACAACACTCCAGTTTCGGCCAGCGGCTGCCAACCCAGTGTATACATGTTCGTGTTTGTTTATTTTTTTTGTATTGGGAGCAGCACATCCCGGAATGCTTGCTCCGGATTCTTTGATCCGTGCCGGGCTTGAGAAAAACCCCGGAACATGGTTCTGTACGGTTTGCCAAAACATCACCCACCATAGATCAGTCTCAGTGCGAAGTAATGGATGCGGAGGATGGGTGGATTTTAGGAACTGTTCTGGTTTAACCCGGTTGCGAGACTATAGCGATAGGGACTATGTTGCATCGTGCTGTACCAACGTATTATCCAGTGAGTCCACCTCGTCGTCAAATTCCGAGTCGTTGTAGGTGTATGGAACTCCACCGCAGTCTTCAGAACAGCACCTAACGCCACATGTTGTTTCTCCGATTTCGGACATTGCATCATTCTTGCAATTCAATTGCAACGGACTCCGAGGTAAAATTGATGAGATAGTGGATTTTATGAATCGGAGGAATATTAAGATCGCAGCGGTGCAGGAAACCAAGCTCAATGAAAATTGTAGCTTACGGCGTTGAAATGGTTACAACGTATTGAGGAAAGATCGCAATAGAAGTGGAGGTGGGGATTAGCGTTAGGTTAGGTTAGGTTAAAGGACGCGCAGCTGCATTTAGCAACTGCTCCACTCGGAGACCTATAGGTCCATTGTGTTCATCCTAGGAAAGAGTTAGAGCGAAAGATAGAGAAAGTATAAGAATTGACAGTAGGAAATAGATAGTACGTAGTCTACGGCTGAGTTTGCCGTGTCGTCTTTAGCCACTAGAACCTTCTGGCTAATTGAAGGATCACTGCAGGGTCCGTGGTAGAAAAAGAGGACAAATCACGTGACACTAGTTCTCCCACTAGTTTATGTCTCACGTTAATGAGCGCTGGGCAGTGGCAGAGCAAGTGTTCGATTGTCTCAATTTCTTCTTCATCTTGACAGATCCTGCAGTAATCAATATCATCGCTGTCCCATTTTGAGGTCATAGCCCTCACCTTACAGTGACCTGTGATGATGCCCACCACAAGTTTTAAATCTGGTTTAGACAATGACATCAGCGATCTTGTTCTCTTCTCTGAGAGCACAGGCCAGATTCTTTTGGAGATGGTACATCCCGTTTCATCCAGCCATTTTTGTTGTGTCTTTTCCTGGTAGTGTTTGCGAACGATCTGTAGGAAGTGGCACAGTGGTGGTTTGACCGAATTATCTATTTCTATTGTAGTTGATTCGGATCCTAGCCTGGCCAATTCATCTGCAGTTTCGTTACCTGTGATATTGTAATGGCCGGGAACCCAACAAAGCTTGATTGACAACCCAGAGTGTTCCAAGGCTTCTCTGCAGCTTAAAACAGCCCTAGACTTGATAGTAAAGGAATTTAGTGCTTTCAGTGCCGCCTGACTATCGACATATATAGTCACCGGACTTCCGACCTCTATGTTCCTCGTGACTAGCAGGTCTATGGCCTTTTTGACCGCCAGGATTTCTGCCTGAAAAACGCTACAGTTGTTTCTGAGCTTGTAGGATTCACGGATATTAAGGGTGTCACAGAAGACACCTGCTCCCGTACCGCATTCCATCTTTGAGCCGTCGGTATATACAGATATGCCGCGGAAAGGTGGGCTGTTTTGGGACCAGGCTTCTCTGTCAGGTATGTGTATTTCAGGTGGGCAGAAGCTTAATCGTGGTGAAATATAATCACTTGCATAGGCTATCTCTCCCACAGTCCTTACACGCCTTAGAATCGTAGAGTGACCAAATGGTTGACTACGCCATTCACCTAATTCCCTGAGCCGAAGAGCACACCTGAATGCCAGTTCCTCTACATGTATGGCCAGCGGGCTTAAACCCAGTAGAGTATCTAGCGCAGCTTGAGGCGTGCTCCTAAAGGCACCCGTTATTAGTAAGGATGCGGCTCTTTGGACTTTGTTAATGTTGCGTGAGTAAGTTGGCTTCTTTAGTGAATGCCACCATACTAGAGATCCATAGGTTAGAATGGGGCGAACGATTGACTCATACAACCATTTAATGATGTATGGTTTGAGGCCCCAGCTTTTACCTATGGAGTTCTTGCAAGAATAGAGTGCGATAAAACCTCTTTTGGCTCGTTCCTCAATATTCCTCTTCCAACTTAATTGTCGGTCAAGGATTGTACCAAGGTATTTGGCCTCTGGTGAGAGGTTTAGAGTGACTCCATCTAGTCTTGGTAGTGTAAATAACGGATATTTACGCTTCTTAGTGAAAAGTACGAGCTCTGTCTTTGCTGGGTTCACGCCTAGCCCGTTGTGACGCGCCCACCGTGATAGAGTGACTAGAGCTCCTTGCATTAGGTCCGAGATTGTTTGCGGGAATTTCCCGGCAATTAGTAGGACGACATCATCAGCGTATGCGACTACTTTCGTCCCTGTTACCTCTAGATCTATAAGTATGTTGTTAATAACCAAAAGCCAGAGTAACGGTGATAAGACGCCCCCTTGTGGCGTGCCCCTAGTGACCGATTTCCTGACAGATGTTTCCCCAATGCTCGAGTTGATGATTCTGCTGCTAAGCATGTTATCAACCCAGTCTATGAGGAGTTGTGGCAAATTAAGTTTTGATAGTGACTCATGAATGGATTCCAACGTGACGTTGTTGAAAGCTCCCTCAATGTCGAGGAAGGCAGCCAATGTGAATAAGGAGCCATTCATGTTCTTCTCTATGTACCCTACGACATCATGTTGCGCTGTCTCAACAGATTTGCCTTTCATATAGGCATGTTGAGCAGTGCTGATGGCGGTTTGGGGTATTAGAGATCTGATCTCTGTGTCTATCAGCCTTTCCAAGGTTTTCAATAGGAAGGATGAGAGACTTATCGGTCTGTAGTCCTTGGGAAGTGAGTGACTAGGTTTCCCCGCTTTGGGGATGTAAGTGACTGTGACTTCCCTCCATGATTCCGGGATGTAGGATAGACGCAGACAAGCTTTGAAAATCTCACTCAGTACTGGTGATATTACCGCTGAGACACTTTGGAGCATAGCAGGAATAACACCATCTGGTCCTGGAGATTTAAAAGGTTTGAATGTATCTATGGCCCACTTGATTTTGGGTAAACTTACTATTCTGTCAGCCAAGTCTTGGTCCCTAGTTGTATGATCATGATGTACTTGATCGGTTTGCCGATTGCTTGTCGCGTCAATACAGCCGGGGAAATGCGTGTTGGCTAGCAGGTTAAGAGTCTCTAGTCCAGAGTCAGTCCATGTGCCGTCAGTCCGTTTTATACTTCCGATGGATTTAGGGTCCTTCGAAAGGACTTTAGGAAATCTGGAGGCTTCGTTGACACTTTCAATCGACTCAGTAAAGCATACCCAAGATAAGCGCTTGGCCTTCTTGATCTCACTGTTGTACTTGTTGAAGGATGCTTTGTAGGCATCCCAGTCCGTACTATGTTTGGTCTTGTTGGCCCTATTGTACAGTCGTCTACTATCCCTCCTTAAATTGGCTAAATGTTTTGACCACCAAACAGGTTGACATTTCTTTCCCGGGTGGGTTAGTGGACAGACTTTTTCATAACACCCAATTAAGGCACTAGTTATCGCATTTACGGAGTTGTCTATATCGAGGGTTGAGATTAAGACCATGTTGTCGAAACGGTGAAGCCAGGGTATAGCCAGCTCCGTAAATTTGTCCCAATTTGCCTTTCTTGGGTTTCTATGAGGTTTTTGATGAATACCCTCCACCAGTATTTTGAAATTTATCTTTCGATGGTCTGAGAATGAGCATTCGAGAGAAACTTTCCAATCTAGTATGAGAGATTCATCCTTGTTAGTAAGGGTGAGATCAATGACCTCAGCCCTGTCTTTGACTAGAAATGTTGCATCGTTGCCCCTATTACATATTTTAAGGTTATATTTCAAAATAAAATCAAAAATCGACTCACCTCTGACGTTAGTATTCGTACTGCCCCATTGGAAGTGGTGTGCGTTGGCATCACAACCTATAATTATGTGCCCGTTGTTGACCAGATCGTCGAGCAGCTCCTCTACCTCGTGGCCGGGTGGGTCAGGTCGCTCATACGGTAGGTAGAGAGAAATGAAAAAGAGAACCCTCCCGGATTTGCATTCCATTCTCGCTACCGTGACGTCTCCTCCACTGTAGTTGCTAAGGAAGATAAGATTTAAATTCTTTTTGGCAACAATACACGTCCTTACCTTATCACCATTGGAGACCGCGTAAGTGACATACTGCCCACTCCCTAACCCAGTTACCCTATTATTGTATGTATAGGGTTCCTGGATTAGGGCTATGTCAACTTCAGATCTCGTGAGGGATAGGAGGAGTTCAGCAGCAGCTGCTTTGCAGTGATGCAGATTAATCTGCATGATATTGAGTAGCTGCTGCTTCCTTCCTCCTAATGCGTTAGCCGGAAGCGGATCCACCCGGCGCCGAAGTGCAATTTTCCCCCACGAGCTTGAAGATACTCCTGGCCATCCTTATCCATGGATACTTTGATGACCAGGCCCCCTCCCTCAGTGGTAGAACTGACAAGACGCCAGCTGTCTGTTTTGAGGTTGGGGTTTTGCTTGCCTAGTATTGTCAGGATGCGTGCCGGATCCACAGATGGTGGTGGCACCCATGCTGTCAATACTCTACGGCAGGGGATGTCCTTTAAGGATACAGCCGCCAGATCGCATCCTTGCCATAGGTCACGGAAGCCAGATACTGCGGTGACTAGGTAATCCTTAGATTCCTGGTTTTCGCAGCACATGACTTTCGCGCCTCTGTAAAGGGTGGCGCTGCCAAACTGCATCCTTCGTGGGTCACCCTCTCCCGTAAAGACAAGCTCCCTCAGTCGATCTTCGAATAGCAGCCATCGACTATCGCTGATTTTACCTTCCGGTTCAGCCCTGTCAATGATTGCTACTCGGAGATTATCCGGGTAGATCGTCTGGGAGTACTTCCTCTTTCGTCCTGCTTGGCCTGCCGTTTGTGACTTGACCTCTCCTTTGTGGGCCTTATCAGGCTTGGAGCTTGAAGGGCCTGTTGGGGGTGGTTTGGTCACAAGCGACTTGCTGACAGACGAAGTGGAAGTTGTAGGTAAAGGCCGAGAAGCCGGGGCCTTAGATACCTTCTTGGCCTCAGGGTGTGGTTCCTCCGTAGACCGGCCCCTCTTCAACGCCGAGCGTGAAGGGGTGTCGGCCTCCGTTGGAACTGTCGAGGCTGCAGCTATCACAGGTTCCGGCTTCTTGACCTTCCTGTCCCTGCATTTTGGGGTAGATGACCCAGCAGGTCCAGCATTAGGTGTCACCGCGTGGACAACAGCCGGAGTGGCCTTGCTGTCGGTGGTGGACTTGCTGACCTCTGCAGGGTTCTCAACAGTGGGTTGAACTATGGAAGAGTTTGCCCTACTGTTGATGTTAGGTGGTGGGAGAGTTAGGAGTATCTGATTAAGAGAACAACTTGGTAAGTGCGGGTGGTTCTTCTCAAACTTAGCAATTACCTTGAGGTTCATCTTGATCAGAATCCTCTCTCTCTCCGTTATGTGCGCGGGGTCTCGGCCAATAAATTTTTTGCAATAATTTATTGACCTTTTATAATCCCGCCTTGCTTTCGCCTCCTTCGGTTCGACACCATCGTGAGAGGTAGGGTTACTGGTAGATTTCCTGCCAGTGCCTACAAGGATGGTATCTTGCCGATCGAGGCTTTTAGCATCGGAGGTTACCGACGATGAACCCTCCTGGATTTGGGACTCCACGCAAGTCTCGTTAGGAGTGTTCTTAGCGGTCTTTTGTGATGACTCACCACTTTGAGACGAGGAAATGACCGTTATGTCAAGTTCCTCATCAGAGAGTGGTGAGTCGTTACTAAAGCCCGAAGGAACACTTCCCTGGCTGAGTCTTAACGTTTTCGTCTTTTCCAGGAGGGCAGACAACTCTTCATTTTGTTGCAGAATACTGTCGTGGATTACGTCACTGTAATTCAGTATTGAGTCGTCCCCTCCCGATTTGGTATTCATGTCCTGTGGCCGGTCCTTGGTCGTTGCTTCCTTGGAAGCAATGGTGTCGTTGGTGGTTGTTGGGGGTTTGTTTTGTTTTTTTATTGTTTTTTTATCTTTCTCCATATGAAAAGTCGGACTTGGAGGAAACGAGGTCCACCATGGCATAGCCTCCCTACCATGGCAAGGACTTGGCAACTAAGCCTGTTACTCACTGAGGCGCCCAGGTATCAGTGAGGCAACCGTACGAATACAGTCGGAACCCTGACTGCAAACCTAGGAACACTGATGGGCACGGTTTACATAACACCCCAGCGTTAGGGGGTCTTATTTATCGGTAGACCAACACCGATCACTGGGTATTTTGAGGCGCCAGTTGTTCGCCTCGTCGTAACCAGGGATCATGGGCACTCGGATATTTGTTCCGAGACTCTCCCCCCGGAGACCGCTGAGTTGTCCGCGACTGCTTATTTATTCGCAGCTGCCCAATATATCTATTGGGCGTCCCACTATCCGCAACCTGTGGACGCGTCCGGTAGCATCCAGCTATGCTTCCGATGATCGGCTTCCGATGATCGGCCGGAGGGGATTAGCGTTACTGTTACACTATCCTGTTCAATACATACCTATCTCTCCTGAGCTAGTCTCTAGTGAACCATACACGGAGTGCATGGGGTAGCAGTCAATTGTGGAACTGCCGATGTAGAGGTGCTTAATGTGTATATCCCGCCGATTAATATCTGTGAACCGAGGTATTTGCCCATTGTTGGAAGGCAATAACCGCCTGGTACTAGGGGATTTTTATGCCCACCATGAGTTGTGGCATTCGGTCCTAGGTAATGACCAGAGGGGATCAGCGATGGCAGAGCAGATTGGTTGCTCCACATTTTGCACGGTAAACGAGGATGCCCCCACCCGAATAAGAGGAGAGTTTCACAGTTCGCCAGATTTAACCATTGTGTCACCCGGTCTGATAAATGACGTGACTTGGCAACCCGTTATTTCTCTTGGCTTAGACCATCTCACGGTAATTGTCTCCATCGGCAGATCACCCGATTTCATAACCTCTGAACGCCGCACTTTCCTTAACCATGGGAAAACCCACTGGAATGAGTTCAGAGAGTTCACCAACCTTCGATTTAGAGAACTGCCCTGATCCCAGAGTCAGTGAACTGACAGTGGAAGTCAAAAGGTTGGTATTAAAGGCCTGCACAAGACGAATTGTATGAATTATGCTTTTCTTGACACACTGACTTTGTCTATTCAATCATGCGCTATGCATTTGATAGGCAGTGACAACCAACAACATCCCCTATTTTGATTCATGTGTGCCATTGTCGTGGCATGGCTGACTCGAATATTTGCATGGTGTTCTAAATTAATGCAGGGTGTCAACGATGACATCGAACCGTGTCATCGTCAAATTGTGTGTCATTTGTGTACGTGTGCTTAAATTGAGAGAGTGTGTGTGTTACTTTCGACGTCGAGGGTGTGTTTTTGTGTGTGCTGTAATTTTGAAGTAACAAACACCGCGTAAATATAAAATTGAGTTCAATAACAAAATGTGCATAGACATCAACAAATGAATAGAAAAAATGAAATATATAGAATAATCCCAATTTAAAAGAGGTAAATATATAATATATCATATAAAAGAGGTAAATATTGTTTGCCTATTTTCTATCTACACATAGTGTTCTTTTAAAAATAAAGTTTGTGGGCAGAGATTTGACTCTCATTCAATAACAGAAGTTGCACAGAATTGAACAATGGAAGTATATAGTGTTGTTACGTGAATTACAGTAGCACTCATTCTCATTTACACCTCACTACCGAAGCCAAACATTTATGAAATTATAACCAAAATAAGAACATTTTTCAGGGGATTATTGTTTTTAATAAGGTTTAGCATTTTAGATTGTTTTGTCAACAACCACGAAATGTAAACATTTTGTGTGGACAATTAGAAGTACCTTTAATATTTTAGTAATTGCCAAGAAATTCTTTATTAGAAAAAAAAAAATATTTTTTCACATATCGGGAAAGCAGGTAGCGATTGCGCTTTGCCTTCATCACGTGTGTATCTTTTTCTTTGGCAATTGTTTCATAATTGTTGTTGTTTTTTTTTTGATAGAACATTTTGTATGACGCACTATTCAACACCCCCTTTTATTGGTCATTACATTGTATAACGATGGGTTTGAGTCTGACCGACATGTCGAGACATCGAGCATTTGGTTGGATGTCACGTACTGTCACGCGTTTGATCAAACAGGGCACAACATGACGAGCGTTTTCTCTCCATGGCATAAATAGAGAAATATGTCACACTTGCATCCCTTTAGTTGGTATAGGAGCATAAGCGGAAAAAGGGCTAGACCATCTGAAGTGTTGCGGTAAAGTCACTCTCGAACCCTCTCAAAAAGGATAATAGGACAGCAGTCACATTTAACGACGTAACGGTGACTGATCCGAAGAGGTGCGCTGGCCATTTTAACCGCCAATTTGTCGAGCACCCCGAGAGTGATAGGGCAGGGCGAAGAGTACTACGTCGTATAAGAGCTCTTCCCGCCGAGGATGTACATCACAGTTTATGATGGGTGATATTGTGAATGTCATCCGACGCTAAGTCATCTAAAGCGTTGGGCCCGGACGGAATATCAATGGCAATGTCGAAGCAACTGGATACACCGGAAGTTGAGTATCTAACCAAAGTCCTTAGCTTGCCGTTAGCCACCCACATAGTTCCCGAAGCCCGGAAAATGGGCAGGGTGGTCCCGCTACTGAAGCCAGGCAAGGATGCCAGCAAAGGTGAATCATACAGGCCAATTTCGTTTTTGTCGCCAGTAGCAAAGACTCTCGAGGCTTTACTCCTCCCCAGTATCAGAGGAAGCTATTCAGTTGTTAACTATCAACACGGTTTCCGTCCACTACATAGCACTACAACAGCATTGTACGCCATATCCACACATATCAGTCGAGGACTCAACTAGAACAGGCCGTGCCATAGAAGAGTAGTGGTGGCTCTTGACCTATCAAAGGCCTTTGATACGGTCAGCCATGCCACGCTGTTTGAGGACGTTGAGAATACTACCCTCCGACCAACATTGAAACATTGGATAGGTTAGGTTTGGTTAAAGGACGCGCGGTAATATGGTAAGGCAACCGCTCCACTCGGAGACCTATAAGTGCATTGCGTTCATCCTAGAAGAATGTTAAGAAATGAGGAAAAAGTGATCGATAGAAGAGGTAAAGATAAGAGGTAGAGTTATAGAGTGTGATCTAAGGCTGAGGAGTTTGCCGTGTCGTCTTTAGCCACTTGAATCTTCTGGCTAATTGAAGGATTACTGTAGGGTCAGTGTTAGAAAAAGAAGACAGATCATGTGACACTAGTTCTCCCACTAGTCTGTGTCTCACATTAATGAGTGCTGGGCAGTGGCAGAGCAAGTGTTCGACTGTCTCGATTTCCTCTTCAACTTGACAGATCCTACAGTAGCCAATGTCGTCGCCGTCCCATTTCGAGCTCATAGCCCTCACCTTACAATGACCTGTGATGATACCCACCACAAGTTTTAAATCAGGTTTTGACAATGACATCAGCGACCATGTTCTCTTCTCTAAGAGTGTGGGCCAGATTCTTTTGGAGATGGTGCATCCCATTTCGTCCAGCCAATTTTGTTGGATTCTCTCAGAGTAATGTCTGTGAATGACCTGTAGGAAATGGCACAGTGGTGGTTTAACCGAGTTGTCTACTTCAATTGTAGTTGATTCGGATCCTAGCCTGACCAATTCGTCTGCAGTCTCGTTACCTGTGATGTTGTAATGGCCAGGAACCCAACAGAGCTTGATGGACAACCCAGTGTTTTCCAAGGCGTCCCTGCAGTTCAAAACAGCTGGATTGTTATGGACCCAGGCGTCAGGTGGGTAGAAGCTTAATCTTAGTGAAATATAGTCACTTGCATAGGCTATCCCTCCCACATTCCTTACACGTCTTAGAATCGCAGAATGTCCAAAGGGTTGACTGCGCCATTCGCTTAGTTCTCTGAGTCGAAGAGCACTCCTGAATGCCTGTTCCTCTACATGTATGCTCAGCGGACTTAAGCCCAGTAGAGTATCTAGTGCTGTTTGAGGCGTGCTCCTGAAGGCACCTGTTTAGTTTTGTAGAAACTGTACTTGTTGTTGTTGTTAATATGAATCGGACCTAGTGGTATTCAGTTCAAACACATAAATTTGAACTGACACTTACAGTCCTTAAAATTCTCCTTACAAGCACATAAACTTGAAGGAAAGACGATGATTATTAAATAAATCCAAATTGTTTATGGTCGCTTTACAAAAGACAACTGATTAATTCTTTATTATTTTCATTCTTTTATACAAATAATTTCTTAACATAATTGATTACTTGCATAAAGTAAAACTAGGTCAAATATTATTAATACAAAGTGAATAAATGAAATTGTTAAATATTGAACCTAAATAAACGTGAATAAATGGCTTACATGAAAATCCTGAATTAACAAACTAGAATAAAGCTGTAAATACGTCACAAATAAACTACGACTTAAATATAAATATGTATGTAGATACGTATGTGTTAACATTCTCCGCCGCGTTGACAGTGTTCAAGCAGAAACGGAGCCATTTGTTGCTGATTGGTGAGTTCTTACAGCTGGAGTAGGTGTAAATTGAGCTGGTTTGTTGAACCTTAAATGTATTCTCCAACTCAGCGGACCAAGCAGAATAATAATGCAGCAACATAACGAGGTGTAGCTAACTGCATGATAGTGAAGACTGGTGGAGTGGATAAGTTGTGGCAAATGCTTAAGAGTTGATTCATTCAACTGCCGTTGTATATTCAATACTTCCAGATGAACCTTGTAAGAAGTAGTGTTCGTGAGCGTTAAAATCTTTTCTATTTCCTCTGGTGGACTTATAGAATGGATGTCTTTTAATCTCACATATGAAGTGTGTATGCTGTTTGAGGGATCAAAATGTCCATGTATGGTAATAAAATGGTTCTTCATGACACAGTTGGAACTCATCTCCATTATTCCGGCATTCTTGAAGATGATAAGATTTGTCTCCGTACCGCATACAATAGAAGATTCAACATCGACAGTAGTAGCGAAGATCCATCTATTTTGATGATGCAATTGGGTCCATACTGTAGATCCAATAATCTTGTTGAGATTGCAATTGGTTATTTTCCCTCTGATTGGCCAAAATCGTTGTCCTATTGTGTTTAACAGCGCTTGAGGTCCACAATGTTTGTTTTCTTCATGAATCGTCGTAAAAAACAATTTTACTAATGGACCGTTATATGGCAATATTATTGGATGTTTTGCCTCCGGTTGAAGCATACAATGTTCCAATCTTCCACCTACGCGAAGGACACCTTCTTCATCCAAGTACGGCGACAGGCTGCATAGAGAGCTGTGTTTGCTAATTTGCTTCTCAGCTCTCAACTCTTTTATTTCAGTTGCGAATTATGCCGATTGTATAGCATGAGTAATTAACCGGAGGGAGTCATCTAACTCCTCAGGGTTAATGGCCTTACTTCTGGGCCGCTGAGACCTTTGCATCCGCGCATTTCTTATGAATCTGAGGACGTATGACACAATCCTTTGTAGTCTCCTGAAGGAATTTTTGTGATCGATTCCATCTATAAAGTGGATGTCAGAGGTTACTATAGCAGTCGTAGCGGCAACCTTTAGCTCCATGTTATTTGTAAGAGCATTTTGAGGAAGACATTTAGCAGGCCACAACTCCTCTTTTCCGTGAAGAAAAACTGGACCATGAAACCATAATCGGCTCTTATATAGGTCTACTGGTTGCAGGCCTCGAGAAAGCATGTCAGCAGGATTCTCCTTTGACGGAACGTGCTTCCATTGCTCTGGTAATGACAATGTTTGAATGACTGACACCCTATTTGCCACAAATGTCTTATATAAGGTTGACTGGGATTTTATCCAGGCAAGGACAATTTCCGAGTCGGTCCATAGAAACATGGGATGACTTTGAAGCTTTAAGTCAATCCTTACTCTATTACCCAGTTCAGCTGCTCTAGTCGAGGAAGTGTTTGCTGTTTCAACGGAGCAATTCTGGATTTAGCGCAGATCAGGCGTACAGCTACGAGACCATCCTTTGTAACAAAGCGAATGTATACAGCAGCGCCAAACGCTTTCTCCGACGCATCGGCAAACACATGTAATTGCACCTTCGCCGGAATCTGCCCACCGAATACATGTCGTGGTATTTTGAAATTGTTGACACCTTCCAACTCGCTTCGAAATGTTTTCCAGGTAGCACAAAGTTTTTCGGGTAATGGTTCATCCCATCCTAATGCAAGTTGCCACAGCTGCTGGATAAACATCTTTGCTTTTACAACAATTGGTGCAAGCAGACCAAGTGGATCAAAGAGTTTCGCTAGCTCAGACGTAACTGATCGTTTCGTTATTACTTGACAATGATCAATATTTGCCTTCACGCAAAAACGGTCGGCCTGAGGCATCCAAAATAGTCCCAAAGTCTTTATCGTTTTGCTTTCATCAAAATCTAGATTGACTTCCCTATCACTATAAGGTATATCCTTTAGCAATCTTGGACTGTTTGACGACCATTTTCTTAAGTTGAAGCCGTGCTTTTTTTAAAATTATTATCAATTCCTTTTGTGTCTCCATCGCTATGTTTAAGCTATCAGAACCACCGAGACCATCGTCCATATAAAAGTTCTCTTTTAGCATTTCTAAACCAAGGGGATAGCGACACAAGTTGTCGTCTGCGATTTTCTGTAGACACTTTGTGGCAAGGTACGGTGCTGCACGAGTTCCATATGTAACAGTATTGAGCTTGTAATAGCTAACTGGGTGCGATGGATCTTCCCTCCAAATGATCAGGTGATATTTCTGATCATCGGGGTGAATTAAGATTTGTCTATACATTTTTTCCATGTCAGTTGTGAAGACAAACTTTGGTAATCGGAACCGTAGCAGGATAGAGAACAGTTCACTTTGCACAGTTGGTCCTGTGTATATTAAGTCATTTAACGAATGACCCGATGACGTTTTCGCGGATGCATCAAATACCACCCTTAATTTTGTCGTGGTACTATCTGGTTTAGGCACACAATGATGCGGAATGAAATATTTAGAGTTTGACACTATATTCACGTCAATTTTTTTGATGTATTGCATGCGGATATCATTCTTCTGAAGAAGCCGACGTTCAAGACTCATGAACCGGTTATACGCCATCGCATGAGATTTGCCCAATGTTGTTGGAGATTCTTGGAAAGGAAGACTAACAATGAATCGACCGTTCTGATCCGTCTGGACATGCGGATTATAATGAGACTCGCAGCGGGTTTCCAGCGGAAACATTACCCTTTCTGTTGATGCTACTTCTTCGAATTTCCATAAATTCTCAATTGCTTGTGCCAGTGAAGTTTCACTACCGAAAATTGCACATGTTAGCGCTGCTGATGTGACGTTCGTTGATGATTGTTTTATTAAGCCGCCTACAATCCAGCCAAGCGCAGTATTCTGCAGAATTGGTTTATTATTATTCAGTTTTATTGTACCCGGTTGAATTAGGCTGAAATAAAACTCCGCCCCGAGTAGGATGTCAATTTTTCCTTGAATATTAAAATTTTGATCCGCCAATTTAAAGTTCGTTGGAATCTGCCAGTTAGATATGTCCAAATCGTGATTCGGTTGTGCAGGTATAATCGTTGGTAAAACAAATGCTTCCAAATAAGATGAAAATCCAGAATTGTTATACAACATTTGCATGTTCACACGATGATAAGCCTTCTTCTGGATTTTTCAACTCCGTCAATAGACAAAGGGGTCTCTGTTGTTGCAATTGATAACCTTTTAATCAGCCGTTCTGTAACAATATTTACTTGTGAACCGGAATCAAGCACAGCTCTGAACTCGCCTGACATACCATTTGCAGCTTTTATGGTGATTCTCGCAGTGGCAAGAATTACGTTCTTCTGATCTTCTGCTGATGCCGAAGAAAGTTACAGCAGTATTGACTGGTGTATGATTGCTACTTGTGGTTGACGTTTGATTTAAGCCCGTTGATGATGATTGAGATCTCCTTGATAAATGTAACAACGTATTGTGTTTATTATTACATTTCTTGCAGTTACCAGATGTGCAATTTTTCGCTATATGATCAGCCTTAAAACAGTTCACGCACATTTTATGTTGTTGTACCCATTGGAGTATTTCAGATTCCGACATCGCCAAGAATTCCTTACACTGATAAAGACGATGTTGACCATTTTTGCATAGTTTGCAATTACTGTGATTCTCCATTGATGTTATGGACGAAACAGCTTTGCTTGAACCTTTGTGAGCAGTTGCCACTTTCCCAATCGATTCCATCGACTCAAACTGAAATTCTAAAATGCAAAGAGTTCTTTAATGGAAGGGACCTCCTTCGGTCTTTTTAACGATTGCATAAACCGTATGTACAACGCATGATCCAACTTCTTCGTAATCAATTGGATCAATAGCGTGTCCCACGACGAAGTGTCAATATCCAGGCTGTTCAGGGCTAGCATACAATCCCTCGTATCATGCAAAGCTTTGATAGAAGCGGTTGATGAGGTTCCTGTTGGCTGGTTCAGAATACGTTCTACCAATGTTGAAACAAGAACTCGTTTGTTATTGTACCGTTCTTGGAGCAACATCCATGTAATTGCGTAGTTGTCCTCTGTCAAGGATAAGTGGCTTATGAGTTTTCCAGCTTCGCCCGACAAATTTGTTTTTAAGTAACACATCTTTTGGATATTAGGAAGATGCTGCTTGTCCACCATCTCCAGAAAGAGTTCATAGAACTGACGCCACTTCAGACAATCCCCATTGAATTGAGGGATTGTTACCTTTGGTAGTGGAAGTGAGCTGTGTGCTACCAAGTCAGTTTCCAATTGAGGTGTGATTGTTATATTGCCACCGCATTTCTCTTTCAGTATTGCCAGCCTTATCAAGTTGCTTTGAACCGCATCTTCTAGGCTATCGTAGTTGTCTTTATTCAGCCCGATTCTCGAAGGATCCTCGACCTGTTGCCAAATTTCATCGTACAGGCCTGTAATCGACTCTTCTTTTATTACATAGAGACTGTCCCGTCTCTATATTTTCCAAACTCTGCAGAAGGCGACTGAGGGCTGTCATTCTCGCCTTTACCCTTCGGGCTAGTCCCTCAACTTGAGCCGACGCAGGTTCCTTAACCTGGGCTGATGCTTGGGGTTCTGAATCATTTTCTGGCGATCTTGCCTTTGCGGGTTTATCTGGATTGACCTTGGCAGACTTCAGCTTCTTTATATAGTCCGTTGTTGCATTGAACTTTTCGCCTATGGCCTGGTGCAGATTCTCAGCTATATACGGATCATCCTCTGCCAATGATGGATCTTTGCGGATCTGGTTTTCTGCCGATTCAAACGTCTGCCAAAGCTGTTCCAGGTCCTTACGCTTGCCAATGTAGAATTCCTCAGTTCTTCTTTCAAGCGGTGCCTTCCTAATTCTCGCTATGAATTTTTCGAAATTACTGCCCCTTATTTCTTGTTGGACTATAAGGTCCTGAAGCGATGCCATTGTTGATGTTTAAATTTTTTCCAAAGAAATGTGTGTACAAGATGCGTGTGTATCACGTCTGACAAAAAAGCATATATGTTGCCGAGTCCTTTACCACTTGTGGGGCAGAAGGCTGTGTTTAACGACACGTATCACGATCAACCTCTTTTACCACTTGTGGGGTAAAAGAATGTGTGTAAACGATCGCGTGTTACGATTCAAATCCTTTACCACTTGTGGGGTAAAAGGAGGTGTGTTAACGAACGCGTATTACCATCAAAATCCTTTACCACTTGTGGGGCAAAAGGATGTGTGTAAACGAACGCGTATTACGATTCAAATCCTTTACCACTTGTGGGGCAAAAGGATGTGTGTAAACTTAAATATAAATATGTATGTAGATACGTATGTGTTAACAGTATACATAGTTTGTATGTTTAATATACTTCTTTAAATTCTTATCTCATTTTTATTTGTCTTTTCCGAAGAATGTAAATTAGTTAAATAAAGAAAACACTTAAGATGCATGTGCTTTCTATATGCTATGTTTATGGTCGGCAATAAATAATGTAATAAATGGCACAGCCACAAATAGAAGATAAGAAAGGGTCGATCACACAGTAGGTATGTTTCGTTTCTCCCGCAACGTATTGTGTGCTTGGAGTGCATTATGTATTTTGGGGCAGCGTGCATTAGTAAATAAGCATATGTGTATTTTTACGTTAGATGTTAAGGCTAGATTTAGTTTTTCTATTGAATAAAGAATCAATTCTCGTCAAACACTCAACAACATTGCGTCTCGATTCATTCCCTCTCCCCCTAACAGCACCCGTTATTAGTAGGGATGCGGCTCTTTGAACTTTGTTAATGTGTCGTGAGTAGGCTGACTTCTTCAAAGAATGCCACCATACTAGATATCCATAGTTTAGAATTGGGCGAACGATTGACTCATACATCCATTTAATGATGTGTGGCTTGAGGCCCCAGCTTTTACCTGTGGAGTTCTTACAGGAATAGAGTGCGATGTAGGATAGACACAGACAGGCTTTGAAAATCTCCCCCAGTATTGGGGATTTTGATGCTGAGACATGCTGGCTCATAATACCGTCTGGTCCTGAAGATTTAAAAGGCTTGAATGTGTCTCTAGCTCACTTAATTTTGGGTAAGCTTACAATTCTGTCAGCCAAGTTTTGGTCTCTAGCCGTATGATCACGATGTACTTGATTGGTTTGCCGATTGCTTGCCGTGTCATTACAGCCGGGGAAGTATGTGTTGAGAGTCTCTAGTCCAGAGTCAGTCCATGTGCCGTCAGTCCGTTTTATACTTCCTATGGATTTAGGATCCTTCGAAAGGACTTTACGAAATCTGGAGTCACATTCGATAGCATGTTCAAGTCTTTCGCGCAAGCCACAGCTATTTCATTTCGATAAAATGAAAAGTAGGAACAAGGTCCTCAAGGCCAAAATGAAAAGTAGGAACAAGGTCCTCTTATAAAGCGATAGGTCGGTCTGTGGTTAGCTATGCGGCTCCAGTGTGGTCGGTGAATACGAGTGCAACGCAATGGAAAAGTATTAAGACCTGCCAGAATGCTGCCCTGAGAACTGCAACAGGGTGCCTCCTCATGACTCCTGTGGACCATTTACGTCCCTTACGTCAGCATAATCATATGCTTTCGTTGCAGTACCTGCTTGGGTGTAATCGTGGGAGTCACCCTAACCACTATATGGTGGATAAAAACCCCCACCCAGGCGTGTCAGGAAGGACCTGCATGATCTAGCGAGAGTGAGTTCCAGCGACATAAGAGATAGCCCCTAGATCATGAAGCCTATCAAGCGGGTCTGAATAGCATTCATACTGATGCAGTCGCAGAGGTAGTTAATAATTACAGTATGAGTGCCATCCTCGGAGTCCACCCCCCATTCATTGCAGCTGAAGAACGTCGGCTGCCTGGACAAACCAGGGTAGTTTTGGCCCAACTACGTTCAGCATGGTGTAGCCGTCTCAATTCGTATTGGGCACGAATTGACGAAGATGTGCGGAACGCCTGCCCAGCGTGCGATACAGGCCTGCACAATACGCTGCACCTATTTAATTGTCCAGCCAAACCTACCCAACTCCGTCCAGAGGATCTCTGGCTACAACCTATAAAGGTAACAGAATTCCTAAACCTCGACATTGAGGAAGAGCCGGATAAGTCAGAATACAAACAACGAAGCATGTTAAAACTGCTACAACAACAACAACAACAACAAAAACAACAATAAATATTGTTGTTGTGTTGTAAATGTAAATATTGATGATTTTTAAAATTATCCAATTCTTTCAATTAAAAATATTCGCATTTTAACACGCAAAAAAAATCTTAATTGTCAATGTTAAAATTGTTCAATTGTAAATGTTGAAATAATTCAATAAATATATGTGTTTGAATTGTATGGTGAAACGTCGATCGAGTACGTCGGATTTTAAGTGAAACTTTAATTTTTTTTACGGCGTGTTACCCAAATACCCATGCCAATCCCATGACAGCGGGTTCTACGACACTGGATTGACCCGAAACAACAACAGTCCAGTTTCGGCCAGCGGCTGCCATCCCAGTATTTACATGTTTGTGTTTGTCTATTTTTCTGCATTGGGAGCAGCGTTTTGCGGAATGTTTGCATCGAATTTTATTGGTCCGTGCCGGGATTGAGGAAAACCCCGGACCTTGGTTCTGCTCGGTTTGTCAGAACGTCATCTAGCAAAGATCTGTTTCGGTATAATGACCAGAGGGGATCGGCGCTGGCAGAGCAGGTTGACTGCTCCACATTCTGCACGGTAAACGTGGATGCACCACTCTAATATGAGGAGAGTGTCACAGTTTGGCAGACTTAACCATAGTGTCGCCCCGTCTGATGAATGACGTGACTTGGCAACACGTCATTTCTCTTGGCTCAGACCATCTCCCAATAATCGTCTCTATAAGCAGGCCGATTTCATAATATCTGAACGTCGCACTTTCCTTAACCACGGTAAGGCTCACTGTCCAGAATTCAGAGAATTTATCAACCGTCACTTCAGAGAACTGCCCAACCCTTCTGATGTTGGGGAAGCAGAAAGTGTAAAGTAGAATAGAGTCCAATCTCCCTCTTCGATTGTCAACTCTATCCCTTTTTCTGTGAGAAAAGAAACACGACCGCTTCGTTAGGGTGCTATTTCAATTCTAACTTTATTTAAAAAAAATATGTTTCTTAAGTGCTACTGAAACTTATCTAACTTAACCTAATCGCAGCCACACAATTATTCTTATCTATTCTAATATTGAATGGAGAACATTGCAGGGCTGCTTGTCATTTCATTCAAGCGGTGTTGTGCATCTACTGAGCGCATTGATATCTGTGCCTGTGGGTCATAACCTTTATTATCTCACACATTATCGTATGCGTCAGCGCACAAGATCACTGAATTCTTCACATGTGATAATTTATGGCGGCTGGGAAATATTTAATTTTAGAACATATATTTTTTATTGCTACATTTTCCCAGCGCCTCAATCGCACTCAGAAGTATGTACAAAGTATTTTGTACATTCTCCCGGGCGCCTTAAATGTGTATGTTAATAGTGGACTGTATTTTTATAAAGTTGAATAAATGTATTCTATAAAATATTTAAATATAAAAATATGAAAAGGAAACTAACTATATATGCTCAAACAATCTAAATATTCTATTAAGTAACTGCTTCCAGGAAACGACTCCACTTCTTTGTCCAGTCCTTCTTGCTAATGCCGCCATCTTTATCTGCCGGCTTCATTCTCCACACCGCATTAATATTCCATTGATGCAGACCGCCATCATTCACGTCGGAAAGGATTACCATTGGCTCCATGGTACGCTCTGCTTTGTCGTCTTCCGTTCTTAAGGTTATTGGTTGTTTGTAATTGAGTTCTCTCTGGTAATATACCTCCGGAACCAGAGACATTTCTTTGGCTTTTTCTACTTCTTCGATGCATTCTTTTCCTGCTAATTTATCACATTCTTCGAAAATTTTTGGATCTTCTGTGAGTGGCGGCTTTTATTCTTTTTCCTCTTCTGCAATAAGACTATATATTACTTTTCTTACAAAACGGTTGTCCTCATTGCCATTGAATCGATTGTTTTTTAATAAATTGAGAGGTTCCTCCCGAAATGGTTTTCTATATGTCAGCGCTGACACGACACCAGAATGTTCTTCTTCTTCCCGTTCCTCAAAATGAGGACTTGCCGGCGAGAATTTATTTAATAATTTATGTGAGGATCTCCATTTCCCAAAATGTTCATCCAAGCATCGAATTGGTTTGAGTTTCACAGAATTATGTTCCTCTTTTACATTTGCCAGTTTTTTGGACAGGTCATCTCTCTCAGCTTCCAAGACTTGCCGCGCTCTTTCCGAGTTAGCCAATTTTTCATTGACTTTCTCTAACTTCGTTTTGAGATGTCGCAATTGATCTTTCTGAACACGATGTTTTTCTTCGAATTGTTCATCTTTGGCCCTCAGGTTTTCTTCATATTTGGCGAGCAGATATTTTTCGTGTGCCTTCGCATTTCTCAATATCATTTCACTTTTTTCCACTTCGGTTGTTAGTTGAGAACGCAATTCGATTGCTTCTCCCTGCAGAGATTGTAAATTATTTCTAATTCTCTGTCGTAATCATCCTTTGTTTCGACATAGCTAAGTTGTCTGTAAGTCTGTCACATTTCAGCGAGAGTATCCATCGTAATGGGGGTTTCATCGAATCTTCGATTTCTTCATCGATGTCCAAGTCTGTGTAATTGCGACTCCGGGTTGTTAAAAGCTTCATTGCTGATAACATACACCTATCCACATCACAGGGCAATATCTTCATATGGGTTGGAATATATTTTTGGTGTACCCTCAAGTACCGTCGTAACTGGTAATATGAATTTTCTACCAGTACCTTCCATGCCGCGACGTGTTTCACCTTTTCAAAGGCTGATGTCGAAGTTAATAACTGGAAATAGTCTACCAAAGTGGTAATATCTTCTTCCACTTCTTTATTCATTTTTAATTTAAATGTTTTAGATGGGACTATTTGTCCTCTTTTCAAAACTTTTTTATATTGCCTTCTTGGCTTTTTTCGATTTTTTCAGTTGGGACTTTTAATGCCCTCTTTTCAAAATTGTATATTTTTATGTGGGACTGTTGTTGTCCTCTTTTGGTTATGTTTTTTTTTTTTAATTTGCCCCGTGGGTCTTTTTTTTTAATATATATGTTTAAATTTTGCCCTTATGGCTCTTTATAATTTTTGCCCTTTGGGTCTTTTTTGTATTTTTTTTATTCTGTCTCTATGGCTTTTTTATTTATTTTTGCACTATGGCTTTTTCAGTTAATTTTGTCTCTTCGACTATCTCTTAAAATGCCCTACGGTCTTACATTTAAAATGCCTCGGCTGACTTTTTGGTAGCAGTTTTCCTTCTTTTTGAAGAACAGCTACTTCTTCTTGTAGTGAGTCTCTTACCACTGGTGGGGGAAAACTCCTACTATTTTCGTTTTGTGGTCGCTAGTTCTTTTCACTTTAACCAAAGTGAAGGCTCGATTGACCAATGTAAAGTAGAATAGAGTCCAATCTCCCTCATCGATTGTCAACTCTATCCCTTTTTCTGTGAGAAAAGAAACACGAACGCTTCGGTAGGGTGCTATTTCAATTCTAATTTTATTTAAAACAAGTAAAAAAGCTGTAAGTTCGGCCGGGCCGAACTTTTAATACCCTCCACCATTTGGTACAAATTTGGCAATTTCCAAAAAATAAAATTCGTTAAAAATTCTGTTAAAATCTTAAGAATACCGAGTGCGTATACGACGACGTGGGCCTGCATAGGCATATTTTGTCATAAGTTGTTACAATAATTTAAATGTGAAACTTGAAGAAAAATCTGTTTATAATGTAGTTAAAATCATTAAAATACCGAATATGGGGGGGGGTACCGTTATATGGGGGCTGAAGTATCCATTACGAACTTCACATGCGAAATTTGAAACAATAAATAATGTCCCTAAAATCATCAAAATACCGAATATCGGGGGGTACGGTATATGGGGCTATATGAAGAAGGCCGTAGTATCCATTACGAACTTCAAATACCAAATTTGGAACGATTTCGCTAAATAATGTCGCTTAAATCATCAAAATACCGAAAATCGGGGGGTACCCTTATATGGGGGCTATACGAAGACGTGGACCTACATGGCTCATTTTTTGACTTAGGATTTAGTATCCATTACAAACTTCAAATGCCAAATTTGAAACAATTCCGGTAAACAATGTCGCTAAAATCATTAAAATCCCGAATATCGGGGGGTATCGTGGACCTACATGGCTCATATTTTGACTTACGATGTAGTATCCATTACGAACTTCAAATGCCAAATTTGAAACAATTCCGATGAATAATGTCGCTAAAATCATCAAAATACCGAATATCGGGAGGTACCATTATATGGGGGCTATATGATAACTTGGACCTACATGGCCCATTTTCGAACTTAACCTGCCTACTGGCAAAATATACATGTGTGCAAAATTTTAGCCTTCTATCTCAATTTGTTCGAAAGATAGCGTGATTACAACAGACAGACACACAGACAGACAGACGGACATGGCTAAATCGTCTTAGAATTTTACGCTGATCAAGAATATATATACTTTGTTGGGTCTGACATGAGTATTTCGAGGAGTTACAAACGGAATGACAAAATGAATATACCCTCCATAGTATGGTGGAGGGTATAAAAATATGTTTCTTAAGTGCTACTGAAACTAATCTAACTTAACCTAATCGCAGCCACACAATTATTCTTATCTATTCTAATATTGAATGGAGAACATTGCAGGGCTGCTTGTCATTTCATTCAAGTGGTGTTGTGCATCTACTGAGCGCATCGATATCTGTGCCTGTGGGTCATAACCTTTATTATCTCAGACATTATCGTATGCGTCAGCGCACAAGACCACTGAATTCTTCACATGTGATATTTTATGGCGGCTGGGAAATATTTAATTTTAGAACAGCGCCTCAATCGCACTCAGAAGTATGTACAAAGTATTTTATACAGAAAGGATTTTCCGAAACATCATCAAAGCTGCAGCAGCTTGCTATATACCTTCTGGTCGAATACCCGAGATAAGACCAAACTTCCCAGCAGAGGCAGCGGGATTAGCAAATGTGTGTGATGACCTTTGTTGTACCAACCATACTGATCCTAGAAATTTGACAGTGAAAGTCAACCGGTTTTATACAGGAGCATAAGTGGAAGTGAAGTGTTGCAATATTGGATCCCTCATATCGGTTCCAATGTTGCAAAACTTCAAATGGTGGGTAACTGCAAAGTGGCTCTCGAAACCTCGAGAAAAGTATGATAGGACATCAGTCACTTTTAACGACGTAACGGCGACTGATGCGAAGTGGTGCGTGGAGTATTTTAACCGACAATTTGTCGAGCACACCGAGCAAGGAGGAACCACCACAGTTTACGATGAGTGATGTTGCAAATGTCATCCGTAACGCTAAGTCATCCAAAGCGTTGGGCCCAGACGTAATCTTAATGGTAATGCTGAAACAGCTGGATACGCCGGGAGTCGAATACTTAACGAAAGTTCTCAACCTGTCGTTAGCCAACCACATAGTGCCCTAAGCCTGGAAAATGGACCGGGTGGTCCCTCTACTGAAGCCAGGTAAGGATGCCAGTAAAGGTGAATCGTACTGGTCGATTTCGCTTTTGCCGCCAGTTGCTAAGACTCTTTAGGCTTTACTCCTCCTCAGCTTTAGAGGAAGCTATCCAGTTGCCAACCACGAGCACGGATTCCGTCCACAACATAGTATCACAACAGCTTAATACGCAATTTCCACACATATTAGTAGGGGGACTGAACCAGAACAGGCCGAGTGACAGAACAGTGTTGGTAGTCCTTGACCTATCAAAGGTATTTGATAGGGTTAATCATGTCATACTGTTTGAGGACGTGCAGAGAACCAGATGAAAAGTAGGAACAAGGGCCCCAAAGCGCTAGCCGGCAGCACTTGGATGCGGACAGGTTGCAGTTGAAGAACGCCAGCTGCCTAGACAGACCAGGATAGTTTTGGCGCAGTTACGTTCAGTCGTCTCAATTCGTATTGGGCACGCATTGACGAAGATGTGCGTGACGTCTGCCCGGCATATGATACAGGTCCGCACAATACGCTACACCTCTTTAATTGTACAGCCAAACCTCACTCCAGGAGATCTCTGGATGCAGGCCTTTAAAGTAACCGAATTTTTAAACCTGGAGCTTGAACCAGATTAGCAGAATGTAAACACTCACATTTACTATCGCTACAACAACAACCACATACAAATTTGTTTTAATACATAAAACAAGTGTCAGAGTTATATATCCAGAAATGCAAACAAAGCAATTAATTTTGAATATATTATTTTAATTTCAAAAATGTACATTTTCGGAATTCAGGTTATTAAATTCAAAATGTAGAAGAATAGTTCTTTAAAGATTTCATTTTAATGCTTTCATATCATTCCCCTGAATGTATAGTTGTTAGCTGAAGGTCCAAATATCTCAACACGTCGTGTAATCGCTATTCGTGGAATCGTGGAAAAAACAACATCCCAAATTGCGTATATAAATAAAGTATTCTACATTTTGCAATTTTAGGAAGCATGAAATATACGACTATATTACCTAATGTGGAGTCTCTGTTCCTTTACCACGAAAAAAGTTTTCGCACCATTGCGGTTGGCGTTTTGCAAATTATAGAGTTTTTTCTATTGTAAGGCAAAAAGTATGATATAAAATAATACCCTGTGGTGTAGGGTATAATGATAACAAAATAACTGATTGATCGAGAAATACTTAAAGTAAAATTTGTAATGCCCAATAATGTTTCCGAAATTCTAAATTTTCAAAATGTATTAAGAATGGTTGTAGTGTTAGTCAATTAAACTCTGATTCATTTGAATTTATTGTTATAGCGGTTTTTCTATTAAGAGGTTATACCGCCATCAATTAATTAATTTTTATACCATCCATCATACTATGGAGGGTATATTAACTTTGACATTCCGTTTGTAACTCCTCGAAATACTCATGTCAGACCCAACAAAGTATATATATTCTTGATCAGCGTAAAATTCTAAATCGATTTAGCCATGTCCGTCTGTCTGTCTGTCCGTCTGTCAGTCTGTTGTAATCACGCTATCTTTCGAACGAATTGAGATAGAAGGCTAAAATTTTGCACACGTGCTTATTTTTCCAGTAGGTAGGTTAAGTTTCATGTAGGTCCACGTTTTCATATAGCCCGCATGTAACGGTACCTCCCGACATAAGTTATTTTAATGATTTTAGCGACATTATTCACCGGAATTGTTTCAACTTTGGTATTTGAAGTTCGAAATGGATACTGCAGCCTATGACAGAAAATTATCTGGGCAGGTCCACGTTTTCGTATAGCCCCCATATAACGGTACCTTCCGATATTCGGTATTGTGATGATTTTAGCGACATTATTCACCGGAATTGTTTCAAATTTGGTATTTGAGATTCGTAATGGATACTACAGCCTATGACAGAAAATTGTCTGTGCAGGTCCATGTCTTCGTATAGCCTCCATATAACGGTACCTCCCAAAATTCGGTATTTTGATGATTTTAGCGTCATTATTCACCGGAATTGTTTCAAATTACGTATTTAGTTCGTAACGCGAACTACAGTCTATGACAGAAAATTGCCTATGTAGGCCTAGGTCTTCGTATAGGCCCCATATATCAGTACCTCCCTATATTCGGTATTTTGACGAGTTTAGGTACAATATCCACCGAAATTGTTTGAGATATAGTATTTGACGTTAGTAATGGATGCTATAGCCTGTGACAGAAAATTGTCTATGCTGGTCCAGGTCTTCGCACAGCTCCGATGTAACGGTACCTCCCTATATACGATATTTTGATTATTTTAGCTACATTATTCACCGTTTATTTCAAGTTTCGAATTTGAATATGGCAATGGCTAATGGCAAACAATGCCTATGTAGGTCCACGTCGTATAGACCCCAAAATGACGGCTATATTCGGTATTTTTAAAATTTTAACAGAATTTTTTAAGGATTTTATTTTTTGAAAATTTCCAAAATCGTTCCAAATGGTGGAGGGTATTCAAAGTTCGGTCCGGCCGAACTTACTGCTTTTTAACTTGTTTCATATTGAAAATGTTTTTTTTATACCCTCCACCATACTATGGAAGGTATATTAATTTTGTCATTCCGTTTATAACTCCTCAAAATACTCATGTCAGACCCAACAAAGTATATATATTCTTGATCAGCGTAAAATTCTAAGACGATTTAGTCATGTCCGTCTGTCTGTCTGTTGTAATCACGCTATCTTTCGAACAGATATAGAAGGCTCAAATTTTGCACACATGTATATTTTGCGGGTCCAAGTTATCATACAGGTCCAAGTTATCATATAGCCCCCATATTACGGTACCTCCCGATATTCGATATTTTGGTGATTTTAGCGACATTATTCAACGGAATTGTTTCAAATTTGGCATTTGAAGTTCGCAATGGATACTACAACCTAAGACAGAAAATTATCTGTGCGGGTCCACGTCTTCGTATAGCCCCCATATAACGGTACCCCCGATATTCGGTATTTTGATGATTTTAGCAAAATTATTTACCAAAATCGTTTCAAATTTGGTATTTGAAGTTCGTAATGGATACTGCATCCGAAGTCAAAAAATGAGCCATGTGGGTCCACGTCTTCATATAGCCCCCATATAACGGTACCCCCCGATATTCGGTATTTTGATGATTTAGCGATATTATTTAACGGAATCGTTCCAAATTTGGTATTTGAAGTTCGTAATAGATACTGCAGCATAAAACAGAAAATGGGCCATGTAGGTCGACGTCTTCGTATAGCCCCCATATACCGTACCGTATATAAAAGCCAATTGTTGTTCGTTGGTAATTGAATCAGTTCAGAACGGCTGGAACAATTGGGATATTTTTTTAATGTTCGTCCTACCACGAGTTTGGTTTTTATGTAATGAAAAAGTGCCTACTCTCAATTTTACGTCCATTTTTCGATTTACCTAAAATACTAATATTTGCCAAAATAATGATGATATCTGTTCAACAGTTAGAATGCAACGTAATCTTGACTCTCCCTCCAAGCCTAGGTATCTGTGTGTGTGTAAAAAATTAAAAAAAGTAAAGTAAAACTGCAGTTGAGGATGACTGGGCCGATTTAACTTATATTTTCTTTTGGTTATTTGTAATTACACTGGAAACGTTTTCAAGAAAAGAAATGTTGAGAGAAGTCTCTAGAAAAATTGCAAGACTGAAATTAACGGTTCTATTTGGATATGGAATTTTGTGTTGAATTGTTTCAGAATGCCTTTTGGAATTAAAAATTCTTCTTGAAAAAAAAAACGAGAATTTTTGCATATTTTCTTTACATGCCGTTATATGGTTGCCAAACCAAAATTTTTGAAGCAACAAAACATTTAAAAGCTCAACGTGCTTTTAAACATGCCATAATTTAAAAACATGCCACAATTTAATCGACAAATATTTCTACTCTTTAACATACTTTATGAGTAATGTAATGTAATATACGTCATATACAAAATAGTGGAGCGAATTGAAAATTAATTAAGAAAAGGATTCATATCATCGGAAAAATCTTCCGAACTATGTGCTATCGTCAGTAATTACACTGCGACGCAGACAATCATGAGGTTGGGAAATTTTTCGGTTGGTAGATAAAAATCCCAAAAGGGTCCATTTTATATAGCATAACCATACATAAAGGGCCTCAAAAATTTTCCTCTATACTCCGCAAAAGTTAAGATAGAGTTATAAATTTGATGCAGTCCTATGGGTTACATGAAGAATCATTTGCACAAAATATGTATTCCTTAAATGTTGGAAATTCGCGATTTTAGAAAGAACAAAACGTTCTTTAAAATAATTATAAGTATAGGACCAAGCTTTGGTATAACCATTATATGAAGGCATCCGCTAATTTCAACTATTTACAGGGCCTTGGTCACAATTTCAATTGATTTTGCCCTTATTTGGCATCTTGGTTTCTAAGGGAAAGAAGACCTCTTCGGGGAAAATTTTCAATGTTAATGTTTAAATTTACCTCCTGATTTTACCTATTTCGAGGGTTTTATAAATATTTTCGAATCGATTTGGCTTAAAATGTGCGCTTATGCTACTTTGGTAGAGAACCATCTTACATGGGACTATTATAAACAGTTGATGTATACTTTTTAATATATTTGCTATATTATTTGGCTTTCCAACTCTCAAATTAAAACCTCTGGCTGAAAAATAGAATCAGGTTTTTTGAAACACTATAAATCGCCCGTGAACACTAAGAATTGTGCCACTTATGTGGGTCAGATCTGTGAATTATTATGCTTTAAAAACTATGCATTAAAGACTAAAATTACAGACCGGCAACGTGGTCTGGGCCAGCTAGTTATGTTATATTTATTATCATTCGGTTCCCCCAAATATATGAATATTGCTATTATTTCAATGATTCACAGTAGTAATCTCGGTCCTGTAGCAACAGATAGTGGTATATTGAAAAACTTTGCTCCTTCTTTTTCGGGTAACCTAAATATTATAAGACCTTTCTAAATGTACGATGATTAGAAATGCTTGCACATATCTAAGCATTTGCGCAACAAGGTAATTTTTAGGGGAATGGAAGTTTGCGAGTCCTTGTTTGTTGAACTTTTCGGTGCTGGTGTTGTTTATTTGCCAAATGGTGCTGTTGATATTTTTGAGAGTATTAATACTCCCTTAAATTTGAACATCAATTGAGGCAAAGATGGGTAGAATTTAAAGATTACAAAAAATTTGAAATCTATGATTACTTGAGGTAGTAGATAAGTTTAGTTTGAGTTTAATTTTCCTAATTTGAATAATCTTATAAATTTACTTCACTCGTATGTTCCTACTACACGAGTTAGGGCAAACTCTAAGGATTATGCATGGATGAATTCATGTAAATTTCTTTAGGCTAGATATGAGAGGGATATAGCCTATGCTACTTTTCTAAGAAAACCATCTGATGAAAACATACATATAAGCGTTTAAGAAAAAGAGCGAAGGCTATTTTTTCGTTCGTTCGTAAGTTTGTTCTCAATTCGGTAAAAATTATTTTTGATGTGTTAATGGTACATAAATCTGGAAAAAAATTCCGCAATTAGGTTGCATTGGTTGCGAAAACGTCGAAATTGATGAAAATGAAGTTGAGGCCATATCGAATAACTGTTTAAGTAATATGTGTCCCTCGGTTAACCTAACAGTTGATTTCGATAGTTTTCTTGATGATGTTGATTCATTTTCTTTTCATCCTATTACTGAGTATGAGCTGATACAATCTTTTAATTCTATTAAATCAAATCAAATTATATACCAATCAACTTCATTAAACAATATCAGCTTTTTTTGCTACTGGAAACTTGAAAAAATAATTCCTATACTCAAAAATTTTCATGACGGTACTAGAAACTATAGACCGATTTCTATTTTATTTTCGGTATCTAAAATTCTTAAAAATGTTATGAAGGAAATTCTGTATCTTTAAGATGGAATCTAATTTTTCAGTCCCTTTCCGAAGAAATTATAATATAACTTCAGTTTTGCTTTTAATTACCAACTCTATTAGAGAATAACTTACCATGTTGGTTTCTTTGGATGTTACTCAAGCTTTTGATCGTGTAAATCACTGCATTTTACTTGAAAAGCTTCGTGATCACTGCAAATTTTCTAAAACTGCATGTCGATAAATTGATTCAATCGAAGACAATATCTCTCTGTTAACAATGTTAACTTCCTCCCTTTCCTACATTAATGATATTATTACTGTCCTGAAATGTCTAACTTGCGATCCTTATGTTTTTGCTGATTATATTTTCTTATTATATATGTCGTGTGACTCTGATCTTGATAAAAATGCACATCTTCATTGCGTCTATGTTCTTGCATCCACGTAGTCATGTCTCATCTTGTTCGATAGTCAAAATTGTCTCATCTTGTTCGAGAGTCAAAATTGGGAATGCCTCATTCATGCCGTTGATTCTATGAAATTTCTTGGCATTACTTTAGATTCTAATCTGAATTACAGTGGTCACACAAATTATATTTCAAGGAAAGTTTGTTTTATTTGAAGAAGACTGTTTAGTTTTGTAGAAAATGTACATATTGTAAAAATAGTTTGTGTGTTGGATGTACTTCTTTAAATTCTTATCTCATTTTTATTTGTTTTTTTTTTTTTTTCGAAGAATGTAAATAAGTCAAATAAAGAAAACACTTAAGATGCATATGTTTTCCCTATGCTATGTTTATGGTCGGTAATAAATAATGTAATAAATGTCACGGCCATAAATAGATGATAAGAAGGGGTCGATCACAAATTAGGAACGTTTCGTTTCTCCCGCAACGTAGTGTGTGTGTATTTAGGCACAGCGCATTTGTAAATAAATGCTTCTGTAAATGTATTAGATGTAAAGTTTAGTGTTAAGAAAATGTTGTAAATAAATTGAGTTCCTTTCCAGCCACGGAAGGAGAAACATCATTTCGCGGCGTTTTCCTTTTCTTTCTTTAGTTACATCGCTTTGCGATGAGGTTAGGTGTCGACCTCACCATATGGTGACCCCGACGTGATAGTATCGCGTGTTGTTAGTGAAGGAAGTGATTCGACAGGCTATATTTTCAGTGTTCGTGAAATTATTAGTCTATGCGAAATAAATAAAGTTATAGGCGCGCATTTTCGTAGTAGTGAAGTGTGTTAGGCTTATATGTTGTAGTGTATGGTGTAGAATTTATTCAACATCAAAGGATGTTGGGCGAGTATATTGTGCCACTTTATTTAGAAATGGAATAAATTGCTCTATGTGGTGTAACTGAGGAAGCTAGGAAAAATGTACCAAATTAGGTAGTTCCTTTACAGAAGCAAGAAAGGAATATTTAGATAACAAGAGCCAACTCCGTCGTATGAAAAAATTTACATACTCGGATTGCATAGACGACTTGGAAGTGTACTATGCGACTAAAGATATCGAGAGAGTTCTAAACGGCATAGGTGTTTTTGTGCCCATAGAAATTCCAAGTTTAGATATCGATTATTTAGCTGATGTGAACAGCTTAAGTTCATCGGAACAGTGTGGGAACAATGCCTTACTGTTCCATTCACAGCCGCCAGATATTGGGATAGCGGTTAAACTTATCGATGCAGCATTTGATTTGTGGGAGGAGATTAGAAGAGGTAATTTCTCAAGAATAGAAAACATCGATAGAAAATTTCAAACATTATCGTCACAATACGTGCGGTATTCGGATGTAGTTGGAAAACAGGATGACTACACAAGTCATTATCATTTTCTTAGAATTTGTTACCGCATAGTGAGAATTGGGAACATTTCAAGAATAGCACCTAAAAAGGTGAACATGAAGAATCATGTTGATAATGTTTCAGGTAATTTAGGGACTCAGCAAAAAGTATTTGAGGACTTAGAAACTATCGAAAGAAAAAATGAAAACGTTCGCGTTGATGCTCCCACGAGTCGAAGAAAAAATTGAAGAAGGGCTGCCAACAGGGAATATGCTGCTCCTGACAAAGAAGAAAGTGAAATCCGGGCCAAGGATTGTATTGGTGATGGACATAAAGAGAAGATTGATAATTTCCGTCTGGAACGTCCGAAATGGTTCAGAAGGCGTGGTGAACATAACAACATGGCTATAAGTAAACGACGTATCCATGCAGAAGATATGCCAAGGATTTAAAAAAATCCCGGGTATCTGGTCATCGCTGGCGGAGAGATCCAGACTTCAAGTGGTTGGGGGATGTCATGGGTGCAATTACCTAGTTTCAAGTAGCATACTTCGGAGATTATTATTACGTTAGAAATTAATTATAAAATAAGATATAACTTTAGCACAGTTTTATCCAATTTTTAATATATATATATATATATATATATATTATATATATATATATATATATATATATATATATATATATATATATATATATATATTATATAATTAAAAAAAAAAAATTAGAATCGATCGATCTAAGTTTGTTAAAAGATTTTAAGGCCGGGAGTATGTTTAGTTTTGTAGAAACTGTACATGTTGTAAAAATAGTTTGTGTTGGATGTACTTCTTTAAATTCTTATCTCATTTTTATTTGTTTTTCCGAAGAATGTATTATAATATAAATTCTTCAAAACTGAAATAAATTCTAGGCCTACTTTTTCGGAAAATAACATAGGAGGGTAGGGCCAAAATCAAATCAAGTCAACTAAAACACCTTTGAGGTTGAAGTTTTTTTCTGGATTAAGATTACCTTCCTCGTTCTCTCCAGGTCCGGATGGCGTTCCCCAACGTATATTTTAAAATCTTGTCCAATAACATTTTTAATAACTCCCTAATAAAAGTTTATTTTCAATGTTTATTTTCTATGTTACTTTGTCATTCCCCTTCATAAATCAGGCAATAGGCGTTTTGTATCGCTAAATTAAGCGCTATTCCCAAACTCTTCAAACTCTTAGTTTCTCGCAGGGTATCACATCAACATGGATTCATGAAAGTCAGATCTACAATCCCTAATCTTCTTTGTCACAATGACTTTGTGAGTAAACATTAAACTTATGTTATTTATACTGATTTTAACAACGCTTTTGATAGGTTCTCTTTAATGATACATATTCAAAGAATATTAATGTTTCATCTGGTGTATCACATGGAAGTCACTTGAGTCCCCTCTATTTGTTCTTTTTCTGAAAGAAATTCCAAACGCCATTCGTGTTTCAAAAATTCTGATGTATGCTGATGATGTGAAACTCTTTCCTCACATTTATACAAATAACGATGGTGTAGCGCAAATGGTATGCTCCTTATTCTAAAAATTGTCGTTCTTTCGAAACCAACAATTATTATCTAATCATGATTTAAATTGGAACCCTGGAAATTCTTCTGCCATACGAGTGTTGTTTAATGTTAATAAATCTTCCATTACTGAACTCAATAATCCAATGAGATCACTTTATGAAATTTACAACAATTTATGTGACACTATTTGCTTAAGTAGTTCCTTGAACACAATAAAAATTGTATTTTATATATGTAACTTTTTATCGTACAATAGCAATTATGTTAACTTAGTAAATATTTTATATTACATAAACTGCCAATAAATATATTTTTTAATTCTAAAAGCTCAATTTTTAAAACTCCCTATTTGATCTAAACTCCCCTACGTGGAACAGAAGACTTAGCTAATGAGCAGTGTTTGTAGATTGTTGCTTTGTAAATCTGTATGTATGTGTCTGTGATCGGTGTAAAACCATAGCTAATTCGCCTTGATCCGGACTTTGGTGCGTACGCGGGGGCGGGTGTGAGAGGCGTAGGAACAAACGAAAAAAAAGAAAAATATCTTCTATTATTTTACGATCATTTGATGCCAATTTCATGAGTGTAAATCCATTGTTTAAATCGGCAATTAATTCCTTTCAGACTTTGATTGATTTCTCTGTAGCCGCCAGCTAATACATCATCAACTTACAATGATTCATTCATTGAATAATCTAAGTTTTGTGGTTCTAAATTTGAAGGTAAGGTCTTTAAAACTGCAGCTCAGACTTCCAGTTTACAGCCAGGGTCGTATTTGGATCTCTTAGTGAACAAGCTAGATTTCGTCGAAGTCTCGAAAACCAAAATTGACTTAAGCCAGCAATATTAGTAAGTTGTCCCGTGTAGATATCTTTATAAAATTTTTCATCTTCTCAGAAATTAAGGTGTATTGAGATCCTGAGTCTATTTGAGCTCGTGCATCGTATTGTTGTCCTTTTGTTTCAAGTGGACTGTATTTAATTTGAGCTAAGTATGTATTAGTTGTTTGGGTTTCCGTTAGTATTGTATTGTGTCTCATAGTATAAATACGCGACTTTTGAAACCTTTTGCTCCGTGGTTTGATGACAAGCAATTGCAACAAACGTGTAATTCTTTTCGATATGAATTCTGTTATTCACTTTCTTTTTTAAAAATTCGCTGTAAACTCTGATGAAGCGATTTGGTTTGCAGAGTTGACATGCTATTTTCCGGTTTATTTTGTGAGGTTGTGGTTAGGTCTTCTTCAAAATTGTTTGTATTTGTTGTTAACATATTTTGAAGTGTTCTCAACAATCTAAGTGTGTGGTTGTTAGTTGGTCTTTGATGAGCAAATTTTGATACAAAAGGCTTTATATTATCAACGGCATCCAAACTTTTGAATTTATTTGTGAAAAAAGCGCCAAAGTGTTCCCAATTTGGGATTTATTTTCAATCGCTTAATAAGATATCGAATTTGTCTAGGTAATTTCTTTCAACAAATGTATATTAGAGCCGGGTCGCCATCTTTGACATCGACTTCAAGCATCTTTAGAGAACAGAGAGATTTTGTAGAAACACCTGGTAGATTAAAAAGTGTCTTGATTTCTTCATTCATTTGCATTCTTTTATTCTCATAACGATCCGTAAGATTTTTCCATACAAATGTAAATTCACCATTAGTTAGTGGGACATGCGAAATAATTTCTGTAGCTTCTACCGCCGTCTTTTGAGTAAAATGAAACAATTGTTCGACATTGCTTAACTTTTGTGTTGTTATTATATATTGCTGAAAATACATCTCTGATCTATGTATCTGTGTCTTTCTTTGTAGTGACATCTTTGACTCTTAATTTTTTCTTGTGTGTTTTCTTCCAAAATACTTTAAACTTATCTATCTATTATGTCTTTTTGTATGATCAATGGTGTCAATGTATTGCTTCCTTAGTTTATTTTTATCGATAGGCTTTCCTTCTTCTGGAACATAATCCCGGCAGTCTATTTATGTTCTTTTGACCTGGTCGCATGAAGAGTGTTGTTTCCAATATACGTACCGTGTCATCTGGTTTGGTTAATGAAAAGATTGAAATCGTTGACGCAGTTTGCGTATTTATCAGTAAAAGTTTAATAGCTGAGCGTTAACCTTTACAAAATTTTGTTGTAATACAAAGAAAACAAGTTAAAAAGCAGTAAGTTCGGCCGCCATTTGGAACTAATTTGGAAATAAAGTCCTTGGTAAAATTTTAAAAATACCGAATATTGCCGTTGTATTGGTGCCTATACGACGTGGACCCACACAGGCATTATTTGTCATAAGTTACCAAATTCAAATTCGGAACTTGAAATAAACGGTGAATAATGTAGCTAAAATAATCAAAATATAGAATATAGGGAGGTACCGTTATATCGGAGCTGTGCGAAGACCTGAACCTGCGTAGACAATTTTTGTCATATTCTGTAGCATCCATTACGAACTTCAAATACGACATTTCAAACAATTTCGGTGAGTATTGTACCTAAACTCGTCAAAATACCGAATATAGGGAGGTACTAGAATATAGGGCCTATACGAAGACCTGGACCTACATAGACAATTTTCTGTCACAGACTGGAGTTTCCATTACGAACTCTAAATGCGTAATTTGAAAAAATTTTGGTGAAAAAAGACGCTAAAATCACCAAAATACCGAATATAGGGAGGTACCGTTATATGGGGGCTATACGAAGACGTGGATCTGCACAGACAATTTTCTGTCTTAGGCTGTAGTATCCATTGCGAACTTCAAATAACAAATTTGAAACAATTCCGTGAGTAATGTCGCTAAAATCATCAAAATACCGAATATCGTGAGGTACCGTTATATGGGGGCTATATGAAAACGTGGACCCACATGGCCCATTTACGAACTTAACCTGCCTACTGTAAAAATAAACATGTGTGCAACATTTTAGCCTTGTATCTCAATTCGTTCGAAAGATAGCGTGATTACAACAGACAGACAGACGGACATCACTAAATCGGCTTAGAATTTTACGCTGGAATATATATACTTTGTTGGGTCTGACATGAGTATTTCGAGGAGTTACAAACGGAATGGCAAAGTTAATATACGTTCCATAGTATGGTGGAGGGTATAAAAAAAAAAACAAATTAAAAAGTAGTAAGTTCGGCCGGGACGAACTTTGAATATCCCCCACAATTTAGAACGAATTTGGAAATTTTCAGAAAATAAAATCATTAAAACATTCTGTTAAAATTTTAAAAATACCAAATATAGCCGTTATATTGAGGTGTATACGACGTGGGCCTACATAGGCATTGTTTGTCATAAGCCATTACCATATTCAAATTCGAAACTTCAAATAAACGGTGAATAATGTATCTAAAATCATCAAGATATCGTACATAAAGAGGTACCGTTATATCTGAGCTGTGCGAAGACCTGGACCTGCATAGACAATTTTCTGTCACAGGCTGTAGCATCCATTACGAACTTCAAATACCACATCTCAAACAATTTCGGTGGGTATTGTACCAAAAATCGTCAAAATACCGAATATAGGGGGGGGGGGGGTACCGTTATATGGGGGCTATACTCAGACCTGGACTTGCACAGACAATTTTCTGTCTCAGGCTGTAGTATCCATTTCGAACTTCAAACACCAAATTTGAAACAATTCCGGGGAATAATGTCGCTAAAATCATCAAAATACCGAATATCGGGAGGCACCGTTATATGGGGGCTATACGAAGACGTGGACTTGCACGGACAATTTTCTGGCATAGGCTGTAGTATCTATTTCGAACTTCAAATGCCAAATTTGAAACAATTCCGGTGAATAATGTCGCTAAAATCATCAAAATACCGAATATCGGGAGGTACCGTTATATGGGGGCCATATGAAAACGTGGACCTACATGGCCCATTCACGAACTTAACCTGCCTACTGGCAAAATAAACATGTGTGCAAAATTTTAGCCTTCTATCTCAATTCGTTCGAAAGATAGCGTGATTATAACAGACAGACAGGCGGACAGACAGACACACAGACAGACAGACGGACATGGCTAAAGAATATATATATATTTTGTTGGGTCTAAGAATATTATTTCGATGAGTTACAAACGGAATGACAAAATGAATATACCCTCTATAGTATGGTGGAGGGTATAAAAAATGGACAAAGAAATTATGAGAAATTATTGTCAATATATGTCATCGTTACACTAAATATAAAAAAACTTGACTGTTCGAAATTTCGAACACTGGTTTGTGGAAAAACGAAAAATTGGAAATTTTTTCTGAGTAAATTATTGACATCAAAAATAAAAACTAGAGACATACCATTTGGGATACACCAGTTTACAATGGAGTGTAAATCGTATTTTAAGGAGATTGATTCGTTAAGCGATTTTGTGGAAGGAAGGAAGGCTTTCACGTAATCAACGTACATTAACAATTTGGAAAAACGAGTTACGTTGGAAAGATCGTTTAAGTAAAGAACAAAAATGATGAACCCAAGTGAATTCCCTGTGGTACACCAGATGAAATAATGATATTCTTTGAATATGAATAATTAAAAATAAATTTTTGGGTGCGGGATATTGGGAAACCTACTAAATCTAATTTAAATATCGAAAGCTTTACTTAAATTATCATAAATAACGTCAGTCCTTTTAAAAAAGACAAACAAATTCTAATAGATTTGTAATCGTAGATCCTTTTATGAAACCATATTGAAATTATTCTTGTTAAGTAATGTGATATTCTTTAAGATATCAAAAGTTCGACTTGATTGGGATGGTTGCTAATTTAGCGATGATGTATTTTTTATTTCTTTTATATTATTCACTTTTATTTACAATTTTTAATTTGTACAAGCAAATTGTTATTATCACTTTGTTCATTCTTATATAAATCAAAATCAAAAATTCTTATATATATAAAATCAAATGTAATTATTTCTGTAAAAGTTTGTATTCTTATTGATTCAATAATTTAATTTTTTAACATAAAGCAAAAATGAGGTGAATATCAAAAAAATAATGGAAAAAAATAAAAAGTGATATTGTGAGTGATAAAGTGATTTACCACAGACGCCAACAGAGACCTAAATAACAAATTTCGGGATTCCAACCTTATTACTTCACCCAACAACAATTTTAGTATTATTAAGAAGTTTTCTTACAAATATTTGGTGCATTTTCAAACCCACTTCCATATCTTAACCACAGACACCAACAGAGACCTAAATAACAAATTTCGGGATTCCAGTCTTATTCCTTTACCCAATACCAATTTTAGTATTATTAAGAAGTTTTCTTACAAATATATGGCGCATTTGGAAACCCACTTCCATATCTTAACCACAGACACCAACAGAGACCTAAAAAACAAATTTCGGGATTCCAGCCTTAATCCTTCACCCAACACCAATTTTAGTATCTTACTGTATTTTTTGTACATATATAGGACACGTTTGCAAAGTGACCTCAATATCTTCCTCAGGCACCAACAGAGACCTATATAACAAATTTTATGATTCAAGCCTTATTCCTTCACCCAATACCAAACTTAGTATTATTTAGTAGTTTACGTACATATATACGACGCATTTCCATAACTACCTCTATATTTTTATACCCTCCACCAAAAAAGGTATGGAGGGTATATTAAGTTCGTCATTCCGTTTGTAACTCATCGAAATAATCATTTTAGACCCAACAAAGTATATATATTCTTGATCAGCGTAAAATTCTAAGACGATTTAGCCCTGTCCGTCCGTCTGTTTTAATCACGCTACAGTCTAAACGAATTAAGATAGGAAGCTAAAATTTTGCACAGATCTCTTTTTTGTCTGCAGGCAGGTCAAGTCCACGATATCGTATAGCCCCATATAACGGTACCCCCGATATTCGGTAATTTGATGATTTTAGCCACCTTTTTTAATGGAATTGTCTGAAAATCCACACAAGGAGTTCCTTGTGGGTACTTTATACCTCGGCAGAGAATTATCTATATAGGTCCACAATATCGTATAGCCCCCATATAACGGTACCCCCACGGTATTCGGTATTTTGATGATTTTAGCCACATTTTTCAATGGAATTGTCTGAAATTCCACAAAAGGAGTCCCTTGTGGACATTTTACGCCTTCAAAAAGAATTGTCCATAAAGGTCCACGATATCGTATATCCCCCATATAACGGTACCCCCGATATTTGGTATTTTGATGATTTTACCCACATTTTTCAGTGGAAAATTCCACAAAAGGAGTCCCTAGTGGGAATTTTACCCCCTCAAAAAGAATTGTCTATATATGTCCACGATATCGTATATCCCCCATATAACTGTACCCCCGATATTCGGTATTTTGATGATGTTAGCCACACTTTTCAATGGAATTGTCTAAAATCCCCACAAGTAGTTCCTTGTGAGTACTTCACCCCCTGAGAGAGAATTGTCTATACAGGTCCACGATATCGTATATCCCCCATATAACGGTACCCCCCGATATTCGGTATTTTCATGATTTTACCCACATTTTTCATCGGAATTGTCTGAAAATCCACACAAGAAGTTCCTTGAGGGTACTTTATGCATCGGCAGAGAATTATCTATAAAGGTCTACGATATCGTATAGCCCTCATATAACGGTACCCCCGATATTCGGTATTTTGATGTTTTTAGCAATATTTTTCAACGGAATGGTCACAAGGGGTTCTTTGTACACAAGGGGTTCTTTGTACACAAGGGGTTCTTTGTGAGCACTTTACCCCCCGACAGAGAATTCTCTATATAGGTTAACGATAACGTATGGCTCCCATATAACGATACCTCGCGATATTCGGTATTTTAAAAAACCACACAAGGAGTTCCTTGTGAGTACTTTACACGCAGACATAGATTTGTCTTTATAGGTTCACAATATCGTATATCCCCACATATCGGCACCTTCTTATATTAGATATTTTACAGATTTTAAAAGAATTTTTAAAGGATTTTATTTTTTTTGAAAATTTTCTGATTCGTTCCAAATGGTGGAGGGTATTCAAAGTTCGGCCCGGCCGAACTTACTGCTTTTTTACTTGTTACTTCTGACAACATCAGAGGCCTAAATAACAAATATCGTGATTCCAGCCTTATTCATTCACCCAAAACCAATTTTAGTATTATTAAGTAGTTTTCTTACAAATATAGGGCGCATGTCCAAAACCACCTCCACATCTTAATCACAAACACCAATAGAGACCTAAATAATAAAATTTCGGGATTCTAGAAGGAATAGATTTGTAATCGTAGATCCTTTTATGAAACCATATTGAAATTATTCTTGTTAAGTAATGTGATATTCTTTAAGATATCAAAAGTTCGACTTGATTGGGATGGTTGCTAATTTAGCGATGATGCATTTTTTATTTCTTTTATATTATTCACTTTTATTTACAATTTTTAATTTGTACAAGCAAATTGTTATTATCACTTTGTTTATTCTTATATAAATCAAAATCAAAAATTCTTATATATATAAAATCAACTGTAATTATTTCTGTAAAAGTTTGTATTCTTATTGATTCAATAATTTAATTTTTTAACATAAAGCAAAAATGAGGTGAATATCAAAAAAATAATGGAAAAAAATAAAAAGTGATATTGTGAGTGATAAAGTGATTTACCACAGACGCCAACAGAGACCTAAATAACAAATTTCGGGATTCCAACCTTATTACTTCACCCAACAACAATTTTAGTATTATTAAGAAGTTTTCTTACAAATATATGGTGCATTTTCAAACCCACTTCCATATCTTAACCACAGACACCAACAGCGACCTAAATAACAAATTTCGGGATTCCAGTCTTATTCCTTTACCCAATACCAATTTTAGTATTATTAAGAAGTTTTCTTACAAATATATGGCGCATTTGGAAACCCACTTCCATATCTTAACCACAGACACCAACAGAGACCTAAATAACAAATTTCGGGATTCCAGCCTTAATCCTTCACCCAACACCAATTTTAGTATCTTACTGTATTTTTTGTACATATATAGGACACGTTTGCAAAGTGACCTCAATATATTCCTCAGACACCAACAGAGACCTATATAACAAATTTTATGATTCCAGCCTTATTCCTTCACCCAATACCAAATTTAGTATTATTTAGTAGTTTACGTACATATATAGGACGCATTTCCATAACTACCTCTATATTTTTATACCCTCCACCAAAAAAGGTATGGAGGGTATATTAAGTTCGTCATTCCGTTTGTAACTCATCGAAATAATCATTTTAGACCCAACAAAGTATATATATTCTTGATCAGCGTAAAATTCTAAGACGATTTAGCCCTGTCCGTCCGTCTGTTGTAATCACGCTACAGTCTAAACGAATTAAGATAGGAAGCTAAAATTTTGCACAGATCTCTTTTTTGTCTGCAGGCAGGTCAAGTCCACGATATCGTATAGCCCCCATATAACGGTACCCCCGATATTCGGTATTTTGATGATTTTAGCCACCTTTTTTTAATGGAATTGTCTGAAAATCCACACAAGTAGTTACATGTAGGTACTTTATACCTCGGCAGAAAATTATCTATATAGGTCCACAATATCGTATAGCCCCCATACAACGGTACCCCCACGGTATTCGGTATTTTGATGATGTTTGCCACATTTTTCAATGGAATTGTCTTAAAATCCACACAAGTAGTTCCTTGTGAGTACTTTACCCCCTGAGAGAGAATTGTCTATACAGGTCCACGATATCGTATATCCCCCATATAACGGTAACCCCGATATTCGGTATTTTGATGATTTTACCCACATTTTTCATCGGAATTGTCTGAAAATCCACACAAGGAGTTCCTTGTGGGTACTTTATACCTCGGCAGAGAATTATCTATATAGGTCCACAATATCGTATAGCCCCCATATAACGGTACCCCCACGGTATTCGGTATTTTGATGATTTTAGCCACATTTTTCAATGGAATTGTCTGAAATTCCACAAAAGGAGTCCCTTGTGGACATTTTACGCCTTCAAAAAGAATTGTCCATAAAGGTCCACGATATCGTATATCCCCCATATAACGGTACCCCCGATATTTGGTATTTTGATGATTTTACCCACATTTTTCAGTGGAAAATTCCACAAAAGGAGTCCCTAGTGGGAATTTTACCCCCTCAAAAAGAATTGTCTATATATGTCCACGATATCGTATATCCCCCATATAACTGTACCCCCGATATTCGGTATTTTGATGATGTTAGCCACACTTTTCAATGGAATTGTCTAAAATCCCCACAAGTAGTTCCTTGTGAGTACTTCACCCCCTGAGAGAGAATTGTCTATACAGGTCCACGATATCGTATATCCCCCATATAACGGTACCCCCCGATATTCGGTATTTTCATGATTTTACCCACATTTTTCATCGGAATTGTCTGAAAATCCACACAAGAAGTTCCTTGGGGGTACTTTATGCATCGGCAGAGAATTATCTATAAAGGTCTACGATATCGTATAGCCCTCATATAACGGTACCCCCGATATTCGGTATTTTGATGTTTTTAGCAATATTTTTCAACGGAATGGTCACAAGGGGTTCTTTGTACACAAGGGGTTCTTTGTACACAAGGGGTTCTTTGTGAGCACTTTACCCCCCGACAGAGAATTCTCTATATAGGTTAACGATAACGTATGGCTCCCATATAACGATACCTCGCGATATTCGGTATTTTAAAAAACCACACAAGGAGTTCCTTGTGAGTACTTTACACGCAGACATAGATTTGTCTTTATAGGTTCACAATATCGTATATCCCCACATATCGGCACCTTCTTATATTAGATATTTTACAGATTTTAAAAGAATTTTTAAAGGATTTTATTTTTTTTGAAAATTTTCTGATTCGTTCCAAATGGTGGAGGGTATTCAAAGTTCGGCCCGGCCGAACTTACTGCTTTTTTACTTGTTACTTCTGACAACATCAGAGGCCTAAATAACAAATATCGTGATTCCAGCCTTATTCATTCACCCAAAACCAATTTTAGTATTATTAAGTAGTTTTCTTACAAATATAGGGCGCATGTCCAAAACCACCTCCACATCTTAATCACAAACACCAATAGAGACCTAAATAATAAAATTTCGGGATTCTAGAAGGAATAGATTTGTAATCGTAGATCCTTTTATGAAACCATATTGAAATTATTCTTGTTAAGTAATGTGATATTCTTTAAGATATCAAAAGTTCGACTTGATTGGGATGGTTGCTAATTTAGCGATGATGCATTTTTTATTTCTTTTATATTATTCACTTTTATTTACAATTTTTAATTTGTACAAGCAAATTGTTATTATCACTTTGTTTATTCTTATATAAATCAAAATCAAAAATTCTTATATATATAAAATCAACTGTAATTATTTCTGTAAAAGTTTGTATTCTTATTGATTCAATAATTTAATTTTTTAACATAAAGCAAAAATGAGGTGAATATCAAAAAAATAATGGAAAAAAATAAAAAGTGATATTGTGAGTGATAAAGTGATTTACCACAGACGCCAACAGAGACCTAAATAACAAATTTCGGGATTCCAACCTTATTACTTCACCCAACAACAATTTTAGTATTATTAAGAAGTTTTCTTACAAATATATGGTGCATTTTCAAACCCACTTCCATATCTTAACCACAGACACCAACAGCGACCTAAATAACAAATTTCGGGATTCCAGTCTTATTCCTTTACCCAATACCAATTTTAGTATTATTAAGAAGTTTTCTTACAAATATATGGCGCATTTGGAAACCCACTTCCATATCTTAACCACAGACACCAACAGAGACCTAAATAACAAATTTCGGGATTCCAGCCTTAATCCTTCACCCAACACCAATTTTAGTATCTTACTGTATTTTTTGTACATATATAGGACACGTTTGCAAAGTGACCTCAATATATTCCTCAGACACCAACAGAGACCTATATAACAAATTTTATGATTCCAGCCTTATTCCTTCACCCAATACCAAATTTAGTATTATTTAGTAGTTTACGTACATATATAGGACGCATTTCCATAACTACCTCTATATTTTTATACCCTCCACCAAAAAAGGTATGGAGGGTATATTAAGTTCGTCATTCCGTTTGTAACTCATCGAAATAATCATTTTAGACCCAACAAAGTATATATATTCTTGATCAGCGTAAAATTCTAAGACGATTTAGCCCTGTCCGTCCGTCTGTTGTAATCACGCTACAGTCTAAACGAATTAAGATAGGAAGCTAAAATTTTGCACAGATCTCTTTTTTGTCTGCAGGCAGGTCAAGTCCACGATATCGTATAGCCCCCATATAACGGTACCCCCGATATTCGGTATTTTGATGATTTTAGCCACCTTTTTTTAATGGAATTGTCTGAAAATCCACACAAGTAGTTACATGTAGGTACTTTATACCTCGGCAGAAAATTATCTATATAGGTCCACAATATCGTATAGCCCCCATACAACGGTACCCCCACGGTATTCGGTATTTTGATGATGTTTGCCACATTTTTCAATGGAATTGTCTTAAAATCCACACAAGTAGTTCCTTGTGAGTACTTTACCCCCTGAGAGAGAATTGTCTATACAGGTCCACGATATCGTATATCCCCCATATAACGGTAACCCCGATATTCGGTATTTTGATGATTTTACCCACATTTTTCATCGGAATTGTCTGAAAATCCACACAAGGAGTTCCTTGTGGGTACTTTATACCTCGGCAGAGAATTATCTATATAGGTCCACAATATCGTATAGCCCCCATATAACGGTACCCCCACGGTATTCGGTATTTTGATGATTTTAGCCACATTTTTCAATGGAATTGTCTGAAATTCCACAAAAGGAGTCCCTTGTGGACATTTTACGCCTTCAAAAAGAATTGTCCATAAAGGTCCACGATATCGTATATCCCCCATATAACGGTACCCCCGATATTTGGTATTTTGATGATTTTACCCACATTTTTCAATGGAAAATTCCACAAAAGGAGTCCCTAGTGGGAATTTTACCCCCTCAAAAAGAATTGTCTATACATGTCCACGATATCGTATATCCCCCATATAACTGTACCCCCGATATTCGGTATTTTGATGATGTTAGCCACACTTTTCAATGGAATTGTCTAAAATCCCCACAAGTAGTTCCTTGTGAGTACTTCACCCCCTGAGAGAGAATTGTCTATACAGGTCCACGATATCGTATATCCCCCATATAACGGTACCCCCCGATATTCGGTATTTTCATGATTTTACCCACATTTTTCATCGGAATTGTCTGAAAATCCACACAAGAAGTTCCTTGTGGGTACTTTATGCCTCGGCAGAGAATTATCTATAAAGGTCTACGATATCGTATAGCTCTCATATAACGGTACCCCCGATATTCGGTATTTTGATGTTTTTAGCAATATTTTTCAACGGAATGGTCACAAGGGGTTCTTTGTACACAAGGGGTTCTTTGTACACAAGGGGTTCTTTGTGAGCACTTTACCCCCCGACAGAGAATTCTCTATATAGGTTAACGATAACGTATGGCTCCCATATAATGATACCTCGCGATATTCGGTATTTTAAAAAACCACACAAGGAGTTCCTTGTGAGTACTTTACACGCAGACATAGATTTGTCTTTATAGGTTCACAATATCGTATATCCCCACATATCGGCACCTTCTTATATTAGATATTTTACAGATTTTAAAAGAATTTTTAATGGATTTTATTTTTTTTGAAAATTTTCTGATTCGTTCCAAATGGTGGAGGGTATTCAAAGTTCGGCCCGGCCGAACTTACTGCTTTTTTACTTGTTACTTCTGACAACATCAGAGGCCTAAATAACAAATATCGTGATTCTAGCCTTATTCATTCACCCAAAACCAATTTTAGTATTATTAAGTAGTTTTCTTACAAATATAGGGCGCATGTCCAAAACCACCTCCACATCTAAATCACAAACACCAATAGAGACCTAAATAACAAAATTTCGGGATTCCAGCCTTATTCCTTCTAGATTAGTAATCGTAGATCCTTTTATGAAACCATATTGAAATTATTCTTGTTAAGTAATGTGATATTCTTTAAGATATCAAAAGTTCGACATGATTGGGATGGTTGCTAATTTAGCGATGATGCATTTTTTATTTCTTTTATATTATTCACTTTTATTTACAATTTTTAATTTGTACAAGCAAATTGTTATTATCACTTTGTTCATTCTTATATAAATCAAAATCAAAAATTCTTATATATATAAAATCAAATGTAATTATTTCTGTAAAAGTTTGTATTCTTATTGATTCAATAATTTAATTTTTTAACATAAAGCAAAAATGAGGTGAATATCAAAAAAATAATGGAAAAAAATAAAAAGTGATATTGTGAGTGATAAAGTGATTTACCACAGACGCCAACAGAGACCTAAATAACAAATTTCGGGATTCCAACCTTATTACTTCACCCAACAACAATTTTAGTATTATTAAGAAGTTTTCTTACAAATATATGGTGCATTTTCAAACCCACTTCCATATCTTAACCACAGACACCAACAGAGACCTAAATAAAAAATTTCGGGATTCCAGTCTTATTCCTTTACCCAATACCAATTTTAGTATTATTAAGAAGTTTTCTTACAAATATATGGCGCATTTGGAAACCCACTTCCATATCTTAACCACAGACACCAACAGAGACCTAAATAACAAATTTCGGGATTCCAGCCTTAATCCTTCACCCAACACCAATTTTAGTATCTTACTGTATTTTTTGTACATATATAGGACACGTTTGCAAAGTGACCTCAATATCTTCCTCAGACACCAACAGAGACCTATATAACAAATTTTATGATTCCAGCCTTATTCCTTCACCCAATACCAAATTTAGTATTATTTAGTAGTTTACGTACATATATAGGACGCATTTCCATAACTACCTCTATATTTTTATACCCTCCACCAAAAAAGGTATGGAGGGTATATTAAGTTCGCCATTCCGTTTGTAACTCATCGAAATAATCATTTTGGACCCAACAAAGTATATATATTCTTGATCAGCGTAAAATTCTAAGACGATTTAGCCCTGTCCGCACAGATCTCTTTTTTGTCTGCAGGCAGGTCAAGTCCACGATATCGTATAGCCCCATATAACGGTACCCCCGATATTCGGTAATTTGATGATTTTAGCCACCTTTTTTAATGGAATTGTCTGAAAATCCACACAAGTAGTTCCTTGTGAGTACTTTACCCCCTGAGAGAGAATTGTCTATACAGGTCCACGATATCGTATATCCCCCATATAACGGTAACCCCGATATTCGGTATTTTGATGATTTTACCCACATTTTTCATCGAAATTGTCTGAAAATCCACACAAGGAGTTCCTTGTGGGTACTTTATACCTCGGCAGAGAATTATCTATATAGGTCCACAATATCGTATAGCCCCCATATAACGGTACCCCCACGGTATTCGGTATTTTGATGATTTTAGCCACATTTTTCAATGGAATTGTCTGAAATTCCACAAAAGGAGTCCCTTGTGGACATTTTACGCCTTCAAAAAGAATTGTCCATAAAGGTCCACGATATCGTATATCCCCCATATAACGGTACCCCCGATATTTGGTATTTTGATGATTTTACCCACATTTTTCAATGGAAAATTCCACAAAAGGAGTCCCTAGTGGGAATTTTACCCCCTCAAAAAGAATTGTCTATATATGTCCACGATATCGTATATCCCCCATATAACTGTACCCCTGATATTCGGTATTTTGATTATGTTAGCCACACTTTTCAATGGAATTGTCTAAAATCCCCACAAGTAGTTCCTTGTGAGTACTTCACCCCCTGAGAGAGAATTGTCTATACAGGTCCACGATATCGTATATCCCCCATATAACGGTACCCCCCGATATTCGGTATTTTCATGATTTTACCCACATTTTTCATCGGAATTGTCTGAAAATCCACACAAGAAGTTCCTTGTGGGTACTTTATGCCTCGGCAGAGAATTATCTATAAAGGTCTACGGTATCGTTCACAATATCGTATATCCCCACATATCGGCACCTTCTTATATTAGATATTTTACAGATTTTAAAAGAATTTTTAATGGATTTTATTTTTTTTGAAAATTTTCTGATTCGTTCCAAATGGTGGAGGGTATTCAAAGTTCGGCCCGGCCGAACTTACTGCTTTTTTACTTGTTACTTCTGACAACATCAGAGGCCTAAGTAACAACTATCGTGATTCCAGCCTTATTCATTCACCCAAAACCAATTTTAGTATTATTAAGTAGTTTTCTTACAAATATAGGGCGCATGTCCAAAACCACCTCCACATCTTAATCACAAACACCAATAGAGACCTAAATAACAAAATTTCGGGATTCCAGCCTTATTCCTTCACCCAATACCAAATTTAGTATTATTAAGTAGTTTTCTTACAAATATAGGGCGCATGTCCAAAACCACCTCCACATCTTAATCACAGACACCAATAGAGACCTAAATAACAAAATTTCGGGATTCCAGCCTTATTCCTTCACCCAATACCAAATTTAGTATTATTTAGTAGTTTACGTACGTATATAGAACGATTTTCCAAAACTAACTCTATATATTAAATTCTGACAACATCAGAGGACTAAATAAAAAATTTCCGGATTCCTGCCTTATTCCTTCACCAATACCAATTTTAGTATTATTAAATAATTTTCTTACAAATATAGGGTACATTTCCAGAACCACTTCCATATCATAGCCACAGTCACCGACAGAGACCTAAATAACAAATTTCGGGTTTCCAGCCTTATTCCTTAATCCAATACCAATTTTAGTATTATTAAGTAGTTTTCTTGCAAATATAGGGCGCATTTCCAAAACCACTTCCATATCTTATCCTCAGACACCAACTGAGACCTATATAACAAATTTCGGGATTCCAGCCAATTTTAGTATTATTAAGAAGTTTCTTAACAAATATAGGGCGCATTTCCAAACTCCTGCCTTATTCCTTCACCCAATACCACATTTAGTATTATTTAGAAGTTTTCGTACATATATAGGACGTATTATCAAAACTTCCTCTATATTTTAAATTCTGACACCGTCAGATACCTAAATAAAAATTTCGGTATTCCAGCCTTATTCCAAACTCAAACTTAGTATTATTTCATTCAAATTTAGTATTATTTACTAGTTTTCGTACATATATAGGACGCTTTTCCAAAACTACCTCTGTACTTTAACTTCTCACAACATCAGAGGCCTAAATAAAAAATTTCGGGATTCCTGCCTTATTCCTTCACCCAAAACCAATTATAGTATTATTAAGTAGTTTTTTTTTTCAAATATAGGGCGCATTTCCAAAACCACTTCCATATCTTAACCACAGACACCAACAGAAGCCTAAATAAAAGATATAATATGTGTTTTTATCTTAGTGTTAGAATATAATAAATACACACAAATCGCTCTCTCAATCTAAATTCCCATTAATTATTTATTTACTCTCCACATTGGAATTAAATTTGTCATTCTGTTTGTAACACCTTTAAATATTCGTGACAGACAAGTATATATAACCATGAACAGCATAGAGCTTTGAAATTTGGTGTTGTTGGTATTGAAAATGATGTATGTCGCTCCACGTCTTCGTATAGCTCACATGAAACAGAATCTCCCAATATTCGGTATTTTGACGTTTCAGTCACAATTTTCCACGGAATTGTTCCAAAATTGATATTGAAAGTTTGTAAGAGGATCTACTTTGGGTGGCTGAACATAGGTCCACTTTTCCCGTAGCCTCCTATACAACGGTACCCTAGTATATTCGATATTTTGACAATTCAGGCCACATTTTCTACCGGATTACTTTCAAAATCGGTTTAAAACGCGTTCTGCATCTGGTGACTTAACTAAGTGTGTATAGGTTCACGTTTTACTATGACACCTGCAGACATCCGGTATATTTATGATTTAGGCCACATATTCTATCTGGGAATCGGCAGATTTAGGCCACATTTTCACAATGGCACCTGCAGAAATCCGGTACACTGCTTCATTTTTAGTTTCTGTTCTGTGAAATCTTTCATCAGCAATTTCCCTAAAATTGAGCGATAATTCTTCAGAAAATTCAAAAATTTCCTAAGTCTGAAATTATTTTTGACTATAAGGTCCACATATTCGAAAAGTACTCCTCGAGACCTTTCATTTGTGCCTAAATATTTTATTCTCGGTTTAAATGTAGAGTTAAGGGTTTCAAAGATTTTCAATGTAAATTTAATTAGGTTTTTATTTAGCGATTTCATTTTAAATTTGAAATTTGTACGGAAAATTATGAAATTTGATGAAAACTAATATAATTTAACTTATCTTTAATTTTTCTCTGGTTTACTACTCCCTCTATCTATCTCTCCCTCTCTGTCTTTCTCTTTTTATTAACCCTTTGCGAACCGGAGTAAAAATCACCTTGGTTTGCGTCTTTGCTAATTAAATTTATCTTGACGGACATCAAATGTTTGACCTTTTTGCTATGAACCTTAAATGGCCTTAAATGCGAAATTTGTTTTATTTTACTGATTTATAGCTGTATCATATTATTTATCTTACCTAATGAAAAGATTCCCACTTAGCAACTTGTGGATTTTTACACAAGTAGTGGGATTTTCTAGCTCATTTTTATACCCTCCACCTTGGAATGGAGGGTATATTAACTTTGTCATTCCGTTTGTAACATCCTTAAATATTCGTCGTAGACCCCATAAAGTATATATATTCATAATCAGCATAAAATTCTAAGTCGATGTAACGATGTCCGTCTGTCTGTCTGTCCGTCCGTCTGTTGAAATCACGAAACAGCCTGCATTATTTGACGTAGAGCGCCAAAATTTAGCAGAGCAATTTTTATTGTGTCTAGGATGGTTGGTATTGAAAATGAGATATATCGGTTCACGTTCTGGTATAGTCCCCATATAACGGTTCCTCCCGATATTGGATATTTTGATGATTTATGCCACATTTTTTTACGGATTTGTCTGAAAATTGGTATTTGTACGTCATAATGGGTTCTAGCTCCTTTGGCGAAACATTGCATGTGTAGGTCCTCGATTTGGTATATCCCCCATATAACGGTACCTCCCGATATTCGGCATTTTAATGGTTTTTGCCACATTTCTTCTAATGTTTCGTTTACCCTAGGGTGGAGGGTATTAAAAGTTTGGCCCGGCCGAACTTAATGTTTTTACTTGTTTTAATTCAACTTCTTAATTAACTTTGAAACCTATAATTTTGATATAAAAACGAAGTTAAAGTTGACAACATTGGTATCTAGCGACTACTTTGATTTCTTCGCAAACTTACCGAAAAAAAATTCGAAAATAACGGATATTATTAGCATTTTAATTTTACCTGCTTTTGTCGGTAACTCAAGAACAAAAGTAAAGGACCCAAGTGACTTCGGTGTGGTACACCAGATGAAATAATGGTATTCTTTGAAGAAGAATCACTGAAAATAACTTTTTGGGTACGAAGTTCTTAGTAGGAGGATATCCAGTTTAACAGGGATGTTGAAAAAAAAAGCTTTACTAAAATTGTGTATAACGTCAGACTGGCACAAAACCATTTTGAACATGATTAACAAATCCTAATAGATTGGTAATCGTAGAACCATCCTTTATGAAACCATGTTTATACCCTACACCCCTTAGTGGTCAGGGTAATATGTCTTTGTGCATTTGTTTGTAACAGATAAAAGGAAAGGAGATAGTCCCATAGAATCACATTCTGAGTCGATTTATGCATATACGTCCGTCCGTCTGCCCATGCATTTTTGCACAAAGGTCGTATTTATTGCTCGATCCAGATGAAATTTTTACAAACCATTTGTTTGATTCAAGGACGAACCCTATTGAAATTGGAGGTAATCGGTCAAATCTTTTTCCGATTTGCTTTTTATCGTGCACCAAACTGATTAAGCTGATCAAATAGCATGGAATTTTGCAGATACGACCAAATTATGCATGGAAATATGTATGCCAAATTGGATCGAAATTGGTTCGATATAGCTATAACTCCCATATTTATTGTTCTTCCGATTTGTTTTTTTGTCCTCCACAGCCGTAATATGTATTCTGTAACAACGATATTTGAGGAAATATATCAAATACAGCTCAGAAATACCATTGCTAATTTTAATTAAGATCGTATCAGATTTGGCATCGTATAATGAAGACGGTAAAGTCATTTAATCACATGTTTACTATTTTTATACCCTCTACCATACATAGTATGGAGGGTATATTAAGTTCGTCATTCCGTTTGTAAATCATCGAAATAATCATTTTAGACCCAACAAAGTACATATATTCTTGATCAGCGTAAAATTCTAAGTCGATTTAGCCGTGTCCGTCCGTCTGTCCTTCTGTTGTAATCACGCTACAGTCTAAACGAATTAAGATAGGAAGCTAAAATTTTGCACAGAGAGATCAGATTTGTCTGCAGGCAGGTCAAGTTCGAAGATGGGCTATATCGGTCCACGATATCGTATAGCCCCCATATAACGGTACCCTCCGATATTCGGTATTTTGAAATTGTTAGCCACATTTTTCAATGGAATTTTCTGAAAATTCACACAAGTAGTTCCTTGTGAATACTTTACCCCCTGAGAGAGAATTGTCTATATAGGTCCACGATATCGTGTATCCCCCATATAACGGTACCCCCGATATTCGGTATTTTGATAACTTTACCCACATTTTTCAACGGAATTGTCTGAAAATCCACACAAGGAGTTCCTTGTGGGTACTTTATGCCTCGACAGAGAATTATCTACATAGGACCACGATATCGTATAGCCCCCTTATAACGGTACCCCCCCCCCCCCCCCCCCGGTATTCGGTATATTGACGATTTTAGCCACATTTTTCAATGGAAGTGTCTGAAATTCCACAAAAGGAGTCCCTTGTGAGTATTCTACCCTCTGAAAAAGAATTGTCTATATATATCCCCCATATAACTGTACCCCCGATATTCGGTGTTTTGATGATGTTAGCCACATTTTTCAACGGAATTGTCTGAAAATCCATACAAGGAGTTCCATATGGGTACTTTATACCTCGAAAGAGAATTATCTATATCGGTCCACGATATCGTATATCCCCCATATAACGGTACCCCCGACATTCGGTATTTTGACAACTTTACCCACATTTTTCAACGGAATTGTCTGAAAATCCACACAAGGAGTTCCATGTGGTCACTTTATATCTCAGCATAGCTTTATCTATATAGGTCCACGATATCGTATATCCCCCATATAACTGTACCCCCCGATATTCGGTATTTTGACGATTGTAGCCACATTTTCCAATGGAAGTGTCTGAAATTCCACAAAAGGAGTCCCTTGGTATAGCCCCCATATAACGGAACCTTTCGATATTCGGTATTTTGAAATTGTTAGCCACATTTTTCACTGGAATTGTCTGAAAATTCACACAAGTAGTTCCTTATGAATACTTTACCCCCTGAGAGAATTGTCTATATAGGACCACGATATCGTATTTCCCCTATATAACGGTACCCCCGATATTCGGTATTTTGATAACTTTACCCACATTTTTCAACGGAATTGTCTGAAAATCCACACAAGGAGTTCCTTGTGGGTACTTCACCCCCTGAAAGGGAATTGTCTATATAGGTCCGTAATATCGTATATCCCCCATATAACGATACCCCAATATATATTGTTCATCCGTTTTGTTATTTTTGTCCTCCGCAGCCGTAATATGCACTCCGTAACAACGATATTCGGAAAAATATTTCAGATTCAGCTCAGAAATACCTTTGCTAAATTTTACCTTCGTCCAATTTATATATATATTATATATATATATATATATATATTTATATATACATATATACCTTCGTCCAATTTGCTTTTATTGTGCACAAAATGTGTAATATATGGCTAAATAACTATAGTTGGTATGATTTAATTCTCACATATTTCCCATAACAACTTTTATTTTGTATGTGAAGCTCTACTAAATATGCAAAGTGGTGTAGAGTATCTATCGGCCCTCCCAACTTTAAGACTTTTCTTAATGGTTAAATAATATGATATCCTTCACGATATCAAAAGTTCGAAAAGTTCGGACAGGGCGCTTAATTTAGCGGTTATGCATTTATTGCTATTTCTACTTCTTATTTATAATTTCACTTTTTATACCCTCCACCATACTATGGAGGGTATATTAATTTTGTCATTCCGTTTGTAACTCCTCGAAATACTCATGTCAGACCCAACAAATTATATATATTCTTGATCAGCGTAAAATTCTAAGATGATTTAGCCATGTCCGTCTGTCTGTCTGTCCGTCTGTCTGTCTGTCTGTTGTAATCACGCTATCTTTCGAACAAATTGAGATAGAAGGCTAAAATTTTGCACACATGTATATTTTGCCAATAGGCAGGTTAAGTTCGTAAATGGGCCATGTAGGTCCAAGTTATCATATAGCCCCCATATAACTGTACCTCCCGATATTCAGTATTTTGATGATTTTAGCGACATTATTCACCGGGATTGTTTCAAATTTGGCATTTGAAGTAATGAATACTTCAGCCCATGCCAGAAAATTGTCTGTGCAGGTCCACGTTTTCGAATAGCCCCCATATAACGGTACCCCCCCCCCCATATTCGGTATTTTAATGATTTTAACTACATTATAAACAGATTTTTCTTCAAGTTTCACATTTAAATTATTGTAATAACTTATGACAAAATATGCCTATGCAGGCCCACGTCGTCGTATACGAACTCGGTATTCTTAAGATTTTAACAGAATTTTTAACGGATTTTATTTTTTGGAAATTGTCAAATTTGTACCAAATGGTGGAGGGTATTAAAAGTTCGGCCCGTCCGAACTTACAGCTTTTTTACTTGTTATAATTTATAATTTCTTATTCTCCAAGCAATTATTCTCCAAGCAAATTATAATTATCACTTATAATTATGTCTGTAAAACTTTGTGTATTTTTATACCCTCCACCATACTATGGAGGGTATATTAACTTTGTCATTCCGTTTGTACTCCTCGAAATACTCATGTCAGACCCAACAAAGTATTTATATTCTTGATCAGCGTAAAATTCAGCGTAAGATTTAGCGATGTCCGTCTGTTTGTCTGTCTGTCTGTTGTAATCACGCTCTCTATCGAACGAATTGAGATACAATGCTAAAATTTTGCACACATGTTTATTTTGCCAGTAGGCAGGTTAAGTTCGTAAATGGGCCATGTAGGTCCACGTTTTCATATAGCCCCCATATAACGGTACCTCCCGATATTCGGTATTTTCAAATTTAGTATTTGAAGTTCGAAATGGGTACTACAGCCTAAGACAGAAAATTGTCTGTGCAGGTCCACCTCTTCGTATAGCCCCATATAACGGTACCTCCCGATATTCGGTATTTCGATGATTTTAGCGACATTATTCACCGGAATAGTTTCAAATTTAGTATTTGAAGTTCGAAATGGGTACTACAGCCTAAGACAGAAATTTGTCTGTGCAGGTCCACGTCTTCGTATAGCCCCCATATAACGGTACATCCCGATATTTGGTATTTTGATGATTTTAGCGACATTATTAATCGGAATTGTTCAAAATTTGGTATTTGAAGTTCGCAATGGATACTACAGTCCATACAGAAAATTGTCTGTGCAGATCCACGTCTTCGTATAGCCCCCTAATAACGGTACCTCCCTATATTCGGTATTTTGGTGATTTTAGCGACTTTATTCACAAATTTTTTTTCAAATTACGCATTTAGAGTTCGTAATGGGAACTCCAGTCTGTGACAGAAAATTGTCTATGCAAGTCCAGGTCTTCGTATAGGCCCTATATACCAGTACCTTCCTATATTCGGTATTTTGACGAGTTTAGGTACAATAGTCACCGAAATTGTTTGAAATGTCGTCGAATTTGGTAATGACTTATGACAAATAATGACTGTGTGGGTCCACGTCGTATAGGCACCAATATGACGGCAATATTCGGTATTTTTAAAATTTTACCAACGTTTTTTCAGGATTTTATTTCCAAATGGTGGAGGGTATTCATATTTCGGCCCGGCCGAACTTAGTGCTTTTTAACTTGTTATTCATAAAGTCTTTTACGTTGCGTTACGTAATTGATGATGACAGCACAACTTTTCTGATCACAGTTGCTTATCCTTATGGAAATTACAACAGATAGATCGATAAGACACAACAATCAACAAATGCCAATCAACTTGTTTATTTATTACAAATGACGAATGTGAAAAATGTAACATAAAACAAAATAAGTACATTAGCAAGTAAGAGTACAATAAAGATACACAAATTTCTCTTTCGTTCTCAATTCACTTAAATTATTTTCTCAATGTTGCTAAATATACCTCTGAAAAATTAATCTCGAAATTAAACAAATGACAGATTTAAATGCGAAAAAGCAGTAAAAAATACAACAGCTGGCTCTGTCTGAACTGACAGTTCATTTGTAAACAAAAGAATTGTAAATAAACAAAGATAATAACATTCAGAGTTTCAATTTGTTTGTATTTCAATTTATTTAATTTAGTATTAACAAGTAAAAAAGCTGTAAGTTACTTTTAACACCCTCCACCATTTGGCACAAATTTGACAATTTCCAAAAAAAAAAAAAAAAAAAAAAAAAAAAAATAAAATCCGTAAAAAATTCTGTTAAAATCTTAAAAATACCGAATGCCTATACGACGACGTGGACCTGCTTAGGCAACTTTTGTCATAAGTTATTACAATATTTAAATGCGAAACTTGAAGGAAAATCTGTTTATAATGTAGTTAAAATCATCAAAATACCGAATATAGGGGGTACTGTTATATGGGGCTATACGAAGACGTGGACCTGCACAGACTATTTTCTGGCATGGGATGAAGTATCTATTACGAACTTCACATGTGAAATTTGAAACAATTCTGGTAAATCATGTCGCTAAAATCATCAAAATACCGAATATCGAGGGGTACGGTATATGGGGGCTATACGAAGACATGGACCTACATGGCTCATTTTCTATTTTATGCTGCACTATCTTTTACGAACTTCAAATACCAAATTTGGAACGATTCTGTTAAATAATGTCGCTAAAATCATCCAAAATACCGAATATCGGGAGGTACCGTTATATGGGGCTATATGAAGATGGTGGAGGGTATAAAAAACAAGTAAAACAAGTAAAAAAGCTGTAAGTTCGGCCCGACCGAACTTTTAATACCCTCCACCATTTGGTACAAATTTGGCGATTCCCAAAAAAAAAAAAAAAAAAAATAAATAAATAATAAATAAATAAAATCCGTGAAAAATTCTGTTAAAATCTTAAAAATACCGAATGCCTATACGACGACGTGGACCTTCATAGGCAACTTTTGTCATAAGTTATTACAATATTTACATGCGAAACTTGAAGAAAAATCTGTTTATGATGTAGCTAAAATCATCAAAATGCCGAATATAGGTGGTACTATTATGTGGGGCTATACGAAGACATGGACCTGCACAGACAATTTTATGGCATGGGCTGAACTATCCATTACGAACTTCACATGCGAAATTTGAAACACTCCCCGTAAATAATGTCGCTCTAATCATCAACCTACATGGCCCATTTTCTGTTTTATGCTGCAGTATCTATTACGAATTTCAAATACCAAATTTGGAACGATTCCGGTAAATCATGTCGCTAAAATCATCAAAATACCGAATATCGGGGGTACCGTTATATGGGGACTATATGAAGACGTGGACCTACATGAGTCATTTTTTGAATTAGGATGTAGTATCCATTAGGAACTTCAAATACCAAATTTGAAATGATTCCGGTAAATAATGTCGCTAAAATCATCAAAATACCGAATATCGGGGGTACCGTTATATGGGGGCTATACGAAGACGTGGACCTACATAGCCCATTTTCTGTTTTATGCTGCAGTATCCATTACGAACTTCAAATGCCAAATTTGAAACAATTCCGGTGAATAATGTCGCTAAAATCATCAAAATACCGAATATCGGGAGGTACCGTTATATGGGGGCTATATGATAAATTGGACCTACATGGCCCATTTACGAACTTAACCTGCCTACTGGAAAAATATACATGTGTGCAAAATTTTATCCTTCAATTCAATTCAATTTGTTCGAAAGATAGCGCGATTACATCAGACAGACAGACGGACAGACAGACAGACAGACACACAGACAGACAGACGGACATGGCTAAATCGTCTTAGAATTTTACGCTGATCAAGAATATATATACTTTGTTGGGTCTGACATGAGTATTTAGAGGAGTTACAAACGGAATGGCAAAATTAATATACCCTCCATAGTATGGTGGAGGGTATAAAAACATTAAGTTCGGCCGGGCCAAACTTTTAATACCCTCCAACTTAGGGTAAAAGAAACATTAGAAGAAATGTGGCAAAAACCATTAAAATGCCGAATATCGGGAGGTACCGTTATATGGGGACTATACCAGAACGTGGACCGATATATCTACGTCAAATAATGTGGGCTGTATCGTGATTTCAACAGACAGACAGACGGACGGACATCGTTAAATATACTTAGAATTTTATGCTGATTATGAATATATATATACTTTATGGGGTCTAAGACGAATATTTAAGGATGTTACAAACGGAATGACAAAGTTAATATACCCTCCTTTCCAAATAAAAAAATAACATTTCTATTGCCTTATATTTTGTGGATGAGGTGGAGGAGTTTCTACTGCATATAATCAAATAGAGCCCGCATCTGTGTAGTAGATGATTTTTTCGTGCTGGAATTGAGGAAATAAAAATCATATTTGTTGTTGACGTATTATAATTGTATTTTTCTATTTTTAATCACATTTTGTGATCGCATGCGTGCGAAAGAAAAAAGGTAGTGGAACACAAAATTACACAGAAATGATTATGTTTCCGTTCGCTTTGATGTTCGTACAATTTTTCGTTCTGATGGGCTTCAATGGGACGAAAGCTAGCTTTTTATCATGTAGAAGGTGTGCAAACGTGTTTTTTCGATATCGGGGAACAGGCTGTAAAGGCATAAATTTGTTCGAATTGGTCTCCTTTAGCACGAATTATAGCCTTCAAACGACCAATGAAACCGTCACACGCTGCCCGAATGTTGCTCTGTAGTATTTTGGCCCATTCCCGGCTAAACTCTTTGATTATCGACCATTCATATTTGTTGATAGAAAAAAATACATTTACATTAATTTGCAGAATCATTGATTCTTTTAATAATCGGCGAAATTTTATCCGCTTTTGTTCAGAGTTGATAAGGGCAACTTTCATCATAACTATAAATAAATACGAATTTTAATATATATATTTTAATCATGAATGAAATAATGATTTTTTTCTTTGCAGTTGCAGAAATGATTTCAAACCCTTTTGAAACGCGCTCCGACAGCTTCTACTTTGTTGACAATCGACTTGTGATGCACAATAAAGCCGACTATGCGTACGATGGTGGAGTAAATGTATAAATATATTAACATATTGGCACTAGCAACAGCAGTACTTCGAAAGTCTTATTTTTAAATTTGCATCAATTACAACAATTGAACATTTTTCCAAGAAAGGAAGTTCAAAAAGTGGCAAGAACGTTTGATGAATTACCATTTCGAACACCCAGTTTTACCAGGAATTGATCAAAATACAGATGCTTGCAACGAAAGCATGTAAAATATTAATAGTTGCACTCACGTTCAATAAGTATAGCATTAACTGCTGATCAAAGAACACAACATTTCAATTTATATTTTTTTAAATGAGTGTCAATAAATTGCCTTAAGCTTATGTTGAATGTATATCATATGTTTTTATTCCAGGGTAAAGATTCTGTATTTGTTTGTAAAATGCAAAAGGAAACTAGAATAATTCGTTTTGGTGGTCTCTCCAGAATCACAGTGTGAGTCGTCTTAGCGATGTCAATATGTTTTATAACGCTATCTTTCGAACGAATAGATTCTTGCAGGTTCTGAAAAAGAGCAAATACTTGATATTTTATGTCAAATATTTACCCAATGTGAACTTAACTTAAGAAATTAATCCTTCAAAAGTTCAACATTTATACATTTTAATAGTCGTAATTTTCCATATTAAATGTTAACAACACATTCCAAAAACGCTTTTTGACTGGCTTAAGTCTTCGGTTGGCTTTAGGTGACTACGTTCAATTTTGGTCCATAATTTGAACTTTTTACCCCTACGCTCCTTTGTTTTTTATGGAGATACCAGCCGATGACTTAAGCCAATCAAAAAGCCATTTTTGTATTCTTACTTTCTATGTATTTGCACAAGTATTTTGTTATTTGTTGTGTTACAAGGACAGCCCATGAAGCGGCGCTTTAAGTTTTTCTTAAGAATACATAGAAAGTTTTTTGACTGGGTTAAGCCATCGGCTTGCTTCTTTGAAAAAAGAACAAAATAGTTTAGAATGACTTAGTTAAATTTCGAATGGTAATTTATACTTGTTTAAAAGGTGGCACTCACCAAACACAGAATGTTTTCTGGAAAAGCAACACACACGAAGTTTCAAAACAGTAGTTTTTGTTATTACTTTATAATTTTCCTTATGTAATCATACCTGAACTGTTCATGTTTTAATTTTATACCGACATACGCTAATACAGGTTCGCACACAGTTACAGGTGATAATTAATTAATTAATTTTTAAATTGCAAAGTGTCAAATACCAAATCAAAAAGATTAGCTAAAAATGAAACTAAAATACAAATACTCGAAGTGATAAAAGTTATAATCAGCCTATTCCAGCAGTCTTCTATCACAGATGACAGAGCCCATATAAACTCTACATACCGAATTGCTCTGAAAAATGTGGATAAAATCAGAAGAATACCAAATACAGGGAATTGATAGAACATGGGGGCTTTAGCAAAATGTGAACTTATATAGGCAATGATCTGCCGCAAGAAGTAGAACACATTACGAATTCTAAGTACCGAATTTCGGGGGAGGTACAGTTATATTGGGCCGGAAGAAAATGTGGAATAAAAACCTATGTATTCAATGTTCTGCCACAGAAGGTATAGCCAGTTACATACTCTAAGAACGAATATTAAACAATTTCGTTTGAAAATCTGGCTTAAATTGTGTGGAGGTACAGTTATATGGGGGCTATAAGAAAAGGTGGACCTATATAGATAACTAGTTGAACCCGGGGTGCTTCGCTACACCTTTGGATTTTAAACATTTAGTCCGCATACTCGAATGTTTTGTCCTTCGGATTTATTAATTTCATAGCAAATGCCAATCCTGCAGAAACTGCAATCTTTTGAAGTTGAGTGGCATTTCTGTTGCAATTAGAGATTTGAGATATCAACATACCTCCCGAAAAAATATATGGAAATATATCCAAACCTGCACTGATTTCAATGTAATTTGAAAAATTTATTTTTGTAGCAAATTTCATGAAGTCAGCCGAATTATATATGGGAGGTATTCCAAATATCAACGGATTTCAATATCATTTGACATTTTTATAATTGTGCCAAATTCCGTCACTCATTCCGAATTTCATTGGAATCAGACATGCATATCGAGTTTGGTGTATCAGATATATGAAACCGGTCGAACATATATATCGGAGCTGTATCCAAATATCAAAGGATTTCAACATTATTTGACATTTCTATAATTGTGCCAAATTCAGTCACTCATTCCGAATTTCATTGGAATCGGAGGTACATACCGTTTTCTCTTCTGAATCCCGTTGACTTAGTGCCCGATCCGCCCGATATCCGTCCAGTGTTTCCATATGCTACAGCTTTTTGCTGAAGAACTTCACCGTTCTTCCTACCAATGGAGTCTTTTTTTACGTGATATCCTGGTAGCCTTCATCACAACTATTTAGATTGAATGTTCAGATGATTCTGGCTCTTTAAGCTTACTGCTTTTTTTGAGGAAGTAGTTTCTTCCTTTAACCAATAAGTGTTTCAAATTCCTTTCCACTGGTGGGGGAAATTTGAAATTTATCAGTGAACTTGATCCTTATCAGAATCACGTCCATTTCCATCACTTTGGCTAAAACTTTCGGCGAAATGTTTTCTCATTCTAGACGGATATTGTCTTTAAGAGCTTAAATAGTCTGACGCCTGTTGACATAAACCCGCGACTTCAAAAAGCCCCACAAAAAAGTTTGGATCGGTCAAATCGGGCGATCTTGCTGGCCAGTGAAAATCACCAAAAACGGGGATTAGGTGCCCGGGAAATGCATCGTTCAGCATATCGATTGTGATACGTGTAGTGTGTACCGTTGCACCTGTCCTCTTGGAACCACATGTTTTCCAATAACAACTCATCAAGTTGCGGCAAAAAGAAGTAGTTGATAATTGCTTTGTAGCTTCCACCATTTACAGTAACCGTGACCATACAGTGACTTTGAGCGGCTGTAATTGCTCTACGTGGGTTACACGCGGATTTTCAGTGCCCCAGAAGCGTACATTTTGCTTATATACTTCTTCTTGGTGGTGATTAAGGATGGCTTGAGCGGATGTTAGACGGCATTGGCAGTCAACAGCTAACAGCTGATGCACCATCTGGACTTTGTGCGGAAACATCTTCAAATCTAGTACCAAAGTCGCTGTAAAGACCGTCGGCTGATACCCATTTGCGAGGCACGTCGTCTGGTCGATGTCGACGGGGCTTCTATGACATCCTAGACTACAGCAGCAATATTATCTGCAGAACGGATACTCCGAGATTTGTCACGCCTGGCTGCATCTTTTGTTGTGGACGGTCAGGAAATCTGCGACGAAATTTATTAACGTGTATTTCGCACGTGTTTACTACAAAAATGTCAAAACATAACAGACATTAGGGGCCAATCGTAAAATTTATAACATTTTCTGGAGGATTACTTAAACGCCATCTTGTATTTCTTGCGTGAACATTAGGCGCCCACCATGCAACAGTATGGTAACTCAAGACGATAAATGTGTATTGTAAGATGTATGTAGTGCTTTATAACAAAATAGTAGGCGACGTGTCGTTTTGTTAGAAATTCAAAATATTTTTCATTAAAATTCATGTCTTCCAAAATTCGGAATTTTACTAAGTTATACTAATTATGGCAAATTCGACAAACATGGGTTAAGATGCTCCTCCAAAATCTTATTTAATATCATGCAGCAAAGCATGATAGGCGCAACTTTTGGCGCCATTGCATCAAGCGGTTGGTGACATTTGCCCAGACAACGCGTACAATCTCGATGAGACTGCAACGTCATCTCTAAAAACTCTTTGCAAATGCTCAGCGAGTGTCTGCACACACAAAAACGACATTTATATTAATTAAGGGTGTGGGCCAGTAGAAGTCGCAATGGATTCCGACTTGTTATAAACAAGTATTCGATTCGATGAACCCGCAGAAATGAATTCAATGATCAAATGTCAAATTAACCCACAGTTGTGGATTCCGACTTGTTATAAACAAGCATTCGACCCGATGAACCCGCAGAAATGAATGCAAAGTGCAAATGCCAGTCATTCTGGCCAGAGCGGTTGCCAATTCCTCCAAGGTAAGCCGTAAAGTGTTGGTTGAAACTTTTCACTCCAGCTTCCCAGAGTCCACCAAGATGTGGAACGCCTGCTCGAATGAAATATCAATTGAGACCCTGAGTTTCAAATACATTTCAAAGCGTTTGTTGCCAGCTAGAGTTCTTAAGGGCAATGTACTAAAAATAAAAATTAAATTCTTTAACCATTTCGCAATACTACATAATAATAAACGATTAGTTGACCAAGGTCCTGCTTGGTTTACACCTACATTAAGACGTCTACGCAATATTAAAAATATAATTTTTAAAATTTTTAAAAAATCTAACACTGCCGTAAATTGTTCAAAATATTCCTTGGCAAGAAATATATATAATTCGGAAAACTCCAAATGTTATTCTTATTTTTCCCAAATGCGGCAGAATTTATTAAAATCCTAAGAATTTCTTTAAATTTGTGAACTTTAAAAGGAGAGCTCAGAAATTTCCCTCCAGCATAAAACTTGGTAGTAAAGAGTCATCAGACAATCTTGAAATTGTAAATTTATTTGCTGACTTTTTTTAGTCTTCCTATACACAGGGCACATCTATAGGACCTTGCGAAATTTATACCACTACATTGAATCACTTTCCCAGCATTATTTTAACCGAAGACGAAGTCTTAAAGGGTTTAAAGACATTACGCTCCTCATTTTCCCCTGGCCCTGACGGTGCTCCAACCTTTATTTTAAAATCTTGTGCTAATGAATTATACTCACCTTTGACTAAAATATTAAATTACTCCTTGAAAATAGGTTATTTTCCAAGCTTCTGTACGAATGTATTCTGTGGGGTCCTCTTTATAAATGCTATTCAGATGAAATCGAATCAGTTCAAGTTCAATTCCTTATTTTTTCTCTACGGGGCCTTAACTGGACCCGTCAGAATTACTTTCGCCTTACGAAAATCGTTTACTGTTAATTGATCTCCCAACACTTGAAAGGAGACCGTTTATGCTAAAAGCGTTATTTATCATCAAATTATCACACGGTTTGATTGATTCTAATTTCTTAACTGGCGAAATTACTTATAATATACCGTCTCGTAGAACTCGTCACTTCGAACCATTAAAATTATCTCTCGCAAAAATTAATGAAGCAATTAGTAACCCATTGAGATCCTTATGTGTAATCTACAATATTCTATGTAATAGCATTCGTTTAAGCAATTCGTTGGACTCAATTAAAAGATATATTCTCCACATGTGATTGTATATGTTCACTTACCTATTTTTTATTTTAAAGAGCTCATTTTGGCGGAACCTGATCTACATCTCCCTTTGCGGAACCAGTAGACCCAGCCTTTGAGCACTTGTTTTCAGAATCTTTAAGTTTTGTTTACGGCACCTAGTCCACAATCCCCTCTACGGAAACAATAGACACCAGCCTTTGAATAGTAGTCTTTGTTTAACATATTATTTTCACTGTTATTTGTTTATATTTGTATATAAATGTTATATGTGTTGCTTTAATTCCTTTCTCAATAGTGTATTTTTATCTATTAATTTACCGGCTGATGTACTAGACTGTAGGTGACACCACTAACTCACAACTAACCCACCATTCCCGGTCTTTGGTGTGTACGCGCCCCCTACGTGTGGGGAGGTCGCTCCTCGGTCGGCAGGGGTGGGAGTGAGAGGCTTGGAAACGAACGAAAAAAATAAATCCTTTTTAAAAAGTACACAATTTGAAAGAATGGCACATATATTTCAATTTCAAAATCCGCATTAAAATATATTTAATAGTGTTTTATACCTCCACCATACATAGTGTTTAGCTCAGAGGGTCTCCGCCGATGGGAGTAAAATGCCGAATACGTGTAGCAGAGGAACGTGGGTGATATGTAAAAGGATAAAAAAACACAAGAGCCATCTTAATATGAAATAAACTATTTATTGCTAGTTTGATTTGATGGTAACGATATTACCTCTCGCAACAATATGCCTTTTTATGCACAACGATATGTGCTTGCAAACGATGTTGCGGGTGTTGTCCGTTCAAACGACTTCATATATTCTTACTAATTACTCGTAATACTGACTTATTACTTGTTATACTGTCTAATTACTCTTAAGGTACAAATTTGTAATAAATCGTAGCGCGTACATTTTAACAAAATATATATAGATTTATCGCAAAGTTCGTCTTACAACGTCGTTTAAAAGTTTTAATTTCGCTTTATTGCTACTTTGCCATAAATTGGTTTTTATAAATTTAAATAGGTTCTTCTTCGGCATTTTGAATAGCGACTTCGAGCGAACAAAATTAAATGTTTCAATCGAGGGTCGAAAAACTGGGGCTGAAGCTGACAACAACGATTTTGATGAGATTGATGAAGCCTTTGGAGTCAGAACCGGAATCGAACTAATTAGTTTTAAAGACGCGCGATGTAAAAAATTGTGGATACGTTGACTAAATTTTAAGCAACTGCTCTTACCAGTACAATTTTAGTAGTAAATGTCCCTTTACTAAACAATTTATACAATGATCTTGGCGCTTGATGAATTCAAATATATTTATCGGGAATAAATGATTAAATTTTGAGCACAAATGGAAACAATGTTTTTCTCTCGACAAAGATTATTTTCCAATTGAAGGGGAATACGAAAATTTGGCATTGTACTTCTAAATGGTATTAAGCGAATTAAAATTACACAAAAGAATTGATTTGTTTCTATACTTTTCCAAACACTCAAGCGTGTTTATCCTTTCTGAAAGAAATGTGTCAAAACCTTTCCACGAAGATAGAGCCGATTTGTTTTTGTACCTTGTTCCCACAGCAATTGCGTTTCTTTCGGTAAACGTTGTAGGCAAAGAAAGAAAAGTATCGGATCCCATTGATGTGTGGCGTCAACATATACAAAATTCAGCGTTTAATTAAAGGTCGGATCTCTTTTAGACCCGGTGAAGTTTCTTTTACAGGAATTGGAAGATTATACAACGTCTTAATTGATGATGAAACAATATTCGAATATTATTGTATTCATCATTTAATGCTTCAAATCGACAGGAAACCATGATTTGTTAGTGGAAGAAAAATCTTCCTCAAAAATATCAATATGTATTAAGGGCAGTGCCATATTATGCACGTTATCACAGCCAGAAGGAATATTTGCGGCAATCTTGTCCTGCGGAGACCCAAAAGTGGATTTCCGATTTCTTTCCATGCTTTATAATTTTAATTGTTGCCAATTTACTTGAATAAAGGTAAAAAGAAACGGTATATTTACTTTCTGCCAAATGTGGATATTCTTTGTTTACATTTTCCGAATTTTCTAAGTTTCGCAACAACGTATAGACTGATTGCCGATTATATCTAAATCATCATATTCTATTGCACCGATTAGTGCATTAAGGTTTGCAGAGGAGCAAAGGCTTTAATTATAGCTAGAAATATCGAACAATTTTGGGCAAGAGTACAAAAATAAATAAAATAATTTCATTTCGTTTGTAACATCTCTTAATATTCATCATAGACCCCAATAATAACAATATATATAATATTGATGATCAGCATAAAGTTCTAAGTCCGTCCGTCTGTTTGTTGAAATCACAATTTTTGACTTGGAGCTTTAAAAATGGCAACGTTGTTTGCTTTGTGTCTATGATGGTTGATATTGAAAATGAGATATATCGATCCACTTTTGGTGATAGCCCCCAATAACGGTACTTCCCGATATTCGGTATTTTGATAGTTTTAACCACATTTTCCACCAATTTGTCTAAAAATTGGTATTTGTTGTTAGTAATTGGTTTTAGGTCCATGTTTTCGTATATCCCCCATATAAGAGTACCTCCCGATATTTGGTATTTTGATAATTTTGCCGCATTTTTCTACGGATTTGTCTAAACCAGTTATTTGTAGTTCATTATGGATTCTAGCTCCGATGAAGGAACATTTTACATATAGGTAAACGTTTTCGTATAGCTCGTGTATAACGGTACCTCCTGATATTCGCTATTTTAATGGTTTTGCCTACATTTTTCTACGGATTTTTCTAAAATTTGGTATTTGTAGTTCGTAGTGGGTTCTTGATCCGTTATTTTAATGGGTTTATCCAAATATTTATAAAAATGCTACTTGCAGTTCGTAGTAGGTTCCAGATCGGGTGACAGAACATTGAATATGTAGATTCATGTTTCCCTATAGCGCACATATAATGGTTCATCGGATGTTCTCCATTTTGACGATTTAAGCGACATTTTCTAATATATTTGTTTAAAATTTGGTATTTGAACTTCAAAATGAACGCTTGTGGGTGTATTTATTTCTAAAACTTCGAAAACAAATATCATAACATAATAATATAATAACACTAGCTGGCCCGGTCCGCGTTGCCGGCCCGTAGTTTTTGTCTATTATGCATATTTGTCAAAGCATTATTATTCACAGATATGACTGATATAAGTGTTCGCGTACTGGTCGATTAAAAGTGTTTTAAAATGTTTTAATATACCTGTACCCATATTTAAGCCGTGGGCTTCAATACTTAAACCTTGGATGTGCTATACAAATCTATTAAAAAGTATATATCAATCGTATCGTAAGGGATCAAATTAATTTCTAGTATGGTAAAAATCGTAGCAAAAATTTCCAGTCAAATGAGCAGTAATTTGGAATTTAATGTATTTTGTACACCTCATAATTGAGGGCTGAATGATTTAAGAATAGCCAAAGTTAATTACTTTTTTAAACCCATTAGCACCTCAGATTGTGCGTTAGAGTCCTCATCAGTCCCCCTAACCATATCGGACTATTTGTCCGCCAAAAGGTGGACTTGAGGGGGTTCTATTACATGGAAAAATTTTTGTGTAAGATTTTCACCCATTACAGTATTTTATTTGCCATTTAAATTTACATAAAGTCCATATTTTTTTCATCATAGTATAATTCAATGACGATTAAACAAATATTCGGTCCCGTGCTACTTTCTTATAATTGTAATTTGTTCATGTTTTCACAATTCATTTCATATAGATGTATATCTCAAATCTACATTCCCAACCAATATTCTCTTGGGGGTTACAAATTCAATACAATACAAAATTTTCTTTTCTAACCACATACTAGATGTGAAAGTGGACTTGGGGGGACTTTACTTAAATAAATTCCTTTGGGGCAATTATCTGTATGATGGTTCCCTACCCCAAGGTAGCATATATACAATTTTTTTAGCCAAATCAATTGATGAATGTGGTCAAGACCAATATACGCCCTACTCTGAAGATTTCAAATTTTATGCGAAGAGGTTCTCTACCCCCTTAGAAACAAAGATGCCAAATAAGGGCCAAAAAATGAAAAAAGTAGTCAAGACCCCAAAAATAGTTTAAATCATACGATGGTTATATAAATATGAAATCGGGTTGCACCCTTATCCGTGAGTTATGATCGATATCATGACCTGCAAAAGCGATTTAAGGTATCTTGATGCTTTTTTTTGGTGAAAAATTGTATATAGTGAAAAATTATTCTTTTTTTTTGTTCACAAAAATTCACTGAATTCAAAATGATAATACAAATTGAACAAAATTGACAAAAGAAGAATAACAAATTGAAAAAATCTTCAACTTGTTCGCTGATTTTTTACAGCAAATGTTTAAAGATCCTTACAAAGTTTGTCAATATTATTATTATTATTTTAAAATTCGATTCCATTGAAATTTTTTTCGATTTTTTCCCGATTTGAGAATTTTTGCAATGAGATCTCTTTTTTTGTGATTTTTTAGCGATTTTGAAAAAGTAATTATCCTTTAACTTTGGTGTGACCGTGTTAAATTATTTCGATATCATCTATTCCGTTTCGCCACCACATAATTCGGTACTACACTTTCATGTAACCCGACATCAATTTCAGTGCTCAAAAAATTAAGTCAATTAAATAAATTGTTATTAACATTCGAATTCAAAAATAAAATATAAAAAACACTTCAAATATACATTAGAAAAAAAGTAAGTCAAAATATAAATAAAATTATGCAAAATAAAACATTACTATTGTACATTTCAAAAGTCAAAATGAAAATGTTAATATATCACAATTTTACGCGATTTTTTTTTTTGATATTATCCTTTTCGGACAGGAGACAATTCCGAATCGTTAAAATCGGCCCAACGGTTCTTAAGTTATAAGCGTAGTAACTAACACAACTTTCTTTTGTATATAAGACCCTATAGCAAGTTTTGTAACTAACAAAAGTGACTGACCAATGTAGCGTAGCTACTCAACAGAACAAATTTAAGAAAAACATTCCGCAACATTATTGCGAATAAATCCAACAAAAATAATAATATTCGAATGTACCAAACTAACAACTGCCAACAACAATGCCTATCACCAATAAAGATGACAACGAGACGAAATGAAGTATTTAATTTTTTGATTTTCGACCAATTTAATTAATTATTTATTATTTATTTAATTATACCTTGATATGAACAGTATAAGAGATGATGATAGCCTGGTAACAGAATGGTACATCCAAGATACTTCTTCGGGACGTATAATTAGCTACCACTCAACACAACCAAAAAATATGAAAATAAATACAGCAAAATCCCTTTTGAACAAAATAACATTTTTAACTGATATTTGATTTGATATTGATAAAAACATAACAAGTAAAAAAGCAGTAAGTTCGGCCGGGCCGAACTTTGAATACCCTCCACCATTTGGAACGAATCAGAAAATTTTCAAAAAAAATAAAATCCATTAAAAATTCTTTTAAAATCTGTAAAATATCTAATATAAGAAGGTGCCGATATGTGGGGATATACGATATTGTGAACCTATAAAGACAAATCTATGTCTGCGTATAAAGTACTCACAAGGAACTCCTAGTGTGGATTTTCAAAATACCGAATATCGCGAGGTATCGTTATATGGGAGACATACGTTATCGTTAACCTATATGGAGTAAAGTGCTCACAAAGAACCCCTTGTGTACAAAGAACCCCTTGTGACCATTCCGTTGAAAAATATGGCTAAAAACATCAAAATACCGAATATCGGGGGTACCGTTATATGAGGGCTATACGATATCGTAGACCTTTATAGATAATTCTCTGCCGAGGCATAAAGTACCCACAAGGAACTCCTTGTGTGGATTTTCAGACAATTCCGATGAAAAATGTGGGTAAAATCATCAAAATACCGAATATCGGGGTTACCGTTATATGGGGGATATACGATATCGTGGACCTGTATAGACAATTCTCTCTCAGGGGGTAAAGTACTCACAAGGAACTACTTGTGTGGATTTTAAGACAATTTCATTGAAAAATGTGGCTAACATCATCAAAATACCGAATATCTGGGGTACAGTTATATGGGGGATATACGATATAGTAGACTTATATAGACAATTCTTTTTGAAGGGGTAAAATGTCCACAAGGGACTCTTTTTGTGGAATTTCAGACAATTCCATTGAAAAATGTGGCTAAAATCGTCAAAATACCGAATACTGTGGGGGGTACCGTTATATGGGGGCTATACGATATTGTGGACCTATATAGATAATTTTCTGCCGAGGTATAAAGTACCCACAAGGAACTACTTGTGTGGATTTTCAGACAATTCCATTGAAAAATGTGGCTAAAATCATCAAAATACCGAATATCGGGGGTACCGTTATATGGGGGCTATACGATATCGTGGACCGATATAGCCCATCTTCGAACTTGACCTGCCTGCAGACAAAAGAGAGATCTGTGCAAAAATCTGTGCTTCCTATCTTAATTCGTTTAGACTGTAGCGTGATTACAACAGACGGACAGACGGACGGACAGGGCTAAATCGTCTTAGAATTTTACGCTGATCAAGAATATATACTTTGTTGGGTCTAAAATGATTATTTCGATGAGTTACAAACGGAATGACGAACTTAATATACCCTCCATACCTTTTTTGGTGGAGGGTATAAAAAAATTCATAGCAATACTGAAGAAAAATAGCTACCCACAAAATATAATAAACGACATAATAAAATCCTCAAACACAACAAAGATTAAAACTAAAAAATCCATCGATAAGGAAGATAAACTGTTTCTCAGTGTGTCATATTTAAAACTCATTTTAAAAGACACAGCAACCATGATATCACACAAGTCAAATGAAACACTGCAAACCATATTTAAAGGAACCAAAACAAAACAAGAGAAACTAAAACAGCGCAATGTTGTAACGAAATAACTTGCAAGGGGAACGACAAAGAAGAAGGCGGGAGAGTGTACATAGGCACAACGGCAACTAAGTGTGAGAGCAGGAGAGCATGAAACAGACATAATTAAAGGAACGGGGAAACAGCTGATTTGGCTAAGGTCTAAATCCTAGAGAGAGAGAAGAAAGGAAACAAGAGATACACATTAGAAAGCCTACGAATACAACAGAGAATATCAAAATCGATAAACAAAAAATAGGACAAAGCTTCAGTATTCTATTGCAATCATGTAGAAACAGTTCTGTGATAAAATTAGCTTACTGTGATTTGTTATTTTATTATTATTTATTGTATTAATTATATGTCCGTTGAGTCCAGTTTTTAATGCATATTAATAGATAATAATGACAAATAAATAAAGTAAGTTAAATTTAAAGTGGAATACCTCGCCAGAAAACAAATCTATATCGGTCAACATTTTTATAAAACCACCTTATAATTGATATAAAACAACCTTATTTTGACAATTCTAGCCATATTTTCTAACGCAATAATTTAAAATTCAGTATTTACAGTTCACAAGTTATACCCAGAATATTGTATATACAGGCATACGTTTTCAAACAGCTCCCCGTATATGGGTAGTAGATCTCAATTTTGACAAGTCATCAACCACGGTTTTGGGATTAACATGGAAACCATCAAAAATAGGAATACATACATTTATGGACGCCTCAATAAAACATACGGAGCTGTGATGTATCTTCGAGCTATACTTGCGGATGGAAGGCATATGTCAGACGTCTGTCATGAAGTATGATGAGTTTTATTGGATCAACATTTCTACACGGAACGAAATTTTTCTCAAGAAATGGAGAAAATCGAACTGATCTTGAATTCAAGACGAAATCTACACCCACCCATTTGCTTCAAAAAGTGGGTTACAGGCTTCATTTAGTGGAATAAAAAGAATTGTCGGTTATGTCCTGCGATTTGCCGAAAGGATAAAAGGACACAAGGATGGAAGCTCGGCAGAAGTATTGACCCCCATGAAGCTGAATCAAGTAACACACCTAAAAGTGTGGAAACATGGAGCATTAGAGAAATCAAGTTCCATAAACAGTTTAATTCCGTTTCTTGATGGGAATTTCGCACCTAACAGAGTCACGCCTGCTAGGTCATTAATTTTTTCCGGCGTTGACTATTGCGTACCGTTATTCATCCACTACAAAATACGAGGGATAAGAACCCTTCAGAAGCTATGCAAAGTCGATGTTGAGGATATAAGTTAATGCAAAGGCAACACAATCAATTGTTTTCCTCACTTCGCATAGCATAGCTTATGTAGCATGCAACATCCAATTAATAAGAAGATGACGTTGCTCGTGGGTATGGCATGGGTTAGTATCTTCTATGCGTTCTCTTCAGCTACGTTAAGTTATTTTAAATTCATTGGTGCTCGTTGGATAAAGAAATTTGGATAAATTTAGAGGAAAAAAATTCCCTAAGGCATCAACATGATCCGAGACGACTAATGCATTTGTGTCTGGCATGCCCTCCCAACCCAATCACTAGATATGCCTTCCAGGCAGTCGGAAGTATAATTTTTTGTGATTTTCAATCTCATGATGTAAGCCCAAGTCTACTAAACCATGGAATCAAACAGGCTAAGGATTTACTCTAGAGCATTCATATTGATTTTACTCACAACAAAAATCGACCATTTCCTTCAAGTAGTCATAGATTTCATTTACCATAAAGGATGTTTCTTGTTATAAAAGGTCCAGAAGAAAGAAGGGAGATTTTTTGAGCTTTTTTGTTTCTCTCACACACACAAGCGCAAGTTACATTTTGTGCAGAAATGCCAACTGTTCCGACGTAAAAATCGCTATAGATAAGTTTTTTTTAAATCAACCATAAATCGCTACAGACTAAAACTAAATAACACTATAAAAAAAACCACGTCAAATCTCTACTGACTTAGACCAACAAACACTATGAAAAATTGTACACAGAAAAAGGGAAAATTAAAAAAAATATACATATATTTAATTCATTTATTTAAAACAAGTAAAAAAACATTAAGTTCGGCCGGGCCAAACTTTTAATATCCTGCACCTTAGGGTAAAAGAAACATTAGAAGAAATGTGGCAAAAACCATTACAATGTTTCGCCACACGAACTAGGATCCATTATGACCCACAAATACCAATTTTTAGACAAATCAGTGAACAAATGTGGCAAAAACCATCAAAATACCGAATATCGGGAGGTACCGTTATATGGGGGCTATATCAAATCATGGACCCATGCATGCAATGTTTCGCCACCGAAGCTGGAACCCATTGTGACCAACAAATACCAATTTTTAGACAAATCCGTGAAAAAATGTTGCAAAAAGCATCAAATTACCGAATATCGGGAGGTACCGTTATATGGGGGCTACACCAAAACGTGGACTTATAATTACAATATTTTGCCACACGAACTAGGACCCATTATGACCCACAAATACCTATTTTTAGACAAATCAGTGAAAAAATGTGACAAAAACCATCAAAATACCGAATATTGGGAGGTACTGTTATATGGGGCTTATACCAAATCATGGACCCATACATGCAATGTTTCGCCACCGGAGCTGGAACCCATTATGACCAACAAATACCAATTTTCAGACAAATCCGACTTAAACATAAATCAAACAAAAACTTCACGACCTAATCAAAAAGAAGAACACACGTCACACACACATTTATAAATGTTTCTCTGTTTATTTCCAAACTCATCAACATCTATATAGAAAGGCTGTTTACAAGGCTTATAAAAGGCCGGCTAGGGAGCTAATCTCTGAGTTTGCAGTTTGAAATTTAAATAAAGTCAAATCAAAATAGTGAACAACTAATGAGTTTATTGTCGAATTGTTGTTACAAGGAGTCTTCTTGTCCAACCTTATATAGGCTTTGGTCCGTTATTATTTTTTGTTTGCTTTAAAAGTGATAACAATAAACAATTTTGCGTAAAAATCGCTACAACCACTACCTTAAAGAGCCAAAGTGTCTACTGTAGCGATTTAAAATAGAAAATCGCTATAACTATTAAACAGTTGTTTTTATGCGTCAAAACTCACCACAAGTAGCGGGAAAACCAACAATTGGCATCTCTGATCTTGTGCATTAAATGAAAGAGAACTGCTCTCAATGCAAACTGTTGCTTGTTCCCTCATCAACATAAATGTTTAGCGACATAACACCTGCAACACACTTGAAATTTAGTTGCTTAAAAATACCAGATACATTGCATCAATTATTAACTAAGTACGCCACCAGTTTTGTTATTCGAAGAATAGAATTTATATGTATGTAATGTCTTGCAAGTTGATGAATATGTAAAATTGATTGTGTACCCAACTATGCTGTTGATCTTATCAAATGAGAATCAGAATTTCACGTTATTTCTGCGAAATGAGTTGCACAGAGGGAATAGTTAAGGAAAAAAGTTACAAATTAAGACTGATGGTGGAATTGTGAGTTTTTGACGGTGATTTAACTTTCATTCTGTAAGCGCCGGAATAAATTTCTTCAATAATTTCATAATTGTTTTTTTAGGCGTTAACCCACCTAATTACTTGTATTACGCCGCCTCACTTCTTGTTGGGATCGTTGTTTGTTGTACTTCTTCTCTTCTATCGCCCCGATACGAACGAAGGCTCTCCCCCACTATCGTGCAATTTAAGGTAATATTGTTTACCAAAGCCTTTTTATTTATTATTAATAAATCCTGGGTTTTGCCTTTATTTTATATTCAGGTTAGGTTAGGTTAGGTTGAAAAGAGGGGCGAAACAATTCGCCGCATGCCCTGTTGGGTATACACTTAAGCCAGTATAGACCTGTAATGCGCTTTAGTCTAAAGGGTTTTTTGAAGAAGACGGGCAGTTTACAGTCTGTTATACTTGAACTTCAGTTGCCTTCATGAAATTTCTTCACTGTTTTATATCACTTACAATGATGTGATTAAGTCGTTTCCTAAGAACTAGGATCTGATATTTGCAAACGCTGGGCATTGGCAGAGAAAATCTTCCAATGTCATCTTCCCCGCATACCCTGCATACACTGTTATCTGCACATCCTATCTTGTGGGCCAGGTGCCCCGTAAGGATGCCCGTTACCTCACTGATCTCCTTCTTACCTAGTAATGAAAGTTCTTCGTTTTTACTTCATTGGGATCGTCCCATAGGATATTGGTGGTTTTCCCTACGCCCTTATTGTTCCATAGGGATATGTAGGAGTTTTTTGTCCATTTTTTTAACAGTAGACGTGACGCATTAAGCGGCACTAGATTGTCTACGTTTATTGTTGCTATTTCCCATGTTGAGAGTAATTGTTGATTGAATTTATACATTCCAATAGCTGTCTTACTGTCCGTTAGGACGTTAACAATAGCCGGTCTCGTGTTAGCATTAAGCCAGTTCAGACTCTCTGCAATCGCCAGCAGCACATTCGTTGGACTTTCTGTAGTATTTGGTATTATATTTTTTATCCAAAGCTGCTATTGATGCGTTATGTTAGAACGGGTCTTACTACGCTTTTATATAGCCAGTGTGTTATATTTGGATTGAAGCCCCATTTAGAGCCTATAGCCCTTTTACACATTGCTCAACATCTATGACCTTTGTTTGCTTTTTCTTGGATGTGGTCCCTCCAATTAAGTTTCCTATCTAGAATCACACGCAGATATTAAACCTTATTGGAAATATTGATTGTCCTGTTCAAGAAGACCGGTTCATCGAATTGCCCCAGTTTTCTTTTCCTAGTGAATATACATATCTAAGTTTTTTCCGGGTTAACGTTTCGTTTGCAATCCTGCTCTTAATCATGGTATCGATTGTGCGTTCCATGGTTTTGAGTAAGAATGATGTTAGACTTATCGGTCGAGAAGACTTGGGTATTGCGTAGCTTGCCTTCCCAGTTTTGGGTATAAAAACTACCCTCGATTCCTGCCAGGCTTTTGGGGTATACGCAAACTTTAGGCACGCGTTGAAAATAGAGGCTAAGTTGGACGAAATAAATTCCACTTCCTTTTGGAGCAGAGTCGGGAAGACCATATCTGGTCCCGTTGCCTTCAACGATTTGAAAATTTTGATAGCTTCCTTTACCATCGATTCATCAATTTTTGGTAATTCCTCAGTCACATTCCTTCGATCTTCCGATATATCCACATGTGTCGTGATACTCGGCGGGAAGTCTATATTCATCAAAAGCCCTTTAGTCTCTTCTATTGTTTCCATTTTGTTACCCATGTCGTCCACGATTGTCTCGGCTTGTGTATAGGTTTTTGAAAAAAAATTTTTTTTATTTTTGAAACATCATTCACGCTGTCAACCTGTTCGTAGAAAAGCTTCCAGGAGTTTCGTTTAGCCGTTCTTACTACTTTGTTGTATTCTTTAAGTTTGTTATGGTAGGTGCCCCAGAATACTGCTGGTTTTTAACGTCGAGCTCTATTGTAAAGTCTTCGACCTCTTTTTCTTTGTTACGAATTTCCCCTGTCATCCAGGGGTTTTCGTATGCAGATTTCCTCTCTCGAAGTGGACAGCATTCTTTGAATGACTTTACTAGGGTCTCCGTTAACCTATTAACATGTCTGTCTATGTCATCTATGCTTCAATGTTTCTCTCGCCCCATAGGATATTGGCGGTTTTCCCTACGCCCTTATTGTTACATAGGGATATGTAGGCGTTTTTTGTCAATTTTTTTAACAGTAGACGTGACGCATTAAGCGGCACTGGATTGTCTACGTTTATTGTTGTTATTTCCCATGTTGAGAGTAATTGTTGATTGAATTTATATATTCCAATACAGTTTTTGAAGTTACTGTTTTGGATGTTATAGTTTTTATAGCTGTCTTACTGTCCGTTAGGACGTTAACAATAGCCGGTCTCGTGTTAGCATTAAGCCAGTTCGGACTCTCTGCAATCGCCCGGACCTCCGCTTGAAGGATTGTATTGTGATCGGGCAAGTGGAAGGAGAGTTCGGTATTGGGTTCTTCAATGACAAGTCGCAGTCCCGCTCTCTGCCCTAGCACTGGGCCGTCTGTAAAAACAGTCGGCATTTGTGGTAGGAATCCGCTGATCCAAGAGTCTCTGTAAGGGATTAATGTTACAAAAGAGGCATCTACAATTTTTTCAGATATCCTGTCCCATACAAAGATTTCTATTGATTCTCCCGATGTTACTTGTAAGATTTTTTGATGGTATGTAGCGTGGTCTTTGCTTATCAAAATAGAATTGTCTCTAATGCCCTAGTTGGAGTTGTCCTCGTTGCGCCGCAGATGTTTAAGCAGCACATTCGTTGGACTTTCTGTAGTATTTGGTATTCTATTTTTTATCCATAGCTGTCCACCAGGCTATTGATGCGTTATGTTAGAACGGGTCTTACTACGCTTTTATTTAGCCAGTGTGTTATATTTGGATTGAAGCCCCATTTAGAGCCTATAGCCCTTTTACACATTGCCCAACATCTATGACCTTTGTTTGCTTTTTCTTGGATGTGGTCCCTCCAATTAAGTTTCCTATCTACAATCACACGCAGATATTAAACCTTATTGGAAATATTGATTGTCCTTTTCAGGAAGACCGGTTCATCGAATTGCCCCAGTTTTCTTTTCCTAGTGAATAGACATATCTAAGTTTTTTTCCGGGTTAACGTTTCGTTTGCAATCCTGCTCTTAATCATGGTATCGATTGTGCGTTCCATGGTTTTGAGTAACAATGATGTTAGACTTATCGGTCGATAAGACTTGGGTATTGCGTAGCTTGCCTTCCCAGGTTTGGGTATAAAAACTACCCTCGGTTCCTGCCAGGCTTTTGGGGTATACGCAAATTTTAGGCACGCGTTGAAAATAGAGACTAAGTTGGACGAAATAAAGTCCACTTCCTTTTGGAGCAGAGCCGGGAAGACCATATCTGGTCCCGCTGCCTTCAACGATTTGAACATTTTGATAGCTTCCTTTACCATCGATTCATCAATTTTTGGTAATTCCTCAGTCACATTCCTTCTATCTTCCGATATATCCACATGTGTCGTGATACTCGGCGGGAAGTGTATATTCATCACAAGCCCTTTAGTCTCTTCTATTGTTTCCCTGTCATCCGGCAGATTTCCTCTCTCGAAGTGGACAGCATTCTTTGAATGACTTTACTAGGGTTTCCGTTAACCTATTGACATGTCTGTCTATGTCATCTATGCTTCAATGTTTCTCTGCCCTAGCCTTTCTTTTACTAGTCTCACATACTTCATCCAGTCAGTCTTGGATATGTTCAGGAAACGTATTGGGTTCGGCAGGCAGGGGCCGTGTAAGTTCAAATCTTATATACCTCTGATCCGAGAAAGAGTATTCTTCCGAAATCCTCCAAGTCGCTTACCCCGTTCCCCCGCCGCCTCATTTTGCAAATATTGTTTTTCCGTCGGCATTCGAAAAAAAAAAAACATAGAAAACATATAATTTTGTTATGTTTTCTGCAAATAATCTCTAAATTTTCGTTATAAAATAGTAACAATTGAAATATTTTGAATTTTTTGTTCGCAAAAATACTTTTTTTTTGAAAATTAACGGTAGAAATACACAATATTTATAAAATTTACCACACTATATATATTTTTTGAAAATTTTTTACTTTTTTTATTGATCTCCTCACATTTTTTCTGTTGCTTAATATCTCATTGGAGATTATAGTTTTGGAATTTATAGTTCAAATTTTTATTGTTCACTATAGTGTGAGAGGTTCAAGACAACTATTTTGCGAAAGTTTTCGAATTTTTTGGCCCTATAGTGCGTTTTTTATATATTTTTGGATTGTTGATTGATTGTGGACCCTTCGTATGTTGTGCGAAGTAGAATTTGGTTTTAGGTTAATTTTTTAGAGCAAATTCTGCATTAGTGCTTGTTACTTTACTTATCGTAGTAGAGATTTTGTAAAAAACTTTAAAAATGACTCTGACACCAATTGATATGGAGTACAAATCTGTACTTTTAGGTACCGCAATGGTGAATATCGTTCACCAAGGTGTCAGCGCTGGGGCGCTGATAGATCCTGCGTCGGAGTCCTCTTTTATTTCAGAGAGACTTCAAAAGCGTTGGAAGCTTCCCGCCAGTGCTGTTTTATCAGGAGTATGTTGTTCACCCTCAGCTACTGCTAGCAAATCTTGTCGTATAGAAATTCAATATTTTTCTGGCATTAGAAACCAATGTGATAGTGTTGCCTACCATCTCCGGAATCTCTCGTCATTTTTAGTCAATTCCGACTTGAGCTCGATTTTGTCTGGAGCTTTACTGGCTCAAAACACAGTGTTTGGCTGGCTTGTCACTGGTCCTAACCCAGAGCCGAGGTTCGAACTATCGCCACTACTATTGACGCAAAGTTCGAGTTTAGAAAGTAGACCACCCATAATAGAGCCATTGTGAATCGCTTCCCCCTGAGTATTTGGTGGATGCTCAATTGTTGTCGTCTGTAAAAATTAGCAGCTCCAAACCTTTGGGTAATAGGTGGATTAGATTGATCCTTCTTGACAGTTAATCCTATAATTAATAAATCCAACTATACTAGGAGAAAAGTTCTTTCGGCTATTGCTAAATTATTGATTTTGATGGCGAAGATCATTATGTAGAAGGTCTGGTTAGACAATGTTAGTTGGGATGATTCACTTTTGACAGCAACTGAGGCTAATTGGAAAAGGTTTGTCAAATCATATTCCCACATAAACTCGATCAAGTTTCCCAGATGGATTCAGAATGTTCCAGAAGTTTCTGCCGAACTTCATGTTTTTTCCGTTTCCCCGAAAAGGCATACGCGTAGGTAATCTACCTGCGTGTAAAGTCCACAGCGGAAAAAAAATTGGAGCTCCGTGAGAAATTCAGAGGAGTTTTAGAGAATTCCTCCAAAAAAGTGCTCTCTCGGTCTCTTCCTCGTTATCAGGTCAGGGCCTATTGTAGCATTTTATACCTGCGGGTGCCCCTCACTAGGGAGGGTTATCGGAAGCTGGAGTCAAGAGTCTCAAACTACAATTTCGAAAACAAGCTCGAAATTCTATGTTCAAGTTCGAAGAATTAGCAACGGTTTTGCCTATGAAGGAAGCGTGTTCGAACTCTCGTTCCCTTTGTCCGATGTCGTACAGTTCTGACGGAATAGTCGCGTTGACGGCAGAATACTTCCTTATTGAGGCCCCTTTGTTAGCTCCATCTAAACCTCTCATCACAGACCAACCATTAAGTTTAATCGGTTTAAAAACGTTCAGGCCCTCACCCATCAGTTTAATTTGAGGTGGAAAGAGGAATATTTGAAACATTTACACATGAGGTATAAATGGAAATTTCCAGAGCGCGAGATAGCCATAGATGATCTTGTTGTTGTTCGTTATGACCAGCTTTCGCCAACGTTCAACGGTCACGTTCGAGTCGCGGACGTCCAACCCGAGAACGGTGTTGTAAGACGGCCCATCACCAAGTTGGTCGTTCTGGCCGACGACCTTCGATAAGTGGTGGTGGAAGCAGTCCTCGTAGAACCCATTGCGGCTGTTAAAATATCCGAGCCTGGGTCCGGATCCAACAAATCGGATTCATTTGCTGCCTCGCATCTACTGATGGACCAATGCAAACCTATTCCAAACCATATCTGTGCATTCAGCTGCGGCTTCGGTCCCTGCTAACTCCAAAATAGATAATTCGGGAACCGAGCCCGGATCTTTGGGTCCATCTGTGACTGCGGTTGTCACTCCTCATGCACCCGCTTAATAGATTAAGCGACTTCCGAGTCATGAATGTTGACGTGCGTCGAAGAATTATTGTAAAGTTTAATGTTTGCATACGGTGTTAAGCGAAATCCCACCAAGCCAGGAACTGCCAAAGTAAAAGAAAGTATGCAGTATGCAACAAAAGATCATCACACTCTTTCTCGTGTAGATTCGAAGACCGTTGTTTAACCCATAATCAATCGTCGGCGTCGTCCGCACGCGGACTCCTATCTGGTATCTACCTTTCCCCAACTTTGCTAGTCAAAGTTGATGCTGTGGTCGTCAATCTATCGTGAGGGCGGTATTAGACCAATATAGCAGGCAGAGTCAGATATGTTCCTCTATGGTGCATATTGGTGCATGGATTTAGGAACGCCAAACGTGTGAAAAAAGTTCGTTTTCTAGATATTAAACAATGACCTCTGCAGTAAACTTGCCTATGTTACCGGATCTCGCTCTGGGATAGGGACCAAGAAAATCCACGTATAGCTTTTGAAAAGACCGACATGTATTTTGAGTTCTACCCAATGCCTAAAAACATCATTAGGATGATTTACTGAAGAAATATGTTCGGGGCAAGGTTTTGTTTATTCCACAGTGCGGAGATAACGGGTGGTCATGTTCTTTACTCAACACCTCTGAATTACCTCTTTCGGCACCCACAGCTTCCAAACCAGGTTATCGTGAAGTTGGCCACCTGTTGCATGTTTGGTCCGATTCCAATGCTAGACATATCATTGGTGTTTACCCTAGAAAGGATATCAGGGAGAATATTCTGTTTACCACGCCGATGTTGTATACTGAATTTGTACACCTACAGTTTTAAAGCCTATCGAGCCAGACTTGATCTTAAGTCGGTCTGGGACGTTAGCCACTTCAAGGACGGATGATCAGTGATAATAGTAAACACGTGTCCCTCAACGTACGGTCTAAATTTTTTGACAAATAGCATTGCTGCCAAGCATTCCTGTTCGGTGACGGAGTGCGTTGGGCTTTATTTTGTTTCCTCGACATAAAGGCAATAGGAACCTCTTCACCCTCCGCATTTATCTGGACTAAGACACTTCCAATGCCTGTTTTACCCGCATCGCAATGTGTGAAAAACTGGTACTGATACTCATTGGTACTCAGGCAGGACTTTAAAACCTCGAAAGCTTTTTGGGCTTCTTCGGATCAAACAATTTTTTTTCCTATTAGTCAAATAAGCCAAACTTCCTCTACCACCCAGTCATCTCAAAAAATTTTCGAAGCTGTTTTACAGATCTGGGGACAGGGAATTAGGTGATTGCAGAAACTTTATCTAGGTCAGTTCGGATAGTATTTATAGTCAACCCCGATTGACGAAACCGATTAGCTAATCACCCCAGACCTTCGAGTTGTCTTTCGAAGAATTCCGATATGACCAGAAGGTCGTCGAGATAAACATTTCCGTTTTCAGTTCTGGAGGTATAACTCTGCCCATTAGGCATGACATGGTTTGGGGGGCGTTAACCCTAATGTGGTATAATGGCCTACCCGGACAATAAATGCTGTTCTTTCTCGGGACTTCTGGTCTAAACGAATTTGCCAGGCATCCTTCAGATCCAGGGCGGTTATGTATAGAGCTTTGGGCAAATTAAATGTGTCCCAAATATCTATCCCCAAGTAGAGATCCCTGTCCAGGCTCGGAATAATAAATATTGTTATTGGCATTTCGGTTTCTTTAAAGGACCTTTCCCGTCTGTTGTGCGGACTTTAGACATAAGGTCTAATGTCGGATGGACGGTTTACTTCTTAAGACCTCCACTCGATATATAAAATTCCCTACAGACAGACCATTAATACCACCTTTGCATTTTATTTTCCAATTTGACATTATCTGCAACACCTTAGATTAAATCCCCAGCAGGAAGTCTGGGTATCTGCTGTGGGGGTGAATGAGGTAGTTTTTTCACATTATTAGGTGAACCAGCTGATATTAATCTAAAAAGACTTGTAATAAGCTGACTCAAGTGTGTACTAAGATTGGTCATCTTCTGTGTTTCTTGTGAAGAGTTATTATATGGTTAAAAAATCGAACTTAAATCTGTTTCAGGGCTCTTTCCGAAACCTAGGTATTCCCTGCCTTACCCCCTGGTAAACATTACCATCGTTCTCCACTAATAAACAAACGTTGTTTTTATAAAAACAACAATAAAGGGATAAAGCCAGACCATTTTGCAACAACAAAATACTACGGTATCCCGAACAAACAAGCCACACTGTTCTATTAATAGACAAGGCACGGTCGACGAAGGGGTTTTTGTTGTAACAGACAAAACCAACTTACATGGTTATGCTACTTCGTTCAGGCTGAACGAAAGCATAACAAGTGGAGAAAGATGTAAATGTTTATAAGTGCGGTTGTAAGATTTAGAAGACTTTCCAAGAGAATTTTAGTTTTATTTAATTCTTTGGTTCCTCTTCTATTGAGCTTACGATCTCGTCACTTGGGTAAAAAAATGTTTTTTGTCATAGAAGTTATTTTTAAAATAACTTCTGGGGAGAATATCCCAGACAAAAACAAGGGAACTGATGAGGATTGGTAGCTCTTTCCGAAACCTAGGTATTCCCTGCCTTACCCCCTGGTAAACATTACCATCGTTCTCCACTAATAAACAAACGTTGTTTTTATAAAAACAACAATAAAGGGATAAAGCCAGACCATTTTGCAACAACAAAATACTACTAAATACTCCACCTTGGAAAGGAGGGTATATTAACTTTATCATTCCGTTTGTAACATCCTTAAATATTCGTCTTAGACCCCATCATGATACAGCCCACATTATTTGACGTAGATCGCCAAAATTTAGCAGAGCTATTTGCATTGTATCTAGGATGGTTGGTATTGAAAATGAGATATATCGGTCCACGTTCTGGTATAGTCCCCATATAACGGTACCTCCCGATATTCGGAATTATGTCACATTTTTTCACGGATTTGTCTGGAAATTGGTATTTGTAGGTCATAGGCCCTGAGCGTGTGGCAGAACATTGCATGTATAGGCCCACGTTGTGGTATAGCCCTCATATAAAGGTACCTTCCGATATTCGGTATTTTGATGGTATTTGCCACATTTTTTCACTGATTTGTCTAAAAATTGGTATTTGTGGGTCATAATGGGTCCTAGTTCGTGTGGCGAAACATTGTAATTATAGGTCCACGTTTTGGTGTAGCCCCCATATAACGGTACCTCCCGATATTCGACATTTTAATGGTTTTTGCCACATTTCTTCTAATGTTTCTTTTACCCTTAGGTGGAGGGTATTAAAAGTTTGGCCCGGCCGAACTTAATGTTTTTTACTTGTTTTTAATTCATTTGTGCTCGTTGGATGAAGAAATTTGTATAAACACAGAGGAAAACAATACATTCCCATGATCCGAGACGACTGATGTATTTGTGTCTGCCTTCCAGGCAGTCGAAAGTTTTTTTCGTGATTCCCAATCTCATGATGTAAGCCCAAGTCATCCAAATCATGGAATCAAAGGATTTTCTCTAGATGACGCGTTTTAATTTTACTCACAACAAAAATTGACCATTTCCTTAAAGTATTCATGGACTTCACTTAAAGAATTCAATACAATCTCAAGGGAATAATTTCTTTAACAAGAATAATAAACAACTTATTCTCTTCATAACTGAAACAAGTTAAAAAGCAGTTGAATACCATCCACCATTTGGAACGAATTTGGAAATTTTCAAAAATAAAATCCTTAAAACATTCTGTTAAAATTTTAAAATACTGAATATAGCCGTTATCCTACATGGACATTGTTTGTCATAAGTCATTACCATATTTAAATTCGAAACTTGAAATAAACGGTGAATAATGCAGCTAAAATCATCAAAATATCGTATATAGGGAGGTAGCGTTATATCGGAGCTGTGCGAAGAACTGAACCAGCATAGACAATTTTCTGCCATAGGCTGTAGCATCCATGACGAACTTCAAATACGCGTCTGGGGAACTTCAAATACGCCGTGGGAATTGTACTTATACTCGTCAAAATACCGAATATAGGGAGGTACTGGAATGTGGGGCGTATACGAAGACCTGGACTAGCATAGACAATTTTCTGTCACAGACTGTAGTTCCCCTTACGAGCTCTAAATACGTAATTTGAAACAATTCCGGTGAATAATGACATTAAAATCATCAAAATACCGAATATCGGGAGGCACCGTTATATGGGGGCTATACAAAGACGTGGACCTGCACAGACAATTTTCTGTCTTAGGCTGTAGTATCCATTACGAACTTCAAATACCAAATTTTAAACAATTCCGGTTAATAATGTCGCTAAAATCATCAAAATACCGAATATCGGGAAGAACCATTATATGGGGGCTATACGAACACGTGGACCTGCACAGATAGTTTTCTGTCTTAGGCTATAGTATCCATTTCGAACTTCAAATACCAAATTTGAAACAATTCCGGTGATTAATGTCGCTAAAATCATTAAAATACCGAATATCGGGAGGTACCGTTATATGGGACTATATGAAAACGTAGACCTACATGGCCCATTTACGAACTTAACCTGCCTACTAGAAAAATAAATATGTGTGCAAAATTTTAGCATTCTATCTCAATTCGTTCGAAAGATAGCGTGATTACAACAGACAGACAGACGGACATGTCTAAATCGACTTAGAATTTTACGCTGATCAAGAATATATATACTTTGTTGGGTCTGACATGAATATTTCGAGCAGTTACAAACGGAATGGTGGAGCGTATAAAAAGATCCGAACTATTAATTGATAGGAAAATATTAAACAAGAAAAAATGTTACTCACTTTAATATGAAATCTTACATTAGATACAATATGTTGATGATCAAAAAAATAACAAAAAGCATGAAGAAAAAAATTAACTGGCCTCTCCCACGTATAATTACAATAAGAGAATATAATTTTAAGAGACTGTATACTTGTGACTTACTTTCATGTGTGCTGGCTCCCACCACGAAGTTCTTTCGATGTATATGGCTACATTAAATCATAGATGCACAAAACAGTACGTTTGCGGTGATCTCAGTCGTTGATGAGACTTCAACGAATGTAGACATGCGTGGGGGATGCATGCATTGTTGTGCCGTTAACATTAAGAAAACAAATTATAGAAATAACTTTTGTAGTAAAAATATAAATATATTAAACTTATATTTAATGTTTTTTTAAACAATTTTGCTAAAATAAAGTATGTTTCTTGTTAGAAAAGGTCTAGAAGAAAGAAGGGAGATATTTTTAAGTGCATTTTTGTTTCTCTCACACACACAAGCGCAAGTTGCATTTTTTGCATCTATGCATTAAATGGATAATAATGTGAAAGAGAACTGCAATGCGAACTGTTGTTCGTTCGCTCATCAACATAAATGTTGCTAAATGTTTAGCAACATATCACCTGCAACACGCTTGAAATTTATAGCCTGTTCCACGATGTGGTGTCATGTGGTGTCCGTTGGAATTGCAATTTTCGAATTTCGGAAAATGGAAAGTTGTGCTGAATTGTGCTAGGTTTGTGCTCAATTGTGCCGAAATTTTTTTTCGAAATTCGAAAAAATTTCTGAGATATTCGAAAAAAGATTTTTTTCGAAAAAATCTGAGAGAATTGCAATTTTCGAATTTCGAAAAAATTAAAGTTGTGCTGAGTCGTACTCGGTTTGTGCCGTTAAAATTTTTTCGATATCTCTTACCAATTTCGAAAAAAACGATAATTTCGAAAGTATGACAGAATTGCAATTTTCGAATTTCTAGAAAATTTAAGTTGTGCTGGGTCGCGCTTGATTTGTGCTAACTTGTGCCGTTTATTTTTTCTCAATATTTTCAACCGTTTTCAAGATATGGCAATTTCGAAAAAACCAGTATTTTTCAGAAAAATTGCTGTAATTTTTGTAAAAATTCAAATATCGAGATGCGGTAAATTGTGCTGAGTTGTGCTCACTTAGCACAATTTTTCGTCCATACATAACGAATTTCCACCTTTACTCGTTACTCGCTAAAAATTAAAAAAATGATTAACTTTTGTAATATGTGGAATTTTTGAAATCTGCAAGTTGTGCTGAATTGTGCTCACCTAGCACAATTTTTCGTCCATACATTGGAAATTTGTATCTCTACTCGTTACTCGTTAAAATCGTAAAAATCAAAATCGCATATTTAGAAACAAGATATCGAAAAACTAAAAGTTGTGCTGATTTGTGCTAACCTAGCACAATTTTTCGTCCATACATTGGAAATTTGTATCTCTACTCGTTACTCGTTAAAATCGTAAAAATCAAAATCGCATATTTAGAAACAAGATATCGAAAAACTAAAACTAAACTAAAACTAAAAAACAAAAATTACAGCAATTTTTCGTTATATATGTATTTTATCCAATTTTAACTAGTAACGAGTGGAAATACAAATTCTCAATGTATGGACGAAAAATTGTGCTAGGTTAGCGCAACTCAGCACAATTTACCGCATTTCGATATTTGAATTTTTACAAAAATTACAGCAATTTTTCGTTATATATACATTTTTTCCAATTTTAACTAGTAACGAGTGGAAATACAAATTTTCAATGTATGGACGAAAAATTGTGCTAGGTTAGCACAAATCAGCACAACTTTTAGTTTTTCGATATCTTGTTTCTTAATATGCGATTTTGATTTTTACGATTTTAACGAGTAACGAGTAGAGATACAAATTTCCAATGTATGGACGAAAAATTGTGCTAGTGGAGCACAATTCAGCACAACTTGCAGATTTCAAAAATTCCACATATTACAAAAGTTATTAATTTTTTTAATTTTTAGCGAGTAACGAGTAAAGGTGGAAATTCGTTATGTATGGACGAAAAATTGTGCTAAGTGAGCACAACTCAGCACAATTTACCGCATCTCGATATTTGAATTTTTACAAAAATTACAGCAATTTTTCTGAAAAATACTGGTTTATTCGAAATTGCCATATCTTGAAAACGGTTGAAAATATTGAGAAAAAATAAACGGCACAAGTTAGCACAAATCAAGCGCGACCCAGCACAACTTTAATTTTTTCGAAATTCGAAAATTGCAATTCTGACATATTTTTGAAATTATCGTTTTTTTCGAAATTGGTAAGAGATATGAAAAAATTTTAACGGCACAAATGGGCACAAACCGAGTACGACTCAGCACAACTTTAATTTTTTCGAAATTCGAAAATTGCAATTCTCTCAGATTTTTTCGAAAAAAAATCTTTTTTCGCATATCTCAGAAATTTTTTCGAATTTCGAAAAAAAATTTCGGCACAATTGAGCACAAACCTAGCACAATTCAGCACAACTTTCCTTTTTTCGAAATTCGAAAATTGCAATTCCAACGGACACCACATTGTTCCACGATATCGAAAGAAAATTTGTGCGAACGAAAGCTAGTCATTCACTTTCGTATCAGAATGCGTTCAAATAACATCCGTTCGTTCTTTCGCATAGACTTACTTGACTCAGTGTTGCTAAATATACCTTTGAAAAAATTAATCGCGAAATTATGAAAAGCGCCAAAATGACAGATTTAAACGCGAAAAAGCTGCAAAAAATGCAACCATACGTAAGCTGGCTCTGCCTGAACTGACAGTTCAGTTGTAAACAAAAAAATTGTAAAAAAACAAACAAAATAACTTTCCGAGATTCCCAGTAATTGTGTTTAATTTATTTGTGTTTAAAAAAAACTATTTCTGTTGCCCTATATTTTATGGATGATGTGAAAAAGCCTCCTGCTTCCAAATATTGACAGGGTTATAAAAACCCATATCATATTCGAGATTCGCCTTCCATTAGTAGAACTTCAGCAGAATGATTTATTCAACTTGATTCCCGTACCCATGCTGCTATCCGGTCGATTTATTTCCATATCATTGAAACCACCTATATTGGCAGCCAACCTCCATCGGGAGCAGTTCATATTGCTAACAGCAGAAGCAATGCAGATGCATATATACCACAAATGACATTTTTAATGGTAATAACCACGCGAAGTTTAGCAAGGGCGATCGGTCACATGAATGCCAAGTGAGCTCCCTATTGAATAAATATTCAGAAGCTTGTGACTTGCAGTCAACCATCCATCACAAAACTTGAAGACAAATGACCCAAAAGAATCAATGGATGTTTACTTTAGCCAATTTAACTGAATTGTCGTTTGTTTGTGGCACAAAAATTACACACCTGGAAGTGCAAGGGGCTGGAACGTTAGAGATTGGGCCAGATTACAAAAACAAAACAATAATGTCTACACCATATCTCAGACTTATGCCACTGGATTACATAATATTATCCAATAGCCTGGTCTGGTTCAACACCAGCTGCGTAAAACCAGTGAAATCGGAAGCTTTCAACAACTAATGAAATCGACAGCCATTTACCATCATACCACCAGCTATCTAGCTCTTTATGTTGGATTTGGAATAGCCATATAAATCACAGTCAAGTTTCGCCACTACACAGCTTCCAAAAACATCAACCCAACATCTAAACCCCGGCAGTCAGTATCATTATCATACGTCATTGACCAGACAGTTTCTTGAACGTTCGCCGTTCAACGTGGGGGAGAATATTCAAAAGAACATATTTTTTGCATATACATTTTCTGCTTTTGTTGAATAGTTTTATTCTTTTTTAATATGTAACTGACCTATATAATTATTGTTTATTTTAAGCAGGTCAATAACCTAAACAAAGAAACACATCGATTGGTTTCACATTGCATGGGTTATTGGCTGAAGTAAATTAAGCTTTATTTACATTTACCAGCGACCCAATGGATTTTTGTGTATGTTCGTATCGGCTATTCTTTTCAGACATCCTGCAGCAAGATGTGGGGCGAACGTCGTACCATATGTTAACATATTCAACATGTTATATTCGAGTTCTTGTATGGGGTGTTTCTCCATACGATTAGCTGATATTTGCGATCCTTTTGTAGGTAGTCTAAAACGCAACAACATTGCAAACAGATCTCCTTGAATTCTGGGACCTAATTGCAAAATATCATTGAGTGACCACCCATGTAATGACTTGCAAGACGCGTCGAACACAAACCTAAGCTTTGTTGTTCTGCTATTTGTGTTCTGGATGTAGTAATGATCACCACGCACCTCTCTTGGTTGTATTTTCGTCATATGTCCAAGATCGTCGTACTCCTTCATAAATTGAGCATATGAAGACTTGCATTCTTAGATAAGCGACGCTCCAATGCAAAGAATCTGGAGGCTGCAAAAATTTAAGGATTCGGATATTGTTCATAAAAGATGCTATATTTTTGCGCAACAGTGTTGTTTGTTACATTACCGGTGGCTGCATAAATAACATCATAAAAAAATGATGTACATATTAGACACATATGCACACACACATGCACATATATGCAGCCACTGGTAAATTCCCTTTAGAAAAAAAGAGTAGTACCGCAGTGCTGCTCGAGTACTCGCCAAGCGATACCGACCACTCGCTCTTCATTTCCCCGTTAACGGTAAGAGCTGCTGACTTTTACACTGGACTGTCGTGTGAAAATCAGTACTCGCGTTTGCAGCGCTTTGTGAGGGGTGAGCGACTGCTGAATTTTGCATCAGTCGCCATTGAAAAAAGTAACTGAACATACTGCACGAACGTAATTATTCGCATTGCCATTGCGAATAATTAAAAGAACGAAAGACAGATTTTGTTTTCATTCAGCTATTTTTATTTCAAAACAATATTAAATTACAAAATAGAATTTAAGTAAAATATATAATTTCAAAAAAAGGCAGGAGACACGTATTTTGTTAGCGCCCTTTTTTGTCTTCCCAGTAACGTTTCTAAACTTAGAGGTACGTCAAGTCCTTCTTCTTTTAGAATTGTCAACAGTTTTTCAACACAATTTTTAGTTGGTTTGGTATCGATGTACCACATTTTAAGTTTATCTGTAAACTTGGAAGTTTGCACAATATTTAAAAAATCTTCTGCTGTATTATTTTCGCAGGTGACGCTGCTTTCACAAATATTTTTTTCCACTTCTTCTACTTTTTCCACATTAAATAGTATTTGTTCATAAATAGCTTTTTATTTTAATACTCTGCGTTCAAAGGTACGCTTTTTAATTTTTTACATACACTTTCTTTTCTTTTTCACTTAAAACAAATATTTTACTTGCAAGTCCACACAATGCACAAAACACAAATCACAAATAAGCATAATCAGATGCTGACAGTGTTACCAATATATGCGATTATAAAAAAACTGTGCAGCACTTGCGAGTAGTCAAGCAGTACTCGCCGCCTACAACCATTGATACTACTGACTTTTACATAAGTGTAGCACCACTCGCAGTTCATCAATACCTCCACTGTTTTCTGCAGGGTTCCAATGCTGAATTCAAATAAATAAGCATCGTCACCAGCCAAAACAGGTTTGCTGTGACGATGCAAATTGGAGTTAGAACAGTTCAGTCTCGAATTTAAAAGCGCGTACGCAAGTTTCCCCCCCGAAGTGAACAGTGCCCAAAAACAGAGAAAAAAAAACAAAGTGTCAAAAAAAACATCATACAAAAAACATAAAACATTGTACAAAAAAAGTAAAAATTAATTGAACAAAAAAAAAAACCTAAAACTAAACAAAAATTGTGAACGAAACAAATTGATTTTTAAAAATAGAAATAAAACAATACGAAAAAACATAAATAAAAACAACATCTTTTAATTAAAGAAAAAATAAAAAAAAGTGAAATAAGAAACAGATATCTTCTCAGGACCGTCTGAAAACGGTAATCGCACCACAAAACGACCATACTCATTCACTGTTGTATTTTGGTTGAAACGATTTTCACACTGTTCTTCAGCTATTGTCAACTTCTGATCCACCCTAGCTAAGAAATCTTCAATATAGGAAGCTCTTTGCATATTCGAATTTCTTGTGATGGAATAAGATTAAAGCAGGACTCTGCTCCAAGTAGTACGTCAATTCTTGTCGTTTGATTAAAGCGGGGATCTGCTAGCTTGATGTTTTCAGGAATTGGTCATAATGTAATGTCGATGCCAGTGCTTATTTGCGGTGACACTATTTTTGGTAACACAAAAGCTTCTAGACGTGTTCTGAATTTGCTTGTCAGCGACTGAAGTTCCACGCTGACTCTATTGTTTGTTCTTGATCTTCCGCCAACGCCATCGATACAGGAAGATACTTGAATGGGTTCGATACCCAACCTCTGCACAAGTCGTTCTGACACAAGATAAATCTGTGAGTCGGAATCCAGAATTGCCTTGAACTCATAGGTTCTTCCATTATTGGCCTTGAAAGCAACCCGTGCGGTAGCAAGTATGTCAATTCGCCGATGCCACTATTAGGGGTCTCTTAGCTGACACTACTGCTGACTGGTTTTCAGCTTGTGACCTCGTGGAAATATAAAAAAGTGTATTGTGTTTTTGTTGATACTTTCTGCACATCCCATTTGTACATGTTTTGCTTTATCCTTAAAGCAATTCAAACACATCTTTTTTCTAGAAACCCATTTCTGTCTTTCGGACTCTGTCATTGCCAAGGACTGCTTGCAATAATATAGGGGGTGATTACCGTTGCACATACGGTTCGTTGTTGAATCAACCGAAGCTGCTGGTATATCGTTTGGAGTTCTTTGATATCCACAATCGACTGCTCATAGTCTTGTCCATCCTCTTTGTTAGGATGTGGGTTAAGGGTGAATCCTATTCTTTCGGTTTTATTCCAGGACCCCCAGTGCCAATAACGATTCATGAACACTGTCGTAATTCGCCTCAGTTAACTCGAGGTGCCTCATGAACTTCTCGGCTTCCCCAGTCACGTTGGACTTGAGATACCACATTTTTTGCTATTGTGGCAAGATCTGCTCGTTGATCATGTTCCAGATTATTCTGGCTCTTGAAATTTGCTGCTTTTTTGCGAAAGTAGTTTCCTCCTTTCACCAGTAAAAGTGTCAAATACCTTACCACTGGTGGGGAAGTTTGATTGATTCTGGCCAGGATTACGTCGGGGTCACTAAAATAAATGTTTATTAATGTAAAGAAAGGTAGATATACACAACACTTGAATTGTGTATGTTTACAATTTCTTGCAATCTACAAAGAATATTTATTTTTGCTTGCTATTTACACATTTTGGATGTCACTAAAACTAGCATTAAATGTAAAGTAAGCATAATTTACTTGAGCCAATAATGTATGCAATGTGAAACCAAACATTTCTTTTTTATTTAGGTTATTGGCCTGCTTAAAATAAACAATAATTGTATATGCTGTTATATGCTGGCATATAATAAAACTATTAAATAAAATACTAAAAAAGGATACTTGAAAACGGTTTTAAAATTGTCAATAAACTGAATCAAACTGACATACGCAAAAAATAAGAATTAAGACCTTTCTGTAATCTAATATTTCTTAACGAAATATTTCAATAAACACAAAATATACGTGTGAAATTAGTAGTTACTTTCTTCAAATGCCCATTTTTGGCGACTGCCTTTATATCGAAGTATTCTAATTAATTGACCGATACTACAAATGTTTCGCAGGTAACGTTTGCTTCTAGAGTAATATTCTAACAAGAATTTGCAGCGTTTATATTAAAGAAATATTTTTAAAGAAAGCAAATTGCTTTTATTATTACAGTTTGTTTTTTTTTGTGAAATTCAATTGTCAGAATGTCTTTATAGTTTCTATAACAACAACGTTGTTATTATAAAATGTCAGTTGTTGTAGCTGGTGTATACTCCTTATAAATACACCTTGGGTGTATATATAGGAAAGGCAACACATTCTTTAAACTTTCTGCAAGATTTTGACATTGAATTTTTTATCTATTGCTGTCAACCAGACTACTGACGCTTATGATACAATAGGTTTAATTACGCTTCTATACAGCCAGAAAGCATTTTTAAATTCAGTGTCACAAATGGGTCCGAACTACCATAAATCCGCTAGGAAATCGTTAACATACCGAATATCCAAAAATACCATCCGCGGTAGACCTCGTTACGAACTCTTAACATCAAATTTGTAAAAAAATGAGCTATTCGAAAAAATGGATCGATAAACCTCATTTTCAATACTAACCGACCTATCGTGATTTTAACAGACAGATGGACATCTTTAAGTCGACTAAAAATTTCAAACTGGTTATGAATATATATACTTGGTGAGCTCTACGATGAATATTTAGAGGTGTTTCAAACTGAATGACCAATTTTATATGGTGGAGATATAGAAAATATTCAACTGTGTTGATAATGTTAAAATTTTCAGATAAAGCAGAAAACATTAATGAATAGTATACAATTTATAAAGCCAAATTAAATAAAGGAAATGCAATTAGTTCTTTTGCTTATATCAATACACAGTAAATGTGATTTGGTTCAAAATCTATTCAAAAATAAAAAAAAGTATAAATGTATCATGAATAAAGCTGTGTGATCGGGTTGATTTGTGTTCGTAATTCTGAGAACAAATAAAGATGTTCGAAACTATCGGATAAGTCATGTTTCCATTTAAACTCTTCCAAGTGTGGAGAAGAGCATCGCATTTTTTATAATACTTCATCTTAACCTGTTCAAATGTTATGAAAAAGGTTGTTTCAAGATTTATTTGAACTCGTGCAAAAGAACCAGTGAAATAATTACCTACGTGTAACCACTTCCAAATGTATTTATCAGGTATATATTCCTATGCGTGCTTTTATGGTTTATACCGAATGAATTATATAGGCATAACTTCAGATTTATTGACTTTTTAGTAGGATTCGTTATTAAAGTTCGTGCAAACTTTTAAAATTTTACTTTCGTTTCGAATTAAAATATTATATTTGTTATGGTAGAAAAGTTGTAAAAACATGAGTAAAACATTTTCAAAACTCTGGAATTAACACTTAAGATTTAATATTTAAATTTAGTATCGATTTTGCATCAATACGCGTTTAGTTATTTCCTGTTCACTATTAAAGGACACAACTGCTAAGAGCAGCGTTAGAGGTAAGCTTTGAGTGACCAGCGATCCCGAACCCTTTAATTCTCCAGTATTACAATTGTTAGAATTGCAAGATTCACAGTAGTCACTATCATCTTTTTCACATGTAACTTGAGATGCGCAGCCACGAGTGACTATGCCATCATCCGAGAGCGTCGATACACAACTATCGTTTACTACATAGATAGGACATATAAGAGGATTATTTGGATTGGAAATACAATCCTTGTCAGCGACTGAATTGCAGATATGACAGGATCGTCTATTGGTTGGGAAAATCTATGTAAAGAAATTGCAATTTATGAGAATGAATTGGAAAGTGTATTTTAAGAAATGTTATTACCTCATTGTTACATTTGGAGCCAGAGCAGACTACACACGTACCAGCAGCCACGCATGACTGTTCATCTTCGCTTAAACTGCTGAGACAACCTCTGATAGTATGCCCATCAGAATTGATGTGAGTCATGCACTGGCTTTTTGGTGCCAAGCAAGTTTGAGTGGTATTTATGTGTGTAGGGTTCTGACTGCAGCTTGGAGTCTTGCTGGAGTCGCAGACAAGACACTCACTTTCAGTGGGTAAACGTGATAATTCATTACATTCTAGACCTTCGCATTTATGCAGTTTGTTTTGAGCCTCCCATTGTGCCAAATCACTCGCATTTTGTGCAGAGGCGCAGCCTAGCAAATCAACCTTGCCGCTTTCATATTTAGCAAAACAGTAGTCCTGTTTGCTATAAATTTCACAATATTGTCCTGTACTACTGGTGCATGAAGTTCCGGTGCATGTGTGACACTTCAAGCGATCAAGAGGGAACACAAATTTGTTGCAATTGGCATTTGAGCAACTGACGCACTCACTGTTTTCGGATTCATTGCATTCGTTTTGAACCCTCAATTCTTTATCATCTAAGCATGAGCGTATAACACGTTGATCTAGCATTGCAACCATACACTTTTTGTAACATATTCTTGAAGCAAAACCAGAACCACTTGGATTTATTGTGCAGAGCGAATCTTTGAAGGAATCGCAGAATGCACATTCAACATAATCTTCTATACTCCATGCCACATTGCACTCGTTCGACTTGCACTTGAAACATAAATCTGGATTCTGACGACAGTATAAGTCTCTGTAATCTTCAACATCATCCGAACATCCACGTCGATCAACTTCCCCATTGGATTTGAAAACAGTCATACAGTCTTGATTATAATTTCGACTGGAGCACGTTTTCGTTGAACCAAGAGAATTAAGACATTGTTGCCCTTCACATGTAAAACAGCGAAGAGGGAGAGATTGCCAAACGCCATGGTAGCCGTCGTCCACTTGGTTAACTAAATCAATTGAATTACATTCAGAGCTGAAGCATGATCGACAGGTGGAACTATCTCCCGAGTCACAATAGAGATTACTACTGCAACCACGAACTGTTACATTTCCCTTTAGAGCTGTTATGCAGGATTCGGACTCACTCACTATTGGACAAGGTGATTTTGACGTTGGGAATGATTCACAATTGGATTCTTCCTCTGATGTGCACGTGAAGCATTGTTGACGATTGACGGGGAATATCTTTAGGTACAAAATATTATTAATAAACGGTGACTTTTTGTTTAAACGTACACTTACATCTCGATTACACCCATCCCCACTGCAAACTCCGCAGTTTTCATCGTTACCTAAAACACAAGCAGTAAACTCATCATCTGGTAAATCCGCCAAACAACCTCTCTCCGTGTGGCCACCTGCGTTTTTAAAAGATAATAAAATCAATGCGTACATAAAGGTAACCCACCACCATACTTACTTTCAGTTAATATCGAGAAACATCCAGTATAGGGCAGCATGTTGCATGACTTGAAGGATGCAATTTCTACTGGGTTGACAGCACAGGATATGTCTTCACCTGAATCGCATATAGCACATTTTTGTGCTTTCGAAATAGTGTCGAGTGAATTGCAATTGGGGCCATTGCACACGGAAACTCGTTTAGTTTTAATTATATTTTCCAACGGCTGGTTGCGGAATGAGCTCACGCATCCCATTTCAGATATGCTGTTTGTGTTGTCAAATTTAATAAAGCATTGATCAAATTCTTTGTATAGTGGACATAATTGAATAACTGGTTCCACGCAGTTCTCTCCCTCGCAAGTGTAACATGTAAAACGTTTTTCTGGAACATTGTCCACATTGCATTTTTCCCCAGTACAAGCTTTGCATGTTGCATCGTTGCCAGATGAGCATTCAAGTTGATCGGAAAGTTCTTTGTCGTTCAAACACGTCCGTATTAAATCGTAAGATGGGTTATGAGAACTATCCGAAGGATACAGGGCTGTCATGCAGCCATCTTGGCATTTTCTAACTTTATGGTCTGGGCTTAAGGGTTTAAATATGCAATCGAGATTTTTGTTAGAGTCGCAATAAATACATTCGGTGAATTCTGATTGGGACTTCGCAGAATTACATTCATTTGATTTGCAACTTAAACATTTGTCTTCATTTGCATCACAGTATGTTCCGTATTCACTTTCGACTATATCTGCGCAACCACGTCGAACAACTTTACCACTGTTATCGAAAACAGTCATACAGTCCTGTTCATTATTTAAATCGCAGAAAAGAGACTTTGTGGTTTCAGAAGAATTACATTCTGATCCTGTGCATTCAAGGCAAGTCAATGGAAGGTCTTGCCACTTTCCATAATTGTCGTCTTGTTTCTTAGCCAAATTTATTGTATTACATCCTTCACCGGAACATTTGATACATTTTCTGGGGTTTGTTGCGTCACATACCAAGGAAGAACTACATCCGCGATAAGTAAAACCGTTGCGGAATACAGTCACGCAAGTGTCATCGTTATTATGTAGTGGACATAAGCCAAGGTTATCGGGGGCATTCTCGCAACTAGGATCAATTGAGGAATCACAAATGTGGCACTTAAGTCGGTCTTCGGGGAAGATCTTGCTATTGCATTTATCTCCAATGCACTTTTCGCAGACCTTCGATGTACCATCTAAGCAGGTCATGAATTCTTCATCATATAAATTAGACAAGCAACCGCGTTCGGTTTCACCATCTGGTAAAACACGAGAGTAGCATTCCGTGAAAGGCAAGGCTGCGCATGTCGTATAGCCTGTAATTTCAGATGGATTGACAGCGCAGTTTTTATCAGTACGCGAGTTGCATAGATTACAAACATGAGCAGTAGGCAAGCTATTGATGTGGTTACAAGTCGGACCCTCACAAATGTGAAGACGCTTTTGTTTCAGCAAATTATCTGCATCTTCATTGCTAAATTCACTGCGACAACCTAGAGCAACAATGGATTGTTTTTCGTCAAAGAGAACGTAACACTTGTCATCAGGGCGATATGTTGGACATTGCTGGATTTTAGGATCCTGACAAGAATCGCCTTCACAGATGTAGCAACTATATCTCGTCTGAGGCATATCGATGGTATTGCATTTTTCAGTTTCACATACTTGACAGTAGTCCTTGTTGCCAGCTGCACAACTATCCCTGTCGTCAATATCCATATCATCGTAGCAAGATCTTACTAGACCATACGATGGATTGGCCTCCTGATATAGTGGATACAGAGCTGACATACAATATTTGTAGCATTTTCGGGTTTTTTCTATACTACCGATATTATTAGAACAGTCTGGACCAGAGTCGGTATCACAGACCAAGCATTCGATGTACTCGTCCAAACTATTAGCAACGTTGCAGCCATTCGAATTACAAGCCATACAATTGCCTGGATTGGCTTCGCAATATGATCCCTGATCTTCTTCCACCACGTCACTGCAACCTCTCTGAATGACTTTGCCATCATTGCTGAATACTGTCATACAATTTTGGAAGGGATTGTTTAAACATGATCGGAAATCTCCCTTACTGAAACATTCCTCTTCTCCTTTGCAGGAGTAGCAGGTGATTGGCAAGTCTTGCCACCGCCCAGGTTCACCATTCTCACTGTTTCTTTCTAAATTTACGGTATTGCAACCGTCGGTGTCACAAGTTCGACATGTGCGTTTATTCTCGGGATCATCACATTTCATTGTAGATGAGCATCCTCTAGTAGTAATACCATTTCGGAAATTCGTTACACAAGAGTCGTTTTCGTCATATAGAGGACAAACTTTATTGTTATCCGGGGATGAAGCACAAAGTGGATCTATAGCCGAACTACATTGTTGACATTTCCTGCGATTTGTGGGATATATATCAATTTCATTGCATTTGTCTCCCACACAAGTTTCACACAAATTATCAGTGCCCATTAGACAGCCGAAAAATATATCATTTTGAAGCGATCCCAAACAACCACGTTCGGTATGACCATCTAAAAATTGTTTTGTTAACTTTTTTTAAGCACTACGTATTACAATTACACTTACAGTTATTAACACGAGTTACGCATTCGGTGTATGGTAATGAAGAGCAGCGTTCCATATTTCCAACCAAATTGGGATTAGTAGCACAGAGGGAATTATTTTCTGAAGAACATACGGAACAATACTTAGGCGAAGGAATGGAATGTGGGGAGTTGCATCCCTTTTCGTTGCATAGTAACATTTTCTTTTGTTTTAGCAGTTCAGTCACAACTTCCGCTTCAAATTCACTACGACATCCCATGCTAATAATAGAGTTTTCTTCGTTGAAAAGAATATAGCATTGATCGTTAGGGTGATACGCATTACATTGTTTAATGTCCATATCTTCGCAATCATTATCGAGACATGTATAGCATTCGAAGCGATCCTCGGGAAAACTCATTGTATTACATCGTGATCCGCTGCAAGCTTTGCAGAACTGTTTTTGATCATTGGAGCAAGCATCTCTATCATCTAAATCCAAATCATCCAAACATGTACGAGCTAATTCATAAGCAGGATCACTACTACTTGATCGGGGGTACAATGCTACCATGCAATCGCCGTGACACTTACGTGTCCTAATCTTTTTCTCGTCGAATGCTGTAGAACAATTTGCATCTAATGCAGAATCACAAAAGTAACAATCTGTGAAGTCATCCAAAGAATTACCGGTGTTACACCCATTCGATTTACAGTTTAAGCAGCGGTCTGGATATTGATCGCAGAAATCACCGTGGGAAATACTGATTGTGTCACTACATCCACGCTTTTCTACGGAGCCATTAAGTCCGAAGACAGTGGTACAAGTTTGTAAATTGTTGCCTTCGCATACGTTTATTATACCATTTCCGTCAGCACATTCCAGCCCTTCGCAGGCATAGCAATTAAGTGGCAATCCTTGCCATTTTCCTGGTGTTCCCACGGACAATCCCAACAAATTAACTGTGTTGCAATTATCGGTCGCATTACATATTCGACAAGTTTCCCGACTGCTAGTGTCACAAGTGAAATCTGATGCGCAACCTCGTAGAGTACGATCCCCTTCTAGTTTAGTAACACAGCTGTCATTCTCCCGGTATAGCACACATGTTTGAGCGAATTGGATGGCGTTGTCCTCGCAAGCAGAAAAAAGTGAGGAGTCACACTGAATACAACTTCGGCGCTCTTCGGGGAAGATTGCGCTGTTACAATCATTTGAACTGCAAATTTTACATTTTGTGCTGACGCCACTGGTGCAATCGTTAAATAATTCTTCATCCACATCTGAGAGACATCCTCGACGTGTAACACCGTCTGCGAAAGAGATGTTAAACAGATTATTATTAGCGATATCCACAATTTATTAATATTACCTTCGTCAACAGCCATATAACATTCTGTGTTAGGGTATAAATGACAGACGGTGGCTGTTGTCGTTGAAGGACTTGAGGCACAGTCCGGGTCATTGTCGGAACTGCACCATCTGCACGATGGAGGTTGTGGTAAGTTAAGAACATCGTTACAATTATCTCCTTCACACAATAATAAATTGCGACGATTCGACGATATGAATGAGTTATCCAAGTCGCTAGCGCATCCCATACCTTGTATATTGCTTTCCTCATCGAACAACGTAAAGCATTTATCGTTTTCACGATAAGATGTGCATTGAGCGGAAATGTATTCCTCACATTCATTTCCGTGGCATACGTTGCATTTAAGCCGCGTCTCTGGAACTATGACGTTATTGCACTTGTCTTCGCTGCAAGATTTACAATTGGCTCTAATGCCCGACTGACATTGTTCACGGTCATCCAAATCGAGATCATCTAGACAACTTCTAGACAATTCATACGCTGGGTTATCTTCGTTGGTACGTGGATATAATGCTGTCATACAGTTCTTGTGACAAGAACGAGTATGTGTTTTAGTTTCAGGATAGAAAATACAGTCGGAATCTACGCTGCCGTCACAGAAAATACAGTCGACATAATCGTTGATGCTGATGGCTGTATTGCATCCACTGGATTTGCAGAACTTGCACAGTGAAGGATTTTTGTCGCAGTAACTAAGTCTTTCGCTATTGTAAATAACATCGGAGCAACCGCGTTGTATCACTGTACCATTAGCAGCGAATACAGTTGCGCAATTTTGTTTGTTGTTATTTTCGCACTTTCCAATTACTCCTAAACTTAAAGTTTGGCATTCCCAACCTTCACAGCTATAACAGTTAATTGGGACACCTTGCCATTTTCCGGGATATCCGATGTTGCTGCTAGCCAAATCAACCACGTTGCAATTGTCCGATTCAAAGCATTGGCGACAATATTGTTTGTCGTCATCATTACATTGAAATTCTGTGCTGCAACCCCGGTATGTATGACCATTTACTAATTTTGTTGTGCAAAATTGATCACTATCATAAATAGGGCAGACTGATGCAGAATCCGGCAAACTTTCACATTCTGGGTCATCTTTGGTGTTACAACGGTGGCAACGACGACGGTCTGGAGGGAAAACCTAAATGAACCACAAGTACTATGAGATATATGCTTCAATATTGTAGGATTTGCAAATAATTTTTTACTAATTGACCAGTTCAGTCCAATAAATATATGTTAACGAAAATGATTAGCAGAGTAAGCAATCCTAGTTAATTTTAAGATACCTAAAAGTAAAATTAAATAAACTAATATTTTTGTCCTGGGGAGATTTATTTCACAAGCAGGCATTTCAAATAACTTTGAATATAATTAATTTTAACCAGTAAGGAAAAGTCAAAAGTCGGTCGTGCCGACTATACGATACCCTACACCATTATGCCTATTTAGTAGAATTCCCGTAACAAAATAATTTATTTAAAGTAGATCATACCACCTATCAACATTTGGATTTAGAGCAGTTATAGTTTGGTTTCAGGGAGTCATATCCAATTCTGAATCGATTTTCGCTAAATTTGACGGAGACATATCAAAATCTTAGCCGATCTCGATAAAATTCGGCGAATGCATTTCCAAGCTCTATAAGATATCTGGTATTAAATATCATTGTTGTCGAATGCATATTACGAATGTGAGGGACTTAAATGCCAAATAGGATGAAACATATATATGGAAGCTATAACTATATCTGAACCGATTTTCTCCAAATTTGATGCACTTGCTTCTAGACTTAATTCAGTCGGATGTACTAAAATTCAGGATTTTTACACAGATTTTGGCCATTTGGTGCACAATTGATTTAAGTATATATCCAAATTTGAACTGATCTTGATAAAATTTGGCAGAGGTATTTCTGGGCTGTATCTGATATATTGTACCAAATAACATTGTTATCGAATTCATATTACGAATGTGAGGGACGTAAACACCAAATCGGATGAAACATATATATGGGAGCTATGGATATATCTGAACCAATTTACACCAAACTTAAGCAGTGCATTTGTTCACAAGAATACATGGATGGACGGTCGGATGGACTGACATGCATAAATCGAATCAGAAAGTGATTCTATGACGATATGGGTCTATCTCGCTTCCTTCTCCATGTTACAAGCAAATGCACAAAGATATAATACCTTTACCACTATGTGGGTTAGGGTATAAAAAGTACAAAATTTGGTTTAAAACGGCATTGACAACGTACAGTGCTTTGCTAGACATAGTCAATTGTAAGCAATTTTTATAAAATAAACCTTCAACAAAGCATAACTTGTAGAACTTTAAGACATATACAATTCCTGGTACTAGAAAAACTACAATTGTGCGCAAATGCAAAGCTGTATTGAATATGTTACATGTATGGGAGCTTTACCTATATCTGAATCGATTTGGTCCACACTAGGTAGACTCGAAAAAGGATAGGATATATTATACATATTGTGTCCATGGGGCCTTAAATATCAAATCGGATGAAACTTCAATTTCAATAGGATTAGCCATTGAGACGAAGAAGTAAAATATGCAAGATTTTCAATATGAAATAAATAAAAATAAATTAAATGGAATAATGGCCTAAATCGACTCAGAATTCGATTTTATGGATATCACTATAACGAACCATGGGACTATCGCGTATCGTAAAAAAACAAGTTAAGTCCTTTAAATAACCTCCATAATTTGGAAAGCAACACTTTTGAATATAAAATTATCAGTTCCGAGATCTAGTATCATAATGAACTATTTTTGGCTTATAAAAATAAATGGATAGACATGCCTAATGCGGCTCAGAATGCGATTTTATGGAGATCACTAAAATGAACCATGGGTTTATCACGTGCCCATTGTCATATTAAAAAAAAACTAGTTAAATCCCTTAAATAGCCCCCACCATGTGGAAAGTACCTTTTTTCCTACCTCCCGTTATTCTAATTTTAATAATTTGAGTCGCAGTTTTGAATGGAATTGTTTAAAATTTTGGTAATAGAAGATTGTGATGTATACCACTTTTTATGACAGAACATTAGCTATACAGCGTTAAATTTAGCGGAACATAGAAAATCCTTGGAAAATTACCTGTATATTACACCGATCACTCTCACAGGTACTGCATTTGTTGTAATTTCCGCTGAGACAACTAATCATGTCAGAATAGCTAAGACTGGTTACACACCCACGTTCCGTTGAACCATCGTTATTAATTTTAGTATAGCATTGAGTATTTGGTCTAGAAGTACATTGAGTAATTGATGGCACATTTTGTGGCATTAAAGCACAATCGGGGTCATCATTTGAATTACATTCGGCACACATGGTTGTTTTGGGTATATTTTCGTAACCATTGCAGTTATTTGAGTTGCAAGTATATAAACGATGAATGTTGTTTGATACAAAACTATCGTCTAAATCACTGACACAACCCATTTGTACGACGTCACTTTTATCATCAAAGAGAATAAAACACTGGTCTTTTGGTTTATATTTGGGGCAATAACCGACATTCGCATCTACACAATTCTCACCAATACAAGCGTAGCAGGAAAGTCGAGACTCGGGAATAATTTCAACATTGCAAGCGGAGCCAGAACAAGATTTGCACTCGCTATCTAACCCAGATGCGCAAACATCCTGGTCGGATATGTCTTTGTCGTCCAAACATGATCGTACAACTCCATAAACTGAGCTATTTGCAATTGGATACAAAGCTGTCATACAGGCACCATTGCATTTTCGTCGTCTTGCCACAACTTCGGGATTGAGGGCGCATTTGTTATTGCTTTCTGAATCACAATAAATGCAATCGTTATATTCGAATAGAGAGGTGGCGTTATTACATAAATTAGAATTGCAGTTAAAGCAGTTTTCGTGGTTGACGTCGCAATAAGGACCTTGTTCTTCTTCAACAGAGCCGCTACATCCTCGTTTAATAACTTCACCGTTGTTGTTGAAAACCGTCATACAATGTTCTTTGCCATTGCAAATCTCTTGAGAATACCCCGTTTTACATTCGTCCACATTGGAACATGTCAAGCAAGTCAGTGGTAGATTTTGCCATACTCCAGGTTTCGCGTCAGACTTGCGCATTAAGTTGACCGTATTACAATCGTTTCCATCACATTTCTGGCAATTAGTCGGATCAGACTCGTCGCATGGAATTTGAGAACTACAACCACGTACCGTGAATCCATTATCATCAATAATGGTTACACAGCTGTCATTTGGAATGTATCTCAAACACACTTCCGACGAGTCTGGCATAGTTTCACATGTCGTGGAGTCAGCTGACGAACAAATATGGCAAGTTGTGCGACCATTGGGATATATCTAAATAAAATACAGTTATAAATTAATGGCTTGAGGAAATAATTATCAGGAATATGGCAACGTTTTTCTACCATGTTATTGCACTTGTCGCCAACGCAGGACAGGCATTCCACATCGTTTTTGTTGTACAAACAGTTGTAAAACTCTTCGTTTTCCAAATTTGAGAGACATCCACGTTCAGTGTGACCGCCTGCAGGGCAAGAAAAAATAAACATATTACAAATAATTGTGTCATATGGGTAGACGAACTTACTCTGTAAAATGCGGGAGTAACAGTGGGAATAAGGCAGTGAATTGCATGTCGTATACGACACAACATGTTCTGGATTGGTTGAACATTCGGTATCTGACAAGGAATTGCACAAAGTACAGGACTGCGACTGTGGTAAATTATCAATGTGGTTACAATTATCATCGTCACACAACCATAAAAGTTTTGCTGTCACAAGAGTCACTACTTCTGAAGGATCGTATTTGCTCTTACAGCCTAGTTCGATAACGGAACCACTCTCATCGAACTGCACGAAGCACTGATCGTTGTTCATAACCGATCGGCATAACTGAGCTTGAGCATTTTGGCATTCATTTCCTATACATTGATAGCAAGACTTATGCAAACCCACTTGGTCTTTGTTGCAGTTTTCCTCTGAACAAGATTTACATTGGGGATCCTCTTTGGCCTCACAGCTTAGGCGGTCATCTAAATTTTTATCATCCAGGCAAGTTCGCATAAGCTCATATACTGGGACGTCGTCTTTGGTGCGCGGATAAAGTGCTGTCATACAACCCCCTTGGCATTTCCGTGTACGTGTTATGTTATTTGCATTAAAAGTACATTCAACATCACTCTGGCTATCACAAAAAATGCAATTTATATAATCAAGTTCTTTCTTTGCAGTGTTACAACCCGTAGATTTACAGTCGTAACATACATTTCCAGCCTCCGTACAAACATGATCAACAATGTCGCTACATCCACGTTGAATTACATTACCTTCGGTGTTGAAAACCACAGTGCATGTTTGATGAATGTTATTTGTGCAAACGTTCAAGTTTCCGATGGATTGTTGACATTCTTCGGTGCCGTTGCAGTGATAACATGTTAACGGGAGGTCAGCGAATACTCCTACTTTTCCAATGTCCTCATTGGCTAAATTTATATCATTGCATCCAAATTCAGAACACTGTCGACAGTTCTTTCTATTGAGTCCATCGCAATTTAGTTCTGTAGCACAATCGCGGCGTGTTACGCCATCAACCCATTGTGTGACACAGGCATCATTCTTAACAAAAAGTGGACACGGTTGAACGGAATTAGGCTCACCTTCACAATTGACATCGATTAACGAATTACAACGGTGGCATTGTTGTCTGCTGGATGGATATATGTTTTTGTTGCATTCATTTTCAGCACAGATTCTGCAATTGGAATCGGGATCGCCAGTGTTACAGGCAACGAATATTTCAGTGGGCAAGTTGTAAATGCACCCACGTTCAGTATGACCATCTGTAAAAAAGCAAATAAAGAAGGGCTATAGGCGGCTGAACCGACCTTGCAATATCCAACACCAATACATACAAAGAAAGATTTTGATATACCACATGTAAGGAGTAACTATGTTTACTAACCATCAACGGCCGGACTGTGGTATATACGCCGACCCTCTCGCTTTTGGGCGGGATTTCAATAGTTTTTCTTTTAACTGGTTACAGTTAAATATCTATTTGGCTACTAACATAAAGGACTCTTTATTCAGCGAAAATAATGTTGTAATTAGTTTAAGGCTTTTGGTGAGATTTTCTCATCTCATATCTGGGGACGTGTCAAAAAAAATTAAAAAAATATACCCATACAAATACTTTTGTATAACATTTTGATAGAGGAAGATATACTGTGACACATATTATGAAATTTCATAGTTCAAAATTATTATTTATCTACGTATATCCCAGTGTACACTTGATTTAACTTTTAAAATGATTTTTAAAATATGATATACACACAATAATACCCTGTAATAAACATAACTTTTCCAGCATTCGACGACTGAGTTTAATAACATCTCTTACATTTTTCGAGATATAGTCACATTATTGTTGTAAAGATAATAAAGTAATTAAGACAATCCAATATACAATTTCTAAGCTTCTGTCTGCCAAAAATTAGGTAAATATGTTAATGGAATAGATTAATTTAGAAGATATGACATCCAGAAAATAATTGTTAAAAACGGCCTGAATCGATTAGGTATGGTATGAGATAAGTCTAACGCCCATTTTTTGTACCAGTTTAAACTTATAATACCCTCCTCACATAGTGGTGTAAAACTAAAGCCATTTAGAGTGTATTTTAGATATTTTCTACAATGGTACTTACCATCGCGTATTCGAGTATAGCATTCTGTGTATGGATAGTTCTGGCACCTATCTTTGGTAGTTACTTGGGATGGGTCCGTAGCACATCTCACATCATTTTCCGAATTACAAGCATAACAAAATCTGGCTTCAGGAAGTTTATCGTATTCATTACAATTATCGCCGTCACAAATAAAGTATTGCTTGATATCGGCTAAGATGTCAGTGATTGTTAATTCACTGCGACATCCCATTTTGACAACACTGTGGGTAACATTATCGAAATACATGTAACATTGATCGTCTGCGGCATAACCTTCGCACGGTTTTGACACTTGGGCATTACAGTTATTACCTTCGCAGTGATTACAGGAAAGACGACCAGTCTCTGGTAAAATTGCAGTATTGCACTTTTCGTCAGAACAGACTAGACAGTTATTCTCTTCAGTGCAACTTTCCCTATTGTCTGGTTCAATGTCTTCCAAACAAGTCCGTACAAAATCGTAAACTTTTGGATTGGATTTGCGAGGATAAAGAGAGGAAATACAACCGAGGGTGCATTTTCTTGTAGATGTAACGGCATCGGGATTAAATAAACATTGGGAGTTATTTGAAGCATCGCAGTACAGACACAATTGATTAGTAAATGGGTCTGTCATATCGTTACAACCATTCGATTTGCAATTAAAACAAAGATCTGGATTATCATTGCAATGCGAAAGGTATTCTTCTAAAACAAGGTTTTCACAGCCACGACGAATAACTTCTCCTTTGATATTAAAAATCGTCATACAGTCCTGGTAAGGATCACCTTCACATTTTCTGGGATTACGGACACCGGTTTTGCACTCGTCTCCAACACATGTGTTGCAGTTGAGAGGTAGGTCCTGGAAGACACCATATATTTCTTCTACACGTTTCATTAAATTGGCTGTATTACAATTATTTCCAACACATATTTCACAGCCCTTTGAGTCCTCTACGCACGTGAACTCTGATCGACAACCACGTTTTGTTACGCCATTTTCGTAGCTAGCAACACAAGCATCATTGTCACTGTACGAGGGACATACCGAAGAGGTGGCAGGAGAAGTGTGACAAGCTGCATCAGAATTCGAGTTGCATCGATGGCAACGCAGACGATCCTCAGGAATAATCTGAAAGTAAGAACATAGCGATGAGTTTTATGCCTTATAACGAATTAGGAAACATTTATTACCTCTTCATTGCAGTTGTTGCCCTCGCAGATCTGGCATTTGTCATCTGAGCCGATTAAGCAGTTGTAGAATTCATCCCCTACTAAATCTGAAAGACATCCGCGCTCCGTGGCTATTCCATTTATACGTTGGTAGCATTGAGTGTAGGGCATTGTAATACATTTTTTCGGGGCGGTTATTGCCGCTGGATTTGTAGCGCACGCCTCAGCATTCACGGACGAACAATTGCTGCATTCAAAAGTTTTGGGTAAATGTTCAAATCCATTACAATTCATCCCATCACAAATGTACAAAGCTTTTTGCTTTACAAGATCTATAACTGCTTCTTCGGAATCGAAGTCTGACAAGCAACCCAGTTCGATTGCGTCATTGTTACCCTCCTCAAAACGCATAAAACAATGATCGTCTTCTTTATACTTGGGACACTCTTCACGAACGGGATCCTCACAATCATCGCCGGAACAGCGGTAACACGAATGCCTTACTTCGGGCATAATATTGACGTTACAATGAGGTTGATTACATGTATGACACATACGATCATTTCCATTTAAGCATGCTTTTTGATCATCAATGTCGCGATCATTTAAGCAGGACCTCACCAAACTGTAGCTGGGGTTGTCAGTCTTACTTGTAGGATAAAGAGCTGTCATGCAATTTCCAAAACATAAGGTTCTTGCAATGATATCGGCAGGGTTTAATGCACAGTTCTTGTCCAAACTTGAGTCGCAAGCCACACACTCTATGAATCCGTCCATAGATGTTGCCTCATTACAGGCAGAAGATGAACAAGTAGGGCATCTGTCTGGGTTTTTGCTGCAGTAGCTGCCGTTTTGAGAGGAAATAATTTTATCGCTACATCCTCTCTGATTTACTATCCCTTTTTCACTGAAAACTATTACACATGTTTGGTCATCATTATTCTCACATTTTTGGATGACACCGTTGCCAAGCGCACATTCATCTTCACTATCGCAAGTGTAGCAATTAATGGGACCGTCATGCCAAATATTAGACCGCACGTTGGTTGAGTTTACTGAAATATTATAGTCGGTATAAATATTTTAGCGAAGATGATGAAATGTTATTGATGGGTGAAACATAGCAACAATTGTGGCTATTACCAGAAAATGGTTTTGGAAATCGTACTCTTCAAGATGAAGTTTGAATGGGGATATCTATATTAAGGTGAATATGTGAGCAGTAAACAATAGTGAAGGTTATTTTTTTTAATGCAAAATGTTGGTTTTTTGTGCTTATCAACTTTATTTTCACTATAATATCTCTGCCCCTATTCGATTATAGATATAAAAACAATTGTCTATCTATTAATAGTTAAAACAATTAATTGCCAGTCGATAATTTATACTACTGAATACACCATGTAAACATTCTATTGATAACTATAAGACTTAACAATGTAAACAAAGAATTTTTTTAGTTATAATTTTTGTGAGCTAACGATTCCAGTTTTCAAGACACAGATTTCTATATATACTTTTTATAACAGCAAGATAATGATGGTAAAAAATGTGGAAACTGAGTTTCACAATTCCATAGTTTGCCCACTTTTAAAATATTTCCATTATTTTGCTGGAAGGAAGTGTTAAATATTTTATTAGAATTTTGAAGGAAATCGCTGAATAGTTTCACATGTTTTGAGAGATATGTTTATTTACAATTTGGACCCTTTTTAGGACGGATAATTAGAAGGCGTTAGTCCTAAATCTCATATTCACATTAGATATATATTTTATGAAATAAGATACACGAAGTTTGAAGAAAATCGCTGACTTATTACCCAAGATATGATGCATACACATAATTATTTGAAATGTAGACCCTTGAGGACTTTTTTAAAAGAATCGGATTATTATTTTATTATTTTCTAACATGTAAATTATTTTCTTACAAAATGTTGACCTTTTGTGGGAACGGTACCAGAAGAAGACTGATATTATCCATCTGGGAAATGGATCTAAGTAGCAAGTTTGGAGCAAATCGGATAGTATCTTTGAGAGTTATCGTGTTCACCATCTGGTAAGGCAGACAAACAAGTAAAAGGAAGAATGCTGCTAGGTCGACTCCTGAATTTTAAGGTTCTGAAATGAATTTCGTCCAAAGAGACTCAGGGTCCAAAACCGTTATTTAATTAAAACACATTTTGGTGTGATATATATTTGATATATATCCTCTAATTGTTTTAAAAAAGGTAAGAGGTTTTTTGGTTGAACAACGTCATATAGAGGCGGAAGAGGTGATGCATGTTTTTTAAATGTTGGCATTTTGAAGCCGACAGTGCATTAACTATAAAATTAGCGATTTTATGTTAGTTGACATTTATATACAGTGCGTGCTGTGCACAGTTCAAAAATAAGGTAACATAGGTTTATAAGTGTTAGGGACCCCAAAAAGTATGTAAAAGAACAGAAATTGTTATCGAATTAATTATGTACATTTGCAAATACGATAGAAGTCTCCATATTCTATATAGGTCTTTGAAACTTTTTAAAGGCCTATATGTTATTCTTGGGATTATTCATGCTTCAAAAATTATATATTTGTGCTCATTTAAATATAGCTCTCTTATAATATTATCTCCTAATATTCTTCGACCAATTATGCTCTAATTTGATGATTTCAGTACAGTTAAATCTAGTCCTTTAATACTGGTTCCACCCATACACCCGATTTTAGGTATTGTGAAGGTTTTAAAAGTATTTTCGAGGTTATAAATCTTTTGTCAAAAAACTGCAGCAAAAGACCAATTTATGATTTGTTTCCTATGCACCAGTACCTCTTTATATTCGTTATATTATCGTACTTAATTGCATTTTCAAACCACTATTACTATACTATACTATTATCTTAGCAACATTTACGTATTTTTTAGAAGACCATGTTGTAAAGTATTTAGTTTTGTCAAACTCAATATAAAAGTTCTTTAGGATCTTGAGTGTTTTCTATGCTTTGAGCTAGATTATTTTCTAATCAAAATTCATTTTTTAGCATGACAACCATATAACGGCATGTGTAAAAAATGCAAAATATGCAAATTTGCGATCTTTCTACAGTCTTTTTTTCATATTTTTCTTTCGAAAAACCTTTCTACTGTCATAACTAATAGCCGAAAGAAAATTTGAGTCAAATCGGCTAGCCGTTCTCAATTTTTATACATATAGATTTAATGAAATATGCGTGGCCAGTTCCTCTTTCCAAATAGGTATTTAGGGTTGGAGGGAGAGTCAAAAGTACCACGTATACTAACATTGAAGTATATATCTTCATTATTTTGGCGAATATAAAGATTTTAATTAAAATGGGCGTAAAAGTGGGTATTTTTAATTTTTCTTAGTATTACGAATGAAAGTTTTGTCAGATACTAATAAATGGGCGTAAAAGTGGGCATTTTTAATTTTTCTTAGTATTATGAAAGAAAGTTTTGTCAGATACCACGCTTATAACTCAAGAACCGTGAAAAAACAACAACAACCAACTTCAGAATGCTGCTATTTTGCCATAGAGAGTTTTCCAGAAAAAATGTTTTTCGTGATGGAATTCAAGCGTGATAGTGCGATTTTTTATATTTGGCTGATACTGACAGCGTAGACCGACGTCAAGGAAGTGGACGGAAGAAAACAGAACTTGATAGAAACCCTCGTCGCAGTGGCCGAAAAATGGCTCGTGAGCTGAACATATCGCAATATTCCATTCGACAAATATTGAATTTCCAACAAGTAAAAAAACATTTAGTTCGGCGGGAACGAACTTTTAATACCCTCCACCTTACGGTAAAGGAAACATTTTTATATAAAAGTACCTGAATTCAAGCGTGTTTCACTTTAAAATTCGTATTCCAGTAAGATCGTTTGAATAAACCATAAAGTGAGTCAAAAAACCATAATGTGAGTCAGGCCGTTATATGGGGCAATACCAAAACGCGAACCTCTATAGACAATTTTATACTTCTAGGATTATCATCTATCTTCTAAAATACCAAATTTGAAACAATTATGTGAGTAAATGTGCCTAGGATTATCAAAATATCGAATATCGCTGGGTATCGTTATATGTGCGCTATAGAAAACGTGGAACTAAACATTCAATGTTACCAGGATCTTGGTCACATTTTTCAATTGATTTTGCCCTTATTTGGCATCTAGCTCCTGGTAGAAGTCCTTTTCGCGGAAACTTCAATGTCAATGTTTCGAAGTAGGGCTCATATAAAAGTACCTCCTGATTTTACCTTTTTCGAGGGTTTTGATTATATTTTCGAATCGATTTGACTTAAAATGTGTGTTTATGCTACTTTTGGGGTAGTGAACCATCTTACATGGGTCTATATCAATGTATACTTTTTAATATATATCCTATATTATTTATTATTATTTAGGTTTTTAAACTAAAACCTCTTACTGAAAAATAGGATGAGGTTTTTTGAAAGACGTATTTATTTCCATTTAGTTGAGTCATCATTTATAAAAAAATTGTGCAAGATTTGTGAATTATTATGCTTTAAAGACTAAAACTACGGACCGGCAACGCGGACTGGGCCCGCTTATATATATATATATATATATATATATATATATATATATATATAGGCTAACATTAAAAAATTACTCAACAATTTAATTGAGGATACGAATATTACGGGGAAGTATGTTTCTACCTCGAATGGACTAATTTCAACAGAAATGCCACTCAACTTTAAAATATTGCCGTTTCCTACATGCTTGGCATTTCCTGTGAAATAAGTAAATCCGAAGAACAAACCCTTGGGGTATGCATAGCATGTTCCTGCTTTTCTCATGGTCAGCTGTTAATGTCACCTTCACGCGTTGGTAGACCGTGCTCTTTGTTTATTTCCACATTAAAGTATTACATTTTTTTTTAAATTTTTGAATTTGTTTTATTTTTTTTACACCAACATATATTGGCATATAAAATTTTGAATGCATATAAAATCAAAAGGGTAGCGAAGAGCACCGGGATAAGCTAGTATATATATATATATATATATATATATATATATATATATATAAATAGCTTGCGAACGGAATGAAATACGTGGACGAAATTTTACTTAAATTAGGTTTAGGGATGTACCCCATGTAACTGTATCGGCAGATTAAAGGTGTTTTGAAGTTCCATTTCCCATGAAAGAAAATTACCTATAAGTGATACCTTCCAATTTTCGCTATTTCTTGATTTTTCCAACGGAACTATCTCACTGGTATTTGGAGTCTTCAAAATGCACCCCTTTTCTGACAGCTAATTAAATGTACAGGTCCATGCTTTCATGTTAAAAAGTTCGGCCGGCCTCTGCTCAGCTTTCTTATTTGTTTTACCCAATGATTTGAGTATTAAATCTTAGTGTGTGGTATAATTTTCTTTAATCCCTGCTCGATTTTATTTTGCTTCTGGCCAAATCTTATGAACTCAGCCTTGTTCGTGTCCATCCACAAAAATGGCAAAGACCTAAAATGGTAAAGACTAGACTAAATGCATTTTGAGCAAATGGTTTGTTTCTACAATACATAGAGTATAATAACATGGCAGAGACATGTTATTATAAAAACCACAATTACAGAAAAGAATAACAACTAAAAATTTGAAAAATTCAATAGTTTGGCCTTAAAATTTTATTCCAAAGACTTTCCAAAAATGTACATATTGCCTCAGCGGTTTAAATCAGTTAACATTTGTAGCTATGTTTTTATGATATCGTAACAACAGACATATTTTCACAGGGTTGCCATATTTTGACTCTGTCTTGTCCTTTCTTTACACTTCTATGTCTTTGAAAATGGCAGAAATATATATACATATTTTGTGATATATTTGTATACCTAACATTAATTAAATACATTTTGTTTTATATAATAGTGACACAGTCTGCGTACTGCAGACGTAATTCATGTTGCTCTGGAGTTTCTGAAGTTCGTAGTTTTCAATTTTTTTCTCTACGAAGTCCTGCAGTTTCTTTGCAAACGAACATTCACTGATTTTACACTATATTTAGAGATAGAAGGCTTCATAGGAGGAATAACTATTCATTACATTTTTATTACTATCAGATATAACTAAAACGTTGTACATCAAGAAATTAATTTAAACAGATTTTTAAATAAAAAACCACTTGTATAATTTTGATGTAATTTCTTTATTTGGAAAAAAACGCGAAACTTACGCTTTGGGCAATTATTTTATTACAAACTTCACATAAGTTAATGCCTATATTAACCTATTTTAAGACAATTTCTGATATCATATACTCGTCCATAAAATGAAGTAGGGAATATAAATCATTCAATTGGGGAATCTCACACAGTCTCTAATTGTTATTACATACGTTAATTGATGAGTGGGCACACTAAACCCTGTAGCACTTTGTGTTCATTGGCACCAATTTGTTTACGTAGTGCATTGTCAAAGTCTTCGATACCAAATGATATGAATGTATCTAAACTTCATAACAGTCTTTAGTTTTTCAAACTTGAGGAGGTCGTTAATTAAACCCACCATACTACGTTAAGTTTGAGAAAGCTATTGTTGAAGTTAGGCCTTGCAAGTTTAAAGACCATATCACATATGGTTTCTTCAATACAAATGTTTTAAGAAATTGCAAGTGGTCGCCGTATCGTCTACAAATTATTAAATCGATACCTTCATTAGTTGTGTGGGAGGTACAGTGCCCTCTTCGAGTTTCTACAAAAACAATATCCTATCTATAGAACAAACCGTTTCAGACACCCGAATTGGGTCATATCTTTATTATGATGTAAAAAAACGGAATGGATCATGTGCAAAGCCTATAAAACCTGCGCGGATCAAACTAGGCTTAAATGAAAGGTCTCTCCAAATACTTTCAGCCCATATATAGGTTATAGACCAAAACCGTTTTAGAGACCCAAATTGGACCCATCCAGATAATAAGAAGGTCCTAACAGATTGAAAACCTGCGCGGATCAAACTAGGCCTAAATGAAAGGTCTCTCCGAGCACTTTCAGCCCATATATAGGTTATAGTCCAAAACCGTTTCAGAGACCCAAATTGGACCCATCCAGATAATAAGAAGGTCCTAACAGAATGAACCACTGTGCAAAGCCTATAAAACCAACATTTATACGTCCCCAACTTAATTCTTATACCAAAAGTCTCATAATTGTACTAAATATAATGTTCGTTCATATTTAAGATGGAAACTTAAAACATTGGTCAGAATTTAATATTATTCCAAAGATTATTGATATTTAAAACGGTGTATATTGGTCCTCGTTTAGGTATAACTCTCATATAATGTTATCTCCTAAAACTCTTCGACCAAATAAGCCATAATTTGATATTTAAGGTTTTCAGTATTGAAATATATTTTGAAGGTTCCAAAAGCCCTTTCGACGATATTAATACTACTGCCACAAAATTTTCAATAAAAGTGTACTATTCTGTTTACTTTAACCTATTTCGAGGTTTTGATTAAATTTTCGAATCGATTTGACTTAAAATGTGTGTTTAGGCTACTTTGGGGGGTAGAGAACCATCTTACATGGGCTTATTATAAACAGTTAATGTATACTTTTGCTATATTATTCAGGTTTTTAACTCTCAAACTAAAACCTCTTACTGAAAAATAGGATCAGGTTTTTGAAAGACGTATTTATTCCTATTTAATCGAGTCATCATTTATACTAAAATTGTGCAACTCATGTGAGCCAGATTTGTGAATTATTATGCTTTAAAGATTAAAACTACGGGCCGGCAACGCGGACTGGGCCAGCTAGCTAAAAACCAACTTCCAATTTTTTAAATTTCGCGACTTTTCTGGAGGAAATAACCGAAAGAAATTTTAAGTTTAATCGGCCAAGTCATTCTTTCTTAATGAGTTTCGATAATTTTTACGCCACTTTTATATATCTAGACACAATGTATATTCTTGATCAGCGTAAAATGTTAACCATAACCGTCTCATAAGAGAGTTTGAACTAAAAAATTTGTGAAACCCCTTACAGGTACATATTCGTTGTTTTGATGGAACAGTTTCAAATTTCGCATATACAGGCATGTCTCGGGAACGAATTCTGAACTAAAGTGGTTTTAATTCCGTACTAAGCTTCATCAGAAAACGAAATTTTTATTTTCGGATTTCAACAACTTTGAATTTTCCAAGTGAAATTGTATTTTCATGGGTACTTATAACATTAAAATATCTTCAAGTAAAAGAAAACAGTTAAATTTGAACTTTTTATACCCTTTACCATTTGGCAAGTAACTCAGTAAAAATATGACTGTAAATGTCGAAATTCCAGTATTCGAGGGGTATGGGTATGGTCACTTCTGTTATGAGGAACATCCAATCCAAATTTTAAACAATTCTGTAAAAAAATTGGCTTTAGTCATATAGATACCGAATATCCTAATTTATTTTTTTTAAATAATGAGCAAATTTTATTTAAAATAATTAGCAATCGAAGAAGCAAAATAGTAACATATAGTCACTTCATTTTTTTTTTCTTTAAAAGCAATTTTTTCTTATTTATTTGTGAAAACAAAACAATCTGAACTTACGAATGGTAAATTGAAGCAAAGATAAAAAATATAACAAAACAATTGAAAAAACTGCTTAGTTCAGCCCTCCACAATTAGGAAAAATGTAAAAAAAACTACCGAAATATACCACTCAAATGAAAACCGTTATATGGGGCTATATGAAAACGTTGACCTGAATGAGTTTTTTTTTCAAAGGCTGTAGTATCGATTCCGACCTTCAAATTCGAAATTTGAAACAATTCCGGTTAATAATGTCGATAATATCATCAAAATACTGAATAAAGAATGGAACCGTTATATTGGGGGTTTACGAAGACCTGCATTGCTCAAAATTTTAGCCTTCCATCTTAATTCGTTCGAATGATTTCACTAGATTACAACGGACCGACAGACGGACCTCGCTATCATGAATCATGATCCAGAATAAAGTATTTCGAAGAGTTACAAACGGAATTATAAAGCTAATATACCCTCCATAGAATGGTAGAGGGTATAACAAGTCAAAAAAGGGTTTTTGTGCAAAAATGTAAGTATCTTGAAATATGTATTTTAAAATGTTTATTAACGTTCAAATCATTCATTTCATTTCTTTCATTTCTTTAATGTTATCATATTTACACTGAATAATGAGATTTTCGTAGTTTACAAAATCGATCGGAATCTGAAGAAGCTGAAACAAATCGATCGATTTTTAATTACGGAATTCAAACCATTCCGATTAGATTTTGTGACACGCCTGATAATCTGTATAATAAAAGTACCTCCTTATGTTCTGTACTTTGAGGAGTTAGAAAGCTTTTTTTCAACGAAATTGTCTAAAATTTTTATTTAAAGTTCACCATGGGTTTTACAGGCTCCGCCATCATTCGACTGTTGTAGAATGTGTGCGTACAGATTTTGGAAGAAGAGAAGCACCGTCGTATGTACACAACCAAAATTGGAGTTCATGAAACCTGTACACACACATATTGAAAAGCCGAAGCACCCAAAACAAGTAACGGAATTTGTGGGGTACCGCCAAAGTTAAGTTTTATGCCGACAAGTTAAGTTAAGTTTTATAAGACAATTGACCTTTAAAGAACAATATTTGGTGAGATGCAGTTGCCGACAATCGATAGTGTGCTTAAAAATTGGACCGATCGTGTGAGCTACCGCATTGCCAACCGACACAGCCACTTGATTCAAATTATTTTCACTTACAGACCATGTGGATTGTACTTTCAAATAAAAAATAAATTTGAGAAAATATTCTGTAGGAAAAGCAAACATTTACCATTACTTTGATCATATTAGATATGTTTTGATGATTTTCAACATTCTGTTACGATATTCTTTGCAAAAAAGAAAATATTATTTGATGTTCGAATACCAAGTCTGGACAAAACTATATATGAAAGGCTACAAATGTTCGGATCAGCGCTCTTCCAAAATAACTTATATGCTGAATATGACCATATATCATGTCTTATTTTAAATTCTATATCTACCAGTTGTAGAAATTAATCTTATTGCAACATACAGGGTGAGTTGAAAAAACTGCAACCACTCGTCCGACAACTGTTAAAATTATTGCAGTGACAGCCCATTATATTGTTTACAAGCGTACGTTTCAGAATTTTCTTTAAAGCACTTCAGCATTTAAGTGTGAATCTCGTACCATCACTCGTGACCGTGATACTGGTAGCGTAGCCCGACGTCAAGGATGTGAACGGAAGAAAATATCACAGCAACATTAGCAGAAATGGTTCGAAAAGTAAAACAGGGATTTGATCGAAATCCGCGTCGCAGTGGCCGAAAAATGGCTCGTGAGCTGAATATATTGCAATATTCCATTCGGCAAATATTGAAAAATGAGCTCGGGGTAAAGCCATTGAAATTCCAAAAAGTGCAAGAACTTACACCGCAACCGAATGAAAATACACTCGAAAGAGCTAAAGAGTTGCTTCGCCTGGCCGAAGGTGGTTAACTGCCGAATTTGGTTTTCTCCGATGAGAAAACATTCGTTGTCCAGCAGTTTGTAAACAAACAAAATGATCGTGTTTACTTACCAAAGAGGTCATCTGAAAATGTGCACCTTCGGTTGGTGATGGCCGCCAAAACAGCCGATGGTCACTCTCCTCTCGTATTAATCGACCGTGGCGTCGGAATAAATGCCGAATATTATCGCAAAAATATTCTGGAGGGTGTATTAAAGCCTTGGGCACGCAAACATTTTGGCTGCAGACCTTGGACATTCCAACAGGACTAAGCACAATTGCATTCAGCACGCGCCTCCAAAGAATGGCTACAAAATAAGGTTACTCGCTTCATTTTCAGCGCACAATGGTAACCAAAATCTCCGGATACGAATCCGTTGGACTATTGTGTCTGGTGTATTCTGGAAAGCAAGGTTGGCACTAAAAAATACCAGAGTGTCGATCACCTCAAGGAAGCGTTTCGCCGGGAATGGGCCAAAATACCGCAGACAATCTTTCGGGCAGCGTCTGGCGGTTTCATTGGCCGTTTGAAGGCCATAAATCGTGCAAAGGTAAACAATTCGAACAAATCTAAACATATTCTATATTTGATGCTATTTCCAACATTTGCTGCTTTCATACAATACAATTTATAAAAAAAATGTATAAATAATGTCGTTTAACTTTGTTGCAGTTTTTTTATCTTACCCTGTATATCAAATTATTGTGAAAATATGTTATCAGGTTAAATCAGATAAGATATAAGTAGGTGATTTTATTATCATTTTGTGACAAAATAAAAGTAATAAAACTGGTAAAATGGTTGCGATAGCATTAATATTCACTATTAATATTTGTAATATATATATATATATATATATATATATATATATATATATATATATATATATATATATATATATATGTACAATGTTTTAGAACCCATTACAAAATACACCTAGTTCATTTTAAAATCCTTCAAAAAATGTGGTCAAAATCGTGAAATTAACTGATATCCAAAGCATGTCACAAGAATAAATTCGGTACGAAAGTGATTTTAGTTTCGTATTTAGCTTCTTCAGTTGATGTCAAGCAAAAATTGATTCCAGATCTATAACGATTAATTCAACGGAATAATATCATCTGATCTTTAAATCTGAACTAAATACATTAATTGCAAACTTCACCATACATAGCATGGAGGGTACATTAAGTTCGTCATTTCGTTTGTAACTCATCGAAATTATCATTTTAGACCCAACAAAATATATATATTCTTGATCAGCGTAAAATTCTAAGACGATTTAGCCCTGTCCGTCTGTTGTAATCATGCTACAGTCAAAACGAATTAGCGTATGAAACTAAAATTTTGCACATATCTGTCTTTTGTCTGCAGACGGGGCAAGTTCGAAGATGGGCTATATCGGACCACGATATCGTGTATCCCCATATAACGGTACCCCCATATTCGGTATTTTGATGATTTTAGCAACATTTTTCAATGGAATTGTCTGAAATTCCACGCAAGGAGTTGCTTCTGCTCACTTTATCCCTTAGAAGAGAATCATCTACATAGGTCTACGATATCGTATAGCCCCCATAAAGCGGTACTCCCGATATTCGGTATTTTGATGATTTTAGCCACATTTTTCAGAGGAATTGTCTGGAATTCTGCACAAGGAGTTCTTTGTCAGGACTTTATCCCTTGGAAGAGAAATATCTATATAGGTCCACGATATCGTATAGCCCCCGTATAACGGTACCCCCCGATATTCTGTGTTTTGATGATTTTAGCCACAGTTTTCAACGGAATTGTCTGAAATTCTGCACAAGGAGTTCTTTGTCAGCACTTTACCCCCTGAAAGGGAATTGTCTATACAGGTCCACGATATCGTATATCCCCCATATAACAGTACCCCCCGATATGCGGTATTTTGATGATTTTAGCCACATTTTTTAACGGAATTGTCTATATCCATAAAACGGTACCCCCAGTATTCGGTATTTTAAAGATTTTAGCCACATTTTTTACGAAATTGTCTGAAATTCTGCACAAGGAGTTATTTGTGAGTACTTTACCCCCAGACATAGATTTGTCTATATAGGTCTACAATATCGTATATCACCCATATATTTGCACCTTCCGATATTAGGTATTTTAAAGATTTTAACAGAATTTTTAATAGATTTTATTTTTTTGAAAATGTCCTAACTCGTTCCAAATGGAGGAGGGTATTCAAAGTTCGGTCCGGTCCAACTTACTGTTATTTACTTATTTTTACAAACGTTCGTCATACCTTGATTTAGGTGTTTAAATAAAGAAATATTGACCACGCCTACTTCTATGCCCACTATTTCCATTTATCGAAAATCCTTATATATATATATATTGTTAAAATTTAAAATTGTTAAAAATTCAACTTCCTAACGCACTCACTCAAAATCCTAACGTACTTTTAAATTGCTATGCTATGCCAAATGGGTAACCAATAGCTTACAGTTATTGTCGGTATGGATTTCACAACACTGACTTCTTTATATGTCAAATTACAGTTCATTCGGTAGTATAAAAAACTTAACGAAAAGGATGTCTTTCAATCATCCTAGGAATATTGTGTTAAGGTTCATAGATTAACCTAAATATTGCACCTTAATTGCGAACTAAATACCTTACAATATGGGCTTCTAAAATTAATGAATTCAAAATTACCCTTGAGTTGGAAAATGTTGCTAAGACCTTTGTATTATACTAATAATTGAGGTTTGGAAATGTAATTGAGTACGATGATATAACGAATATAAAGATAATTTTGGTCTTCTTTCAAACTAAATTTTATGTGATTCGTTTTATTCGATTTTTCTAGAAATTCTTTTTTTATGCCAAAGGGCAATCCGTTCAGCTGTCTTGAGATATAAGCGATCTAACTAACATCCCCTTCTTTGGTACATGCCATATTTTGGATACAAGCATCAATGTAAAGGTCCAACGTAACCTTCTTGTGTTTTTGGAGTTTCGCTGGAATTAAAAATATTCGCGGTATAATGGAAAGTTTCGTATTTTTTATATAAAGTTATGGTCTATTTCACCCGCAAAATATTGGTAGGTTTCTGCCCAGCCCTAAACTCTAGTCCCATACGAAATTGGTCTATAATTGTAGCCTAGAGAGGAAATACAAAAAACAAGTAATTTTTATTTTTATACCCTCCACCATACTATGGAGGGTTATTCCATTTGTAACTCCTCGAAATACTTATGTCAGTCCCAACAAAGTACATATATTCTTGATCAGCGTAAAATTCTAAGTCGATTTAGTTTATTTTTCCAGTAGGCAGGTTAAGTTCGAAAATGGGCCATGTTGGTCCACGTTTTCATATAGCCCCCATATAACGGTACCTCCCTATATTCGGTATTTTGGTGATTTTAGCGTCTTCATTCACCAAAATTGTTTCAAATTACGTAGTTAGAGTTCGTAATGGGAACTACAGTCTGTGACAGAACATTTTCTATGCTGGTCCAGGTCTTCGTATAGGCCCCTATATTCGGTATTTTGATGAGTTAAGGTACAATACACACCGAAATTGTTTGAGATGTCGTATTTGAGTTAACATGAACAAAAGTTAACATGAACAGCCGAACATACATAGCTAGATCGACGTAACTCGGCAAGATAGGAAGATCCGTATATGTTTGCTATGTCTTGGACCAACATTTCCAGGTGTTACATTCTTTTTGGCCCAATCAAAACTTTTACAACACTGTTGGGGGTATAACATAGTGTTGTATGTTATAATAATCAAATAATCGAAACGTTTTAAGTAATTTCATAAAACAGGATGTTGAAAGACATATTTGTTCAATAATATGATGAAGTATATTTAGGTTTATATGCAAAAGGTACTGTTTCCTAAACAAGAAATTTCAAAAATGAATTGAACAAAATATTAAGCACTTGCATTAATTTTTATGTAGAACTTGCTAAAAAATTGACCCAAAAAGAGTAATGAAGACGATAGCCGACTCGTTGTTAGTTATTTTTGGAGATTTTGCAACTTTTAAGAAAATAAAGGACAATCTTTAGAATCCGAGCTAGGGAGTTAAACTTTCTAAATTTTGAAGAAATTTTTAAAATGTTTGTAGATCACCTTCGAAATATTGGAATGAAAAATAAAGAATGACATCAAGCTTGATTATTTATTATTTTTTATACACAACTGAATTTGTTTTCCTATCCTTTCTTTTCCTTTTCCCACTGTTATTTTGTTATAAGTCAAAAATGTGTTTTAATTTAATAATTTTTAAGTTTCCGAGTTTTTGCCGATTATGCCGATTTTTTTCTGCAAAATTTTATTGGCAATCCCGCCGCCGTATCATTTGTTCTTTGATATTGCTTGATTGATAACAAAAACAGAAGCAGGCAACGGAAAGTAATTTTTCTTGAAATTTTTTTCTCCCTCTCTTTAGCTATTTGCTTTGTTTCTTCTTGAACTTAAGTTCTTAGATAAGCATTGAAAAATTCAAGCAAATTCAAACCCTAGCCCTGGTTATGAAAACATTGTGTAATTAAATTAATTTCATTTATCTTTTACGACAGAGGAATGAAATTAAATAAAGATCTTTAGGTACGCGGGTTTCGATTGGATACACTTAATAAATTTCACTTTCCTAGAAAGTTTGGAAACGAAAAACTTGTAATCGCATAAAAACTTAATCAAAATTATCAATGATAATACTACTGTTTACTCAAATAAATATTTCTAGAATAAAGGAAAGACACATTTACTTGTATAGAGATATTACGGGGTTCCGTTTGCAAATGGTAACACTTATAGATTTTTGCACTTTTTAACATAAAATACTTTCAGATTTATGAAATCCACTCGATCTCAAATATCAATTCCATAGCGAATACTTCAAATAAAATCGATTGATATCCAGATTCACGTGACGTATATGCGATGGAATTGACATTTAAAATGGAATGGATTTAGTAGTATAAACGCGCTCATAGGCACTGCGTTAAAAAATACAATATTTTTTAGATGTAGTTGGTTTATGCTGATTATATAATAAAATAATGTACTATATACAGGGCGAGATGAAAAAATTGCAAACAACATCAGACTGCTGTAATACCTAAGCCACTCGTCCGACAGCTGTTAAAATTATTCCGGTGACAGCTCATTATATTGTTTACAAGCGTACAAAAGCATTTTGGTGAGAATTTTCCAGAAAAAAGTTTTTCGTGATGAAATTCAAGCGTGATAGTGTGATTGGCTGGGAAATCGCAAGTGGCTATCGTCAGAGCACTCCAGCATTTAAATATGAATAAATCTTTTGTGTCTCGTACCATCGTTCGTTACCGTGATACTGGTAGTGAGCCCGACGTCAAGGAAGTGGACGAAAGAAAACAGCAACATCAGCAGAAATGGTTCGAATAGTAAAGAAGCGACTTGATCGAAATACTCCATTCGGAAATGTTGAAAAATGAGCTCGGGGTAAAGCCATTGAAATTTCAAAAACGAATTTGGTTTTCTCCGATGAGAAAATATTCGTTGTCCAGCAGTTTGTAAATAAACAAAATGACCGTGTTTACTTGCCAAAGAGGTCATCTGAAAATGTGCACCTTAGGCTGGCCACCAGAACTCAAGCGCCGGCCATGGTGATGGTGTGGACCGCCTAACAGCCGAAGGTCGCTCTCGGCTCGTATTAATCGACCGTGGCATTAGAATAAATGCCGAATATTATAGCGAAAATATTCTGGAGGGTGTAATAAATCCAAATAAATCCAAACGCAAGTATTTTGGCAGCAGAACTTGGACATTCCAACAGGACTCGGAACCATCCCACTCAGCACACCCCACCTAAGAATGGTTACAAAATGAAGTTCCCCGCTTCATTTCCAGCCCTCAATGGTCACCACGAACTCCGGATACCAATCCGTTGGACTATTGTGTGTGGAGTATCACTAAAAAATACCAAAGTGTCGATCACCTCAAGCAAGCGCTTCGGCGGGAATGGGCCGAAATATCGCTGAGCAACATTCGGGCAGCGTGTTTGAAGGCTATAATTCCTGCCAAAGGTGACCAATTCGAACAAATCTAAAATTTTTCTAAAATTCGATGCTATTTCCGACATTTTCAATTCATTCAATAAAATTAAAAAAATGTAAAAATTATGGCATTTGACTTTGTTGCAGTTTTTTTTTATTTCACCCTGTAGTCGTAGCCTGGATTTTGGCCTTATTTGCATCCTAATATATCTGTTAAAATGCTGTTGTGTGTTTTGTGGATTTAAATCGAACTAGAAACCTAACAATTGCACAAAATCCAAACATCATTTATTGTGTTCCTCCCCTTTTTAAAGGTAAAACTGTTTAGCCAATCATTGCAATAAACAATGAGTCATTAAAAAACACATTAGACATTGTGGATTTTTTATACGAACTTATTATTTTTTCCTTTCATAAAATGACATTTGGACTATCACATGCAAAGTGCAAAGTCATACGCAATGATGTGTATGTAAGACAAGTAAAATTGCAACTTACTTTTAATACCCCCCACCATTTGGAAGGAACTTCAAAATTTAAAAAAAATCGTCGAAAAATACCGGCTAAGTGTAAACCGTTTTATGGGGGACATACGAAGATTAGGACATGACATTTTTTTTTGTCATAGGTTATAGCACCCAATATATCTTGGAATACGAAACTTGAAACAATTCCCGCAAAAAATGTCACTAAAATTATCAAAATACCGTATATTGGGAGTTACCGTTATATATTCACCAACACGGTCCATTAACGAACTTAACCTGCTTATTGGCAAAATACACGTGTTTGCAAAATGTTAGCCTTCTATCTCAATTCGTTCGAAAGATAGCGTGATGGTTGGGTCTAACATGAGTGTTTTGAGGAAGTTTAAACGGAATGACAATATTAAAATAACATCCACAGTAAGGGCCATGTCGGTCAACCTTTTAATATAGCCCCTATATAACGGTATCTCTCAATATACGGTATTATGATGATTTTAGTGACATTATAGAGCGGACTCGTATCAAACTACGTTTTGAAAAATGTTAATGGACACTAATACCTATGACAAAAATTACTTATTCAGGTCCACGTCTTTTTATAGCTCCTATATAATAATATCTACCGACATTCGTTATTTTTTGGTTTTAGAGACATTATAGAACAGAATTGTTTCATGGTATTTAATACTCGTAATGGGTACTACACACACAGACCCACGTCTTCGTATGGGCCCCATAAATCGGTACCTCCCAAGATTCGGTATTTTCATGATTTTAGCGTTATTATTCAAAGATTGTTTCAAAGATGAAGTTAATGTGTACTACAACTTATGACAAAAAATTGCCTATGCGCGTCCACGCCTTCCTATAGCCCTTATATATACCTTATACCTCCCGACATTCGGTATTTTTATGATTTTAAAGATTTTATTAACCGGAATTGTTTAAAATTTCGTATTTAAAATTCATAATGGATACGACAACTTAGCCGTTTAGCCCATATATGACAGTACTTCCCTTTATTGGTATTTTGATGATATTCACCGGAATTCTTTCAAATTTCGTATTTTAATTTTGGAATCGGTACTACAGCCAATGACAAAAAATTACTTATGAAGGTCTCGTCTTCGTATATCCCCCATATAACGATTTTTATTTAGTATTTTTCGACGAACATTTTTTTAAATTTTTGCAAATTCTTTCCAAATGGTGGAGGGTATTAAAAGCTCTGCTCGGCCGAACTTAGCTGCTTTTATACTTGCTCTTTTTATAAATATAACTTTATCTTTCAATCAAATTTTCGTAAACGGAACGGTTGCATAATAAAATCTGATGAATATTTCAAATAATTAGTTACCTTCATATGATATTTTTTTCAACTCAGAAAATTTAAAAGCGACACAGATTTGTTTATTCTAATCACTCAAAAATATCGGCTTAAATAATTTTCTGGAATGTTAAGTTACTCACTATCATATTGTACTTTTACGTCTTAATTAAAAAAAGCGAAATCAGAAAGTTAAGAAGGCAGTTAATAAAGTAATTCACTAATAATTCGCGAAAGAACTAACTGAGAAAATTTACTGGAAATGAAACAAATACATACCTACTAATATGATTTTTTTTCAACCACATTTGCTCACTTTACAATTCAATCTGTTAATCAGCTGGTCATTATTGGGGACGTTATTAATGGAACATCGACCATATTACCTTAGCCTTACTGTTAAAATTATTGCAATTTTAAAAGTGACAATTGAAAAGTGCTAATACAAATTTTAGGATATTTACAATCTAAAAGAAGTTTTTCACTGTAATTCTTTCTGTTATTTTGGTTACCTTCAATGAAAAATGTGATTGTTCAATTTTATAGTCTTTTCCTTGAATATAAGATTCTCTTTTTAACATACATTTATGTATAAGTAAGAAACTTCACGCCAATTTTTTAATTAAATATATTCACATTTTTGCTGTTTTAATGTCTACTTGGTTGACTTTTAGTGTCTTATAAATTGTTTTGATATTTTCACTCGCCACTTTTTCAGACATTTATATTTATTGTCCTTTTTTATTTAATCTTCACCTACCGATTTCAGTATTCACATATATCACTAGAATTCCTACCGCGAGTAAAAGAGGACTTTTTCGGGACAACATGTTGTCCAAAAAAAATCGCACGGATTATACGCGCTCCAAATATTGTGTTTGACTAATTGGTGCGATCAAAGTGGTTGCCTTTATATAGACTTGGTACGAAACAATAGGAAACATAATAAACGTATATTCATATACAAATTATTAGTTTATTGTACGAAATCCAAAATGTGTAGTTGCTAGTACGTTAAGCTTGATAAAATTAGTCCGTCCACACATTCTGTATTGGCCATGTTTTTATTTATGACCGTTGAAGTGCCAGCAATTTATTCCTGATCGTTGCGATTAGAGTTATCGCTCGCTTGGTTGCTCGTTTTATGACTTTCTTCCAATCGATATAATATTGTTAATTTCGGACATAAAATAATGAACCTTTCTCGTCAAATAATGCAGAAGGAAAACAAAATTTTCGCATTCGATTTCTTATCAAACGAGTTGATACTGCGATTAGATTTCAAATGTGAGTATAGGAATATTTTTCACAGTTTCTGTGTATTTAATTGTTGTTTGTAACAAATCAGTAATTGCAACTTGTAACAACCTCCACCATTTTCCCCCTAAAATGTTTCGTCATTGAATGATTATGATTATATTGTTGATATCAAAACTTGAAGTACGTACTATTTTTGTATATTCCAATTTTTGGTCAAGAAATATTTCTTATAAAGATAAAGCAAAATATTAGGTTAATAGGTAGGTGGAACGTAACATATTACACATATATATTGACTAATAAGCTGAAGCTAGTATGATACAATTGATTGCATAGTTTGTATTATTTCAGAATTTTAATCAAATGGAACAAACATCTAATCTAATGACGAATATGGGAATATGGGGAAGTCCAAGTACTTGGATAGTCACAGTTGTCATAAATTACTATTATAAGGTATATAGCTTTTGTTATTAAGTTTGCAACATTCAACAGGTAGAGTGAAAAATGGTTCCAAATAGAATATTTGAATTTATTATGTAACGACGTACTCAGGCCAATTCATTAACAATAACATGTATACATTACATTGCAAATAAATTTAAATAAATGTTAGCTTATTTCGATTCATTTATTTTGTAAATTCATGGTTCTTAAACATATTTTACTTCCTTTAGAAGAAGTCACTTCAATAATCCAATGTACTCTTGGACCAAAGTGATAAACTCGTTATATCAATATAAAATATTTGTAAGTTCATATAAATATATGTTTATTAAATGACACTCTCCGCGTCGCACAGAACAAAATGCCTCATAGTAGTAATTTACTAATGGGAATTTATTGAAAACATATAAATTAAAAGGAATTTTGGTATTAATACGTCAAAATAAGAGGATTTAAGTCCTACAATTGTAGATAATCGCTATTTTGTTTATAATTAATTAATCATATTACGATCAACTATTTAAAAATTAAAAGCATCGGTTGCTACAAGAGTATATTGCCGATAGGGAAAGTTTAGTCGGAACCAACAACACTTTGTTTCTATATTGTCAAGTTAAATGTTAACAATACGTTAAGTTGAACCGTGCGAACATTTTATAACCGTCCAAACAGACGAAGAAGACCTTTAAAAATAAAATTATACGGACTCAGTATTCTAACCTACTTCATTTTAAACTGCAAATCCCAGCGAAATTGGTTGGAGAATTTGTTAAAAAAATCAAACCTTGAATTGGTAAATATTGTGAGTTTCAAGTACCAAATTTGAAACAATTATATTGAAAATGTGGCAAAAATTATGAAAAAAAAATATGAATCGGGAAAAAAGATTTTTTTTCGAAAAAATCTGAGAGAATTGTAATTTTGGAATTTCGAAAAAATTAAAGTTGTGGTGAGTCGTACTCGGTTTGTGCCCATTTGCCAAATTATAAATGGGCACAAACCGAGTACGACTTTTATTTTTTTCGAAATTCGAAAATTGCAATTCTCTCAGATTTTTTCGAAAAAAAATCTTTTTTCGAATATCTTAGAAATTTTATCAAATTTCGAAAGAAAATTTCGGCACAATTGAGCACAACTTTCCTTTTTTCGAAATTCGATATATATATATATATATATATATATATATATATATATATATATATATATATATATATATATATATATATATATATATATATATATATATATATATATATATATATATATATATATATATAAATATATATATATATATATATATATATATATATATACTGCGTTTCTAATGGTTTTGTCTTTTACGCATTAAAGTAGTGCAATATATGTTTTTTAATTTTTAAATTTGTTTTTTTTTTTTTGAAATCGTAAATAAAATTTTGAATGCATATAAAATCAAAAGGTGTAGCGAAGCGCACCGGGTTCAACTAGTATATATATATATATATATATATATATATATATATATATATATATATATATATATATATATATATATATGTATATATATGTATACAAATGTATATATATATATATATATATATATATATATATTTACTTTTATACCAAATTCCGCCACACCTTCCATATTTCATTGAAATTGGTGCGTCAAATATGTGAAATCGGCCGAGAATATATATATATATATATATATATATATATATATATATATATATGGGAGCTATATCCAAATCTTAGCGTATTTGAATATAATTTGTTAAATTTATTTTTGTGCCAAATTAAGTCACTCATGCCGAATTTCATTGGAATCGGAAATCCGTATCGTGTTTTGCGCATCAAATATGTGAAATCGGCGGAAAATATATATGGGAGCTATATCCAAATCTGAACCGGTTTTAATATAATTTGTCTAATTTACTTTTCTAGTCAAAATCCCGTTACATATTCCAAGTTCCTTTGGAATCGAACATACATATCGTGTATGGTGCATAAAATACATGCAATCGGTCGAAAATATATATGAGAGCTATATCCAAATCTGAACCGATTTTTATATAATTTGACAAATGTACATTCGTTTTAATTTTCGCTACACATTCCAAATTTTATTGAAATTAGAGATACATAGCGTGTTTGGTGCATCAAATACATGAAATCGGTCGAAAATATATATGGGAGCTATATCTAAATCTGAACCGATTTCAATATAATTTGACAAACTAATTTTTGCTCCCAATTCCGTTACTTATTTTAAATTTCATTAAAATTAGAAATACATGTCGTGTTTGGTGCACCAAATACATGAAATCGGCCGAAATGTATATGGGAGCTATATCCAAATCTGAGCCGATTTCAATATAATTTGAGAAATCAATTTTTTAGATGAAATCCATCATACGTTTCAAATTTCCTTGAAATTGGGGATACATAGCGTGTTTGGTGCATCAAATGCTTGAAATCGGCCGAAAATATATATGGGAGCTATATCCAAATCTGAACCGATTTCAATATAATTTGACAAATTTATTTTCGGATCAAATCCCGTCACACATTCCAAATTTCATTGGAATCGAACATTCATATCGTGTTTGAGGCATCAAATTAACAAAATCGGTCGAAAATATATATGGGAGCTATATCCGAATCTGAACCGATTACAATATAATTTGGCAAACTTATTTTTGTTCCAAATTCCGTTACGCATTCCAAATTTGAAGACTATATCTGTAATCGATCAAGTGGAATTTCAAAAATGTATATAGCCTATGTTACTTTCAGGCGATGTTGCAGTATACATCGAAATGTTCAGGAAAATCTGTTCAGCGGTTTTCGAGGCCATAAACAACAAACAAACAAACATACAAACATTTTCCTCTTTTTTTTTGTAAGGGCCCGTATTTTATGTAAGGGACCATATATATATATATATATATATATATATATATATATATATATATATATGTTCAGGAAAATCTGTTCAGCGGTTTTCGAGGCCATAAACAACAAACAAACAAACATACAAACATTTTCCTCTTTTTTTTTGTAAGGGCCCGTATTTTATGTAAGGGACCATATATATATATATATATATATATATATATATATATATATATATATGGTCCCTTACATAAAATACGGGCCCTTACAAAAAAAAAGAGGAAAATGTTTGTATGTTTGTTTGTTTGTTGTTTATGGCCTCGAAAACCGCTGAACAGATTTTCCTGAACATTTCGATGTATACTGCAACATCGCCTGAAAGTAACATAGGCTATATACATTTTTGAAATTCCACTTGATCGATTACAGATATAGTCTTCAAATTTGGAATGCGTAACGGAATTTGGAACAAAAATAAGTTTGCCAAATTATATTGTAATCGGTTCAGATTCGGATATAGCTCCCATATATATTTTCGACCGATTTTGTTAATTTGATGCCTCAAACACGATATGAATGTTCGATTTTATGTATGGGAGCTATATCCAAATCTTAGCGTATTTGAATATAATTTGTTAAATTTATTTTTGTGCCAAATTAAGTCACTCATGCCGAATTTCATTGGAATCGGAAATCCGTATCGTGTTTTGCGCATCAAATATGTGAAATCGGCGGAAAATATATATGGGAGCTATATCCAAATCTGAACCGGTTTTAATATAATTTGTCTAATTTATTTTCTAGTCAAAATCCCGTTACATATTCCAAGTTCCTTTGGAATCGAACATACATATCGTGTATGGTGCATAAAATACATGCAATCGGTCGAAAATATATATGAGAGCTATATCCAAATCTGAACCGATTTTGATATAATTTGACAAATGTACATTCGTTTTAATTTCCGCTACACATTCCAAATTTTATTGAAATTAGAGATACATAGCGTGTTTGGTGCATCAAATACATGAAATCGGTCGAAAATATATATGGGAGCTATATCTAAATCTGAACCGATTTCAATATAATTTGACAAACTAATTTTTGCTCCCAATTCCGTTACTTATTTTAAATTTCATTAAAATTAGAAATACATGTCGTGTTTGGTGCACCAAATACATGAAATCGGCCGAAAATGTATATGGGAGCTATATCCAAATCTGAGCCGATTTCAATATAATTTGAGAAATCAATTTTTTAGATGAAATCCATCATACGTTTCAAATTTCCTTGAAATTGGGGATACATAGCGTGTTTGGTGCATCAAATGCTTGAAATCGGCCGAAAATATATATGGGAGCTATATCCAAATCTGAACCGATTTCAATATAATTTGACAAATTTATTTTCGGATCAAATCCCGTCACACATTCCAAATTTCATTGGAATCGAACATTCATATCGTGTTTGAGGCATCAAATTAACAAAATCGGTCGAAAATATATATGGGAGCTATATCCGAATCTGAACCGATTACAATATAATTTGGCAAACTTATTTTTGTTCCAAATTCCGTTACGCATTCCAAATTTGAAGACTATATCTGTAATCGATCAAGTGGAATTTCAAAAATGTATATAGCCTATGTTACTTTCAGGCGATGTTGCAGTATACATCGAAATGTTCAGGAAAATCTGTTCAGCGGTTTTCGAGGCCATAAACAACAAACAAACAAACATACAAACATTTTCCTCTTTTTTTTTTTATAAGGGCCCGTATTTTATGTAAGGGACCATATATATATATATATATATATATATGGTCCCTTACATAAAATACGGGCCCTTACAAAAAAAAAAAAAAAGAGGAAAATGTTTGTATGTTTGTTTGTTTGTTGTTTATGGTCTCGAAAACCGCTGAACAGATTTTCCTGAACATTTCGATGTATACTGCAACATCGCCTGAAAGTAACATAGGCTATATACATTTTTGAAATTCCACTTGATCGATTACAGATATAGTCTTCAAATTTGGAATGCGTAACGGAATTTGGAACAAAAATAAGTTTGCCAAATTATATTGTAATCGGTTCAGATTCGGATATAGCTCCCATATATATTTTCGACCGATTTTGTTAATTTGATGCCTCAAACACGATATGAATGTTCGATTTTATGTATGGGAGCTATATCCAAATCTTAGCGTATTTGAATATATTTTGTTAAATTTATTTTTGTACCAAATTAAGTCACTCATGCCGAATTTCATTGGAATCGGAAATCCGTATCGTGTTTTGCGCATCAAATATGTGAAATCGGCGGAAAATATATATGGGAGCTATATCCAAATCTGAACCGGTTTTAATATAATTTGTCTAATTTATTTTCTATTCAAAATCCCGTTACATATTCCAAGTTCCTTTGGAATCGAACATACATATCGTGTATGGTGCATAAAATACATGCAATCGGTCGAAATATATATGAGAGCTATATCCAAATCTGAACCGAATTTGATATAATTTGACAAATGTACATTCGTTGTAATTTCCGCTACACATTCCAAATTTTATTGAAATTAGAGATACATAGCGTGTTTGGTGCATCAAATACATGAAATCGGTCGAAAATATATATGGGAGCTATATCTAAATCTGAACCGATTTCAATATAATTTGACAAACTAATTTTTGCTCCCAATTCCGTTACTTATTTTAAATTTCATTAAAATTAGAAATACATGTCGTGTTTGGTGCACCAAATACATGAAATCGGCCGAAAATGTATATGGGAGCTATATCCAAATCTGAGCCGATTTCAATATAATTTGAGAAATCAATTTTTTAGATGAAATCCATCATACGTTTCAAATTTCCTTGAAATTGGGGATACATAGCGTGTTTGGTGCATCAAATGCTTGAAATCGGCCGAAAATATATATGGGAGCTATATCCAAATCTGAACCGATTTCAATATAATTTGACAAATTTATTTTCGGATCAAATCCCGTCACACATTCCAAATTTCATTGGAATCGAACATTCATATCGTGTTTGAGGCATCAAATTAACAAAATCGGTCGAAAATATATATGGGAGCTATATCCGAATCTGAACCGATTACAATATAATTTGGCAAACTTATTTTTGTTCCAAATTCCGTTACGCATTCCAAATTTGAAGACTATATCTGTAATCGATCAAGTGGAATTTCAAAAATGTATATAGCCTATGTTACTTTCAGGCGATGTTGCAGTATACATCGAAATGTTCAGGAAAATCTGTTCAGCGGTTTTCGAGACCATAAACAACAAACAAACAAACATACAAACATTTTCCTCTTTTTTTTTTGTAAGGGCCCGTATTTTATGTCAGGGATCAATTTAATTTTTAGTGTGGTAAAAATCGTAGCAAAATTTTCCAGTCAAATGAGCAGAAATTTCGAATTTACTGTATTTTGTACACCTCATAATTGAGGTCTGAATAATTTAAGAATAGCCAAAGTTAATTACTTTTTAAACTCATTAACACCTTGTGCATTAGAGTCCTCACAAGTACCCCTAACCATGCCCGTCTGTTTGTCCGCCAAAAGGTGGTCTTGAGGGGGTACTATTACATGGAGAAAAGTCTAAAATTTATACATATGTTGAAATTTTTGTGTAAGATTTTCACCTCCCAAATACACATTTTTAGCCAAACCCTTTCAAATATGGTAAAATCAGGAGGTACCTTTATATGGGCACTACTCCGAAACATCGACCTACATTGAAAACATTCTTCTAGCCCTTATAATCCAAGATGACAAATAGAGGCCAAATCAAAAATATAGCAAACAACATAGCATGTCATAGTATTTCGCATGATTTAAATAAGTAAAAATAGTTTTATCCACCTCATAATTGAGGGCAGAATGATTTCAGAATAGTCAAATATGATTACTATTTTACATCCATTGCCGTAAGATGGGAATTAATTTTATTTGCCATTTAAATTGTAAGTTGGAGACCCCATAAAGTCCATATTTTTCATCATAGTATAATTCAATGACAATTCAACAAATATTCGGTCCCGTGCTACTTTCTTATATTTGTAATTTGTTCATGTTTTCACAATTTATTTCATATAGATGTACATCGCAAATCTACGTTCCCAACCAATATTCTCTAGGGGGTTACAAATTCAATAGAATACAAAATTGTCTTTTCTGACCACACATTAGATTTGAAAGTGGACTTGGGAATAATCCAATATAATGGTTCCAATGTATGATGTTTCCCTACACCAGGGTAGCATAAATACAATTTTTTAGCCAAATCAATTGATAACTGTGGTCAAGACCAATATGGGCCCTACTCTGAAAATTTTAAATTTTATGCGAAGAGGTTCTCTACCCCCTTAGAAACAAAGATGCCAAATAAGGGCCAAAAATGAAAAATGTGACCAAGACCCCAAAAATAGCTTAAACCATACGATGCTTATATAAATATGAAATCAGATTGTACCCTTATCCGTGAGTTATGATCGATATCGTGACCTGCAAAAGCGATTTAAAGTATGTTGAATGTTTGGGAAGAATTTCTGGAAGGATAGAAATCCTTTTCTTAATAAAAGTCCCATTCGCTCTACTATTTTGCACCCTTCATATTTGGTATTTTACTGATTGTACTCCCAAAGAATTTTGCATTTTGAGCATTCATTGGACGGATTATTTTCACATGAAAGAAGTAGGTCCACGCTTTGAAATGAGCCTCATTAGGCTTTTTCGGTCATTTTTGTTTGTTTGAATGTGTTTGCATCTTCCAGCTGAAGCACGATGTAGGTCCTGGAGTTGAAAGCTAGATCCCAAGACATGAAAGATCGCCATTTAACATCATATTGCACCAAGATGCCAGTCCGAAATTGTAGGCCCTGGAGTTGAAAGTTAGATGTCAGATAACATCGTTTTTCGAATTTATTTAATTTTTTTGTGAAAAGTTGTATGTAGTGAAAAATTATTCTTTATTTTGTTCACAAGAAATCCACTGAATTCAATTCGATTATACAAATTGAAAAAAATTGACAAAAGAAGAATAACAAATTGAAAAAAATCTTCAACTTGTTCGCTGATTTTTTACAGCAAATGTTCAAAGATCCTCACAAAGTTTGTCAATAGAGTGCACAATTGTTTTAAAATTAGATTCCACTGAATTTTTTTTTCGATTTTTTCCGGATTAGAGAATTTTTGCAATGAGATCTCTTTTTCGTGATTTTTTAGCGATTTTGAAAAAGTAATTGCCTTTTAACTTTGGTGTGACCGCGTTAAATTATTTCGATATTATCTATTTGTAAATTATGTCATGTTCCTGACACAATTACTGACTGAATGAATCCCAATTTCACATTTCGGAGTTTATTTCATATAGACGTACATCCCAAATCTGAGATCCCAACCAAATTTCTCTGGAGAATTGCAAATTCAATAGGATACAAAATGTTCTTTGCAGACCATTGGTTAGGAAGGTGGAATTGGATGTACACATAATGTGGGGACTATTGTAATGTTTCGATAAATTAATGCATGTGAACTACCCTTGTATTGATCACCTGTAGCTAGGCTAAGTTGATCAGCTGATTAACAGCTGTAGTTTTAAGGATTGTTATTGTTATTTTAAGGATATATTAAGAAAACAAAATCTAGGATTAAGTACCGTTATGTTTTATATATAAGGACGATGAAATTGAAAATAAAGTTCAGAAGTTAGAAAGAGCCTAAACCGGCTTTAAAACTTCAGTAAAATAAAAAAATCAAAAAGCTCTTTTTATTGAGCTGGAAATCGCTGGCAACTAGTTGTGCCTTCGAAAAATTTAAAAACATCTTTTTCTGCCAAGTGGCGTTTGTAAGCGCCGGCCAACAAATTGAGGCAGCAAATCCTGCCATGACGCATTACCCCAAGGTCCTAAGAGGTTGACACTGGAGGAATATTTCAAGCGCCAACAGCAGATTAAAGAAGAAAAGCTGACGCGGATTCCCCCTACTGAAAAGCCTAAACACCGCAGAGGAGGCAGAATTGTACGCCTGCGTCGACAATTGGCAGCCCTCAAAGAAGCTGTGAATGCAGATCCTCCACCATCTTGGCAAAAAGCCACACAAATTTGGCTACAAATAGATGCTGTGGAAGCTCAAATGCGATGTAAAAGTTCAGAAAACACACACATTGAAAAATAAAATCACATAAACAAAAATTTTTCCAAATTTCTTTTTATTTTTTATTTGATATGCAAACATTATTCCTTTTTAAGAAGGAGAAGAATACAACAGATGAAACATCACAGGAATAATTACAAAAAGCAAAACATAAAATTTACACAAGAAATGCGAACAATGTATCACAAAAATATAAAATAAAAATTTATTTCACACACAAAGCACTATAAAATATTTAAATTTCACATTTTTATTAATTTTCAAAAAAAAAAAAAAACACAAGATTACACCACGAATTTACAAAATATAGATCAAAACAAAATGAAATGATGATTATTGTTAACCGATTGATAAATAATTAGTTTAAAAGTAATTGGTAACCATCATTGTAAAAATACTACTTTTGCAAAAAAATTCAGCAATGGTCACAGCAATAATCGCAATAACTATCAAGGAAACAACAATGAGAATGCAGAATATAAAATATACACGGAAATGTGAAATACAATAACGGTAAAAAACGGCAGAATCAAGCATACGGAAGACAGAAATTATAAGGCTTTTCCATGTACATGTCAACAGGGAAACTCAGATGGCCGGATGATGGAAGAATTCATCCAGGAGGCCCAAAATTAAGGATATTTAATGTAACTTTGATGACAAACGCTTTTATTTCGTTGAATTCTAAGGGAAAGCGTTTAACGTTCTTAATAGATACCGGAGCTGATATCTCCAAAACAAATACTGCAAGATTAACTGGCATAACTAAAGAAGCTATTCAATGTATTGGGACTACAGAACTTATGCTAGAAATTGAAGGAGAGACATTGCGTCATGATTTTTACGTAGTCTCAGATGATTTTCCCATACATACAGATGGAATTATTGGTCGAGATATTTTAGCAAAATATTACTGCAAAATAGACTTTGAAACACACACCATAACATTTAATATTAATAATAGAGAGACTGTAGTGCCAATGAATGCAAGGCCGGTTCAGCAAAAGCAGTTGTTAATACCTGCAAGATCGGAAACGATATTACCACTTGATATGAAAGTAGATGAGGATAGCATAATACTCAATAAGGAAATATCTGAAGCAGTCTTTCTAGCAAATTGTTTAGTTCCTGCTAATGGTGAAGTGAGTGTTAAGGTGTTAAATACTACTGATGAAGACGTAAAGTTAAGAGAACTGAATTGCCAATTCAACTCATTAAAAAATTACCATATATATTACTCTAAAGCTACAAAAGAAAAAAATTATAAAAGGCTTTCGACATTACTTGATGGATTAGACATCGGCACAAATGATCCATACGCTATACAATCAATTCGTACAATTCTTGAAGAATTTCAAGATATTTTTCATTTGCCTGGGGAGCCGTTAAGTGTGAACAATTTTTACACTCAAAAAATACAAATAACAGATTCCTTACCAGTATACATAAAAAATTATAGACTTCCGCAGACGCAGTTGGAAGAAATAAATAAACAAGTCGATCAGTTACTACGAGATGATGTAATCGAACCATCTGTTAGTCCATATAATTCACCACTTTTAGTAGTACCAAAAAAGTCAAAGGATGATAAGAAAAAATGGCGATTAGTAGTGGATTTCCGTAAGCTGAATAACAAAATTGTGAATGATAAGTTTCCGTTAACTAGAATTGAAGATATATTAGATCGCCTAGGAAGAGCAAAGTATTTTTCCACATTGGATATGACGAGTTCTTTCCATCAGATTAATTTACAAACGGACTCGCGCCCGGTGACGGCATTCTCAACAACGAATGGTCACTATCAATTTTTATATGTGGACGACATAATCGTTTTTGGCTCTGCACTGAGAGATCACAACGACAATTTGTGCAACGTTTTTAAAAGATTGCGAAAATTTAACTTATAGTTAAATGCTATGAAGTGCAGTTTTCTACAACCTGAAGTGGTTTACCTGGGACATCTCATATCCGATAAAGGTGTAAGAACTGATCCAGCCAAGGATAGTGCGATATCCCGTACCTACAAACGCAGATGAAGTGAGGAGATATTGCAGACAAAGCAAGGAGTTTGAATGCACTTCTGAAAAAGAACAACAAATTTGAATGGAGACCTGAGTGCCAAAAAGCTTTTGAAACTTTAAAAAATTGTTTACTGAAACCAATAATATTACAATATCCAGATTTTTCAAAGCCTTTCGTGCTAACAACGGACACATCTAATTATGCGTTGGGAGCAGTGTTATCCCAAGGAGAAATAGGAAACGACTTGCCTATTTCCTACGCTAGCGCTACACTCTCGACACACGATTTGAAGAAACCAGTTATCGAAAAAGAAATTCTTGCTATACACTGGGGAATTCATTTCTTTAGACCATATTTATATGGAAGAAAGTTTATTGTTGTTACTGACCACAGACCGTTAGTATCACTTTTTTCACATCGGAATCCATCCTCAAAGATGACAAGGATGCGCATGGATCTCAGTGATTACGATTTTGAGATCGCTTATAAAAAGGGAAGATGAACACAAATGCTGACGCATTGTCCAGAATAAAACTCAACAGCGATTCTTTGAAGGCTTTAATTCCCACGACACCCGAACGAGACCATAAAATTCTTGCTATTACCAGGCGCAAACAAAACTTTTAAGCAACAAAAACTCAAACAATAAAATTATAGATGATGACAGCCCTCATCCAAAGCCTGATCAACTTTTGATTTGGGAATGTACATCACTCACAGATATAAAAAATATAAGAAAACTTAAGTTTACACTACTCAAAGAAAAGAAGAAACCAGCAATTGAGATTGGAAAAGACATAATAACTGTGAGTTACAGCGATAATCCAATGAACATAGATTTGTCTTTGGAGAAACTGTTAACAAAAACCAATAAAAAGGAATAAAAGAGCTAGCAATGAACAAAAATGATGAAATATTCAAACCCATGGCCATGGAAGAGTTCAAAACATTACTGAACAAATTACAGAAAGAACGAAACACAAATTTACAAATAATTATATACCGAGATCTTCAAAGGATTAACTGCAAAAATACACAATTAAAATTAATATCAGAGTATCATGATTCAACGCATGGAGGACATTAAGGTGTCAGAAAGACAACTTTAAAACTCAAGCAGCGTTAGATTTGGAAAAATATGTCGAAAATGATAAAAGGATATGTTTTAAACTGTCCACAATGTAGAATCAATAAACAAACTACACACACAAAAGAAACAATGACATTAACAGATACACCAGGAACTAGTTTTGCGGTAGTATCAATAGATACAGTAGGTCCACTGAGAATATCAAATGGTTACAGATACATTCTAACAATACAATGTGATTTAACCAAATATATAGTAGCATGTCCTATGACAACAAAAAATGCAAGGACTGTAGCAAAGACTCTTGTAGAGAGGTTTATTTTGATATATGGAAATTTTAAAATACTAAAGTCTGATAATGGTACAGAGTTCTCTAATCAGTTAATGTCTGAGGAATGTCGTTTATTGGAAATAAAACAAATATTTAGCACTCCTTATCACCATGAAACATTGGGTTCGGTAGAGAGAACTCATAGGGTTCTTAATGAATTTCTACTAAATTTTTCAAATAGTGCAGACTGGGACATTTGGATTCCATATTTTTCTTTGGCATACAATACCACACCACATGTTGATACTAAATATTCTCCTTATGAGTTAGTTTTTGGTAAACTGCCATATTTACCCAATGATGAAATTATAAAAGAATCGAAATTTTACAATATTAAAGAATATTCAAATGAAATTAAGCAAAGACTTAGGTTTTCTCTCTGTAAATCTAAGGAATATTTGGAAAAATCTAAAATTAAAAGAATTACTAAAACCGAAACTTCTAATCCACTAACAGTAAATAAAGATGATTTAGTTCTATTAAGATTAATGAATAGAAAAAAAATCAATCACCGTATTTAGGCCCATATAAAGTCATTAGTACTGATGGAATCAATACTGTAAAAGATATAAATGGTAAATTCAAGAAATATCACAATAATTTTTTAAAAAAATGGAGTTATAGTTAATTAATTTATATCGAAAAGAATAATGCAAAATAATTTTTGCTAAAGCAAAAATTATTTTTTTTAGGGTAAGGGAGTAATGTTTCGATAAATTAATGCATGAGAACTACCCTTGTATTGATCACCTGTAACTAGGCTAAGTTGATCAGCTGATTAACAGCTGTAGTTTTAAGGATTGTTGTTGTTATTTTTAAGGATATATTAAGAAAACAAAATCTAGGATTAAGTACCGTTATGTTTTATATATAGGGACGATGAAATTGAGAATAAAGTTCAGAAGTTAGAAAGAGTCTAAACCGGCTTTAAAACTTCAGTAAAATTAATAAATCAAAAAGCTCTTTTTATTGAGCTGGAAATCGCTGGCAACTAGTTGTGCCTTCGAAAAATTTAAAAACATATTTTTCTGCCAAGTGGCGTTTGTAAGCGCCGGCAAACAAATTGAGGCAGGGCCCAATTTTCCACACACACATACATGTCTACACAAAAACACCTACAGGTTACAGGCCAACATTACACTATACTTAAATAAATGCCTACGTGGATAATTATCTGTAAGATGGTTGTCTACCTCAAAAAAATATATAAGCAGCCAAGACCACGAAAATAGCTCAAATCATATGATGGTTATACAAAACGTGATCAGTTTTTGCAAGGTTGTTTTCTTCCCAAATTACCAACATTTGCCGAAATTAGTATGAAAATATGGTAAACAAGTAAAATATACTTGAAATACGGGTTGTACCCTTATCTGGGGTTATGACCCATATCATGAGCTACAAAAGCGATTAAGTCACAATGAATTTTGCATTTTGATCAGGTCCACGTTTTGAAATGAGCCCCATAACGCTTGGTCATTTTTGTTTGTTTAAATGTACTCACATCTTCCAGTCGACAGCTAAATGGCAATTTTAGACATGAAAGATCGCCATTTTACATGGTATTGCACACTATTTCATTTTTATACCCTCCAAAAAAAGTATGGAGGATATATTAAGTTCGTCATTCCGTTTGTAACTCATCGAAATAATCATTTTAGACCCAACAAAGTATATATATTCTTGATCAGCGTAATATTCTAAGACGTTTTAGCCCTGTCCGTCCGTCTGTTGCAATCACGCTACAGTCTAAACGAATTAAGATAAAAAGCTAAAATTTTGCACAGATCTCTCTTTTGTCTGCAGACAGGTCAAGTTCGAAGATGGGCTATATCGGTCCACGATATCGTATAGCCCCCATATAACGGTACCCACATTTTTCAATGAAATTGCCTGAAAATCCACCTTGTGGGTACTTTATACCTCAGCAGAGATTTATCTATATAGGTCCACAATATCGTATAGCCCCCATATAACGGTACCCCCCAATATTCGGTATTTTGATGATTTTACCCACATTTTTCATCGGAATTGTCTGAAAATCCACACAAGAAGTTCCTTGTGGGTACTTTATACCTCGGTAGAGAATTATCTCTATGGGTCCACCATATCGTATGGCGCCCATATAACGGTACCCCCGATATTTGGTATTTTGATGATTTTATCCACATTTTTCAATGGAATGTTGATGTTTTTAGCCATAGTTATCAACGGAATGGTCACAAGGGGTTCTTTGTACACATGGGGTTCTTTGTCAACACTTTACCCCCCGACAGAGAATTCTCTATATAGGTTAACGATAACGTATAGCTCCCATATAACGATACCCCCCGATATTCGGTATTTTTATGATTTTACCCACATTTTTCATCGGAATTGTCTGAAAATCCACACAAGGAGTTCGTTGTTGGTACTTTATACCTCGGCAGAGAATTATTTATATAGGTCCACGATATCGTGTAGCCCTCATATTCGGTATTTTGATGTTTTTAGCCATAGTTTTCAACGGAATGGTCACAAGGGGTTCTTTGTACACAAGGCGTTCTTTGTCAGCACTTTACCCCCCGACAGAGAATTCTCTATATAAGTTAACGATAACGTATAGCTCCCATATAACGATACCCCGCGATATTCCGTATTTTGATGATTTTAGCCACATTTACCAATCGTATTGTCTGAAAATCCACACACGGGGTTCTTTGTGAGCACTTTACCCCTGAAACGGAATTGTCTATATAGGTCCACAATATCGTATATCCCCCATATAACGGTACTCCCCTATATTCCGTATTTTGATGATTTAAGCCACTTTTTCCAATGGAATTATCTGAAAATCCACACAAGGAGTTCCCTGTGAGTACTTTACACGCAGACATAGATTTGTCTTTATAGGTTCACAATATCGTATATCCCCCATATCGACACCTTCTTATATTAGACATTTTACAGATTTTAAAAGAATTTTTAATGGATTTTATTTTTTTTTCAAAATTTTCAAATTCGTTCCAAATGGTGGAGGGTATTCAAAGTTCGGCCCGGCCGAACTTACTGCTTTTAAAAAATTTACACTTCTATATAGGTTGTTAAATTGAAAAAATGTCACGCCAAAAAGATTTTTTTCATTCATATTTTTATTGGTACTTTTTGACGCATTTTTTCCATAGTAAGGAGGGTATATTAAGTTTGTCATTCCGTTTGTAACACCTCGAAATATACATTTTAGTCCCCACAAAGTATATAAATTCCTGATCAGCCTATGTCGATTTAGCAATGTCCGTCGGTCTGTAGGAATCACTCTAGCTTCCGAACGAAAATTTACTCAAATGTGTATTAAGTCTGCATGTAGGTCCACGTCTTCGTATAGCCCCCATATACCGGTACCTCCCGATATGCGGTATTTTGATGATTTTCGGGACATTAATTACCGGAATTGTTTAAAATTTGGTAATTGAAGTTCGTAATTGAAATTGTTTCGTAAGAAAATTATCTGTGCAGATACACGTTTTATAACCCCCATGATGCCTCATTGTATTCGGTATTTTGATGATTTTAGCTACATTATAAACAGATTTTTTTTCAAGTTTCGCTTTGAATATTTTAATAGCTTATGACAAAAGTTGCATATGCAGGTCCACATCGTAGTATAGACCCTAATATACGGCTACATTCGAAAGAATTAGTAATTGAGAAAGGAAAAAAAAAATTGTTCAATGGTAAAATGTTTAAAGGCCCTTACGACGTTAGGCCTTACTATTATTTTTAAATTCGATTCCATTGAAACAATTTTCTCTATTTTTCCAATTTTAGAATTTTTGCATTACGATTTTACGATTTTTTTGGATTGTATCCTTTTCGCCCAAGAGACAATTTCGAATTTGTCTGAATCGTTAAAATCAGATCACCGGTTCTTGAGTTATAAGCGTAGTAACTAACACAACTTCTTTATATATATAGAAATAGATTAGAAGTATGCGTGGTCAGTTCAGGGTTGGAGGAAAAGTCAACAGTATCTCGTGCAGAAATCTTCATTATGTGGCAAATATAAAGATTTTAGATAAATGAAGATAGGGGGCGTAAAAGTAGGAACACAAATCAAGTGATAAATGTGATCAAGATTTAGGTGGACCCTACTTCGAAATTCATGAGAAGAGGATTTCTACTCCCTTAGAAACAAAACAAGTAAGCAAAGGCTACAGACGAGCGGGGCCGACCGTTGAATACCCTACAACACTATAATAAACGATACAGTTTATATAGGCGAGATTCTCGAAAGAATTCTATATAACGGTACCCACATTTTTCAATGGAATTGTCTGAAAATCCACACAAGTAGTTCCTTGTGGGTACTTTATACCTCAGCAGAGATTTATCTATATAGGTCCACAATATCGTATAGCCCCCATATAACGGTACCCCCCAATATTCGGTATTTTGATGATTTTACCCACATTTTTCATCGGAATTGTCTGAAAATCCACACAAGGAGTTCCTTGTGGGTACTTTATACCTCGGCAGAGAATTATCTATATAGGTCCACCATATCGTATAGCGCCCATATAACGGTACCCCCGATATTCGGTATTTTGATGATTTTATCCACATTTTTCAATGGAATTGTCTGAAATTCCACAAAAGGAGTCCCTGGTGGGCATTTTACCCCCTCAAAAAGAATTGTCTATATATGTCCACGATATCGTATATCCCCCATATAACTGTACCCCCATATATTCGGTATTTTTATGATGTTAGCCACACTTTTCAATGGAATTGTCTTAAAATCCACACAAGTAGTTCCTTGTGAGTACCTCACCCCCTGAGAGAGAATTGTCTATACAGGTCCACGATATCGTATATCCCCCATATAACGGTACCCCCCGATATTCGGTATTTTTATGATTTTACCCACATTTTTCATCGGAATTGTCTGAAAATCCACACAAGGAGTTCGTTGTTGGTACTTTATACCTCGGCAGAGAATTATTTATATAGGTCCACGATATCGTGTAGCCCTCATATTCGGTATTTTGATGTTTTTAGCCATAGTTTTCAACGGAATGGTCACAAGGGGTTCTTTGTACACAAGGCGTTCTTTGTCAGCACTTTACCCCCCGACAGAGAATTCTCTATATAAGTTAACGATAACGTATAGCTCCCATATAACGATACCCCGGGATATTCCGTATTTTGATGATTTTAGCCACATTTACCAATCGTATTGTCTGAAAATCCACACACGGGGTTCTTTGAGAGCACTTTACCCCTGAAACGGAATTGTCTTTATAGGTCCACAATATCGTATATCCCCCATATAACGGTATTCCCCTATATTCCGTATTTTGATGATTTTAGCCACTTTTTCCAATGGAATTATCTGAAAATCCACACAAGGAGTTCCTTGTGAGTACTTTACACGCAGACATAGATTTGTCTTTATAGGTTAACAATATCGTATATCCCCCCATATCGGCACCTTCCTATATTAGATATTTTAAAGATTTTAGAAGAATTTTTAATGGATTTTATTTTTTTTTTTCAAAATTTTCAAATTCGTTCCAAATGGTGGAGGGTATCCAAAGTTCGGCCCGGCGAACTTACTGCTTTTTTACTTGTTGATATTAGTAATTCAGAATTCAAAACAATAAAAAATTTACACTTCTATATAGGTTGTTAAATTGAAAAAATGTCACGCCAAAAAGATTTTTTTCATTCATATTTTTATTGGTACTTTTTGACGCATTTTTTCCATAGTAAGGAGGGTATATTAAGTTTGTCATTCCGTTTGTAACACCTCGAAATATACATTTTAGACCCCACAAAGTATATAAATTCCTGATCAGCCGAAAATTCTATGTCGATTTAGCAATGTCCGTCGGTCTGTAGGAATCACTGTAGCTTCCGAACGAAAATTTACTCAAATGTGTATTAAGTCTGCATGTAGGTCCACGTCTTCGAATAGCCCCCAAATAACGGTACCTCCCGATATGCGGTATTTTGATGATTTTCGGGACATTAATTACCGGAATTGTTTAAAATTTGGTAATTGAAGTTCGTAATTGATACTACAGTCTATGACAGAAAATTGTCTGGGCAGATACACGTTTTATAACCCCCATGATACCTCATTGTATTCGGTATTTTGATGATTTTAGCTACTTATAAACAGATTTTTTTTCAAGTTTCGCTTTGAATATTTTAATAGCTTATGACAAAAGTTGCATATGCAGGTCCATATCGTAGTATAGACCCTAATATACGGCTACATTCGAAAGAATTAGTAATTGAAAAAAAGAAAAAAAAAAAACTTGTTCGATGGTAAAATGTTTAAAGGCCCTTACGATGTTAAGCCTTACTATTATTTTTAAATTCGATTCCATTGAAACAATTTTCTCTATTTTTCCAATTTTAGAATTTTTGCATTACGATAGGCGTTTTTTTTTTTGGATTTTTTAGCGATGTTGAAAAAGTAGTTATTCTTTAACTTTGGTTTGACCGCGTTAAATTATTTTGATATCATCTATTCTGGTTCTCCACCCCATAATTGGTGTCGCTTTATACTTCCCAAAAAACTTCATATCATATTAGAATTCAAACAGAAAAAAACACTACAAATGTACATACGAAAATCTTAAGTCGAAATGGAAAAAAAAATCATGCAGAATAAAACATTACTATTGTACATTTCAAAAGTCAAAATGAAAATTTTGAAATCTTTCATTTTTACGCGATTTTTTGGATTGTATCCTTTTCGCCCAAGAGACAATTTCGAATTTATCTGAATCGTTAAAATCAGATCAGCGGTTCTTGAGTTATAAGCGTAGTAACTAACACAACTTCTTTATATATATATAGATATAGGTTAGAAGTATGCGTGGTCAGTTCAGGGATGAAGGGAAAGTCAACAGTATCTCGTGCAAAAATCTTTACTATCTGGCAAATATAAAGATTTTAGATAAATAAAGATAGGGAGCGTAAAAGTAGGCATGGTCTATATTTTTTCCCTTAAAACCCCAACTCGGGGTATGACGAACGTTTGTATAAAAAATTGTGCAAATCGACAATTGATTTATATATATATATATAAAATTCAAAAATTCATGAGAAGAGGATTTCTGCTCCCTTAGAAACAAAACAAGTAAGCAAAGGCTACAGTCGAGCGGGGCCGACCGTTGAATACCCTACAACACTATAATAAACGATACAGTTTTTATAGGCGAGATTCTCGAAAGAATTCCACAAGATATTGTGACAAATAATAAAAGAAAACCATCAGGTTTCGTTCTCTAATTTTCGAATAATAGCAACTTTAACTAATTTGCTCATTTCCAATTTATTGGAAGATGTTGCACGTAAATGGTCTTCCTAGACTTGGAACCAATATTTCCCAAAGACCTATAATCTCTCAGAAGTGGCAAAAGATTAACATTTATTATTGGATTTTGACTGAAACGCATCTATATGAGATACAGACATTTGACTATATTCTTCAACGAAATCAGCATTAACGAAATAGTCAGAAGTGTGTCTTTCATGTATTTGTGAATTCTCCAAAAAGTCACTGGAATGGACCTTTTCGTATTTTGTCTACAGCAGTTGGCAAACTATTTCACACATTGAATATACTTGGATGGCCATCCAAAACTGCTTGGCTTTTTGCAATGCCCGTAACCCCCATTCAAATGTGCGTGAGGATCGGGCAATAATTACGACCTGCTGACAATTTTGCAGTTTTTTTTTTGGACCATTTCAACCCCTAAATATACGGCGATCATCTCCAAAAAGAGTAGGCTTCTATTCTGGCCCTCAAAATGCAAAATTTCGTTAGGATCGGGCCATAAATGCGATTTGTATATGATATCCTAACTACTTAGTTTTGTTAGCTGTAGAAATATTACCAAATGTTTAATTCAAAATGAAAATATGCCAAAAATATGACAAAATTGAAAAAAAATATGAGAAAATGTTACAAAATCAATATTTTCATCTTTAGAGAGATATTTTTATGCGATTTTTTAGACGTTGTTTCTTTCCTGCCAAGAGGCCATTCTGAATTAATGAGAACTGTCGAAATCAGTTCAGCCGTACTCGACACATAAGAGATCTTTCAAGCATATCTTCTTTGATAGACATATATATCGCACATATTTTGCTATATATCCGTTTTGTTGGATGTTAACATCAATGTAAAGATCAGGAGTAACCTTCTCATGGCTTTGTGATTTCGCCGGGATTTAAAATATTCGCGGTTTAATGAAAAATTTTGAATTTTTTCAATACAAAAGATATGGTCTATTTTACCCGCTAAATATTATCCGATGACCACCCAAATTGGTAGGCTTCTTCCCCGCCCTAAACTCTAGCTACATGCGAAGTTCCGCGTCGATTGGTCTATAATTGCGACCTGTATAGCTACTGCAAAATCCGACATTTTTTCAGTTTTTGGTCCATTTCAACTCCTAAATGTTATGCAATCATCTCCAAAAGAAATAGGGTTCTATTCTGACCCTAGCCCCACCCCCATTCTAAATTTTGTGAAGATCGGACCATAATTGCGACCTGTAGAGTGATTACAAATTAACATGGACAGACGGACGGACGGACATACATAGCTAGATCGCCTCAGCTCGGAGATATAGGAAGATACATATATACTTTCCTATGTGGGAAACCAATATTTCGTGGTGTTACATAATTTTTGGCCCAATCAAACTTATAATACCCCCAACACATAGTGTTGTAGGGTATAAAAAGCCAGAAGTTCACCTTTTGTGTATTTCGGATATCGCCTGTAAGTAATGTTGGTACTTTTCAGACAAAAATAGTGATACATTCTACCCGCTATCTTAAACTCTAACTTCATGCGAGATCTCGTGTCCTTTAGTTTCTATGTATGACCTTTATAACGGCTGCAAATCAGGAACATTCTTAGTTGTTGGTCCATTTCAACCCCTAAATATATCGCGGACATCTTTGAAAACAAAAGGCCTAGCCCTTCTGAGCCTAACCCTTCCCTTTTCGTGAGGATCGGACGATAATTGCAATCTGTATATTGTATCCCCAACCTGTGCTGTAAGTTGGAAAAATATTACAAAATATACACTTCAATATTATAAGTTAATTTGAAAAAATCGCATGCGATAAAATATCATCATTATAGGCATTTTTTATGCGATTTTTTTAGATTTTATACTTTTATGTCAAGAGGGCATTCTGAATTGACAAAATTTGTCAAAATCGGTTCAGCCATTTATGAGATATAAGCATTCTAGCTAACATCCCCTTCCTTTGTATATACATATTGTATATATTTCGCTATATATATCCGATATATTTACTGTCGGCATCTACGTAACGGTCAGAATTGGCCTTTTCGTTCATTTGTGATTTCGCCGGTTTAATGGAAAATTTGACTTTTAGTTAAGACAAATGTTGTGGCCTATTTCACCCACTAAATGTTACGCGATGACCATCAAAATTGGAAGGCTTCTGCCCAGCCCTAAGCTCTAGCCCCATGCTAGCTTCCGCGTCGATTGGTCTATAATTGCGACCCGTAAAGCAGCTACAAAATCAGGACATTTTTCAGTTTTTGGCCCTATTCCCACCTTCATTCTAAATTTCATGAAGATCGGGCCATAATTGCGACCTGTAGAGTGATTACAAATTAACATGCACAGACGGACGGACGGACATATATAGCTAGATCGCCTCAGCTCGGAGAGATAGGAAGATACATATGTACTTTCCTATGTGGGAAACCAATATTTCGTGGTGTTACATAATTTTTGGCCCAATCAAACTTATAATACCCCCAACACATAGTGTTGTCGGGTATAATGACAAAAGAAGAATAACAAATTGAAAAAATATTCAACTTGTTCGCTGATTTTTTCAGCAAATTTTTAAAGGTCCTTACGAAGTTTGTCAATAGAATGTACCATAATTTTGAAATTCGATTCCATTGGTAGTGTCTTTTTATACACCACAAGGTAGTCAGGGTATTATGTCTTTGTGCATTTGTTTGTAACAGGCAAAAGGAAACGAGATAGACACATAGTTCCTTTTGATGATCTGCATAGAATCACATTCTGAGTCGATTTGTGCATGTCCGTCCGACTGTCCGTCCGTCTGCCCGTCTGTCCATGTATTTTTGTAAACAAAGTACAGTTCGCATTTATTGCCCTATCCAGATGAAAGTTTGCACAAATCATTTGTTTGGCCCAAGGACGAACCCTATTGAAATTGGAGATAATCGGTCAAAATTTAGATATAGCTCCCATATATATCTTCGTCCGATTTGCCTTTTATTGTGCACCAAACGTGTAATATCAGTCCGAATAGTATGGAATTTTGCACGTACGATCAGATTGGACCTGAAAATAAGTATTCCAAATTTGGTCGAAATCGGTTCAGATATAGCTATAGCTCCTATATATATTGTTCATCCGATTTGTTATTTTTGTCTTCCGCAGTCGTAATATGCACTCTGTAACAACAATATTTGGGGAAATATAGCATTTTTAGATTAAATGAAAACTTTTGCAATTCAAATGAAACTTTTTGCAGAGGGAATGAAACCTTTTGCAGTGGAATTGAAACATTTTGCAGCGGAAATGAAACCTTTTGCAGTGGAAATGAAACCTTTTGCAGTGGAAATGAAACCTTTTGCAACCGAAATGAAACCATTTGCAACCGAAATGAAACTTTTTGCAAATCAAATGAAACTTTTAAATTTATAGAAGGAAAAATAACAACACATTTTTAATTTTAGTAGTTTTTAAATTAAATCAATTAATTATAACGAATATATTGACAAAGAGGATTTTTATTGATTATAAATATCTACATTTATTTATATTATTTCTTAAATTTTCAATTATTGTAATAACAAATGGTTCTTTATTGATTTGATATAAAATGCTTCCAAATTATTAAATTCCAAATGCTTAACGCTAAAAAGAGAAATTTAAACAAAATTTTTGCCTTTATAGGTATGGCCAGGACGGAAATGTGAAATTAAGCTTTACCACAATTTTTTATAGTATACTATTAATCTTACCTAATAAAGGATTCCCGTTTCGCAGCTTTATTGATTATGGAGATAGAGCAGGCGTGATTTCAATAGACAGATAAGTGGAAATCATTAAATCAACTATAATCATGATTGTATATACTTTATGGGGTCTACGACGAATATTTAGAGGCGTTACAAACCGAATGACAAATTTAATATATCCTCCTTTCCATGGAGGAGATTATAAAAAGGTACCTAATTCGGGTCCTTTGAAAAAAATACATTGAACAACTTTTTTCAATCTTTCTGCATCTACACTTGTGTTTTATGGAAGCTTTAAGAAAAAAATTTATAAAAACATAGATATTAATAATCAATAAAAAATCCTCTTTAACTATATATTAGTTATAATTAATTGATTTAATTTAAAAACTACTAAAAATAAAATTGTTTTGTTATTTTTCCTTCTAAAAATCTAAAAGTTTCATTTGATTTGCAAAAAGTTTCATTTCGGTTGCAAAAAGTTTCATTTCGGTTGCAAAAAGTTTCATTCCCGCTGCAAAAGGTTTCATTTCCACTGCAAAAGGTTTCATTTCCATTGCAAAAGGTTTCAATTCCACTACAAAAGGTTTCATTCCCGCTGCAAAAAGTTTAATTTGAATTGCAAAAGGTTTCATTTAATCTGAAAATGCTATATATCTAATACATCTCAGAAATACATTTGCCAAATTTTATCGAGATCGGTTCAGATTTGGATATAGCTCCCATATATAACTTCGTCCGATTTACCTTTTATTGTGCATTAAACGTCTAATATTTGTCCAAATGGGATGGAATTTGGCACTTACGATTGAGAAGCTAGTGTGTCAAATTTGGTGAACATCGGTTCAGATATAGCTATAGCTCCCATATATACAGTTCATCCGATTTGTCATATTTGTTACCCACAGCCGTAATATGCACTCCGTAACAACGATATTCAAGGAAATATATCAAATACAGCTCAGAAATATATTTGCCAAATTTTATCGAGATCGGTTCCGATTTGGATATAGCTCCCATATATATCTTTATCCGATTTCAAATTAATTGTGCACCAAATGGGTAATACAAGTCCGAATTCAAAAGATACAAATGCTTCGGCATATTTAGCCCTTTGAACTTTAAATTATAATTATAATCATAGCGTGTATGATTGATTTCTCCCATAAAAACTTTTAATTGTTATGCGCAGCTCTACTAAATTAGCAAAGTGGTGTAGGGTATCATAAAGTCGGCTCCGACCGACTTTAAGATTTTCTTTACTGGTTTTTTTTTTTTGATTTTTTAACGATTTTGAAAAATTCGTTTTCCTTTAATTATGGGTCACACCAAATTATTTCGACATCATATATACAGTTTCGACACCACGTGATTCGGTACTACACTTCTGTGTATCCCGCCTGCAATTGTTTTGTTAATAGATTATCCTCTTCTGAAATGATTTTATTCGTATAGTTTCACTTACCCAATAAACACATAAAAACTATAACAACCAGTTTTGTTCGTTGCTGCTTTTAATTCCCCAAAAAGACTACACATCATATTGGAATTCAAAAAAAAAAAAAAACACTACAAATGTACATTCGAAAATAGTAAGTCAAAATGAAACAAATATGCAAAATAAAACATTACTATTGTAGATTGCAAAAGTCAACATGAAAATGTTCAAATTTATGCGATTTTTCTGGATTTTATCCTTTTCTGCCAAGAGACAATTCCGAATTTGTCTGAATCATCAGAATCAGACCAGCGCACAGTGGTCGATGCAATTGGTCAAAATTCAAAAAATGAAAATAGGATATTTATTGTCGCACATGAACTCTTAAGGAGTTAAGCTGTTTAGAAAACATTATAATCATGGCTTCATTCTGACGGTTCACTTCGGGAATAGGATAAACAAGTAAAAAAACATTAAGTTCGGCAGGGCCAAACTTTTAATACCCTCCACCTTAGGGTAAAAGAAATATTAGAAGAAATGTGGCAAAAACCATTTAGACAAATCAGTGAAAAAATGTTGCAAAAACCATTAAAATACCGAATATTGGGATGTACCGTTATATGGGGGCTATATCAAATCATGGAACCATGCATGCAATGTTTCGCCACCGAAGCTGAAACCCATTATGCCCAAAAAAATACCAATTTTCAGACAAATCCGCGAAAAAATGTGGCAAAAATCATCAAATTACCGAATATCGGGGGGTACCGTTATATGGGGGCTATACCAAAACATGGACCTATAATTACAATGTTTCGCTACACGAGCTAGGACCCATTATGACCCATAAATACCAATTTTTAGACAAATCAATGAAAAAATGTGGCAAAAACCAGCAAAATACCGAATATCGGGAGGTACTGTTATATGGGGGCTAAACCAAATCATGGACCCATACATGCAATGTTTCGCCACCGGAGCTGGAACCCATTATGACCAACAAATACCAATTTTCAGACAAATCCGTGAAAAAAGCTTGCAAAAATCATCAAATTACCGAATATCGGGAGGACCCATATATGCAATGTTTCGCCACCGGAGCTGGAAACCATTATGACCCACAAATACCAATTTTTAGACAAATCCGTGAAAAAATGAGGCAAAAAAAAAACTAAAATACCGAATATCGGGAGGTACCTTTATATGGGGGCTATACCACAACGTGGACCTATACATGCAATGTTTTGCCACACGCTCAGGGATCCGTTATGACCTACAAATACCAATTTCCAGACAAATTCGTGAAAAAATGTGGCATAAATCATCAAAATACCGAATATCGGGAGGTACCGTTATATGGGGACTATACCAGAACGTGGACCGATATATCTCATTTTCAATACCAACCATCCTAGACACAATGCAAATAGCTCAGCTAAATTTTGGCGCTCTATCGTGATTTCAACAGACAGACAGACGGACAGACAGACAGACAGACAGACATACGGACATCGTTAAATCGATTTATACTTTTATGTCAAGAGGGCATTCTGAATTGACAAAATTTGTCAAAATCGGTCCAGCCATTCATGAGATATAAGCATTCTAGCTAACATCCCCTTCCTTTGTATATACATATTGTATATATTTCGCTATATATATTCGATATATTTACTATCGGCATCTACGTAACGGTCAGAATTGGCCTTTTCGTTCATTTGTAAAGCAGCTACAAAATCAGGAAATTTTTCAGTTTTTGGTCTATTTCAACCCCTAGATATTATGCGATCATCTCCAAAAGAAATAGGGTTCTATTCTGGCCCTATCCCCACCTTCATTCTAAATTTCATGAAGATCGGGCCATAATTGCGACCTGTAGAGTGATTACAAATTAACATGGACACACGGACAGACGGACGGATGGACATACATAGCTAGATCGCCTCAGCTCGGAGAGATAGGAAGATCCATATATACTTTCCTATGTGGGAAACCAATATTTCGTGGTGTTACATAATTTTTGGGCCAATCAAACTTATAATACCCCAACACATAGTGTTGTAGGGTATAATGACAAAAGAAGAATAACAAATTGAAAAAATATTCAACTTGTTCGCTGATTTTTTCAGCAAATTTTTAAAGGTCCTTACGAAGATTGTCGATAGAATGTACCATAATTTTGAAATTCGATTCCATTGGTAGTGTCTTTTTATACCCTACACCACAAGGTAGTCAGGGTATTATGTCTTTGTGCATTTGTTTGTAACAGGCAAAAGGAAACGAGATAGACACATAGTTCCTTTTGATGATCTGCATAGAATCACATTCTGAGTCGATTTGTGCATGTCCGTCCGCCTGTCCGTCCGCCTGTCCGTCCGTCCGTCTGCCCGTCTGTCCATGTACTTTTGTAAACAAGAACAGTTCGCATTTATTGCCCTATCCAGATGAAATTTTGCACAAATCATTTGTTTGGCCCAAGGACGAACCCTATTGAAATTGGAGATAATCGGTCAAAATTTAGATATAGCTCCCATATATATCTTCGTCCGATTTGCCTTTTATTATGCACCAAACGTGTAATATCAGTCCGAATAGTATGGAATTTTGCACGTACGATCAGATTGGACCTGAAAATAAGTATGCCAAATTTGGTCGAAATCGGTTCAGATATAGCTATAGCTCCCATATATATTGTTCATCCGATTTGTTATTTTTGTCCTCGTTTCGTTTTCCTTTAATTATGGGTCACATCAAATTATTTCGACATCATATATACAGTTTCGACACCACGTGATTCGGTACTACACTTCTGTGTATCCCGCCTGCAATTGTTTTGTTAATAGATTATCCTCTTCTGAAATGATTTTATTCGTATAGTTTCACTTACCCAATAAACACATAAAAACTATAACAACCAGTTTTGTTCGTTGCTGCTTTTAATTCCCCAAAAAGACTACACATCATATTAGAATTCAAAAAAGAAAAAAAAACACTACAAATGTACATTCGAAAATAGTAAGTCAAAATGAAACAAATATGCAAAATAAAACATTACTATTGTAGATTGCAAAAGTCAACATGAAAATGTTCAAATTTCACATTTTATGCGATTTTTCTGGATTTTATCCTTTTCTGCCAAGAGACAATTCCGAATTTGTCTGAATCATCAGAATCAGACAGCGCACAGTGGTCGATGCAATTGGCCAAAATTCAAAAAATGAAAATAGGATATTTATTGTCACACATGAACTCTTAAGGAGTTAAGCTGTTTAGAAAACATTATAATCATGGCTTCATTCTAACGGTTCACTTCGAGAATAGGATAAACAAGTAAAAAACATTAAGTTCGGCCGGGCCAAACTTTTATTACCTTCCACCTTAGGGTAAAAGAAACATTAGAAGAAATGTGGCAAAAACCATTTAGACAAATCAGTGAAAAAATGTGGCAAAAACCATGCATGCAATGTTTCGCCATCGAAGCTGAAACCCATTATGACCAACAAATACCAATTTTCAGACAAATCCGTGAAAAAATGTGGCAAAAAAAAAACTAAAATACCGAATATCGGGAGGTACCTTTATATGGGGGCTATACCACAACGTGGACCTATACATGCAATGTTTTGCCACACGCTCAGGGACCCGTTATGACCTACAAATACCAATTTCCAGACAAATTCGTGAAACAATGTGGCATAAATTATCAAAATACCGAATATCGGGAGGTACCGTTATATGGGGACTATACCAGAACGTGGACCGATATATCTCATTTTCAATACCAACCATCCTAGACACAATGCAAATAGCTCTGCTAAATTTTGGCGCTCTATCGTGATTTCAACAGACAGACAGACAGACATCGTTAAATCGACTTTGAATTTTATGCTGATTATGAATATATATACTTTATGGGGTCTAAGACGAATATTTAAGGATGTTACAAACGGAATGACAAAGTTAATATACCCTCCTTTTCAAGGTGGAGGGTATAAAAAGAGAAAATGTAGTTAGTTGCGTTTTTCAGTGCAAAAGTGTAGAAAAATAGAACTGTAATACAAAATTAAATACATTTCAAAATTACTAATCTTGGCATAATTATTGAAAAGCAAGATATTGATTTATTTTTAGTGCAGTTATTTGTGTGTTTACTGAGTTGCTTTAAGATTAATTTTGACAAAATTAGATTTCAGTTAAAGCTTTAATTGTCTTCCCCCTGAATCCTCCAATGTAATTTTTTTCACGCTATTAGTAATGGTCCTAAGATTCTAAAAGTGCTAATTTAACTCTCAGATTTTGTCAGATGTGTATGTTATGCCCAAAACACTAAAGTGACTTCGCAGCAATTTTGTCAGTTTAATGGCGAGCTTATTTGCGGAAATAACAGCATCCGACATTATAAAATATGCCATGGTATCGATTGGAGAATTATCGGAGGAGACCGTGGAGTCTAGAAACAAAGATACCAAAAAATTTTAGACTAAATCATACCCGAACAAATTCTCGTGTTTCAATAAATACAGACCTTATTAACCGTCTTTTTCTGAGCTCTGAATCTTTTATAACGGGACAGCGAACGTTGCCAAACAATAAAAAATATATTATTAAAACCTGTACTTGATTTACTTGAATAACACTGAAATGTATAAGTATACATTAATAACTTTGATTTAATTTTATATTGAACTAGCAGGCCCAGACCGCGTTACCGGTCTGTAGTTTTAGTCTTTAATGCATAGTTTTTAAAGCTTAATAATTCACAGATCTGGCCCACATAAGTGGCACAATTTTTAGTCCAAATGATGACTTGACTAAAGAGAAATAAATATGCTTCTCAAAAATGTCAATATACGTTCACGGGCGATTTATAGTGTTTCAAAAAACCTGATCCTATTTTTCAGCCAGAGGTTTTAATTTGAGAGTTGGAAAGCCAAATAATATAGCACATATATTAAAAAGTATACATCAACTGTTTATAATAGTCCCATGTAAGATGGTTCTCTACTAAAGTAGCCTAAGCACACATTTTAAGCCAAATCGATTCGAAAATATTTATAATCAAAACCCTTCGTCCGATTTGCCTTTTATTATGCACCAAACGTGTAATATCAGTCCGAATAGTATGGAATTTTGCACGTACGATCAGATTGGACCTGAAAATAAGTATGCCAAATTTGGTCGAAATCGGTTCAGATATAGCTATAGCTCCCATATATATTGTTCATCCGATTTGTTATTTTTGTCCTCCGCAGCCGTAATATGCACTCTGTAACAACAATATTTGGGGAAATATATCAAATACAGCTCAGAAATACCTTTGCTAAATTTTATCGAGATCGGTTCAGATTTGGATATAGCTCCCATATATAACTTCGTCCGATTTACCTTTTATTGTGCATTAAACGTCTAATATTTGTCCAAATGGGATGGAATTTGGCACTTACGATTGAGTCTAGAAGCTAGTGTGTCAAATTTGGTGAAGATCGGTTCAGATATAGCTATAGCTCCCATATATATTGTTCATCCGATTTGTCATATTTGTTACCCACAGCCGTAATATGCACTCCGTAACAACGATATTCAAGGAAATATATCAAATACAGCTCAGAAATATCTTTGCCAAATTTTAACGAGATCGGTTCCGATTTGGATATAGCTCCCATATATATCTTTATCCGATTTCAAATTAATTGTGCACCAAATGGGTAATACAAGTCCGAATTCAAAAGACACAAATGCTTCGGCATATTTAGCCCTTTGAACTTTAAATTATAATTATAATCATAGCGTGTATGATTGAATTCTCCCATAAAAACTTTTAATTGTTATGCGCAGCTCTACTAAATTAGCAAAGTGGTATAGGGCATCATAAAGTCGGCCCCGACCGACTTTAAGATTTTCTTTACTGGTTTTTTTTTTTGATTTTTTAACGATTTTGAAAAATTCATTTTCCTTTAATTATGGGTCACACCAAATTATTTCGACATCATATATACAGTTTCGACACCACGTGATTCGGTACTACACTTCTGTGTATCCCGCCTGCAATTGTTTTGTTAATAGATTATCCCCTTCTGAAATGATTTTATTCGTATAGTTTCACTTACCCAATAAACACATAAAAACTATAACAACCAGTTTTGTTCGTTGCTGCTTTTAATTCCCCAAAAAGACTACACATCATATTAGAATTCGAAAAAAAAAAAAAATGAAACAAATATGCAAAATAAAACATTAATATTGTAGATTGCAAAAGTCAACATGAAAATGTTCAAATTTCACATTTTATGCGATTTTTCTGGATTTTATCCTTTTCTGCCAAGAGACAATTCCGAATTTGTCTGAATCATCAGAATCAGACAGCGCACAGTGGTCGATGCAATTGGCCAAAATTCAAAAAATGAAAATAGGATATTTATTGTCACACATGAACTCTTAAGGAGTTAAGCTGTTTAGAAAACATTATAATTATGGCTTCATTCTAACGGTTCACTTCGAGAATAGGATAAACAAGTAAAAAACATTAAGTTCGGCCGGGCCAAACTTTTAATACCCTCCACCTTAGGGTAAAAGAAACATTAGAAGAAATGTGGCAAAAACCATTTAGACAAATCAGTGAAAAAATGTGGCAAAAACCATGCATGCAATGTTTCGCCACCGAAGCTGAAACCCATTATGACCAAAAAATACCAATTTTCAGACAAATCCGTGAAAAAATGTGGCAAAAAAACTAAAATACCGAATATCGGGAGGTACCTTTATATGGGGCTATACCGCAACGTGGACCTATACATGCAATGTTTTGCCACACGCTCAGGGACCCGTTATGACCTACAAATACCAATTTCCAGACAAATTCGTGAAAAAATGTGGCATAAATCATCAAAATACCGAATATCGGGAGGTACCGTTATATGGGGACTATACCAGAACGTGGACCGATATATCTCATTTTCAATACCAACCATCCTAGACACAATGCAAAAAGCTCTGCTAAATTTTGGCGCTCTATCGTGATTTCAACAGACAGACAGACGGACAGACAGACAGTCAGACAGACAGACCGACAGACATCGTTAAATCGACTTTGAATTTTATGCTGATTATGAATATATATACTTTATGGGGTCTAAGACGAATATTTAAGGATGTTACAAACGGAATGACAAAGTTAATATACCCTCCTTTTCAAGGTGGAGGGTATAAAAAGAGAAAATGTAGTTAGTTGCGTTTTTCAGTGGGATCAGTGCAAAAGTGTAGAAAAATAGAACTGTAATACAAAATTAAATACATTTCAAAATTACTAATCTTGGCATAATTATTGAAAAGCAAGATATTGATTTATTTTTAGTGCAGTTATTTGTGTGTTTACTGAGTTGCTTTAAGATTAATTTTGACAAAATTAGATTTCAGTTAAAGCTTTAATTGTCTTCCCCCTGAATCCTCCAATGTAATTTTTTTCACGCTATTAGTAATGGTCCTAAGATTCTAAAAGTGCTAATTTAACTCTCAGATTTTGTCAGATGTGTATGTTATGCCCAAAACGCTAAAGTGACTTCGCAGCAATTTTGTCAGTTTAATGGTGAGCTTATTTGCGGAAATAACAGCATCCGACATTATAAAATATGCCATGGTATCGATTGGAGAATTATCGGAGGAGACCGTGGAGTCTAGAAACAAAGATACCAAAAAATTTTAGACTAAATCATACCCGAACAAATTCTCGTGTTTCAATAAATACAGACCTTATTAACCGTCTTTTTCTGAGCTCTGAATCTTTTATAACGGGACAGCGAACGTTGCCAAACAATAAAAAAATATATTATTAAAACCTGTACTTGATTTACTTGAATAACACTGAAATGTATAAGTATACATTAATAACTTTGATTTAATTATACCCTCCACCATGGGTAGGAGGGTATATTAACTTTGTCATTCCGTTTGTAACACCTCTAAATATTCGTCGTAGACCCCATAAAGTATATATATTCATAATCAGCATAAAATTCTAAGACGATTTAGCGATGTCCGTCTGTCTGTCCGTCTGTCTGTCTGTCTGTCTGTCTGTCTGTCCGTCTGTCTGTTGAAATCACGATAGAGCCCACATTATTTGACGTAGACCTTTGAAATTTGGCACAAGTGTGTGTATTGTCCCTAGGATGGTTGGTATTGAAAATGAGATATATCGGTCCACGTTCTGGTATAGTCCCCATATAACGGTACCTCCCGATATTCGGTATTTTGATGATTTATGTCACATTTTTTCACGGATTTATCTGAAAATTGGTATTTGTAGGTTATGACGGGTCCCTGAGCGTGTGGCAAAACATTGCATGTATAGGTCCACGTTTTGGTATAGCCCCCATATAACGGTACCTACCGATATTCGGTATTTTGATGATTTATGCCACATTTTTTCACGGATTTGTCTGAAAATTGGTATTTGTAGGTCACAACGGGTCCCTGAGCGTGTGGCAAAACATTGCATGTATAGGTCCACGTTCTGGTATAGTCCCCATATAACGGTACCTCCCGATATTCGGTATTTTGATGATTTATGCCACATTTTTTTCACTGATTTGTGTAAAAGTTGGTATTTGTGGGTCATAATGGGTTCTAGTTCGTGTGGCGAAACATTGTAATTATAGGTGCACGTGTTGGTGTAGCCCCTATATAACGGTACCTCCCGATATTCGGCATTTTAATGTTTTCTGCCACATTTCTTCTAATGTTCTTTTACCCTAGGGTGGAGGGTATTAAAAGTTTGGCCCGGCCGAACTTAATGTTTTTTTACTTGTTTTATATTGAACTAGCAGGCCCAGACCGCGTTACCGGTCTGTAGTTTTAGTCTTTAATGCATAGTTTTTAAAGCATAATAATTCACAGATCTGGCCCACATAAGTGGCACAATTTTTAGTCCAAATGATGACTTGACTAAAGAGAAATAAATATGCTTTTCAAAAATGTCAATATACGTTCGCGGGCGATTTATAGTGTTTCAAAAAACCTGATCCTATTTTTCAGCCAGAGGTTTTAATTTGAGAGTTGGAAAGCCAAATAATATAGCACATATATTAAAAAGTGTACATCAACTGTTTATAATAGTCCCATGTAAGATGGTTCTCTACTAAAGTAGCCTAAGCACACATTTTAAGCCAAATCGATTCGAAAATATTTATAATCAAAACCCTCAAAGTAGGTATAATCAGGAGGCAAATTTATATGGGCGCTACTCCAAAACATTAACATTGAAAACTTTCCCCGAAGAGGTCTTGGATCCCCTAGAAACCAAGACGCCAAATAAGGGCAAAATCAATTGAAATTGTGACCAAGGCCCTGTAAATAGTTGAAATTAGTGGATGCCCTCATATAATGGTTATACCAAAGCTTGGTCCTATACTTATAATTAATTTAAAGAATGCTTGTTCTTTCTAAATCTCAAGTTAACAACAATTGAGGAAGTTGAAAAGGGGCTTTTTCATTTGAGGGGGGCTATATCACAATATAGATCGACCTGATACATATTTTGTGCAAATGATTCTTCATGTAACCCATAGGACTGCATCAAATTTATAACTCTATCTTAACTTTTGCGGAGTATAGAGGAAAATTTTTGAGGCCCTTTGTGTATGGTTATGCTATATAAAATGGACCCTTTTGGGATTTTTATCTACCAACCGAAAAATTTCCCAACCTCATGATTGTCTGCGTCGCAGTGTAATTACTGACGTTAGCACATAGTCCCCGTATGATAAAGTATGTTAAAGAGTAGAAATATTTGTCGATTAAATTATGGCATGTTTTTGTTACAATTTCTACCGAACGAACTGTAATTTGACATTTAATGTTTTGAGTATTGTGAAATCAATACCGGCATTTATTATTTAAAAGCATGTTGAGCTTTTGAATGTTTTGATGCTTCTGAAAGTACTTTTTAATCATTGAAATTGAAAATGTTGGTATGGCAACCATATAACGGCATGTAAAGAAAATATGCAAAATTTCTCGTTTTTTTTCAAGAAGAATTTTCAATTCCAAAAAGGCAATCTGAAACAATTCTACACAAAATTCCATACCCAAATAGAACAGTTAATTTCAGTTTTTCAATTTTTCTAGGGACTTTTCTCAAAATGTTCTTTCTTGAAAACGTTTCCAGTGTAATTACAAATAACCAAAAGAAAATATGAGTTGAATCGGCCCAGTCATCCTCAACTGAAGTTTTACTGTACTTTTTTTAATTTTTTTACATATAGGTCTAAAAACGTGGGTGTGTGCAGCTCCTCTGACCCACACAGATACCTAGGCTTGGAGGGAGAGTCAAGATTACGTTGCATACTAACTGTGGAACAGATATCTTCATTATTTTGGCAAATATTAGGATTTTAGGTAACTCGAAAAATGCACGCAAAATTGGGAGTAGGCACTTTTTCATTACATAAAAACAAAACTCGTGATAGGACGAACATTAAAAAACAAAATATCCCAATTGTTCCAGCCGTTCTGAACGGATTCAATTACCAACGAACAACAATTGGCTATTATATATATAGATTAGAAGTATGCGTGGTCAGTTCCTCAGCCCCCAAATAAATCCCTAGGATTGGAGGGAAAGTCAATAGTATCTCGTGTAATAATTTTCAAACCGATATCTTCAGTATCTGGCAAATATAAAGATTTTAGATAAATGAAGATAGTGGACGTAAAAGCAGGCATGGTCAATATTTTTTTTTAAAAACCTAACTCGGGGTATGACGAACGTTTGTACAAAAAATTATGTAAATCGGCCCATCAGTTGAGAACTGATTCCATTACCAACGAACAACAATTGATTTTTATATATATAGATTACTAGCTGGCCCGATCCGCGTTGCCGGCCCGTAATTTTAGTCTTTAATGCTTATTTTAAAACATAATAAATCCCAGATCTGACTTATGTAAGCGACACAATTTTTATACCCTCCACCTTGGAAAGGAGGGTATATTAACTTTGTTATTCCGTTTGTCAACCTTAAGTATTTGTCGTAGACCCCATAAAGTATATATATTCATAATCAGCATAAAATTCAAAGTCGATTTAACGATGTCTGTCTGTCTGACTGTCTGTCTGTCCGTCTGTCTGACTGTCTGTCTGTCCGTCTGTCTGTCTGTTGAAATCACGATACACTCCACATTATTTGACGTAGAGCGCCAAAATTTAGCATTGGGTCTAGGATGTTGGTATTGAAAATGAGATATATCGGTCCACGTTCTGGTATAGTCCCCACATAACGGTACCTCCCGATATTCGGTAGTTTGATGATTTATGCCACATTTTTTCACGGATTTATCTGAAAACTGGTATTTGTAGGTCATAACGGGTCCCTATGCGTATGGCAAAACATTGCATGTATAGGTCCACGTTTTGGTTAGTCCCCATATAAAGGTACCTCCCAATATTCGGTATTTAAATTTTTTTGCACATTACGATTTGGTATTTTTTGGTCATAATGCGGTTCAGCTCCGGTGGTGAAACATTGCATGTATGGGTCCATGATTTGGTATAGCCCCCATATAACGGTACCTCCCGATATTCGGTAATTTGTTGATTTTTGCCACATTTTTTCACGGATTTGTCTGAAAATTGGTATTTGTAGGTCATAATGGGTTCTAGCTCCTTTGGCGAAACATTGCATATGTAGGTCCACGATTTGGTATAGCCCCCATATAACGGTACCTCCCGATATTCGTCATTTTTATGGTTTTTGCCACATTTTATCTAATGTTTCCTTTACCCTAAGGTGGAGGGTATTAAAAGTTTGGCCCGGCCGAACTTAATGTTTTTTTTACTTGTTATTATACTTAATGACTCTAAATAATTTTTAAATAGAAATAAATATTCATATTAAGAATAGTCAAAGATAATTACAATTTTACACCCATTACCGTTAGAGGGGAATTAATTTTGTTGTTATTAAAATTGTGCGTCGGAGACCAAATAATGTCCATTTTTTTCATCTTAGTATAATTCAATGACGATTAAAGAAATGTTCGGCCCCTGTTTCTTTCTAATATTTGTAAATTTTGTCATGTTCCTGCCACAATTTCTGACTGAATGAGTTCCAATTTGACATTTCGGAGTTTATTTCATATAGACGTACATCCCAAATCTGAGTTCTCAACCAAATTTCTCTTGAGGATTACAAATTCAATAGGATACAAAATGTTCTTTGCAGACCATTGGTTAGGAAGGTGGAATTGGATGTACACATAATGTGGGGACTATACTTAAATAAATGCCTACGTGGATAATTATCTGTAAGATGGTTCTCTACCCCAAAATTGCCTAACTACAATATTTTATCCAAACCAATTGATGATTGTGGTCAAAACCAAGATGGGCCCTACTCGGAAAATTGTATGTGTAGTGGTTTTGTACTCCCTTGGAAACAAAGATGCCAAATAAGGGCCATAAAAAAATAAATAAGCAGCCAAGACCACGAAAATAGCTCAACTCATATGATGGTTATACAAAACGTGATCAGTTTTTGCAAGGTTGGTTTCTTCCCAAATTACCAACATTTGCCGAAATTAGTATGAGAATATGGTAAAAAAGTAAAATATACTTGAAATACGGGTTGTACCCTTATCTGGGGTTATGACCCATATCATGACCTACAAAAGCGATTGAGTCCCAATGAATTTTGCATTTTGATCAGGTCCACGTTTTGAAATGAGCCCCATAACGCTTGGTCATTTTTGTTTGTTTAAATGTATTCACATCTTCCAGTCGACAGCTAAATGGCAATTTTAGACATGAAATATCGCCATTTAACATGGTATTGCACACTATTTCATTTTTGATATTAGTAATTCAGAATTCAAAACAATAAAAAATTTACACTTCTATATACATAGGTTGTTAAATTGAAAAAAAATGTCACGCCAAAAAGATTTTGTTCATTCATATTTTTATTGGTATTTTTTGACGCATTTTTATACCCTCCACCATTGTAAGGAGGGTATATTAAGTTTGTCATTCCTTTTGTAACACCTCGAAATATACATTTTAGACCCCACAAAGTATATAAATTCCTGATCAGCCGAAAATTTATGTCGATTTAGCAATGTCCGTCGGTCTGTAGGAATCACTCTAGCTTCCGAACGAAAATTTACCCAAATGTGTATTAAGTCTGCATGTAGGTCCACGTCTTCGAATAGCCCCATATAACGGTACCTCCCGATATGCGGTATTTTGATGATTTTCGGGACATTAATTACCGGAATTGTTTAAAATTTGGTAATTGAAGTTCGTAATTGATACTACAGTCTATGACAGAAAATTGTCTGGGCAGATACACGTTTTATAACCCCCATGATACCTCATTGTATTCGGTATTTTGATGATTTTAGCTACATTATAAACAGATTTTTTTTCAAGTTTCGCTTTGAATATTTTAATAGCTTATGACAAAAGTTGCCTATGCAAGTCCACATCGCAGTATAGACCCTAATATACGGCTACATTCGGTATTTTTAAGATTTTAACAGAATTTTGAACGGATTTTATTTTTTTGAAAATCGCCCCATTTGTACCAAATGGTGGATTGTATTCAAAGATCGGCCAGGTCGAATTTACATTTTTGTCCCAAGATATCATTTCGAAATTGTCAAAACGTTCTTGAGTTATGAGCATATTAACTAATATTCTTTTATATGGTGAAAATAATTCTTTATTTTTTCACAAAAAGAAAGATTGAATTTAATATGATAAGCTAAAAAGAAAAAATCGTACATTATATAAAATTGCCAGAAAAGAAGGGAGGGTATATTAACTTTGTCATTCCTTTTGTAACATCCTTAAATATTCGTCATAGACCCCATAAAATATATATATTAATAATCAGCATAAAATTCTAAGTCGATTAGAATTCAAACAGAAAAAAAAACACTACAAATGTACGTTCGAAAATCTTAAGTCAAAATGGAAAAAAATCATGCAATATACAACATTACTATTGTACATTTCAAAAGTCAAAATGAAAATTTTGAAATCTTTCATTTCACGCGATTTTTATACCCTCCACCTTGGAAAGGAGGGTATATTAACTTTGTCATTCCATTTGTAACATCCTTAAATATTCGTCGCAGAGTAATTTTTATTGTGTCTAGGATGGTTGGTATTGAAAATGAGACATATCGGTACACGTTCTGGTATAGTCCCCATATAACGGTACCTCCCGATATTGGGTATATTGATGATTTATGCCAAATTTTTTTACGGATTTGTCTGAAAATTGGTATTTGTAGGTCATAACGGGTCCCTATGCGTATGGCAAAACATTGCATGTATAGGTCCACGTTTTGGTTAGTCCCCATATAAAGGTACCTCCCAATATTCGGTATTTAAATTTTTTTGCACATTACGATTTGGTATTTTTTGGTCATAATGCGGTTCAGCTCCGGTGGCGAAACATTGCATGTATAGGTCCACGTTTTGGTATACCCCCCATACAAAGGTACCTCCCGATATTCGGTATTTTGATTATTTTTGCCACATTTTTTCACGGATTTTTCTAAAAATTGGTATATGTTGGTAATGATGGGTTCCAGCTCCGGTGGCGAAACATTGCATGTATGGGTCCACGATTTGGTATAGCCCCAATATAACGGTACCTCCCCATATTCGGTATTTTGATGATTTTTACCACATTTTTTCACTGATTTGTCCTAAAAATGGTATTTGTGAGCCAGAATGGGTCCTAGTTCGTGTGGCGAGTCATTGTAATTATAGGTCCACGTTTTGGTATAGCCCCCATACAACAGTACCTCCCAATATTCGGTAATTTAATGATTTTTGCCACATTTTTTAACGGATTTGTCTGAAAATTGTTATTTGTAGGTCATAATGGGTTCTAACTCCTTTGGCGAAACATTGCATGTGTATTTGGTATAGCCCCCATATAACGGTACCTCCCGATATTCGACATTTTAGTGGTTTTTGCCACATTTCTTCTAATGTTTCCTTTACCCTAAGGTGAAGGGTATTAAAAGTTTGCCCCGGCCGAACTTAATGTTTTTTCCTTGTTTTGGATTGTACCCTTTTCTCCCAAGAGACAATTTAGAATTTGTCTGAATCGTTAAAATCAGATCAGCGGTTCTTGAGTTATAAGCGTAGTAACTAGCACAACTTCTTTATATACATAGATATAGATTAGAAGTATGCGTGGTCGGTTCTTCATTTACCAAATAAATCCATAGGGTTGTAGGGAAAGTCAACAGTATCTCGTGCAAAAATTTTCAAGCCGATATCTTCATTATCTGGCAAATATAAAGATTTTAGATAAATGTAGATAGTGGGCGTAAAAGTAGGCATGGTCTATATCTTTTTCCTTACAACCCCAACTCGGGGTATGACGAACGTTTGTACAAAAAATTGTGCAAATCGGTCCAGCCGTTCTCAACTGATTCCATTACCAACGAACAACAAATGATTTATATATAGATTTTATTTGTTTACAAAAAATGTAAAAATAATAAATAATAGATTTACATAAAAAATACTTCTTTTCTTGGAGGTACCTTTACAGGGGACTCTACTTGAAGGCGGGCCGTTCCAAATAATTTTCAAAAAGATTATTCTTTAATTTGTTAGAACGTAAAATGTCAAATAACAGAACAATCTGGTGTGGAAATATGACAAGAATTGAGTAAAAAACTCTAATTCGGAAGGTACGTTGTAAGGGGACCATGCCAAAACATGCACGGACCATATACATATATTAACTTTGTCATTCCATTTCGAAATACTCATGTCAGACCCACCAAAGTATATATATGTGTGGAAGTATATATACGTGGACCTGCACAGACAACTTTCTGTCTTAGGCTGTAGTATCCATTGCGAACTTCAAATACAAAATTTGAAACTATTCCGGTGAATAATGTCGCTAAAATCATCAAAAAACCGAAAATCGGGGGTACCGTTATATGGGGGCTATACGAATACGTGAACCTGTCATGTAGTATTCATTTCAAACTTAAAGTACCAGATTTGAAAGAATTCCGGTGAATAATGTCGCTAAAATCATCAAAATAGCGAACTTCAGGAGGTACCGTAATATGGGGGCTATACGAAGACGTCGACCTGCACAGACAATTTTCTGTCTTAGGCTGTAGTATCCATTACGAACTTCAAATACCATATTTGAAACTATTCCGGTTCAAAATACCTAATATCGGGAGATACCGTTATATGGGGGCTATTCCAAAACGTGGACCTACATGGCCCATTTACAATACCAAAACTCCTGCAGACATAGCATACATTTGAGCAAAATTTTATCAATATACTTCAATTCGTTCGGAGCTAGAGTGATGTCCACAGACGGATAGACGAACAGATGGACGGACATTGTTAAATCGGCATAGAATATATATATATATATATATATATATATATATATATATATATATATATATATATATATATATATATAGATTTAATGTGAAGAGTTCTAAGAATCCTTAAATATTCATTTTGTTATTAATATCAATTCTCGACAATATTTGATCACATGCATATTGAAAAAATTTAATTTAAATTGCCTTTAATTAGAGAAACATTTTCTTCTGTTATATTTTCAGAAAAAAATTTGGGTTACATCCTTGATGTGACAACAAAAAAATTTTAATATATCTTGTTTACTATTGATAACTCATTTTGAATGAATATATATTTTTTCAATTGCTTTCCACATTTTGTCTAAAATTGTTCTCTTATAAAATAGTGTTGCAGTACCCGTCTGGAAACAGATTCGAAAGAATCTGATTGCCTCCTTGCACTTTTGAAGTAATTTAAAATGTCTCTTAACAGCTGTTTCACGTTCTTTCACAATAACAATAGAGTCTTCTAGAAATAAACAAACACAACAATGTTGACAACTTTGAGCATGCGAAAACCACTTAAAACACCTAATATAAAAGCGTTCGCTCTGAAATTTGCTATCGCTAATTGGAAATGGCAGCGTAATTATTATTAATTAATTTCATTTCATTGTTTTAAATACAGCGTTTAGATTAAAATATATGTAGTTCAAAGAAAGGTGACACAATGTATAAAAAAGTGGCACAAAAATTCAAAAAAGTGGCTCATTTAGGATCAAAATAAAAAAGTGGCACAAAGGTATCATAGCCCAAAAAAAGTGACAAAATTGATACTTTAGTGGCACAACGGTCACGCTGCTTCCCATAACCAAAGATTCATATTGATATCTGCACTGAAAGTATTTTTGGCCGCTGTTCCCATACGACCTCGACCACTGTGCAGCGGTTCTTAAGTTATAAGCGTAGTAACTAACACAACTTTCTTTTATATGTATACTAGCCGGCCGGGTCCGCGTTGCCGGCCGTACTTTGCATATTTTTTAAAGCCTAATATAACACAGATCTGAATTATGTGAGCGGCACAATTTTTATTATAAGTAAAATAACTCCTAGCAATATCTAAATAGAAATAAACATTCATGGCAAAAATTATTATCTACCCACCTTCGGTTTAAGATATTTTGAATAGGCTGATCTTATTTTTCAGCCATAGGCTTTAATTGAGTGTTAAAAACATATATGATATAGAACATCTATAATGGCCCCATGTGGAAACTCAGCTCAATTTTTGGTATTGTAAAGAGCTAAGCAACATTTTCCACTTAAATGAGCTGTAATTTGGGATTTGTATTTACAATGTTTAGAATACCGTACTGTGTTGTATTTAGTTTTGTCCAACTCATAATAAGGGGCAGAACGATTTCAGAATAGCCAATGATAATTACTCTTCTACACCCATTACCGTAAGAATTGAATTTATTTATTTTTTCATTTAAATTGTGCGTTGGAGAACCCATAAGGTCCATATTATTCATCATAGTATAATTCAATGATGATTAAAGAAATTAATAATTTTCATGTTTCTGCCACAATTTCCGACTGAATGCGTTTGACATTTCGGAGTTTATGTCATATAGACGTACATCCTAAATCTACGTTCCCAAGCAATTCAACAGAATACAAAATGTTCTTTTCTGACCACACATTGTTTGGGAAAGTGGACTTGGATGTACACTAATGTAGGAACTATACTTAAATATAGGCATTTATTTAGGACAATTATCCGTAAGATGATTCAGAGTAGCCTAAATGCAATTTTTGGCCAAATCAATTCATGAATGTGGTCAAGACCAAGATGGACCCTACTCCGAAAATTGAAAATTTCATGAGAAGAGGTTTTCTACCCCCTTAGAAACAATGGAAAGATGTCAAATAAAGACCTAAAAATTAAAAAAAATGTCCAGCACCCCGAAAATTGCTTAAATCATATGATGGTTATACCAAAACGTGATCATTTTTTGCGAGGATTTTTTTCTCAAATTACCGAACTTTGCAGAAATGAGTATGCAAAATATGGTTAAAATGTAAACAATACTCGAAATCGGGCTGTACCCTTAACCGAGGGTCATATATCATGACCTGCAAAAGTGATTTAAGATATCTTAAAAGTTTAGAAAGAATTTCTGGAGGGATATAAATCCTTTTTTTACTAAATGTTCAATTCGCTCTACCATTTTGCACCCTTTATATTAGGTAGTTCTCATTGGATAGATTATTGTCATATGAAAGAAGTAGGATGTACGTAGGTCACACATTTCATTTTTAATATTATTCATTCAGAATTCAAAATAATAAAAAATGTTTACTTCAATATAGTATGTCAAATTGAAAAAAAAAAAAATCACTCAAAAAAGATTTTTTTCATTCACTTTTCATTCACATTGGCATATTTTACCACAATTTTTTTTGCCAGGATATCATTCCAAAATTGTATGAATTGTCAAAATCCATCAAGCCGTTCTTTAGTTATAAGCGTAGTACCTAACATAACTTTCTTTTATATTGTGAAAATAATTCTTTATTTTGTTTACTAAATATCTATTGAATTCAATATGAAAAGCCAAATTAAAAAAATTAATCGAATATTATATACAATTGACAAAAAAAAAGAAAAAACAAATGAAAAAGAAAAAAATCTTCACCCTGTTCGATGTTTTTTACAGCAGAAGTTTAAAGGTCCTTGCGATGTATGTCAATAGAATGTACTATTATTCTAAATTCGATTCCATTGACAATTTTTTTCTATTTTTTCCCGATTTGAGAATTTTTGCAATAAGATCTCTTTTTTCCGTGATTTTTTAGCGATTTTGAAAAACTAATTATCTTTTAACTTTGGTGGGACCGCGTTAAATTATTTCGATATCATCTATTCCGTTTCGCCACCACATAAGTCGGTACTAGACTTCCATGTAACGCGCCATCAATTTCAGTTCTCAAGAAATCAAGACAAGAATTTAAAAATAAAATATAAAAAACACTGCAAATGTACATTAGTTGTCGAACAGCGGTCAAAAATAGTTTCAGTGCAGATATCAATATGAATCTTTGGTTATGGTACCTACGTTCTAAAGAATTAAAGAATAATCTTTTTGAAAATTATTTGGAACGGCCCGCCTTCAAGTAGAGCCCCCTTGTAAAGGTACCAAATTGTATTATTTTCATATTTTTTTTTTTTAACAAAATAAAATAATCTTCTATCTATCTATATATATAAAAATCAATTGTTGTTTGTTGGTAACGGAATCAGTTGGAAACGGTTGGACCGATTTGCATAATTTTTTGTACAAACGTTCGTCATACCCCGAGTTAGGTTTTTAAAGAAAAAAATATTGACCACGCCTCCTTTTACGCCCATTATTACGATTTATCTAAAATCTTTATATTTCCCAAAATAGTGAAGATATTGGTTTGAGAATTATTACACGAGATGCTGTTGGCTTTCCATCCAACCCTAAGTACTTATTTAGGGGCTGAGGAACGCGCCTACTTTTAAATCTATCTCTCTATATGTAAAGGAAAGTTGTGTTAGTTACTACTCTTATAACATAAAGACCGCCGGTCTGATTTTAACGATTTAGACAAATTCGGAATTGCCTCTTGGCAGAAAAGAATAAAATCCAAAAAAAATCGCGTAAAAATGTGAAATTTGAACATTTTCATTTTGACTTTTAAAATGTACAATAGTAATGTTTTATATTGCATATTTTTTTCCATTTTGACTTACTATTTTCGAATGTACATTTGTAGAGTTTTTTTTTTTGGAATTCTAATATGATGTGTAGGTTTTTTTTTATAGATTTTATGTATTTATTCGTAATACCCAATAAATACATAAAATCTATAAATAACAATTTTATCCGTTGTCGATTTATAGGAAAATGATAAAATCGGGAAAAATCTACAATTTTTCAATGGAATCGAATTTCAAAATAATAGTAAAAAAACTTTAAAAATTTGTCGCAAAAAAATCAGCGAACCAGTTAAAGATTCTTTTTCTTTTTTCTATATTGAAGTGTACATTTTTTTATTGGTTTGAGTTCTGAATGAATAATATTAAAAATGAAATGAGGGCGCAATACGATGTTAAATGCTTTCTACTCCAGGACCTACATCGTGCTTCAGCTGGAAGATGCGAACACATTTAAACAAACAAAAATGACCAAAGAAGCGTTATGGGGCTAATTTCAAAAAATGGACCTACTTCTTTCAATAAATTGTCAAATGAGAACACAAAATGCAAAATACATTGGGACTGCAATCAGTCAAATACCGACTATAAAGAACGCAAGATAGAAATTCTACCTAAACATTCAAGATACCTTTAATCGCTTTGGCAGGTCATGATATGGATCATAACCCCTGATAACGGAACAACCCGATTTCAAGTATATTCTACATTTTAACCATATTTTTCGTACTAATTTTAGCTTATGTTGATAATTTAAGAAGAAACCATCTTTGCAAAAAATTATCACGTTTTGGTATCACCATCATATGATTTAAGGTATTTTCGGGGTCTTGGTCACTTTTTTCATTTTTTGGCCCTTATTTGACATCTTTGTTTCTAAGGGGGAAGAAAACCTCTTCTTATAAATTTTTATTTTTCGGAAAAGCACGCATCTTATTCTTGAGGCTACCTGGGGTAAAAAACCCTGGGGTAGAAAATCATCTTACAGATAATTATCCTCATAGGGATTTATTTAAGTATAGTCCCCACATTAGTATACCCCCAAGTCCACTTTCCCAACCAATGTGTGGTCAGAAAAGAAAATTTGGTATTCTATTGAATTTGTAACCCCCAAGAGAATATTGGTTGGGAACGTAGATTTGGGATGTACGTCTATATGAAATAAACTCCGAAATGTCAATCTGGGACTCATTCAGTCGGAAATTGTGGCAGAAACATGAAAAAATACGAAATTATAAAGTAACTTTATTGGATCTCCACCGCAAAATTTAAATGACAAACAATTAATGTCCATCTTACGGTAATCGGAGCAAAAGAGTAATTTTTTTGGCTATTCTGACAACATTCTGCCTTCAAGTATGAGGTGGACAAAACTGAATACCACGCAGTACGGGATTTTAAACGTTGGAAATACAAATTTCAAATTATAGCTCATTTGAATGCTTTTTACAATATCAAAAATTGAGCTGAATTTTCACATGGGGATATTATAGATGTTCTTTATCATATAGATATTTAACACTCAAATTAAAGCCTATAGCTGAAAAATAAGATCAGGATATTCAAAATATTTAAAACCGACCGTGATTATAATTTTTGCCATGAATATTAATTTATATTTAGTCATGGAGGTATTACTCATAATCAAGTCATTACTTATAATCAAAATTGGAGTAATTATAATGGCGTCATTACTTATAATCAAAATTGTGCCGCCTACATAAGTCAGATCTGTAATTTATTATGCTTTAAAGACTAAAAGTACGGGCAGGCAAAGCGGACTGGGCCATAGGGCCCATCTTGGTTTTGACCACAATCATCAATTGGTTTGGATAAAAAATTGTATTTAGGCTACTTTGGGGTAGAGAACAATATTTCAGATAATTATCCACGTAGGCATTTATTTAAGTATAGTCCCCACATTATGTGTACATCCAATTCCAACTTCCTAACCAATGATCTGCAAAGAACATTTTGTATCCTATTAAATTTGCAATCCTCAAGAGAAATTTGGTTGGGAACTCAGGAACATGACAAAATTTACAAATATTAGAAAGAAACAGGGGCCGAACATTTGTTTAATCGTCATTGAATTATACTAAGATGAAAAAAATGGACATTATTTGGTCTCCGACGCACAATTTTAATAACAAAAAAATTAATTCCATCTAACGGTAATGGGTGTAAAATTGTAATTATCTTTGACTATTCTTAATATGAAAATTTATTTCTATTTAAAAATTATTTAGAGTCATTAAGTATAATAAAAATTATGTCGCTTACAGATCTGTGATTTATTATGTTTTAAAATAAGTATTAAAGACTAAAATTACGGGCCGGCAACGCGGACCGGGCCAGCTAGTTCAATATAAAATTAAATTAATGTATATATATATAAATTTCAGTGTTATTCAAGTAAATCAAATATAGGTTTTAATAATATAAATTTATTGTTTGGTAACGTTCGCTGCCCCGTTATAATAGGGTCAGAGCTCAGAAAAAGACGGTTAGTAAGATTTGTATTTATTGAAACACGAGAATTTGGGTATGATTTAGTCTAAAAAGTTTTGGTATCATTGTTTCTAGACTTCACGGTCTCTTCCGATAATTCTCCAATCTATACCATGGCATATTTTATAATGTCGGATGCATGTATTGAAATTTTTTGTACTGTGGGTGAAAGATATTACCATGGATATCTAATTGTTAACTTTTTAGCAGTTTCCAGTGCAAAGGCCTTAAATTTTTCGACATTAATATTGCATCCAGAAGACAATGCTTGTTACAATATTGAACACCTCTCAATTATATCTTTATCAATCCCTGTTATTTCCGCAAATAAGCTCACCATTAAACTGACAAAATTGCTGCGAAGTCACTTTAGTGTTTTGGGCATAACATACACATCTGACAAAATCTGAGAGTTAAATTAGCACTTTTAGAATCTTAGGACCATTACTAATAGCGTGAATGAAAAATTACATTGGAGGATTCAGGGGGAAGACAATTAAAGTTTTAACTGAAATCTAATTTTATTGTCCAAATTAATCTTAAAGCAACTCAGTAAACACACAAATAACTGCACTAAAAATAAATCAATATCTTGCTTTTCAATAATTATGCCAAGATTAGTCATTTTGAAATGTATTTAATTTTGTATTACAGTTCTATTTTTCTACACTTTTGCACTGATCCCACTTTTTCATCCTATTCTCGAAGTGAACCGTTAGAATGAAGCCATCATTATAATGTTTTCTAAACAGCTTAACTCCTTTAGAGTTCATGTATACACATTTGACAATAAATATCTTATTTTCATTTTTTGAATTTTGGCCAATTGCATCGACCACTGTGCGCTGGTCTGATTCTGATGATTCAGACAAATTCGGAATTGTCTCTTGGCAGAAAAGGATAAAATCCAGCAAAATCGCATAAAATGTAAAATTTGAATATTGTCATTTTGACTTTTGCAATCTACAAGAGTAATGTTTTATTTTGCAGGTTTGTTTCATTTTGACTTACTATTTTTGAATGTACATTTGTAGTATTTTTTTTTTTTTTTGAAACAGTGTGGCTTGTTTGTTCGGGATACCGTAGTATTTTGTTGTTGCAAAATGGTCAGGCTTTATCCCTTTATTGTTGTTTTTATAAAAACAACGTTTGTTTATTAGTGGAGAACGATGGCAATGTTTACCAGGGGGTAAGGCAGGGAATACCTAGGTTTCAGAAAGAGCCACCAATCCTCATCAGTTCCCTTGTTTTTTGTATGGGATATTCTTCCCAGAAGTTATTTTAAAAATAACTTCTGTGACAAAAAAACATTTTTTACCCAAGTGACGAGATCGTAAAAAAAACAATAAAGGGATAAAGCCTGACCATTTTGCAACAACAAAATACTACGGTATTCCGAACAAACAAGCCACACTGTTCTATTAATAGACAAGGCACGGTCGACGAAGGGGTTTTTGTTGTAACATACAAAACCAACTTACATGGTTATGCTACTTCGTTCAGGTTGAACGAAAGCATAACAAGTGGAGAAAGATGTAAATGTTTATAAGTGCGGTTGTAAGATTTAGAAGATTTTCCAAAAGAATTTTAGTTTTATTTAATTCTTTGGTTCCTCTTCTATTGAGCTTACGATCTCGTCACTTGGGTAAAAAATGTTTTTTGTCATAGAAGTTATTTTTAAAATAACTTCTGGGGAGAATATCCCATACAAAAAACAAGGGAACTGGTGAGGATTGGTGGCTCTTTCCGAAACCTAGGTATTCCCTGCCTTACCCCCTGGTAAACATTACCATCGTTCTCCACTAATAAACAAACGTTGTTTTTATAAAAACAACAATAAAGGGATAAAGCCTGACCATTTTGCAACAACAATTTTTTTTTGAATTCTAATATGATGTATAGTCTTTTTGGGGAATTAAAAGCGGCGACGGACAAAACTGGTTGCTATAGTTTTTACGTGTTTATTGGGTAAGTGAAACTATACGAATAAAATCAATTCAGAAGAGGATAATCTATAACAAAACAATTGCAGGCGGGCTACACAGAAGTGTAGTACCAAATCACGTGGTGGCGAAACTGAATATATGGTGCCGAAATAATTTAATGCGATCATACCATAATTAAAGGAAAATCGTTAAAAAATAAAAAAAGACACTACCAATGGGATAGAACTTCAAAACCCGCAGAATTAACCCCCGCATATGGGTACAACCCGATTTCAAGCATAATTTACATTTAACCATATTTTTATACCCTCCACCTTGGAAAGGAGGGTATATTAACTTTGTCATTCCGTTTATAACATCAATAAATATTCGTCGTAGACCCCATAATGTGTATATATTCATAATCAGCATAAAATTCTAAGACGAATTCTGTCTGTTGAAATCTCGATACAGTCCACATTATTTGCCTAGAGCGTCAAAATTTAGCAGAATAATTTGTATTATGTCTAGGATGGTTGGTATTGAAAATGAGATATGTCGGTCCACGTTTTGGTATAGTCCCCATATAACGGTTCCTCCCGATATTCGGTATTTTGATGATTTCTACCACATTTTTGGTATTTGTAGGTCATAATGGGTCCTAGTTCGTGCGCCGAAACATTGTATGCATAGGTCAACGCTTTGGTATATCCTCCATATAACGGTATCTTCCGATATTCGGTATTTTGATGGTTTTTGTCACATTTTATCACGGATTTGGATTTGATTTTTTTTGGAATGGAATTTATTGGTCCTGAGTTGAGTTCTAGCTCCGTTGGCGAAATATTGTATGTATAGGTCCACGTTTTTGTATAGCCCGATATAGCGGTACCTCCCGATATTCGGTATTTTGATGTTTTTTTTTTTTGTGGGTCATAATTGGTTCTAGTGTCCATTACCCTAAGGTGGAGCGTATTAAAAGTTCGCCCGGCCGAACTTAATGTTATTTTACTTGTTCATACTAATTTCGGCCAATTTTGGTAATTTGAGAAGAAACCATCCTTGCAATAACTGGTCACGTTTTGGTATAACCACCATTTAAGCTATTTTCGGGGTGTTGGCCACTTTTTTGATTTTTTTGCCCTTATTTGGTATTTTTGTTTCTAAGGGGTAGAAAACCTCTTCTCATGAATTTTTAAATTTTCGAAGTAGGGTTCATCTAAATCTTGATCACATTTAACACTTGATTTGGCTAAAAAATTGTATTTAGGCTACTCTGGGATAGAGAACCATCTTAGAGATAATTGTCAACATAGGCATTTATTTAAGTATAGTCCCACATTAGTGTACCCCAAAGTCTACTTTCCCACCCAATGTGAGGTCAGAAAAGAAAATTTTGTATTCTATTGAATTTATAACCCCCAAGAGAATATTGGTTGGGAACGTAGATTTGGGATGTACGTTATGAAAAAATACGAATATTGGAAAGTAGCACGGTACCGAACATTGTTTAATCATCATTGAATTATGATGAAAAATATGGACAACTTAAATGACAACAAAATTAATTAATGGGTGTAAAAGGGTAATTATCTTTCATCACTCTGAAATCATTCTGACCTCAATTATGACGTGGACAAAACAAAATACCACACAGCACGATATTCTAAACGTTGCGAATACAAATTCCAAATTATAGCTCATTTTTGTGGGAAATTGTGCTAAGCTCTTTACTATAGAAAACAAGTAAAATAGCAGTAAGTTCGGCCAGGCCAAACTTTGAATAGCATCCACCATTTGGAACGAATTAGAAAATTTTCAAAAAAATAAAATCCATTAAAAATTCTTTTAAAATCTTTAAAATATCTAATATAGGAAGGTGCCGATATATGTGTGGTGGACACTTACACATAAATCACTCTTTATTGATTTAGAATTGTGCTACAGATGTCATAAAACTTAACATTAACTGTAATCTGTCTACAAATAAAAATAATTTTGTCTTTCAAACTTATGATTTAGTTCCTTTTGGTTTCACACCGGCTCATTTTATTTCTTTCTTTTGATATTTTTTCAGCTTCTTTGCAAAATTCCACCGATGTTTAGAACACTTTATCAATTAATGCCACTGACCTTCTTCAGAAAAATATTTAATTCCTTGACCTAATATTCTACAAATATCCGACTATTTCGTTTCTTATATTATGTATATTTTATACTTTTTCTCTTTATGCTGTATATCATTACTTCTGTAAAAAAAAAACTGTGAATTGTGGAACTTTTTTATTTTGTTTTGATTCCGAATCAAATAGGCCAAATCACATACTGCTCTCTTTAAATTCCAACAGAATTGTTTTATAAATATCGTGTGGGACAGAGCTTGTACTGTACAAACATAACCATATTATCAGCATATAACAAGTACGCCTTGATCAAAAGAAAACTATATATTTTATGCAAAATAGTCCTCTTTTTAAGCAATTTTTTAAAAATACAATGGTTTTTTAATGTTTTTCGTGAAACCCCAAAAACACATCCGGAAGTTTTTTTCGATAATGTTTCTTGTGGCACCTATATGTTGGCAACTCGCTTAATTTTTACATTCCTTTTTTTCGTACTTCACATTGGCAAACAGAGGTCTAATCATCCGCAGCCAAATTAATAAGATTTCTTTTTTACTAAAACTTAAAGAAGTAAAGATCTGAAAACAGTTCCCGATATTCAAAAAAAAATTAAGTCATCCGAGTGATTAAAATTAAATTTTACATCCAATCGAATTTCTACCATCTTGCACCACATAAAAGTTATCATATTTAATAAGGGTAAGTTTAATCAAATAAGAAAAGTGCAAATTTTGATAGACATTTTTGTAGGGAGTCTCGGTACACCCAGTTCTTCGTCCATAAATCCGGAAAAGTGATACCGAACCCTTAAAAATCAAAAGGCAATTCTCAAAGGGTTGCAAATACAGGCATTTGTTATATGCCCAAAGGAAGCAATAATATACCATATACCGGAGGAATCAGAAATTCCCCCTACATAAAATCTGCATATGTGCTCAACACTCTAAATACGTAGTCTACCCACCGGGTAGACAAGGAACTCCAGATATTCTTTTTACATGTGTCCACCGGTTTGATCAGCAACTTCAAAACATAACCTACAACATTAAACCATCAACCGGAGAATCGAAGCCACGTGAAATCTTCGGATCCTTGTTTTGCCACACCTCAAAAATTCACAATTTCAAGTACAAATTTCGCATATTGGTTATGGTGCTATTTGGAAATGCTGGCTTAAATATCACCCAAAATCAGTACATATCGATTGCAATGTTCCATAATTACCTGGAGATAACTTTTTTCACTATTTCATCATAAACCCAATATAGCATCGATAGCATCTCAATATGCAAAAATAGTATCCCAGCATGGAAAATATGATACCAACATGGGATCTAGCAACTCATTCTTAATATACATCAGGATCCCAAAACGAGTCCATTTCAAACAAACCCCGATCTATAATCCAACCGTGACATCAAGAATCCATCACCCAGGATACTAAAATTACGTTTAAGTACACAACTTTATATAACAAATTATTTTGCTATATTATCTAAACATATTCAATGACTTATACAATCATTGAATAAATATTTTCTTTTAAATGGCTGTTAATATTGATGTCTATACGATCTAATGTAAAAAATGTATAGATAATATTGCAAAATAGTTCCTTAAATAATTCATACCCATTTTTGCATCCTACTGTATGGTCGATATTAGAAATAGTTCATATTGAATGCAACAACAACATACACATGGATTGAAGGCCTTCATGACAAGCAGAGTATGTTGGTAAGTTTTTAATCATTTCTTATGTCCCATCATTGACCTATTACCCCTCTATTGTGTATTACCCCTCTTTTCCATAAGCATATAATCTCTCTATGAATGCGATAGTAAGATATTAACCCTTTGAAGGTTTAACAAATAATTTTGTACCTTAATTACTTTGTATTTGAAAATGGATTGAACTCTACATATTTTGAACATAGAAATTGAATTCTATATGTATTTTAATATATTATCATGAATAATCCAGATAAATTTTGAAATGAATCCTTAAATATAATCAACAGACGTTTCTTACAAAATGGTATAGGGTCTTAATTTCGGATTGATTAATTTTTTAGGGATCCTAAAAATATATGCCGTTAGGACATAGGATGGTGTGGGTTTAGAGGCACGACTCTGCTAACATCAAAGAGTCCTAATTTTTTTTTTTACCAGATTATAGGCATTATCCTATATGTCCGATGATTTGTTTGTATTATATTTTTTCAAATAACAACCATAAATTTCACACCTAATTTTTAAGGGGTAAATTGTTATTTTTTTTTTGGTCCATTGTTTTGTAAAGTAAATAAAAAGGGAGTCTACAATATTTTTGTAATGATAAATAGAGCAGGACACGAACCCCGCAAACGCCTGAAGCTAGGCTTTAATGGCTCTCGAAGTCCTAACTCTACAACAGTTCAACGATGCCAAAGTATCATATTTCGAAATAGAATCTACCACAATAATTATGGTGGTGTACATTACATATGGGGGGATATACGATATGTGAACCTATAAAGACAAATCAATGTCTGCGTGTAAAGTACTCACAAGGAACTCCTTTTGTGGATTTTCAGATAATTCCATTGGAAAAAGTAGCTAAAATCATCAAAATAGCGAATATAGGAGAGTGCCGTTATATGGGGGATATACGATATTGTGGACCTATATAGACAATTCTGTTTCGGGGTAAAGTGCTCACAAAGAACTCCGTGTGTGGACAATACGATTGGAAAATGTGGTTAAAATCATTAAATTACCGAATATCGCGGGGTACCGTTATATGGGAGCTATACGTTATCGTTAACCTATATAGAGAATTCTCTGTCGGGGGGTAAAGTGCTCACAAAGAACCCCTTGTGACCATTCCGTTGAAAAATGTGGCTAAAAACATCAAAATACCTAATATCAGGGGTATCGTTATATGAGGGCTATACGATATCGTGGACCTATATAGATAATTCTCTGCCGAGGCATAAAGTACCCACAAGGATTTTCAGACAATTCCGTTGAAAAATGTGGGAAAAATTATCAAAATACCGAATGTCGGGAGGTGCCGTTATATGGGGGATATACGATATCGTGGTCCTGTATAGACAATTCTCTCTCAGGGGGTAAAGTACTCACAAGGAACTACTTGTGTGGATTTTAAGACAATTCCATTGAAAAATGTGGCTAACATCATTATAATTCCGAATATCGGGGGTACAGTTATATGGGGGATATACGATATCGTGGACCCTTATAAACAATTCTTTTTGAGGGGGTAAAATGCTTACAAGGAACTCCTTTTGTGGAATTTCAGACAATTCCATTGAAAAATGTGGCTAAAATCATCAAAATACCGAATATCGGGGGTACCGTTATATGGACGCTATACGATATTGTGGACCTATATAGATAATTCTCTGCCGAGGTATAAAGTACCCACAAGGAACTACTTGTGTGGATTTTCAGACAATCCCATTGAAAAATGTGGCTAACATCAACAAAATACCATTATATGGGGGCTATACGATATCGTGGACCAATATAGCCCATCTTCGAACTTGACCTGCCTGCAGACAAAAGCAAGATCTGTCTTAGCTTCCTATCTTAATTCGTTTAGACTGTAGCGAGATTACAACAGGCGGATAGACGGACGGACAGGTCTAAATCGTCTTAGAATTTTACGCTGATCAAGAATATATATACTTTGTTGGGTCTAAAATGATTATTTCTATGAGTTACAAACGGAATGACGAACTTAATATACCCTCCATACTATTTTTGGTGGAGGTATAAAAATTGAGCTGAGTTTTCACATGGGGCTATAATATATGTTCTATATCTTATAGGTTTTTAACAATCCTATGGTTGAAAAATAAGATCAGTCTATTCAAAATACCGAAAACCGAAGTGGTTGAATATCTATTATAATTGTTGCCATGAATATTTATTTCTATTTAGAAATTACTATGGAGTCATTACTTATAATTTATTATGCTTTAAAAAATATGCATTAAAGACTAAAAGTATGGGCCGGAAACCCGGACCGGGCCAGCTAGTATATATATATATGCATATTTAAAATAATATTGTTTTATAAAAATTCAAAGTTTTTGGAATATTAATGAATGGAATAAGATATTAATTGGAATTTTACTTCCCAAATTTTAGCAATTGCTGCACAAGCATGGTTCGAAGTATTAAGTGCTTCATAAACTCAATGTTTTATTGATTTATGTAAAACTCCAAATAAAAAAACTGTAGCTGCTACCATTCTGCTGATATGGACTTCGATAGAAAGATAAGTAATATTCGTAGAAAAAGCAGACATTTCTAGCACATTTAAATAAATCAGCAATATTATATTATTATTATTTTTCATAAAATATATACAAATTCTTCATAAATATTCATTGCTAATATTCGATTTTCAAAATGAAGGTTTCCTTTACGAAATATTGTGTTCTTTCGCAAAAATACAGCATTTTTAAAAAAATGTATATATACTAGCTGGCCCAGTCCGCGTTGCCGGCCCGTAGTTTTAGTCTTTAATGCATAGTTTTTAAAGCATAATAATTCACAGATCTGGCTCACATAAGTAGCACAATTTTTAGTATAAAGGATGACTCGACTTAATAGAAATAAATACACATCGCAAAACTGTCAATACAGATTCACGTACAGGGTGATTTGTAGTGTTTAAAAAAACCTGATCCTATTTTTTAATCTGTGAGTCAAAAACCTAAATAATATAGCACATATATTAAAAAGTATACATCTACTGTTTAATCAAAATAAAAACCCTTGAAATAGGTAAAATCATGAGGTACTTTTATATGGACACTACTCTAAAACATTGACATTGAAAAATTTCCCCGAAGAGGTCTTCTACCCCTTAGAAGCTAAGATGCCAAATAAGGACAAAATCAATTGAAAGGTTTATAACAAAGCATGGTCCTATACTTATAATTATTTGAAAGAATGTGTTGTTCTTTCTAAATCTCAAGTTAACAACATTTGAGGAAGTTGAAAAGGGGCTTTTTCATTTGAGGGGGGCTATATCACAATATAGATCGACCTGATACATATTTTGTGCAAATGATTCTTCATGTAACCCCTGTATCAAATTAAAAGTCTATCGTAACTTTTGCGGAGTATAGAGAAAAGTATTTTAAGGCCTTTGCGTATGGTTGGATGGATTATTTCCATATCTAGTAAATTTTTTGTAGTTTTTGGACCTCAGAATTGATAGTAATGTCAAAATTGTGACTTTAATTAACTATCATAAATAAACTTTAATCTATATATATAAAAATCAATTGTTGTTCGTTGGTAATGGAATCAGTTGAGAACGGCTGGACCGATTTGCACAATTTTTTGTACAAACGTTCGTCATACCCGAGTTGGGTTTTTAAGGAAAAAATATAGACCATGCCTACTTTTACGCCCCCTATCTTCATTTATCTAAAATCTTTATATTTGCCAGATAATTAAGATTTTTGCACGAGATACTGTTGACTTTCCCTCCAACCCTATGGATTTATTTGGTGGCTGAGGAACTGACCACGCATACTTCTAATCTATATCTATATATATAAAGAAGTTGTGTTAGTTACTACGCTTATAACTCAAGAACCGCTAATCTGATTTTAACGATTCAGACAAATTCGAAATTGTCTCTTGGGCGAAAAGATCCAATCCAAAAAAAAATCTACAATCCAAAAAAAAATCTCGTAAAAATGAAAGATTTCAAAATTTTCATTTTGACTTTTGAAATGTACAATAGTAATGTTTTATTTTGCATGATTTTTTTTTTTCCATTTCGACTTAAGATTTTCGAATGTACATTTGTAGTGTTTTTTTCTGTATGAATTCTAATATGATATGTAGTTTTTTGGGGAGTATAAAGCGACACCAATTATGGGGTGGAGAACCAGAATAGATGATATCAAAATAATTTAACGCGGTCAAACCAAAGTTAAAGAATAACTACTTTTTCAACATCGCTAAAAATCAAAAAAAAAAAAAAACGCCTATCTTAATGCAAAAATTCTAAAATTGGAAAAAAAAGAAACTTGTTTCAATGGAATCGAATTTAAAAATAATAGTAAGGCCTAACATCGCAAAGTCCTTTAAACATTTTACCATCGAACAAGTTTTTTTTTTCCTTTTTTCAATTACTAATTCTTTTCTGGCAATTTTATATAATGTACGATTTTTTCTTTTTAGCTTATCATATTAAATTCAATCCTTCTTTTTGTGAACAAAATAAAGAATTATTTTCACCATATAAAAGAATATTAGTTAATATGCTTATAACTCAAGAACGTTTTGACAATTTCGAAATGATATCTTGGGAAAAATGTAAATTCGACCGGGCCGATTTTTGAATACAATCCACCATTTGTTACAAATGGGGCGATTTTCAAAAAAATAAAATCCGTATATTAGGGTCTATACGACGATGTGAACCTGCATAGACAACTTTTGTCATAAGCTATTAAAATATTCATAGCGAAACTTGAAAAAAAATCTGTTTGTAATGTAGCTAAAATCATCAAAATATGAATACAATGAGGTATCATGGGGGTTATAAAACGTGTATCTGCCCAGACAATTTTCTGTCATAGACTGTCCCGAAAATCATCAAAATACCGCATATCGGGAAGTACCGTTATATGGGGGCTATTCGAAGACGTGGACCTACATGCAGACTTAATACACATTTGAGTAAATTTTCGTTCGGAAGCTAGAGTGATTCCTACAGACCGACGGACATTGCGACATTGCATCGACATAGAATTTTAGGCTGATCAGGAATTTATATACTTTGTGGGGTTTAAAATGTATAATTCGATGTGTTACAAACGGAATGACAAACTTAATATACCCTCCTTACTATGGTGGAGGGTATAAAAATGCGTCAAAAAATACCAATAAAAATATGAACGAACAAAATCTTTTTGGCGTGACATTTTTTCAATTTAACAACCTATGTATATAGAAGTGTAAATTTGTTATTGTTTTGAATTCTGAATTACTAATATCAAAAATGAAATAGTGTGCAATACCATGTTAAATGGCGATCTTTCATGTCTAAAATTGCCATTTAGCTTTTGACCGGAAGATGTGAGTACATTTAAACAAACAAAAATGACCAAGCGTTATGGGGCTCATTTCAAAACGTGGACCTGAAAAAATTGTATTTAGGCTATTTTGAGGTAGAGAACCATCTTACAGATAATTATCCACGTAGGCATTTATTTAAGTATAGTCCCCACATTATGTGTACATCCAATTCCACCTTCCTAACCAATGGTCTGCAAAGAACATTTTGTATCCTATTGAATTTGTAATCCTCAAGAGAAATTTGGTTGAGAACTCAGATTTGGGATGTACGTCTATATGAAATAAACTCCGAAATTGGAACTCATTCAGTCAGAAATTGTGGCAGGAACATGACAAAATTTACAAATATTAGAAAGAAACAGGGGCCGAACATTTGTTTAATCGTCATTGAATAATACTAAGATGAAAAAATTGACATTATTTGGTCTCCGACGCACAATTTCAATAACAAAAAAATTAATTCCCATCTAACGGTAATGGGTGTAAAATTGTAATTATCTTTGACTATTCTTAATATGAAAATTTATTTCTATTTAAAAATTATTTAGAGTCAATAAGTATAATAAACATTATGTCGCGTACATAAGTCAGATCTGTGATTTATTATGTTTTAAAATAAGCATTAAGGACAAAAATTAAGAGCCGGCAACGCGGACCGGGCCAGCTAGTCTATATATATAAAAATCAATTGTTTTTCGTTGGTAATGGAATCAGTTGAGAACGGCTGGACCGATTTGCACAATTTTTTGTACAAACGTTCGTCATACCCCGAGTTGGGGTTTTAAGCAAAAAAATATAGACCATGCCTACTTTTACGCCCACTATCTTCATTTATCTAAAATCTTTATGTTTGCCAGATAATGAAGATATCGGTTTGAAAATTTTTGCACGAGATACTGTTGACTTTCCTTCCAACCCTATGGATTTATTTGGTGGCTGAGGAACTGACCACGCATACTTCTAATCTATATCTATATATATATAAAGAAGTTGTGTTAGTTACTACGCTTATAACTCAAGAACCGCTGATCTGATTTTAACGATTCAGACAAATTCTAAATTGTCTCTTGGGCGAAAAGGATAGAATCCAAAACAAGGAAAAAAACATAAAGTTCGGCCGGGCCAAACTTTTAATACCCTCCACCTTAGGGTAAACGAAACATTAGAAGAAATGTGGCAAAAACCATTAAAATGCCGAATATCGGGAGGTACCGTTATATGGGGGCTATATCAAATCGTGGACATACACATGCAATGTTTCGCCAAAGGAGCTAGAACCCATTATGACCTACAAATACCAATTTTCCGACAAATCCGTTAAAAAATGTGAAAAAAATCATCAAATTACCGAATATCGGGAGGTACTGTTATATGGGGGCTATACCAAAACGTGGAAATATAATTACAATGACTCGCCACATGAACTAGGACCCATGGTTCGCCACATGAACTGGCCCACAAATACCATTTTTAAGAGAAATCAGTGAAAAAATGTGGTAAAAACCATCAAAATACCGAATATCGGGAGGTACCGTTGTATGGGGGCTATACCTAATCGTGGACCCATACATGCAATGTTTCGCCAATGGAGCTAGAACCCATCATGACAAACATATACCAATTTTTAGACAAATCCGTGAAAAAGTGTGGGAAAAATAATCAAAATACCGAATATCGGGAGGTACCTTTGTATGGGGCTATACCAAAACGTGGACCCATACATGCAATGTTTTGCCACAAGCACAGGGACTCGCTATGACCTACAAATACCAATTTTCAGACAAATCCGTGAAAAAATGTGGCATAAATCATCAATATACCCAATATCGGGAGGTACCGTTATATGGGGACTATACCAGAACGTGGAACGATATATATCATTTTCAATACCAACCATCCTAGACACAATAAAAATTGTTCTTCTAAATTTTGGCGCGCTACGTCAAATAATGTGGGCTGTATTGTGATTTCAACAGACAGACAGACGTACAGACAGACGGACATCGTTGAATCGACTTAGAAATGCGTCAAAAAATACCAATAAAAATATGAATGAACAAAATCTTTTTGGCGTGACATTTTTAACAACCTATATAGAAGTGTAAATTTTTTATTGTTTTAAATTCTGGATTACTAATATCGAAAATGAAATAGTGTGCAATACCATGATAAATGGCGATCTTTCATGTCTAAAATTGCCATTTAGCTTTTGACCGGAAGATGTGAGTACATTTAAACAAACAAAAATGACCAAGCGTTATGGGGCTCATTTCAAAACGTGGACCTGATCAAAATGCAAAATTCATTGGGACTCAATCGCTTTTGTAGGTCATGATATGGGTCATAACCCCGGATAAGGGTACAACCCGTATTTCATGTATATTTTACCTTTTTACCATATTTCATACTAATTTCGGCAAATGTTGGTAATTTGGGAAGAAACCAACCTTGCAGTCAGTAATTGTGGCAGGAATGACAAAAATTACAAATATTAGAAAGAAACAGGTGCCGAACGTTTGTTTAATCGTCATTGAATTAAACTAAGATGAAAAAAATTGACATTATTTGGTCTCCGACGCACAATTTCAATAACAAAAAAATTAATTCCCATCTAACGGTAATGGGTGGCTGAGGAACTGACAACGCCTACTTTTTAACCTATATCTATAAAGGAGGAAAATGTTTGTATGTTTGTTTGTAATTTATGGACTCGAAAACCGCTGAAAATTTCCAAGTATATTAGAACATCGCCTGAAAGTTACATAGGCTATAAACATTTTTGAAATTCAACTTGGAACTGGAGCTATGGCATCAGAATCAGAGGTACCTCCCAAAAATTTAGATTTTGTATGCACATATCTATTGGAATTTGGTTACAATAATAAATTTGACATATTAATTAGAAATATATATCTCGGCCGATTTCACATATTTGATGCACCAAATACGGTATGTACCCCCGATTTCAATGAAATATGCAAGGTGTGACGGAATTTAGGGTTAAAGTAAATTTTGTCAAATTATATTAAAATCAGTTCAGATTGGTATATTTATACCCTACAACACTATGTGTTGAGGGTATTATAAGTTTGATTGGGCCAAAAATTATGTAACACCACGAAATATTGATTTCCCACATAGGAAAGTATATATGGATCTTCCTATCTCGCCGAGCTGAGTCGATCTAGCTATGTATGTCCGTCCGTCCGTCTGTCCGTCTGTCCGTCTGTCCATGTTAATTTGTAATCACTCTACAGGTCGCAATTATGGCCCGATCTTCACGAAATTTAAAATGTAGGTGGGGTTAAGGTCAGAATAGAACCCTATTTCTTTTGGAGAGGATTGCATAATATTTAGGGGTTGAAATGGACCAAAAACTGAAAAATTTGCTGATTTTGCAGTTGCTCTACAGGTCACAATTATAGACCAATCGACGCGGAATTTCGCATGTAGCTAGAGTTTAGGGCGGGGAAGAAGCCTACCAATTTGGGTGGTCATCGGATAATATTTAGCGGGTAAAATAGACCATATCTTTTGTGTTGAAAAAAATTCAACATATTTCATTAAACCGCGAATATTTTAAATCCCGGCGAAATCACAAAGCCATGACAAGGATATATAGCAAAATATGTGCGATATATATGTCTATCAAAGAAGATATGCTTGAAAGATGTCTTATATGTCGAGAACGGCTGAACTGATTTCGACAGTTCTCATTAATTCAGAATGGCCTCTTGGCAGGAAAGAAAAAACGTCTAAAAAATCGCATAAAAACATCTCTCTAAAGATGAAAATATTGATTTTTTAAAATTTTCTCATAATTTTTCAATTTTGTCATATTTTTGGCATATTTTCATTTTGAATTAAACATTTGGTATATTTCTACAGCTAACAAAACTAAGTAGTTAGGATATCAGGATATCATATACAGATCGCATTTATGGCCCGATCCTTACGAAATTTTGCATGGGGATCAGATGAGGGTCAGTATAGAAGCCAACTCTTTTTGGAGATGATCGTCATATATTTAGGGGTTGAAATAGACCAAAAAAAAACTGCAAAATTGTTAGCAGGTCGTAATTATTGCCCGATCTTCACGCACATTTGAATGGGGGTTACGGGCATTGCAAAAGCCAAGCAGTTTTGGATGGCCATCCAAAAATATTCAATGTGTGAAATAGTTTGCCAACTTTTGTAGACAAAATACGAAAATGTCCATTCCAGTGACTTTGTGGAGAATTCACAAATACAGGAAAGACGCACTTCTGACTATTTCGTTAACGCTGATTTCGTTGAAGAATATAGTCAAATGTCTGTATCTCATATAGATGCGTTTCAGTCAAAAACCAATAATAACTGTTAATCTTTTGCCACTTCTGAGAGATTATAGGTCTTTGGGAAATATTGGTTCCAGATCTAAATTGGAAATGAGCAAATTTGTTTAAGTTGCTATTATTCGAAAATTAGAGAACGAAACCTGATGGTTTTCTTTTATTATTTGTCACAATATCTTGTGGAATTCTTTCGAGTATCTCGCCTATATAAACTGTATCGTTTATTATAGTGTTGTAGGGTATTCAACGGTCGGCCCCGCTCGACTGTAGCCTTTGCTTACTTGTTTTTTATTAAGAAGCATTGACCCACAACACCTTTACATTGATACGATTATATAGGGAAGAATGGTGCTACTTCGAATCTCTAAAAGCAAGAGAAATGCCACTCAACTTCAAAAGATTGCAGTTTCCCGCACGTTTGGCTTTTGCTATGAAATTAATAAATCCGAAGGACAAACACTTAGTGTATGCGGACTAAATTTGGCATGTTTCTGCTTTTCTCATGATCAGCTTTTCCTGTCATGTTCACGCCTTGGTAGACCGAGTTATTTATTTATTTACGGATTAAAGTATTACAATAATTACGTTTTTTTTTTTGAGTTTTCAATTTGTTTTATTTTTTTTTTTAATCCAACAAATATTTGTATATGAAATGTTGAATGCATATAAAATCAAAGGGGGTAGCGAAGCGCACCGGATTCAGCTAGTCGGTTTATAAAAGTTAGGGACCCCGTATGTCCGATAGAGGTCACTAACTATAGTAAGCGTCTTTTAAACACAGGCGTATAGGTATATTATTCGTAGAATGATTGACGTTACAAAAGGTATATATTTATTTTCATATAATATTATCTCTTAATATTGGTCGACCAAATGTGCTCTAATTTGGCCGATTTGAGGTATTTTGAAGGGCTCAAAAGCATTTTCGAGTTTTACGCCTACTATTTCCATTTATCTAAAATCCTTATATTTGCCGAAATAATGAGAATATCGGTTTGAAAATTATTGCGCGAGATACCGCTGACTTTCTCTCCAACCCTATGAATAATCTATATTTCTATATATATATTTCTATATATATATATATATATATATATATATATATATATATATATATATATATATTTATATTATAGAATGTTGTGTTAGTTACTACGCTTATAACTCAAGAACCGCTGAACTGATTATCTAATCAGACAAATTTCAAAATGACTTTTGAAATGTGTTATGCGGTACTGTGGTGGGTATCCAGCTGCTCAGGGGGCCTTTCGCTCAGGGTCGGTCCCAACCCTGACACCAACAGTCCAAGGGGCCTAACAATTAAAAAAGGGGACATATTACAAACATCAAAACAATCAAAAATACAAACACTACATACACCGGTGACAAGGGTGCTTGGTGGAAGTTGCACCCACACTTAGCCCACCCAACCTTGACCCTTTTGTCCAATAATTTTTAAATATTTAAGGGCCCCGCATTCCATTAAAACTTACCACACAATTTACATCCTATATTCCCCCAAGAGTTGACTTACACATATTGATAATCAAATATTTGCACAACGTTGACTTTTAAATTCCTAATACCTGAATCTTTTTATACCCTACACCACAAGGTGGTCAGGGTATTATGTCTTTGTGCATTTGTTTGTAACAGGCAAAAGGAAACGAGATAGACACATAGTTCCTTTTGATGATCTGCATAGAATCACATTCTGAGTCGATTTATGCATGTCCGTCCGTCCGTCTGTCCATGTATTTTTGTAAACAAAGTACAGTTCGCATTTATTGCCCTATCCAGATGAAATTTTGCACAAATCATTTGTTTGGCCCAAGGACGACCTCTATTGAAATTGGAGATACTCGGTCAAAATTTAGATATAGCTCCCATATATATTTTTGTCCGATTTGCCTTTTATTGTGCACCAAACGTGTAATATCAGCCCGAATAGTATGGAAGAGTATGCAAATGCAACCAAATTAGGCCTAAAAATAAGCATGCCAAATTTTATGGAAATCGGTTCAGATATAGCTATAGCTCCCATATATATTGTTCATCCGATTTGTTATTTTTGTCCTCCGCAGCCGTAATATGCACTCTGTAACAACAATATTTGGGGAAATATATCAAATGCAGCTCAGAAATACCTTTGCTAAATTTTATCGAAATCGGTTCCGATTCGGATATAGCTCCCATATATATTTTTATCCGATTTCAAATTAATTGTGCACCAAATGGGTAATACAAGTTCGAATTTAAAAGATACAAATGCTTCGGCATATTTAGTCTTTTGAACTTTAAATTACAATTATAATCATAGCGTGTATGATTGAATTCTCCCATAAAAACTTTTAATTGTTATGCGCAGCTCTACTAAATTAGCAAAGTGGTGTAGGGTATCATAAAGTCGGCCCCGCCCGATTGTAAGACTTTCTTTACTGTTTTTTTTTTAATATGAGCCAATTGCTCGGGCTACTACAGTATACGAAGAGAATGAAAAATGTTTGCCAATCTGGCCACTTTAAGCATCTACTCCCTCCCTAATAGAGCTCTGTTAAGGGGGACGTTATCATATGTCCAAAAATACCAATAAACAGGAATTCTCCCTTCGTACGCAAGGTTTAACCCTACGCTCAAGTATATCACCGGGCGTTAGAAACTTGCACAATTTTTAAATCTTAACCTAAATTCTATACACTACGTACAATCACACCTAAACTACAGATAACTACATCAAACTAAACTAGTCAGTGCGAAGTTTTGGAGTCATTCCTTTTATTTTTAGAACAAATTCTTCAATTATTAAATCAAATTTTCTTTTTCAGGTAGCTGGAGAAAGATATACGCCTGCCCTTGGCCACAACAACCGGTTAGGACTCGGTAGGTATAAATAATTCAAATTATTACCTGGTGATTAAATACTTATGTATTCTTTTTGCTTTGCAGATGGTGATGCTGACTCGACATCACCGACCACTCTTTGGATATCAGCACTTTGGCGTACCGGAGCTTAGCCTCAACCACGGACTTTTCTGGGCAGCTGCGCTTTTTTATATAAAATTCTGCTGACCTCCTCCACAGAAAACTTGGAGGGGTCAGATATCTAGCCGTCTTTACGTTGGGTGTTGTCTTAAAAAGAAGAAATACAATATCGAAACACCAAAAACACATACACTATTAGAACAACAGAAACTTACAAAATTTTGGTCACACATACGCATACAAAACAAACAGACAATAAAATAAAAATTTACGGAAACTTTTCTTCCAACTTTCTTTATGTTTTAATGGGTTCACTTTTTTAATTTTCACCAAAACTTCAATGGCGAATTTTCTGTCCGTTACCCCTTTTATACGGCAGCCATTGGACGCAATTTTCCCACTTTTCCATTTTTTTCTCGTTCTCCCTTGTTTATTATGTTCCTCTTTGATCGCACTTAGCGAACCCTATCATCACCCATGGTTGCATTTGATCTTAGTCCCATGTACTAAGGGGAACATCGGCAGCACTTTGACAACCAACCGTATCTGGTTCATTCATTTTTTCGAGATCGGCTGGAGCGGTAATTACAAATGTAAAAACCTCGCCCAGCCGATAATAAAAAAAATCTTTGTCAATCGCTGTACGCACGCAACAAATGTACAATCGTATGTTTTATTTTTGAATGTACATTTGTAGTGTTTTTTTATACACTCCACCATACATAGTATGGAGGGTATATTGAGTTCGTCATTCCGATTGCAACTCATCGAAATAATCATTTTAGACCCAACAAAATATATATATTCTTAATCAGCGTAAAATTCTAAGACGATTTACCAAAACGAATTAAGATAGGAAGCTAAAATTTTGAACAGAGAGATCAGGTTTGTCTGCAGGCAGATCAAATTCGAAGATGGGCTATATAGGTCTACGACATCGTATAGCCCCTATATAACGGTTTGTCTGTGCAGATCCACGTTTTCGTATAGCCGTTTATTTTTACTTTTTGCAAATTTTATAATTCATTCCAAATGGTGGAGGGTATTCAAAGTTCGCCCCGGCCGAACTTACTGCTTTTTTACTTGTTTTCAATATGATTAACTTTATTTAATTGACCCGATTTGAGAACTAAAATTGCAGGCGGGTTACATTGAAGTGTAGTACCGAATTATGTGGTGGCGAAACTGAATAGATGATGTCGAAACAATTTAAAGAATAATTACGTTTCCTAAATCGCTAAAAAATGAAAATCAAAACAAAGAAAGAATTTTTCAATGGAATCGAATTTCAAAATAATAGTACATTTTATTAATAAACTCCGTATGGACCTTTAAACATTTGTTGTAAAAACCAGCGAACAAGTTGAAGATTTTTTCCTTTTTCCATTTTTTTCTTTTCTGAAAAATTTATATAAAAAACAAATTTTTTTTTATTAAATTTGGCTAATTATATTTTTTTGTATCATATTTTTGTCTTATCATTTTATTCGTTTTTTTGTGAACAAAATAAAGAATGATTTTCATCATATAAAAGAAAGTAGGTCCATTAAGATAAATTCTGTATTTATCTAGCGGAGACATAAACCACTCTGTTAACAGAGCAATGTTAAACTTAACAGAACACATAGAAAATTTATCTATATATATAAAAATCCATTGTTGTTTGTTGGTAACGGAATCAGTCAAACGCAATCAGTCAAATACCGACTATAAAGAACGCAAAATAGAAATTCTACCTAAACATTCAAGATACCTTTAATCGCTTTGGCAAGGTCATGATATGGATCATAACCCCTGATAACGGAACAACCCGATTTCAAGTATATTCTACATTTTAACCATATTTTTCGTACTAATTTTAGCTTATGTTGATAATTTAAGAAGAAACCATCTTTGCAAAAAATTATCACGTTTTGGTATCACCATCATATGATTTAAGGTATTTTCGGGGTCTTGGTCACTTTTTTCATTTTTTGGCCCTTATTTAACATCTTTGTTTCTAAGGGGGAAGAAAACCTCTTCTTATAAATTTTTATTTTTCGGAAAAGCGCGCATCTTAGTCTTGAGGCTACCTGGGGTAAAAAACCCTGGGGTAGAAAATCATCTTACAGATAATTATCCTCATAGGGATTTATTTAAGTATAGTCCCTACATTAGTATACCCCCAAGTCCACTTTCCCAACCAATGTGTGGTCAGAAAAGAAAATTTGGTATTCTATTGAATTTGTAACCCCCAAGAGAATATTGGTTGGGAACGTAGATTTGGGATGTACGTCCATATGAAATAAACTCCGAAATGTCAATCTGGGACTCATTCAGTCGGAAATTGTGGCAGAAACATGAAAAAATACGAAATTATAAAGTAACTTTATTGGATCTCCACCGCAAAATTTAAATGACAAACAATTAATGTCCATCTTACGGTAATCGGAGCAAAAGAGTAATTTTTTGGCTATTCTGACAACATTCTGCCTTCAAGTATGAGGTGGACAAAACTGAATACCACGCAGTACGGGATTTTAAACGTTGGAAATACAAATTTCAAATTATAGCTCATTTGAATGCTTTTTACAATATCAAAAATTGAGCTGAATTTTCACATGGGGATATTATAGATGTTCTTTATCATATAGGTATTTAACACTCAAATTAAAGCCTATAGCTGAAAAATAAGATCAGGCTATTCAAAATATTTAAAACCGACCGTGATTATAATTTTTGCCATGAATATTAATTTATATTTAGTCATGGAGGTATTACTCATAATCAAGTCATTACTTATAATCAAAATTGGAGTAATTATAATGGCGTCATTACTTATAATCAAAATTGTGCCGCCTACATAAGTCAGATCTGTAATTTATTATGCTTTAAAGACTAAAAGTACGGGCCGGCAACGCGGACTGGGCCAGCTAGTATTTTTTTAAAAATTCTATTTTATAATGTTTAGTCATCAAAGAATTTATTTTTTATGATTAACAATAACTATTACTTTAATTATAAAATTTATGAAAAGCTGTCTTGCTACGGGTACTCACCAACTTGTAGTTGCACAATATGTGACAGGACATTGGCATTAGATAAACTACGTTTTAAAACAATTCTTCCAATACAAAATGCATATCAATGGAAAGCTTTGAATAGTACTATTCATTGGCATAATAAAAATTGTGGGCCAATCCGACAGATTCCGAGGTATTTGACCATTTCTGCAGAAATCCTCTGAACAGGAAAGTTCCATTGTCCAATATACCTTCCAGGACAATTCTTCCAATCCAATATACACATCAATGGTAAGCTTATGAAGAGTACTATCCATTGGCCAAAGGACCTAAAGAAAGTTATGTTAATTACTACGCTTATAACTCAAGACCGACTTGACGGATTTTGACAATTCAATTTTGGAATGGTATCTTGGCAAAAGAAATCGCGTAAAAATATGCCAATAATAATATGAATGAAAAAATCTTTTTCGTGTGATTTTTTTAGTTTGACATACTATATTATAGTGAACATTTTTTTAGTGTTTTGAATTCTGAATGAATAAAATCAAACATTAAATGAGTCTGTAATACGATATGAAATGGCGATCTTTCATGTCTAAAATTGGCATCTAGCTTTCAACTCCAGGTCCTACATCGTGCTTCAGCTGGAAGATGCGAAAACATTTAAACAAACACACAAATATATCAATCAGTAAAATACCGAATATATTATCATTGAAATATACTATGATGAAAAATATGGACTTTATGGAGTCTCCAAAGCACAATTAAAAGGACAAAAATAAAAAGTAATTATCTTTGACTATTCTGGAATCATTATGAATTATGAAGTGGACAAAAGTAAATACCACGCAGCACGGTATTTTAAACGTTGAAAACACAAATTCCAAATAACGGCCCATATGAATGGAAATGTTGCTAAGCTCTTTACAATGCCAAAAATTGAGGTGAGTTTTCACATGGGGTTATTATAGATGTTCTATATCATATAGGTTTTTAACACTCAAAAATAAATGAAAAATAAGATCAGGCTATTCCAGATATGTAACAACCGGACCGGGCCAACTAGTCTATATATATAAAAATCAATTGTTGCTCGTTGGTAATGGAATCAGTTGAGAACGGCTGGACCGATTTGCACAATTTTTTGTACAAACGTTCGTCATACCCCGAGTTGGGGTTTTAAGGAAAAAAATATAGACCGTGCCTACTTTTACGCCCACTATCTTCATTTATCTAAAATCTTTATGTTTGCCAGATAATGAAGATATCGGTTTGAAAATTTTTGCACGAGATACTGTTGACTTTCCCTCCAACCCTATGGATTTATTTGGTGGCTGAGGAACTGACCACGCATACTTCTAATCTATATCTATATATATAAAGAAGTTGTGTTAGTTACTACGCTTATAACTCAAGAACCGCTGATCTGATTTTAACGATTCAGACAAATTCTAAATTGTCTCTTGGGCGAAAAGGATACAATCCAAAACAAGGAAAAAAACATTAAGTTCGGCCGGGCCAAACTTTTAATACCCTCCACCTTAGTGTAAACGAAACATTAGAAGAAATGTGGCAAAAACCATTAAAATGCCGAATATCGGGAGGTACCGTTATATGGGGGCTATATCAAATCGTGGACCTATACATGCAATGTTTTGCCACAAGCACAGGGACTCGCTATGACCTACAAATACCAATTTTCAGACAAATCCGTGAAAAAATGTGGCATAAATCATCAATATACCCAATATCGGGAGGTACCGTTATATGGGAACTATACCAGAACGTGGACCGATATATTGTAATGAACAAAATGATTATCTGGGAGGTTTCCCAAATTAACCAATGTTTGAGAGCTAGGGTGCGTTAGAATTTAAAGCAAAAAAAATATTTTCTGGACCACAAGAGGACTGGGAGCCATTAAGAGCTAGCTTCAGTCAGTTGGGGGGTTCGTGTCCCCTTGACGTCACAGTCCCTAATCTCTACATAAACAAAATATTTTTTATATAGACTCCCTTTTTTCTTCACAAAAACAATAAATTGATGAAATCTACAAAACAATAAAAAAAAAAATGAATTGATCGTTTATGCAATAGCAAATTAACCATTATTATTAACCATTTAAATTTACCCCAACTAGTTTGAATTAAAACAGAAAAAATATCTATCGATTCTAAAACTGCAAGTGAAAGTGGGTTCCTGGTGTACTGGAACCGAATGCCTCTTCACCCAACCCATTCTTGGACTTAATGGCTTATTGTATATTGTAAAGTCCCCTCATTTAAATTAATGCCGTCTACTTTTACCTACCGGCCGTAAAATCAATGAAAATTAGAGATTCATAATGAATTATACTTATTCATGAAAACAATATAACTATTTTATTTGTTCGATAACATACCTACATACACATATGGTCTCAAAAGCTAATGTATGGGTTTGAATAGAACTCAAACAAGTTAGAATGCAACATGTTAAATTTAATAATGAAGTTCGATATGGCAAAACAAGTAAATTGAGAATCATTGAATTTAAACTAATTAAGGGTGGAATATAACTACATATTAGGGGTATTCATGTTAACTTCACTTTCCTAAATTTACGCAAAATATGTAGTTATACTCGTTTTTTTTTAATTTAAAATCTAATTACATAAAATTCACAAATTTAATATTTCTTCATGTGTAGAAACAATTAATATAAAAAAATCAAAGTATCTGGTTTAATGGCATATGTAAGCAAAATGTTTTTACCTTATTATATCAAAGCGATTGTATAAGTTAGATACTTTGCCCCTCAACTTCCCTTGCTCGATCAATCACGGATGCTGATTGGCGCACAGGCATCTCCTCTACAACTCCCCTGGCGGAGACCGTAGTGAGCGGATCGTCGCTGGGCATTGGTTGTTGTCGGTAACCTCACCTTGTTACACATGCTCTCATTGGAAGTAGTTGTAGTTGTATTAGTAGACAGACATGAGATCCTCTGCGATCACCTAGAACCTCAGCGTTCACTTGTCTTTAGTCTTTGAACGAATACCCAACACGGCCACTGTCGCCACAATCCATATTGAAAAGAGGTAATACTTATTGTTGAAAAAACACACATCAAAGCAATTCAATAAACCAGCAAATATTGCAAGAAACGAAATTAATTCTATTTGTTTGTTTTATTTCTTATTGTTTCTTTTCCCCCATTACTCTACATAAACATTTGGTCGCATCGAGCCGGATTTGCCAAGTTGAGAAATTTGCCTGACTATTAATTGCTGTTTTTGTCATCTCTTTTACAAAGGAATCATCTGCAAAACACACATCCCCCCTCATTAATCGCACCACCGCATCAACATCATCCTATTCATCATCATCAACATCAAAAAAGGTACGTAAGTTCAGTGAAATTTGTTATTGTGAGCTTAGAGTGCTATTTATTTAAAAAAAAAAGTGAAAAGTGTTAGTTTTTGTTTGCTTCGCGGTACTGGTCGCCTTTGTTTTACCCTAATTTGCGGTATCTTTAAATTTACAGTCCACAACAATTTTATTTTGCTGAAAAATCTATTAAAGATTCCTTCAAATCGAGACTTATTCGCATTTTATTGCGAAATAATCGAATTTCCCGGTTAATTTGTGTTTAATAATTCGAATTTATCAAAAAGAAATATATTTCTGTTGATAAAATAACCTGCCGCTGTAGTGTGCATAATTTTGTATTCGGTTATTGCAATATTCTCCACACATTTCTGCATTGTCGAGTGATCTCTTTTACATCTCACCAATTCGGTATTACTCTCAACGAGAATAAAATCACCACATTGCAAGTGCCGCTTTTTCTAATTTACATCCAAACATACCAACACTTGCTAAATCCCCCCGTACCTCGCCCCAACACACACTGTTTGGTCATTTTCGTTGGTCTGTTTGTAATATTGCAATAACAATAATACCCTTCCAAGCGCCTTTTTCTAGCGTCAGTCTACTAACCAACAACTATAACAACAACTTATTTATTTCTCCAACTCTCACTGTTGGTTCGTCGTCGTTGGTTAATTCGTAACGAGGCAGTTGCTTACCCACACACACTGAGCATTCTGCTGACGCTGCTTGTGTCTTATTTTCTTTTGTGCGATATCCGTTGCGATCATTGTCGTTGGTCAGCTTGTAGTGTGGTAGTTAACCCACCCCCGTCACCGTTCGACCATCAAACACTGCTTGTCTTTATTCTTCAAGAGGAAAAAATTGTGAATTATAAAAAAATAAAATTTTGAAAAATAATTTTTATTTTGTTTTTGATAATAGTTGATAAAAAAGTGTTTTTTGGACTTTTTTACATTTCAATATTTTTCAGTCTGAAATACGTGCACCCTACACTCAGGCCACACCGATAATTGATAAGTTTTTCGTGTTTTTTCAAAATTTTCGATTTTTTCCTTATTTTCGATAAATATTGCCTATTTAAATATATTTTGATTATTATTTGGATATTTATATACTCTTTTATTTGCATTTCCTGATATATTTTGCTATTTCTTTGGTAAATTTTGGGAAGTTTTTAAATCTTTTCTCCGCTAAATTAGTTTTTCTTTGGGATTTTTCAAATTTTGAAATTTTCTTCTCTTATACATTTATTTGGGTGCTTTTAATAAGACTTTGCGTCATTTCTTTCACTTTCTTTGAATATTTTCATAGTATTTGTCGAAATCGAATTCTGAAACCATGTCGGTCACTCCACTAACTCAATTTATTCGGGCTTCCGATAATGTTGTTAAATTTGCCGCTGCTTTTAAATTGATTAAGGCAGAAACTCACACGGTTTTCAATTTAGAAATTCGAAACACCGAACTTCAGGACTTGTGGTACAAAGTCAAGGATACCTATGAAAAGTATCTTGATTATTTGATAACCGTTGAGGGTACTACCTCGGACGGAATTGCTTCTGCTGATGAAAAATACCAGTCCACTAGAGAAAACTACGTTGAATGCTTGTCGGAAATATCTGAAATGTTGCAGAAACTAAGGTCTGCGAAAACACCTCCGTCCACACCATCTGAAATTCGTGTTAGTACCCCCCAGAATGTCCAAAATCAGGTTTCTGTGGCGCGGTCATGCAATAGGTCGAATACTTCACAGTCAGGTACTACCAATCCAAACAATGTACTGAATAATAGTTTGCCGCCTTTATCCAATATGGCTTATCCAGATATTCAGAGTACTTCTGATATCTCAGTTTCGAATTGGAGTTTACCGCCTTGTGGTTCCGACACCATGCATAACCTTAATTTACCGCCGTGCGATATAGATGATTTCCACGGAGATTTTTTGTCGTGGCCCACATTCCGGGATTTATTTTCTGCAATGTTCATAAATAATTCCCGATTAACTGATATTGAGAGGTTGTGTCATTTGATTAAGAAAACTCAAGGTGAGGCTAGGGAAATTGTGTCGAAGTTTCCGCTCACTCATAAAAGTTTTGTTCTGGCTTGGAAGGCTCTTAAGGATGCTTATGACAACAAAAGAATTCTAGTCAATAGTCATTTAAAGCTTTTGTTCGATCCATCGTTAGCTAATGAAACGAGTTCAGGTATTAAAACTTTACAGAGAGGCATAAACGGTTGTTTATCTGCTATGTCAGTCTATGACATTGTCACGGATCATTGGGATCCTATTTTAGTTTTTATTTGTATTCAGCGTCTGCCAAAACTTACGGTGACACTCTGGGAACAGAGTCTCAAAGATAAGTCTTCCTTATCGTCATGGGCTCAGCTCAATTCGTTCCTCACGGAGAGAATTCAGACGCTTGCCTGTTTGCGGGACATAAAAGGTATAGATTCACCAAAATCCCCAAACCAACGCAACGTTAAGGTACATGTGGCGAAATCTTCCCCTGCTACAGTAAAATCTTATCCAAAACATCGTTGCGTTCTATGCCCTAATCAAAATCATGCGCTCTACTCTTGTCATCGTTTCAAAAAGATGTCTTTCGATCAAAAAATTACTGTTGTAAAAAAGTTTGGCTTGTGTTTCAATTGTTTGTCAAGAGGTCATTCGGTTAGTAACTGTCCCAGTGCACATAGTTGCTATGTATGCCATGAAAAACATCATACGCTTATGCATAAACCTAATCGTTCGACACCTACAAATAGTCCCTCCTCAAATGTGACGCCCACAGCCCGAGTCCCAAGAACTGCTTCCAATTCTCTTCTAGATAATGTTGCCTCTACATCCACTGGTGCCAATCCGACTTTAGTAAACCGTCAAGTGTTTCACACATCACATAACTCGCGAGTCCTTCTCGGTACCGCCATTGTAAATATTGTTCACGGAGGAAATTCCTATTGGCGCAAAATACCGTCTTTGGTTGGATCCTCTCGGGTCCAATTCCCTCCTCACCATTGCAGGTCTTTACGACCACTTTGAGCTTCAGTGAGGAAGACAGCCTCAATAAAACCATTCTGCGTTTTGGGGAATTTGAGGAGGTTCCCAAAAGCAAATTACTTTCGTCATCAGACAAGTTGTGCGAGGACAATTTCCGGTCCACAACTACAAGAAACTCGAAGCGTCGTTACGTTGTCCCACTTCCCATACGTTCTGAATTCCCTCACAGCCTGAAAATTGGTGATTCGCCTCAGAATGTTCTGAGTCCATTTTTTAGGAATGAAAATCCGCTTCAACGCAAACTTCCTTGTAGGCGCCTCCCTTTTTGCTCGGCCAGAACCTATTGTTGAAGAATCGCTATTGAATTTAGCCAATCGATATAGAAAACTGAAGGCATAGTTTTGTACAGGTTTGCATTAGGTGGAAAGAAGAGTAATAGTTTAGTTTGAACTTTAGTCGAGATACATCCCGATAATTATGGTAAGGTTCGCGTTGCATGCGTCCGAATGCACAGGGTATTATTCGGCGACCAGTCGTCTATTTAGTCGTGTTACATAATTAAGTCTGTTGTTTGCGAAATATACCTCGTTTGGTTGGGTAATTTCAGGCCCGTCAATTTGTAATTGCCGCGGTATAGATATCTAATTATATGAATTAAAATGATTTGAATAAAATGCTCACAAATAAACTGAACTTACGTCCTTGTAAATCTTATTGTACATATTTATATATAACATAATTCCTTTGAGCTTTAATTAGTTGATACACATGCATGTATATCAAGGTGGGCGGCAATGTATAAGTTAGATACTTTGCCCCTCAACTTCCCTTGCTCGATCAATCACGGATGCTGATTGGCGCACAGGCATCTCCTCTACAACTCCCCTGGCGGAGACCGTAGTGAGCGGATCGTCGCTGGGCATTGGTTGTTGTCGGTAACCTCACCTTGTTACACATGCTCTCATTGGAAGTAGTTGTAGTTGTATTAGTAGACAGACATGAGATCCTCTGCGATCACCTAGAACCTCAGCGTTCACTTGTCTTTAGTCTTTGAACGAATACCCAACACGGCCACTGTCGCCACAATCCATATTGAAAAGAGGTAATACTTATTGTTGAAAAAACACACATCAACGCAATTCAATAAACCAGCAAATATTGCAAGAAAAGAAATTAATTCTATTTGTTTGTTTTATTTCTTATTGTTTCTTTTCCCCCATTACTCTACATAAACAGCGATGTTTCACTTACCCAATTATTTGAAGAACGTCGAGGCCTCGAAGAACTATATGGGAGCATCGGTGTAGGGATGAAATTTATAATTTTGCTGCATATATGCCATACCAATTTTAAAATAAAATTTCAGGTGATAATTTCTGTAGCTACTTATTCTAATACTACAGTAACATTAAAAATCTGCTCCATGTGAATTTTAGGTATGCAAAGGTTCCAAATATGATTTTTATTTATTAATTGCAGGAACGCACACAAATGGCCTTCCTTAAATTATGAAATCCTGATGGTTTTATTCTCCCTTTATACCAATTATCCAGTTATGAGTAGCTTTCTTAGGATCTATCGTTGCAATTTCAATCGTTCAATTGTGGTTCGGAATAAATATATGCCACACTTTTGTGAACACTTTAAAAATATATTTTAGCAGTAATTAGCTCTGTAGGATAGCTGCTGTGGGGCTAATACGGCACAGCCCTCCTAGAGACTTAGAGCATCCAGGTTTTTAGCAAGCGAGCTATATGCAAAAAAATCCTAAATTAATTTATTTGCCGGATAAATTCTGGTCGAATATTTTACCAGTGCCGAAATTTGAGGGTTATTTTCTTCAGGTTTGGATCCTTATAGGGTTTTCAAAAGAATATGTCCGAAGGGATGGTAACTGACCCTACATAACAATTTCCACGAGATTTCTGCCAAAACTTATTAAAATGGTACTATCGAAGGGTGGGTATTGTGTCTTTTGATACGGGTTGTAGATTTATTATGCACTTCAAAATCGGATGTCATATATTATTAACGATATAATCTTATACTTTTTGTTCTTTTAAAACACGAGTATAAAACTGATATTGATATGTATGACTCGGAATTTTTTAAGAGCCACAATGTTTCTTTATTCACAGCTACGAACAGAAAGATCGATAGCGATTAAAGATGAAGCCAGTTGACCTTTCTTTTCAACTATACAGAAAAAGGGAATACAAATTCACCTCGAGAATATGCAGTGGAACATTAAAAATTGAAACATCCACCGTTAAAAACGGTGAACATGATCATTTACGGGTTTCCCTTCTGCTTCAGAGGGCAGTACAAAAGAAAGGAGAAGAATCAAAAACAAATTGACAAAAAAAAAAAATATAAAAAAAATAACTGTCCGAACCGTGGCTTGAACCCGGGCTTTCTTGTACGTTAAGCCGAAGCGCTGTACCCTAGTCTACGTTAGGTCTCATATTCAGGGCACCAAATATGTAACATAGCCTGCAGTATCCAATGTAAGTGGTGGTGTAACTGTTACAAGCCAAAGAATATAGAAATAAAAAGTATTGAGAAAAAAGGGAAGTGTAAAGCAATAGCCGGTGGGGAGAAGGAGGGGGGGAGGTGTAGGTGATCGTGGGGGTGTTATTGTAATTCGCTAGTATGGTGAAAAAAGTATGAAGGTAAAAATAAAATGTGCTAAGCAAAGAGGGTGCAGTAAAACAAAATGCGAAATTGATAAAATATGTAAGTGGGCTGGTTTTTTTGCATTACCCAACAAACATTTTAGGGGATATAACTTAAGAAAAAAAAATTGTGTGTATTAGCAGGTGAAGTCATACATTACAAACCGGGTAATATTGATCCGATGGATAACAATATTAACAGGCGCCTATAAGTTACTTAAGGACGTATGTCTTTTGCATGGTACGTACCGGTAGAATTACTTTCTACGTCCTTAAGAATATAGTAATTATTTCCCACCTTCGTTTGTACTACCGATTTTACAAAGAGTGGGGATAGTTTTGCATTAAAATCTTTGGAGGCATTGCTTTGAGCAAAATTTCGTCGATACACTGTTTGTCCAACCGTATAGGAAATAGGTCGAGTGCGTAAATGATATTGTTGAATATTGGTTGCGTAGGCTTGTGAGATGTTTTTGCGGAGGTCATTTCTTATGAGTGAAAGTTGATCTTCACGATTAATTTGCACAGTGGGTTCATCCAGTAGGTTGACATTTCTAAGAAGCTGGTATGAATCTCCATGTGTGATCATATTGAGGCCAAACGTAGCGAAATATGGGGAATGTTTAATTGCCTGATGAACTGAATTTCGGAGGGCACAACTAATGGCTGAATTGTGTTCATCCCACATTTTCTGATCCTTTTTTAAATACGATCTGATTCCACATATGATAGACCTGTTGACTCTTTCTGAAGCGTTCGCTTGAGGTGAGTATAACGCTGTGTACAAGTGTTTGATTCCGTGTTTAGTCAGGAATGCATTAAAATCATTAGCTCTAAATTGCGAGCCGTTGTCGCTGACTAAATACTCCGGAACCCCATACAAGTGAAAAACTTGTTCTAAAAGCAATTTCTGAACGCTGGAAACAACCATTGATATTTAGTTAAATGGTCTAAAATAATGAAAAGGCCTATGTGGCCATTCTTAGACCTGGGATATGGGCCAAGGAAGTCCACATAGAGCCTTTGAAATGGTCGCGTCGTGTAAACTTGGTTACCCATTTCGGGTTTTAAAATTACATTGGGAGGCTTTGTCACCGTACACACTTCACAGTCTCTGACAAAATTCCTGACGTCTGTCAGTAGGCCAGGCCAATAAAAATTACGTCGAATGAGTTCAACCGTCTTGTACATCCCCTCGTGAGCTGCTACTGGCGAAATATGGAATCGCGAAATCACTTTTCGTCTTAGATTTTTGGGAATCCAGAGTTTCCAAGCACTCTCTTCCTGTGTGGAATCGCCAACGTAATGCTCGGTACGGATGTACACAAACTTGTCGATAATTTTTAAATCGGGGTATTTCGAACTGTTTTCTGATATTTTAGTCTTGAGCATTTCGTAATCGGGATCTTCAAAACAAGAGGAGGTCAGGTCGATTTCTGGTTCTGGGTACTCTACAGCGGATATTTCCTCTGGAGGGATTCTCGACAGCGCATCGGGCACCACGTGATCTTTCCCTTTACGGTGGCTTATGGTGAACCTGTATGGCTGCAATTTAAATACCCACCTGGCTAGCCTGCCAGTAAGGTCTGGTTGACTCATAAGCCACTTTAAGGAAGAATGATCCGTGATGACCTCAAAGTCTTGAAGCTCCAGGTAACAACGAAAGCGCTTTATTGCTTCAATGGCAGCCAGACATTCTCTTTCGGTTACGCTGTAGTTTCGTTGTGAAGTATTAAGTTTTTTTGACATGAATGCTATAGGTCTTTCTTCTCCATTCTCATCGAATTGCAAAAGGACTGCACCAATCCCATAGTCTGACGCATCGCAGTGTAGGTAAAATTTCTTTTTAAAGTCGGGATTAGCGAGAACGGGTGCAGTGGTCAGACGCTTTTTCACTTCTTCAAAAGCCTCATTGGCTTCTGAAGTCCACTTAAACCTTGCCTTGGTGGACAATGTTTCAGTTATCGGAAAAGTGAGTGATGAAAAGTTTTCGATGAAGCGTCTGTACCACCCGGCTAATCCCAAAAATCCTCGGACTTGCTTTCTGGTTTTTGGTACAGGCCATTGTGCAACTGAATCGACCTTGTCTGGGTCTGTCTGTATGCCACCATGGCCAATTACGTAACCTAAATATTTTACCTGAGTCACACAGAATTGACATTTTTCAATGTTTAGCGTCAAATTGGCGTTTTTGAACTCATGGGCGATTCTAACAAGTACGGACACGTGAGTTGAGAAATCCTCGGTTATGATAACCAGGTCATCAAGGTACCCGAACACACAATGCTTTAGGTCTGGCGGTATTAGTTGGTCCATTAGGCGACACATGGTCTGGGGTGCATTGCACAGACCAAAAGGCATTACCGTAAACTGGTACAATGGACGACCGGGTACCGTGAAAGCAGTCAACGGTTTTGACTTCTCACTAAGTCCGACCTGCCAATATGCGTCCTTGAGATCAAGCTTAGTTATGATGTTCGCTTTCGGCAAGCGGGCGAAGATACCCTCAATGCTCGGAAGCGGGTAGGCATCTTTAGTTGTGACTTGATTGAGTCTCCGAGCATCTAGACAAAGTCTAACTTTGTTAGGCTTTAGGACTAAACGCATCGGGGAACTCCACGGAGATGACGAGGGTTCTATAACGCCGAGAGCGAGCATTCTGTCAATTTCCTGAAACATGAGGTTCTCCACCGCGGGAGAGACCGGATAGAACCTCTGCTTAATTGGCCTCGCTTCACCAACGTCTATCTCATGCTCAATTAATTTTGTTCGACCTAAGCCCTGCCTAGAAAAATTGGGAAACAACTCAACTATACAATTGAGTTGATTTTGTTGAGAAGTAGTCAATGGATAATTTTGGGTATCCGTTGGTAAATCGGGTTTGGAAAGACCACTAACTTGTTTATTGGGGGTTTGAACAAAAGTATTTAATGAATTTTGGTACGTATTTGGTTCAGTTATTATAGCGGGTTCAGACAACTCTGGGGCTAAATTAAATGCTCTCCAGAAATCTAACCCGAGTATGACCCTCTGGGTGATTGAAGGAACAATAAGCATTTTTGATTTTCTGGTCTCATTTCGAAATGTGACGTCTACATTAAGAAAACCAATGGTTTTCTGAATAGTCCCATCAGCAGTTTTTACCCCCGATTTATTGGAGATAAACTGATCATATCGAGAAAAATCGTTATGAGCTAAACTTGACCCAATACAGGGAACATTTGCTCCTGTGTCAAGCAAACCATATTCATTCAATTCCAAAAAACTTATTTTAGCATAAAACCTTTTGTCCTGATCATTGGTGATTATTGACGAAATTACGTATTTTCGTGTAAGTTTTCTTCGTTTAAATTATGATCTCAAGCGAATAGTTGATCTTTTCGTTTGTTTTCTCGGGGTTGAGTAAATCGAATAAATTTGAAATATTTGGTCGCGTTTAGTTTTGTAGTCCTTATAGCGTTCGTGGTAAGGTCGAATTGGGTGTAAAATTTTAGATGAAACATTAGCATCATTGGGACTACGCTTCAAAATGGTTATTTGAGGTGACAAATTTGGGTAGGTTTTTATATGGCCAGAGTTGACTACTACGTTTTCTGAGAAGTATTTTGACGCGGGAAGTTTTTTGAAATCCCCAACTTTTTTTCCGCACATCGAGCGCATTGTGGTTTATACACGTTCTTTGTGCTGCAACCATAGCAGAACACTGTGCGCGATTGCACAAAATCATCCCAAAAGTGACCGATTTGGTCGCAATTCCAACATTTAGGGCTATTGGAACTGAAGTTGACGGCATCTATACAATTCTGGGAGTTTGGATCTGAGGTCAATTCCTCGGAGTTGTCCAATTCCGCAATATTTCTCCTAGGAGCAGTATTTTGGTTAAATTGGGGCTTTGACAAAACGTTTTTACGATATGATTCGTCAGCAAATAACTTCTCTCTTCTTTGGACCAAATTTCGAAGATGAGTTATAGTGAAAACTGGCACATATAATAACTCATGGCGAATTTCTGGCCTTAAGTTCCTAACCTAAATCTCAACTAATTCTTCTTCAGACATTGGATGACCTAGTCTGTCAACAATAGCACAAACTGAGTCATAGAATGCTTCGAAGTTTTCACCAGGTTTCATTTTACGATTCCTGATTTCTTCTTTGATATCAAACATCTAGCGCATATCTTTAAATTGGCATTTGAGAGCCGCACAAAACGAGGTCCACTCAATAGAGTCCACCTGCTTGTGGTACCTCCAATACCACTCCCTGGCTTTCCCTGTAAGAAGGACTGGAAGATTTTTACAAATTATGGTGAAATTATTTCCAAAATGTTCCTGTGTCAAGGATTTTATCCTATACAAAAATTCTTCGACTGTTAGACCGGTACTGGAACCGTCAAATTTGACATTCCAATTTTGAATGATAGATGTCAATTTTTCTGGTCGCGCAGAAATGAATTGTTCCATCTGACTTGTACTGTTTCTACGATTGTTTACGTTACTCAAGGGCACATCATTGTTTAGCCCACTATTGTTAGGTATAGGAACTGGTGGTACCGGAATGGCACTTGGATGAGTATTGGGTGGAAGATGTGGTTGCAAATTCAAATTCTGAAAAAATTTGGCAATATTATTCTCTATCATATTGTTTATTTTTGAATAATCGATTTCCACAACATTTTGCGAGGGTGGTCTAAAATTGTTATCATTGGGATTGTTTTGTGTTGGAATCTGATTCGAAGACGTATTTCTCAATGGAGAATATTGATGGCTTACATCAATCAGATGTCCAACGTTTGGTCGGGGTGTACCATCTGATACGAAATTTTCGTTAAAGAGAGCTTTACTGAGGTTTCTGGTCACGGGCCGATTGGCCATTGCACCTCTACCTTTACCTCGAGTCAATGGTTTAGACTTTTTAGGGTTTGCTGTTTGAGTGGAAATTTCAGCCGATGCATTATCTATTACATTGGTATTAATACTATATTTTCTCAAGTCCGATAAGTCACACGGTAGCTTACAATGAGGGCATTCTGCCGAAGTAGATAACGCTTGTTCCACACATATTCGATGAAATATGTGGCCACAAGTAATTATGTTGTAGCATTCTTGGGACTCAAAGAACAGACTTTCTTCACAGATACTACATTTTTCTTCATCATGCGCAGAAGCAAGAGAATGTGCTCCGATAGTGGAGCCTAAAGGATTTGGGGGACTACGCTGAGTCATTTTTTTTTTTTATTTTAAAAGATAAAATTATAATTTTACGGTTGTCCGGTTATGTAAAAGTAGAACGACATATGTATATAGAATCATGATAGATAATTACTGGGCTATGGAATGAATACATCTTATTAACTTTTACAATATTTTTCCAAACAAGCCTTCAATTACCGCATTCACCATTATCTATGGACTTTATAATGTCATTAGCGAAAATAAAGTAAATCCTATAGAAAATGGGAGGCTCATATCTCAGCAAAAATATTATAATCGTAGTAAGATGTACACATTGACGAATTACAGAAAACTACCTGGTTGAATAAAACTCGTATGGAAAGAGATACCAGATACATTCCGGGTCTATATACCGAAACAATCAGATACTAGAATATCCTCAGAAGTCCGATATTTATTCACATACGCAATTTTATCCAATCAAGCCTTCTTCTATAATCGTGAATGAAATTGAAATCTACATCTGTAATTTGGTCTATTGAAGGGGCTCAGTAGACTCCTAATATTTGGCATTTTTTTTTTTTTTCAAATTCAAAACTAAGGATTTTTTCCCCTAATCTTCGCTCAATTTTAGTCTAAAAAGCAGACAAAATATAGAATATTTTAGCCAAATTGAGAGTTCTGGTTGCCCCACGCTGGGCGCCATTTATTTATGTAATGAACAAAATGATTATCTAGGAGGTTTCCCAAATTAACCAATGTTTGAGAGCTAGGGTGCGTTAGAATTTAAAGCAAAAAAAATATTTTCTGGACCACAAGAGGACTGGGAGCCATTAAGAGCTAGCTTCAGTCAGTTGGGGGGTTCGTGTCCCCTTGACGTCACAGTCCCTAATCTCTACATAAACAAAATATTTTTTATATAGACTCCCTTTTTTCTTCACAAAAACAATAAATTGATGAGATCTACAAAACAATAAAAAAATGAATTGATCGTTTATGCAATAGCAAATTAACCATTATTATTAACCATTTAAATTTACCCCAACTAGTTTGAATCAAAACAGAAAAAATATCTATCGATTCTAAAACTGCAAGTGAAAGTGGGTTCCTGGTGTACTGGAACCGAATGCCTCTTCACCCAACCCATCCTTGGACTTAATGGCTTATTGTATATTGTAAAGTCCCCTCATTTAAATTAATGCCGTCTACTTTTACCTACCGGCCGTAAAATCAATGAAAATTAGAGATTCATAATGAATTATACTTATTCATGAAAACAATATAACTATTTTATTTGTTCGATAACATACCTACATACACATATGGTCTCAAAAGCTAATGTATGGGTTTGAATAGAACTCAAACAAGTTAGAATGCAACATGTTAAATTTAATAATGAAGTTCGATATGGCAAAACAAGTAAATTGAGAATCATTGAATTTAAACTAATTAAGGGTGGAATATAACTACATATTAGGGGTATTCATGTTAACTTCACTTTCCTAAATTTACGCAAAATATGTAGTTATACTCGTTTTTTTTTTTAAATTTAAAATCTAATTACATAAAATTCACAAATTTAATATTTCTTCATGTGTAGAAACAATTAATATAAAAAAATCAAAGTATCTGGTTTAATGGCATATGTAAGCAAAATGTTTTTACCTTATTATATCAAAGCGATGTTTCACTTACCCAATTATTTGAAGAACGTCGAGGCCTCGAAGAACTATATGGGAGCATCGGTGTAGGGATGAAATTTATAATTTTGCTGCATATATGCCATACCAATTTTAAAATAAAATTTCAGGTGATAATTTCTGTAGCTACTTATTCTAATACTACAGTAACATTAAAAATCTGCTCCATGTGAATTTTAGGTATGCAAAGGTTCCAAATATGATTTTTATTTATTAATTGCAGGAACGCACACAAATGGCCTTCCTTAAATTATGAAATCCTGATGGTTTTATTCTCCCTTTATACCAATTATCCAGTTATGAGTAGCTTTCTTAGGATCTATCGTTGCAATTTCAATCGTTCAATTGTGGTTCGGAATAAATATATGCCACACTTTTGTGAACACTTTAAAAATATATTTTAGCAGTAATTAGCTCTGTAGGATAGCTGCTGTGGGGCTAATACGGCACAGCCCTCCTAGAGACTTAGAGCATCCAGGTTTTTAGCAAGCGAGCTATATGCAAAAAAATCCTAAATTAATTTATTTGCCGGATAAATTCTGGTCGAATATTTTACCAGTGCCGAAATTTGAGGGTTATTTTCTTCAGGTTTGGATCCTTATAGGGTTTTCAAAAGAATATGTCCGAAGGGATGGTAACTGACCCTACATAACAATTTCCACGAGATTTCTGCCAAAACTTATTAAAATGGTACTATCGAAGGGTGGGTATTGTGTCTTTTGATACGGGTTGTAGATTTATTATGCACTTCAAAATCGGATGTCATATATTATTAACGATATAATCTTATACTTTTTGTTCTTTTAAAACACGAGTATAAAACTGATATTGATATGTATGACTCGGAATTTTTTAAGAGCCACAATGTTTCTTTATTCACAGCTACGAACAGAAAGATCGATAGCGATTAAAGATGAAGCCAGTTGACCTTTCTTTTCAACTATACAGAAAAAGGGAATACAAATTCACCTCGAGAATATGCAGTGGAACATTAAAAATTGAAACATCCACCGTTAAAAACGGTGAACATGATCATTTACGGGTTTCCCTTCTGCTTCAGAGGGCAGTACAAAAGAAAGGAGAAGAATCAAAAACAAATTGACAAAAAAAAAAAAAAATATAAAAAAAATAACTGTCCGAACCGTGGCTTGAACCCGGGCTTTCTTGTACGTTAAGCCGAAGCGCTGTACCCTAGTCTACGTTAGGTCTCATATTCAGGGCACCAAATATGTAACATAGCCTGCAGTATCCAATGTAAGTGGTGGTGTAACTGTTACAAGCCAAAGAATATAGAAATAAAAAGTATTGAGAAAAAAGGGAAGTGTAAAGCAATAGCCGGTGGGGAGAAGGAGGGGGGGAGGTGTAGGTGATCGTGGGGGTGTTATTGTAATTCGCTAGTATGGTGAAAAAAGTATGAAGGTTATAATAAAATGTGCTAAGCAAAGAGGGTGCAGTAAAACAAAATGCGAAATTGATAAAATATGTAAGTGGGCTGGTTCTTTGCATTACCCAACAAACATTTTAGGGGATATAACTTAAGAAAAAAAAATTGTGTGTATTAGCAGGTGAAGTCATACATTACAATATCTCATTTTCAATACCAACCATCCTAGACACAATAAAAATTGTTCTTCTAAATTTTGGCGCGCTACGTCAAATAATGTGGGCTGTATTGTGATTTCAACAGACAGACGACAGACAGACGGACATCGTTGAATCGACTTAGAATTGCGTCAAAAAATACCAATAAAAATATGAATGAACAAAATCTTTTTGGCGTGACATTTTTAACAACCTATATAGAAGTGTAAATTTTTTATTGTTTTGAATTCTGAATTACTAATATCAAAAATGAACAAGTTAAAAAGCAGTAAGTTCGGCCGGGCCGAACTTTTAATACCCTTCACCATTTGCAACGAATTTGGAAATTTTCAAAAAATAAAATCCTTAAAAAATTCTGTTAAAATTTTAAAAATACCGAATATAGCCGTTATTTTGGGGTCTATACGACGTGGACATACATAGGCATTGTTTGTCATAAGCCATTACCATATTCAAATTCGAAACTTAAAATAAACGGTGAAAAAATGTGGGAAAAATAATCAAAATACCGAATATCGGGAGGTACCGTTATATGGGGGCTATATGAAGACCTGGACCCGCACAGACAATTTTCTGTCACAGACTGTAGTTCCCATAACGAACTTCAAATACCAATTTTAAAACAATTCCGGTGAATAATGTCGCTAAAATCATCAAAATACCGAATATAGGGAGGTACCCTTATATGGGGGCTATATGAAGACGTGGACCTGCACAGACAAATTTCTGTCTTAGGGTGTAGTATCCATTTTGAACTTCAAATACCAAATTTGAAACAATTCCCGTGAATAATGTCGCTAAAATCATCAAAATACCGAATATCGGGAGGTACCGTTATATGGGGGCTACACGAAGACGTGGACCTGCACGGATAATTTTCCGTCTTAGGGTGTAGTATCCATTTTGAACTTCAAATACCAAATTTGAAACAATTCCCGTGAATAATGTCGCTAAAATCGTCAAAATACCGAATATAGGGAGGTACCGTTATATGGGGGCTATATGAAAACGTGGACCTACATGGCCCATTTACGAACTTAACCTGCCTACTGGAAAAATAAACATGTGTGCAAAATTTTAGCCACCTATCTCAATTCATTCGAAAGATAGCGTGATTACAACAGACAGACAGACGGACAGACAGACGGACATCGCTAAATCGACTTAGAATTTTACGCTGATCAAGAATATGTATACTTTGTTGGGTCTGATATAAGTATTTCGAGGAGTTACAAACGGAATGACAAAGTTAATATACCCTCCATAGTATGGTGGAGGGTATAAAAAGTGTGCAATACCATATTAAATGGCGATCTTTCATGTCTAAAATTGCCATTTAGCTTTCGACTGGAAGATGTGAGTACATTTAAACAAACAAAAATGACCAAGCGTTATGGGGCTCATTTCAAAACGTGGACCTGATCAAAATGCACAATTCATTGAGACTCGATCGCTTTTGTAGGTCATGATATGGGTCATAACCCCGGATAAGGGTACAACCCGTATTTCATGTATATTTTACCTTTTTACCATATTTTCATACTAATTTCGGCAAATGTTGGTAATTTGGGAAGAAACCAACCTTGCAGTCAGTAATTGTGGCAGGAATGACAAAAATTACAAATATTAGAAAGAAACAGGTGCCGAACGTTTGTTTAATCGTCATTGAATTATACTAAGATGAAAAAAATTGACATTATTTGGTCTCCGACGCACAATTTCAATAACAAAAAAATGAATTCCCATCTAACGGTAATGGGTGGCTGAGGAACTGACAACGCCTACTTTTTAACCTATATCTATAAAGGCGGAAAATGTTTGTATGTTTGTTTGTAATTTATGGACTCGAAAACTGCTGAAAATTTCCAAGTATATTAGAACATCGCCTGAAAGTTACATAGGCTATAAAAATTTTTGAAATTCAACTTGGAACTGGAGCTATGGCATCAGAATCAGAGGTACCTCCCAAAAATTTAGATTTTGTATGCACATATCTATTGGAATTTGGTTACAATAATAAATTTGACATATTAATTAGAAATATATATCTGGGCCTCTTTAACATATTTGATGCACCAAATACGGTATGTACCCCCGATTTCAATGAAATATGCAAGGTGTGACGGAATTAAGGGTTAAAGTTTAGGGTTTCCCGCACGTTTGGCTTTTGCTATGAAATTAATAAATCCGAAGGACAAACACTTAGTGTATGCGGACTAAATTTGGCATGTTTCTGCTTTTCTCATGATCAGCTTTTCCTGTCATGTTCACGCCTTGGTAGACCGAGTTATTTATTTATTTACGGATTAAAGTATTACAATAATTACGTTTTTTTTTTTTTTGAGTTTTCAATTTGTTTTATTTTTTTTTTTGTTAAACCAACAAATATTTGTATATGAAATTTTGAATGCATATAAAATCAAAGGGGGTAGCGAAGCGCGCCGGGTTCAGCTAGTCGGTTTATAAAAGTTAGGGACCCCGTATGTCCGATAGAGGTCACATATAGGTCAAACATATATATATATATATATATATATATATATATATATATATATATATATTCCCATTACTTCGGCAAATATAAGGATTTTAGATAAATGGAAATAGTAGGCGTAAAACTCGAAAATGCTTTTGAGCTCTTCAAAATACCTCAAATCGGCCAAATTAGACCACATTTGGTCGACCAAAATTAAGAGATAATATTATATGAAAATAAATATATACCTTTTGTAACGTCAATCATTCTACGAATAATATACCTATACGCCTGTGTTTAAAAGACGCTTACTATATTTGACCTATATGTGACCTCTATCGGACATACGGGGTCCCTAACTTTTATAAACCGACTAGCTGAACCCGGCGCGCTTCGCTACCCCCTTTGATTTTATATGCATTCAAAATTTCATATACAAATATTTGTTGGTTTAAAAAAAAAAAAATAAAACAAATTGAAAACTCAAAAAAAAAAAAACGTAATTATTGTAATACTTTAATCCGTAAATAAATAAATAACTCGGTCTACGAAGGCGTGAACATGACAGGAAAAGCTGATCATGAGAAAAGCAGAAACATGCCAAATTTAGTCCGCATACACTAAGTGTTTGTCCTTCGGATTTATTAATTTCATAGCAAAAGCCAAACGTGCGGGAAACCCTAAACTTTAACCCTTAATTCCGTCACACCTTGCATATTTCATTGAAATCGGGGGTACATACCGTATTTGGTGCATCAAATATGTTAAAGAGGCCGAGATATATATTTCTAATTAATATGTCAAATTTATTATTGTAACCAAATTCCAATAGATATGTGCATACAAAATCTAAATTTTTGGGAGGTACCTCTGATTCTGATGCCATAGCTCCAGTTCCAAGTTGAATTTCAAAAATTTTTATAGCCTATGTAACTTTCAGGCGATGTTCTAATATACTTGGAAATTTTCAGCAGTTTTCGAGTCCATAAATTACAAACAAACATACAAACATTTTCCGCCTTTATAGATATAGGTTAAAAAGTAGGCGTTGTCAGTTCCTCAGCCACCCATTACCGTTAGATGGGAATTAATTTTTTTGTTATTGAAATTGTGCGTCGGAGACCAAATAATGTCAATTTTTTTCATCTTAGTATAATTCAATGACGATTAAACAAACGTTCGGCACCTGTTTCTTTCTAATATTTGTAATTTTTGTCATTCCTGCCACAATTACTGACTGCAAGGTTGGTTTCTTCCCAAATTACCAACATTTGCCGAAATTAGTATGAAAATATGGTAAAAAGGTAAAATATACATGAAATACGGGTTGTACCCTTATCCGGGGTTATGACCCATATCATGACCTACAAAAGCGATCGAGTCTCAATGAATTGTGCATTTTGATCAGGTCCACGTTTTGAAATGAGCCCCATAACGCTTGGTCATTTTTGTTTGTTTAAATGTACTCACATCTTCCAGTCGAAAGCTAAATGGCAATTTTAGACATGAAAGATCGCCATTTAATATGGTATTGCACACTTTTTATACCCTCCACCATACTATGGAGGGTATATTAACTTTGTCATTCCGTTTGTAACTCCTCGAAATACTTATATCAGACCCAACAAAGTATACATATTCTTGATCAGCGTAAAATTCTAAGTCGATTTAGCGATGTCCGTCTGTCTGTCCGTCTGTCTGTCTGTTGTAATCACGCTATCTTTCGAATGAATTGAGATAGGTGGCTAAAATTTTGCACACATGTTTATTTTTCCAGTAGGCAGGTTAAGTTCGTAAATGGGCCATGTAGGTCCACGTTTTCATATAGCCCCCATATAACGGTACCTCCCTATATTCGGTATTTTGACGATTTTAGCGACATTATTCACGGGAATTGTTTCAAATTTGGTATTTGAAGTTCAAAATGGATACTACACCCTAAGACGGAAAATTATCCGTGCAGGTCCACGTCTTCGTGTAGCCCCCATATAACGGTACCTCCCGATATTCGGTATTTTGATGATTTTAGCGACATTATTCACGGGAATTGTTTCAAATTTGGTATTTGAAGTTCAAAATGGATACTACACCCTAAGACAGAAATTTGTCTGTGCAGGTCCACGTCTTCATATAGCCCCCATATAAGGGTACCTCCCTATATTCGGTATTTTGATGATTTTAGCGACATTATTCACCGGAATTGTTTTAAAATTGGTATTTGAAGTTCGTTATGGGAACTACAGTCTGTGACAGAAAATTGTCTGTGCGGGTCCAGGTCTTCATATAGCCCCCATATAACGGTACCTCCTTATATACGATATTTTGATGATTTTAGCTACATTATTCACCGTTTATTACAAATTTCGAATTTGAATATGGTAATGGCTTATGACAAACAATGCCTATGTATGTCCACGTCGTATAGACCCCAAAATAACGGCTATATTCGGTATTTTTAAAATTTTAACAGAATTTTTTAAGGATTTTATTTTTTGAAAATTTCCAAATTCGTTGCAAATGGTGGAGGGTATTAAAAGTTCGGCCCGGCCGAACTTACTGCTCTTTAACTTGTTCATTTTTGATATTAGTAATTCAGAATTCAAAACAATAAAAAATTTACACTTCTATATAGGTTGTTAAAAATGTCACGCCAAAAAGATTTTGTTCATTCATATTTTTATTGGTATTTTTTGACGCAATTCTAAGTCGATTCAACGATGTCCGTCTGTCTGTCCGTCTGTCTGTCTGTTGAAATCACAATACAGCCCACATTATTTGACGTAGCGCGCCAAAATTTAGAAGAACAATTTTTATTGTGTCTAGGATGGTTGGTATTGAAAATGAGATATATCGGTCCACGTTCTGGTATAGTTCCCATATAACGGTACCTCCCGATATTGGGTATATTGATGATTTATGCCACATTTTTTCACGGATTTGTCTGAAAATTGGTATTTGTAGGTCATAGCGAGTCCCTGTGCTTGTGGCAAAACATTGCATGTATAGGTCCACGATTTGATATAGCCCCCATATAACGGTACCTCCCGATATTCGGCATTTTAATGGTTTTTGCCACATTTCTTCTAATGTTTCGTTTACACTAAGGTGGAGGGTATTAAAAGTTTGGCCCGGCCGAACTTAATGTTTTTTTCCTTGTTTTGGATTGTATCCTTTTCGCCCAAGAGACAATTTAGAATTTGTCTGAATCGTTAAAATCAGATCAGCGGTTCTTGAGTTATAAGCGTAGTAACTAACACAACTTCTTTATATATATATAGATATAGATTAGAAGTATGCGTGGTCAGTTCCTCAGCCTCCAAATAAATCCATAGGGTTGGAGGGAAAGTCAACAGTATCTCGTGCAAAAATTTTCAAGCCGATATCTTCATTATCTGGCAAACATAAAGATTTTAGATAAATGAAGATAGTAGGCGTAAAAGTAGGCATGGTCTATATTTTTTTCCTTAAAACCCCAACTCGGGGTATGACGAACGTTTGTACAAAAAATTGTGCAAATCGGTCCAGCCGTTCTCAACTGATTCCATTACCAACGAGCAACAATTGATTTTTATATATATAGACTAGTTGGCCCGGTCCGGTTGTTACATATCTGGAATAGCCTGATCTTATTTTTCATTTATTTTTGAGTGTTAAAAACCTATATGATATAGAACATCTATAATAACCCCATGTGAAAACTCACCTCAATTTTTGGCATTGTAAAGAGCTTAGCAAAATTTCCATTCATATGGGCCGTTATTTGGAATTTGTGTTTTCAACGTTTAAAATACCGTGCTGCGTGGTATTTACTTTTGTCCACTTCATAATTCATAATGATTCCAGAATAGTCAAAGATAATTACTTTTTATTTTTGTCCTTTTAATTGTGCTTTGGAGACTCCATAAAGTCCATATTTTTCATCATAGTATATTTCAATGATAATATATTCGGTATTTTACTGATTGATATATTTGTGTATTTGTTTAAATGTGTTCGCATCTTCCAGCTGAAGCACGATGTAGGACCTGGAGTTGAAAGCTAGATGCCAATTTTAGACATGAAAGATCGCCATTTCATATCGTATTACAGACTCATTTAATTTTTGATTTTATTCATTCAGAATTCAAAACACTAAAAAATGTTCACTATAATATAGTATGTCAAACTAAAAAAATCACACGAAAAAGATTTTTTCTTTCATATTATTATTGGCATATTTTTACGCGATTTCTTTTGCCAAGATACCATTCCAAAATTGAATTGTCAAAATCCGTCAAGTCGGTCTTGAGTTATAAGCGTAGTAATTAACATAACTTTCTTTAGGTCCTTTGGCCAATGGATAGTACTCTTCATAAGCTTACCATTGATGTGTATATTGGATTGGAAGAATTGTCCTGGAAGGTATATTGGACAATGGAACTTTCCTGTTCAGAGGATTTCTCCAGAAATGGTCAAATACCTCGGAATCTGTCGGATTGGCCCACAATTTTTATTATGCCAATGAATAGTACTATTCAAAGCTTTCCATTGATATGCATTTTGTATTGGAAGAATTGTTTTAAAACGTAGTTTATCTAATGCCAATGTCCTGTCACATATTGTGCAACTACAAGTTGGTGAGTACCCGTAGCAAGACAGCTTTTCATAAATTTTATAATTAAAGTAATAGTTATTGTTATCATAAAAAATAAATTCTTTGATGACTAAACATTATAAAATAGAATTTTTAAAAAAATACTAGCTGGCCCAGTCCGCGTTGCCGGCCCGTACTTTTAGTCTTTAAAGCATAATAAATTACAGATCTGACTTATGTAGGCGGCACAATTTTGATTATAAGTAATGACGCCATTATAATTACTCCAATTTTGATTATAAGTAATGACTTGATTATGAGTAATACCTCCATGACTAAATATAAATTAATATTCATGGCAAAAATTATAATCACGGTAGGTTTTAAATATTTTGATTAGCCTGATCTTATTTTTCAGCTATAGGCTTTAATTTGAGTGTTAAATACCTATATGATAAAGAACATCTATAATATCCCCATGTGAAAATTCAGCTCAATTTTTGATATTGTAAAAAGCATTCAAATGAGCTATAATTTGAAATTTGTATTTCCAACGTTTAAAATCCCGTACTGCGTGGTATTCAGTTTTGTCCACCTCATACTTGAAGGCAGAATGTTGTCAGAATAGCCAAAAAAATTACTCTTTTGCTCCGATTACCGTAAGATGGACATTAATTAAATTGACATTATTTGGTCTCCGACGCACAATTTCAATAACAAAAAAATTAATTCCCATCTAACGGTAATGGGTGGCTGAGGAACTGACAACGCCTACTTTTTAACCTATATCTATAAAGGAGGAAAATGTTTGTATGTTTGTTTGTAATTTATGGACTCGAAAACTGCTGAAAATTTCCAAGTATATTAGAACATCGCCTGAAAGTTACATAGGCTATAAAAATTTTTGAAATTCAACTTGGAACTGGAGCTATGGCATCAGAATCAGAGGTACCTCCCAAAAATTTAGATTTTGTATGCACATATCTATTGGAATTTGGTTACAATAATAAATTTGACATATTAATTAGAAATATATATCTCGGCCTCTTTAACATATTTGATGCACCAAATACGGTATGTACCCCCGATTTCAATGAAATATGCAAGGTGTGACGGAATTAAGGGTTAAAGTTTAGGGTTTCCCGCACGTTTGGCTTTTGCTATGAAATAATAAATCCGAAGGACAAACACTTAGTGTATGCGGACTAAATTTGGCATGTTTCTGCTTTTCTCATGATCAGCTTTTCCTGTCATGTTCACGCCTTGGTAGACCGAGTTATTTATTTATTTACGGATTAAAGTATTACAATAATTACGTTTTTTTTTTTTGAGTTTTCAATTTGTTTTATTTTTTTTTTTTAATCCAACAAATATTTGTATATGAAATTTTGAATGCATATAAAATCAAAGGGGGTAGCGAAGCGCGCCGGGTTCAGCTAGTCGGTTTATAAAAGTTAGGGACCCCGTATGTCCGATAGAGGTCACATATAGGTCAAATATAGTAAGCGTCTTTTAAACACAGGCGTATAGGTATATTATGCGTAGAATGATTGACGTTACAAAAGGTATATATTTATTTTCATATAATATTATCTCTTAATTTTGGTCGACCAAATGTGGTCTAATTTGGCCGATTTGAGGTATTTTGAAGAGCTCAAAAGCATTTTCGAGTTTTACGCCTACTATTTCCATTTATCTAAAATCCTTATATTTGCCGAAGTAATGGGAATATATATATATATATATATATATATATATATATATATATATAATATGTCCCCTTTTTTAATTGTTAGGCCCCTTGGACTGTTGGTGTCAGGGTTGGGACCGACCCTGAGCGAAAGGCTCCCCTGAGCAGCTGGATACCCACCACAGTACCGCATAACATATATATATATATATATATATATATATATATATATATATATATATATATATATATATATATATATATATATATATATATATATGTTATGCGGTACTGTGGTGGGTATCCAGCTGCTCAGGGGAGCCTTTCGCTCAGGGTCGGTCCCAACCCTGACACCAACAGTCCAAGGGGCCTAACAATTAAAAAAGGGGACGTATTACAAACATCAAAACAATCAAAAATACAAACACTACATACACCGGTGACAAGGGTGCTTGGTGGAAGTTGCACCCACACTTAGCCCACCCAACCTTGACCCTTTTGTCCAATAATTTTTAAATATTTAAGGGCCCCGCATTCCATTAAAACTTACCACACAATTTACATCCTATATTCCCCCAAGAGTTGACTATTGACTATTAACATTTACACATATTGATAATTTATTAACATATTTAGATTTGCCTTAATCCTAACAATCAAATATTTGCACAACGTTGACTTTTAAATTCCTAATACCTGAATCTTTTTATACCCTACACCACAAGGTGGTCAGGGTATTATGTCTTTGTGCATTTGTTTGTAACAGGCAAAAGGAAACGAGATAGACACATAGTTCCTTTTGATGATCTGCATAGAATCACATTCTGAGTCGATTTATGCATGTCCGTCCGTCCGTCTGTCCATGTATTTTTGTAAACAAAGTACAGTTCGCATTTATTGCCCTATCCAGATGAAATTTTGCACAAATCATTTGTTTGGCCCAAGGACGACCTCTATTGAAATTGGAGATACTCGGTCAAAATTTAGATATAGCTCCCATATATATTTTCGTCCGATTTGCCTTTTATTGTGCACCAAACGTGTAATATCAGCCCGAATAGTATGGAAGAGTATGCAAATGCAACCAAATTAGGCCTAAAAATAAGCATGCCAAATTTTATGGAAATCGGTTCAGATATAGCTATAGCTCCCATATATATTGTTCATCCGATTTGTTATTTTTGTCCTCCGCAGCCGTAATATGCACTCTGTAACAACAATATTTGGGGAAATATATCAAATGCAGCTCAGAAATACCTTTGCTAAATTTTATCGAAATCGGTTCCGATTCGGATATAGCTCCCATATATATTTTTATCCGATTTCAAATTAATTGTGCACCAAATGGGTAATACAAGTTCGAATTTAAAAGATACAAATGCTTCGGCATATTTAGTCTTTTGAACTTTAAATTACAATTATAATCATAGCGTGTATGATTGAATTCTCCCATAAAAACTTTTAATTGTTATGCGCAGCTCTACTAAATTAGCAAAGTGGTGTAGGGTATCATAAAGTCGGCCCCGCCCGATTGTAAGACTTTCTTTACTGGTTTTTTTTTTAATATGAGCCAATTGCTCGGGCTACTACAGTATACGAAGAGAATGAAAAATGTTTGCCAATCTGGCCACTTTAAGCATCTACTCCCTCCCTAATAGAGCTCTGTTAAGGGGGGACGTTATCATATGTCCAAAAATACTAATAAACAGGAATTCTCCCTTCGTACGCAAGGTTTAACCCTACGCTCAAGTATATCACCGGGCGTTAGAAACTTGCACAATTTTTAAATCTTAACGTAAATTCTATACACTACGTACAATCACACCTAAACTACAGATAACTACATCAAACTAAACTAGTCAGTGCGAAGTTTTGGAGTCATTCCTTTTATTTTTAGAACAAATTCTTCAATTATTAAATCAAATTTTCTTTTTCAGGTAGCTGGAGAAAGATATACGCCTGCCCTTGGCCACAACAACCGGTTAGGACTCGGTAGGTATAAATAATTCAAATTATTACCTGGTGATTAAATACTTATGTATTCTTTTTGCTTTGCAGATGGTGATGCTGACTCGACATCACCGACCACTCTTTGGATATCAGCACTTAGGCGTACCGGGGCTTAGCCTCAACCACGGACTTTTCTGGGCAGCTGCGCTTTTTTATATAAAATTCTGCTGACCTCCTCCACAGAAAACTTGGAGGGGTCAGATATCTAGCCGTCTTTACGTTGGGTGTTGTCTTAAAAAGAAGAAATACAATATCGAAACACCAAAAACACATACACTATTAGAACAACAGAAACTTACAAAATTTTGGTCACACATACGCATACAAAACAAACAGACAATAAAATAAAAATTTACGGAAACTTTCCTTCCAACTTTCTTTATGTTTTAATGGGTTCACTTTTTTAATTTTCACCAAAACTTCAATGGCGAATTTTCTGTCCGTTACCCCTTTTATACGGCAGCCATTGGACGCAATTTTCCCACTTTTCCATTTATTTCTCGTTCTCCCTTGTTTATTATGTTCCTCTTTGATCGCACTTAGCGAACCCTATCATCACCCATGGTTGCATTTGATCTTAGTCCCATGTACTAAGGGGAACATCGGCAGCACTTTGACAACCAACCGTATCTGGTTCATTCATTTTTTCGAGATCGGCTGGAACGGTAATTACAAATGTAAAAACCTCGCTCAGCCGATAGTAAAAAAAATCTTTGTCAATCGCGGTACGCACGCAACAAATGTACAATCGTATGTTTTATTTTTGAATGTACATTTGTAGTGTTTTTTTATACACTCCACCATACATAGTATGGAGGGTATATTGAGTTCGTCATTCCGTTTGCAACTCATCGAAATAATCATTTTAGACCCAACAAAATATATATATATTCTTAATCAGCGTAAAATTCTAAGACGATTTACCTAAACGAATTAAGATAGGAAGCTAAAATTTTGAACAGAGAGATCAGGTTTGTCTGCAGGCAGATCAAATTCGAAGATGGGCTATATAGGTCTACGACATCGTATAGCCCCTATAAAACGGTATTTTAATAAACTCCGTATGGACCTTTAAACATTTGTTGTAAAAACCAGCGAACAAGTTGAAGATTTTTTCTTTTTTCCATTTTTTTCTTTTCTGAAAAATTTATATAAAAAACAATTTTTAGTTATTAAATTTGGCTTATTATATTTTTTTGTATCATATTTTTGTCTTATCATTTTATTCGTTTTTTTGTGAACAAAATAAAGAATGATTTTCATCATATAAAAGAAAGTAGGTCCATTAAGATAAATACTGTATTTATCTAGCGGAGACATAAACCACTCTGTTAACAGAGCAATGTTAAACTTAACAGAACACATAGAAAATTTATCTATATATATATAAAAATCCATTGTTGTTTGTTGGTAACGGAATCAGTTGGAAACGGTTGGACCTATTTGCATAATTTTTTGTACAAACGTTCGTCATACCCCGAGTTAGGTTTTTAAAGAAAAAAAAAATTGACCACGCCTCCTTTTACGCCCACTATTACGATTTATCTAAAATCTTTATATTTGGCAAAATAGTGAAGATATTGGTTTGAGAATTATTACACGAGATGCTGTTGGCTTTCCATCCAACCCTAAGTACTTATTTAGGGGCTGAGGAACGCGCCTACTTTTAAATCTATCTCTCTATATGTAAAAGAAAGTTGTGTTAGTTACTACTCTTATAACATAAAGACCGCCGGTCTGATTTTAACGATTTAGACAAATTCGGAATTGCCTCTTGGCAGAAAAGAATAAAATCCAAAAAAATCGCGTAAAAATGTGAAATTTGAACATTTTCATTTTGACTTTTAAAATGTACAATAGTAATGTTTTATATTGCATATTTTTTTCCATTTTGACATACTATTTTCGAATGTACATTTGTAGAGTTTTTTTTTTTTTGGAATTCTAATATGATGTGTAGGTTTTTTTTTATAGATTTTATGTATTTATTCGTAATACCCAATAAATACATAAAATCTATAAATAACAATTTTATCCGTTGTCGATTTATATGAAAATTCTAAAATCGGGAAAAATCTACAATTTTTCAATGGAATCGAATTTCAAAATAATAGTACATTCTACCGACAAACTTCGTAAGGACCTTTAAAAATTTGTCGCAAAAAAATCAGCGAACCAGTTAAAGATTCTTTTTCTTTTTTCTATATTGAAGTGTACATTTTTTTATTGGTTTGAGTTCTGAATGAATAATATTAAAAATGAAATGAGGGCGCAATACGATGTTAAATGCTTTCTACTCCAGGACCTACATCGTGCTTCAGCTGGAAGATGCGAACACATTTAAACAAACAAAAATGACCAAAGAAGCGTTATGGGGCTAATTTCAAAAAGTGGACCTAATTCTTTCAATAAATTGTCAAATGGGAACACAAAATGCAAAATACATTGGGACTGCAATCAGTCAAATACCGACTATAAAGAACGCAAAATAGAAATTCTACCTAAACATTCAAGATACCTTTAATCGCTTTGGCAGGTCATGATATGGATCATAACCCCTGATAACGGAACAACCCGATTTCAAGTATATTCTACATTTTAACCATATTTTTCGTACTAATTTTAGCTTATGTTGATAAGTTAAGAAGAAACCATCTTTGCAAAAAATTATCACGTTTTGGTATCACCATCATATGATTTAAGGTATTTTCGGGGTCTTGGTTACTTTTTTCATTTTTTGGCCCTTATTTAACATCTTTGTTTCTAAGGGGGAAGAAAACCTCTTCTTATAAATTTTTATTTTTCGGAAAAGCGCGCATCTTAGTCTTGAGGCTATCTGGGTTAAAAAACCCTGGGGTAGAAAATCATCTTACAGATAATTATCCTCATAGGGATTTATTTAAGTATAGTCCCCACATTAGTATACCCCCAAGTCCACTTTCCCAACCAATGTGTGGTCAGAAAAGAAAATTTGGTATTCTATTGAATTTGTAACCCCCAAGAGAACATTGGTTGGGAACGTAGATTTGGGATGTACGTCTATATGAAATAAACTCCGAAATGTCAATCTGGGACTCATTCAGTCGGAAATTGTGGCAGAAACATGAAAAAATACGAAATTATAAAGTAACTTTATTGGATCTCCACCGCAAAATTTAAATGACAAACAACTAATGTCCATCTTACGGTAATCGGAGCAAAAGAGTAATTTTTTTGGCTATTCTGACAACATTCTGCCTTCAAGTATGAGGTGGACAAAACTGAATACCACGCAGTACGGGATTTTAAACGTTGGAAATACAAATTTCAAATTATAGCTCATTTGAATGCTTTTTACAATATCAAAAATTGAGCTGAATTTTCACATGGGGATATTATAGATGTTCTTTATCATATAGGTATTTAACACTCAAATTAAAGCCTATAGCTGAAAAATAAGATCAGGCTATTCAAAATATTTAAAACCGACCGTGATTATAATTTTTGCCATGAATATTAATTTATATTTAGTCATGGAGGTATTACTCATAATCAAGTCATTACTTATAATCAAAATTGTGCCGCCTACATAAGTCAGATCTGTAATTTATTATGCTTTAAAGACTAAAAGTACGGGCCGGCAACGCGGACTGGGCCAGCTAGTATTTTTTTAAAAATTCTATTTTATAATGTTTAGTCATCAAAGAATTTATTTTTTATGATTAACAATAACTATTACTTTAATTATAAAATTTATGAAAAGCTGTCTTGCTACGGGTACTCACCAACTTGTAGTTGCACAATATGTGACAGGACATTGGCATTAGATAAACTACGTTTTAAAACAATTCTTCCAATACAAAATGCATATCAATGGAAAGCTTATGAATAGTACTATTCATTGGCATAATAAAAATTGTGGGCCAATCCGACAGATTCCGAGGTATTTGACCATTTCTGGAGAAATCCTCTGAACAGGAAAGTTCCATTGTCCAATATACCTTCCAGGACAATTCTTCCAATCCAATATACACATCAATGGTAAGCTTATGAAGAGTACTATCCATTGGCCAAAGGACCTAAAGAAAGTTATGTTAATTACTACGCTTATAACTCAAGACCGACTTGACGGATTTTGACAATTCAATTTTGGAATGGTATCTTGGCAAAAGAAATCGCGTAAAAATATGCTAATAATAATATGAATGAAAAAATCTTTTTCGCGTGATTTTTTTTACTTTGACATACTCTATTATAGTGAACATTTTTTAGTGTTTTGAATTCTGAATGAATAAAATCAAAAATTAAATGAGTCTGTAATACGATATGAAATGGCGATATTTCATGTCTAAAATTGGCATCTAGCTTTCAACTCCAGGTCCTACATCGTGCTTCAGCTGGAAGATGCGAACATATTTAAACAAACACACAAATATATCAATCAGTAAAATACCGAATATAAAGGGTGCAAAATAGTAGAGTCAATGGGATATTTAGTAAGAAAAGGATTTCTATCCTTCGCTTTTGCAGGTCATTACGCCCGTATAAGGATACAACCCGATTTCACGTAAATTTTACATTTTTACCATATTTTTTTTTTCATACTAATTTCGCCAAATGTTGGTATGTTGAGAAGAAACCATTCTTGCATAAACTGATCACGTTTTATTATAACCATCAATGATTTAAGCTATTATTTGGGTCTTGACCATTTTTTTTTTCATTTTTTGGCCATTATTTGACATCTTTTTTACTCATAAAATTTTCAATTTTCGGAGTAGAGCCATCTCGGTTTTGACCACATTCATCAATTGATTTGTCTAAAAAATAATATTTAAGCTACCCTGGGGTAGAAACCATCTTACAGATACATGCCCACATAGGCATTTATTTACTATAGCCCCAAGTGTTGTCAGAAAAGAATTTTTTGTATGCTATTGAATTTGTAACCCCCAAGAGAATATTGGTTGGGAAAGTAGATTTGAGATGTACGTCCAAATGAAATAAACTCCAAAATGTCAAAATGGGATTCATTCAGTCAGAAATTGTGGCAGAAACATGAAAAAATTACGAATATTAGAAGGTAACACGGTACCGAACATTGGTTTAATTATCATTGAATTATACTATGATGAAAAATATGGACTTTATGGGGTCTCCAAAGCACAATTAAAAGGACAAAAATAAAAAGTAATTATCTTTGACTATTCTGGAATCATTATGAATTATGAGGCGGACAAAAGTAAATACCACGCAGCACGGTATTTTAAACGTTGAAAACACAAATTCCAAATAACGGCTCATATGAATGGAAATGTTGCTAAGCTCTTTACAATGCCAAAAATTGAGGTGAGTTTTCACATGGGGTTATTATAGATGTTGTATATCATATAGGTTTTTAACACTCAAATTAAATGAAAAATAAGATCAGGCTATTCCAGATATGTAACAACGACCGTAGGTGAACACCTATTATAATTTTTGCCATGAATATTTATTTTTAATTAAAAATTACTTTGGTGTCATTACTTATTATAAAAATTGTAACTTATATGACGTACTTTTATAGATACAGTCATCAAATTTGGAATGTGTGACGGAATTTGGTACAAAAATAAATCTGTCAAATTATATCGAAATCGTTTCAGATATGGACATAGCTCCCGTATGTATTTTCGGCCGACGTCATGTATTTTATGCACCAAAAACAATGAGTAAGTCCGATTCCAATGAAATTTGGTACAAAACTAAATTTTTTGAATTATATTGAAATGGGTTCAGATTTGAACGTAGCTCCTATATATGCCTTAGGCTGATTTAATGTATTTTATGCATCAAACACGCTATGTGCGTCACATTTCAATGGAATTTGGAATGTGTGATGAAACTTAGTTTTAAAATTTATTTGTCAAATTATATTGAAATAGGGTGAGGTTTGGATATAGCTCCCATAAATTTTTTCGGCCGATTCAGTTCAGATTTGTATATAGCTCCCATATATATTTTCAACTGATTTCGTGTAGTTGATGAACCAAACACGCTATGTATCTCCAATTTCAATAAAATTTGAAACGTGATGGAATTTGGTCTAAGAATGTATGTGTCGAAACATTGTGATCAGTTGAAGCTTGGGGGGATCATTTTATGCATCAAACACGCTATGTGCGTCACATTTCAATGGAATTTGGAATGTGTGATGAAACTTAGTTTTAAAATTTATTTGTCAAATTATATTTTAATAGGGTGAGGTTTGGATATAGCTCCCATAAATTTTTTCGGCCGATTCAGTTCAGATTTGTATATAGCTCCCATATATATTTTCAACTGATTTCGTGTAGTTGATGAACCAAACACGCTATGTATCTCCAATTTCAATAAAATTTGAAACGTGATGGAATTTGGTCTAAGAATGTATGTGTCGAAACATTGTGATCAGTTGAAGCTTGGGGGGATCATTTTATGCATCAAACACGCTATGTGCGTCACATTTCAATGGAATTTGGAATGTGTGATGAAACTTAGTTTTAAAATTTATTTGTCAAATTATATTTTAATAGGGTGAGGTTTGGATATAGCTCCCATAAATTTTTTCGGCCGATTCAGTTCAGATTTTTATATAGCTCCCATATATATTTTCAAGTGATTCCGTGTATTTGATGAACCAAACACGCTATGTATCTCCAATTTCAATAAAATTTGAAACGTGATGGAATTTGGTCTAAGAATGTATGTGTCGAAACATTGTTTTTTTTTTTGCTTTTCAATTTGCCATTTATTTATTAATTCATTTCGTTACAATGTGTATTTAAATGACTAAAGTAATATTTATGTATTAATTAAACATATTCTTTGTGCAACGAAACATTGTGATCAGTTGAAGCTTGGGGGGATCATGAACCTTTTTATACCCTACACCACAAGGTGGTCAGGGTATTATGTCTTTGTGCATTTGTTTGTAACAGGCAAAAGGAAACGAGATAGACCCATAGTTCCTTTTGATGATCTGCATAGAATCACTTTCTGAGTTGATTTATGCATGTCAGTCCGTCTGTCCGTCCGTCTGTCCATGTATTTTTGTGAACAAAATGCAGGTCGCATTTATTATCCGATTGAGATGAAATTTTCCGAACAACATTTGTTTGGCCCAAGGACGAACCCTATTGAAATTGGAGATAATCGATAAAAATTTAAATATAGCTCCCATATATATCTTCGTCCGATTTGCCTTTTATTGTGCACCAAACGTGTAATATCAGCCCGAATAGTATGGAATTTTGCAAATGCAACCAAATTAGGCCTAAAAATAAGCATGCCAAATTTGATGGAAATCGGTTCAGATATAGCTATAGCTCCCATATATATTGTTCATCCGATTTGTTATTTTTGTCCTCCGCAGCCGTAATATGCACTCTGTAACAACAATATTTGGGGAAATATATCAAATGCAGCTCAGAAATACCTTTGCTAAGTTTTATCGAGATCGGTTCAGATTTGGATATAGCTCCCATATATAACTTCGTCCGATTTACCTTTTATTGTGCACCAAACGTCTTATATTTGCCCAAATGGGATGGAATTTGTCACATACCAAATTGAGTCTAGAAGGTAGTATGCAAAATTTGGTGAAGATCGGTTCAGATATAGCTATAGCTCCCATATATATTGTTCATCCGATTTGTTGTATTTGTTACCCACAGCACTCCGTAACAACGATATTCAGGGAAATATATCAAATACAGCTCAGAAATATCTTTGCCAAATTTTATCGAGATCGGTTCAGATTTGGTTTTAACTCCCATATGTATCTTTATCTGATTTAGTATTAATTTTTCACCAAATGGGCAATACAAGTCCGAATTTAAAAGATACAAATGCTTCGGCGTATTTAGTCCTTTAAATTTTAAATTATAATTATAATCATAGGGTGTATGATTGAATTCTCCCATAAAAACTTTTACTTGTTATGTGGAGCTCAACTAAATTAGCAAAGTGGTGTAGGGTATCATTAAATCGGCCCCGCCCGACTTTAGGACTTTCTTTACTGGTTCTGTTTATAACGCTCCTGAAAGAAAAACAGAATTCTTGAATTTGTTTTATTCTTATTTAAAAAACCAAGAAATATTCGTTTATAAAATCTTGAAAGCATATAAAATGCGGTTAGCGAAGCGAACTGGGTTCAGCTAGTACTATACATAAAATTGAAATGCAATTTTACGTTTGTCGAAAATATGTCATCGATTTGTACGTAAAAAACTGCGAAAAAAAACACAAAATTTGCTAGCGTTATTAAAAGTTCTATTTTTTACTTGTTTTATATTAGTATTACCTCAACCTCCGCACAAAAATATATTTTATAAACTCCTGCAGAGAACTGTGCTCAAACAGTTCAGTTTATTGAAATGTGTATACACATAGCGTTGAAATACAACAGTAGCTCTGTTCCAGTTCCTACAAGAATCTTCTAGCTTTACAATATCTTCGATATCATAAAGGGAAAATCGGTTATCGTAGTAAACACTTTTACATTCTTGCAATTCTGGAACAGAACAAGTGTGTTAAAAACGCTAGACCAACGTAAGAGCGAAAGAGTTTGCCCCCTAGACTTTATATAGAAATTATTGAAATACTAGCTGGCCCAGACCGCGTTACCGGTCTGTAGTTTTAGTCTTTAATGCATAGTTTTTAAAGCATTATAATTCACAGATCTGGCCCACATAAGTGGCACAATTTTTAGTGTAAATGATGACTTGACTAAAGAGAAATAAATATGCTTTTCAAAAATGTCAATATACGTGATCCTATTTTTCAGCCAGAGGTTTTAATTTGAGAGTTGGAAAGCCAAATAATATAGCACATATATTAAAAAGTATACATCAACAGTTTATAATAGTCCCATGTAAGATGATTCTCTACCAAAGTAGCCTAAGTACACATTTTAAGCCAAATCGATTCGAAAATATTTATAATCAAAACCCTCAAAGTAGGTATAATCAGGAGGTAAATTTATATGGGCGCTACTCCAAAACATTAACATTGAAAACTTTCCCCGAAAAGGTCTTAGATCCCCTAGAAACCAAGATGCCAAATAAGGGCAAAATCAATTGAAATTGTGACCAAGGCCCTGTAAATAGTTGAAATTAGTGGATGCCTTCATATAATGGTTATACCAAAGCTTGGTCCCATACTTATAATTATTTTAAAGAATGATTGTTCTTTCTAAATCTCAAGTTAACAACAATTGAGGAAGTTGGAAAGGGGCTTTTTCATTTGAGGGGGGCTATATCACAATATAGGACTGCATCAAATTTTTGAGGCCCTTTGTGTATGGTTATGCTATATAAAATGGACCCTTTTGGGATTTTTATCTACCAACCGAAAAATTTCCCAACCTCATGATTGTCTGCGTCGCAGTGTAATTACTGACGATAGCACATAGTCCCCGTATGACGTTACCTGTGATTTAAGGTTACGGGTTCGGAAGATTTTTCCGATGATATGAATCCTTTTCTTACTTAATTTTCAATTCGCTCCACTATTTTGTATAGTACGCATATTACATTGCCTCTTCATATTCGGTAGTTCACTGATTGCAGTCCTAATGAATTTTGCATTGGATGGATTATTTCCATATCTAGTCAATTTTTTGGAGTTTCTAAATAGGAATCCTGGAAATATGACTTCAATTTAACTATCATAAATAAGGTGTCATCGGTATATAAAAGTTAGAAGTCCCATAAAGTATGCTAAAGAGTAGAAATATTTGTCGACTAAATTATGGCATGTTTTTGTTACAATTTCTACCGAACGAACTGTAATTTGACATTTAATGTTTTGAGTATTGTGAAATCAATACCGGCATTTACTATTTAAAAGCATGTTGAGCTTTTGAATGTTTTGATGCTTCGAAAAGTATTTTTTAATCATTGAAATTGAAAATGTTGGTATGGCAACCATATAACGGCATGTAAAGAAAATATGCAAAATTTCTCGTTTTTTTTCAAGAAGAATTTTCAATTCCAAAAAGGCAATCTGAAACAATTCTACACAAAATTCCATACCCAAATAGAACAGTTAATTTCAGTTTTTCAATTTTTCTAGGGACTTTTCTCAAAATTTTCTTTTTTGAAAACGTTTCCAGTGTAATTACAAATAACCAAAAGAAAATATGAGTTGAATCGGCCCAGTCATCCTCAACTGAAGTTTTTTTTATTTTTAATTTTTTTACATATAGATCTAAAAACGTGGGTGTGGGCAGCTCCTCTGACCCACACAGATACCTAGGCTGTGGAACAGATATCTTCATTATTTTGGCAAATATTGGGATTTTAGGTAAATCGAAAAATGCACGCAAAATTGGGAGTAGGCACTTTTTCATTACATAAAAACAAAACTCGTGGTAGGACGAACATTAAAAAACAAAATATCCCAATTGTTCCAGCCGTTCTGAACGGATTCAATTACCAACGAACATCAATTGGCTGTTATATATATAGATTAGAAGTATGCCTGGTTTAAATGAGATGTTTAAAGGTCCTTGCGATGTTTGTCAATAGATTGTACTATTATTTTAAAATTAAATTCCATTGAATTTTTTTTTTAAATTTTCAATTTCAAAAGGCATTCTGAAACAATTCTATACAAAATTCCATATCAAAATAGAAAAGTCAAATTTTTCAGTTCCGCGATTTTTCTAGAGGCTTTTCTCTAAATTGTCATTTATGAAAACGTTTCCACTGTAATTACAAATAACCAAAAGAAAATTTGAGTCAAATCCGCCAAGCAGTAACACAACTGATGTGTTACTATACTTTTTTAAATCGTCTAAACATAAATTTAAAGAAGTATATGTGGCCAGTTCCTCTGACCCCAAACAGATACCTAAGGTTGGAGAGAGAGTCAAGAGTACGTCCTACTCGAGGTAGGACGAACATTGTAAAAAAATATCCTCCAAATAAATACTTAGGTTTGGATGGAAAGTCAACAGCATCTCATGTAATAATTTTATTCAAAATCAATTCTCATTGCTTACTAGTATTAGTTTGCTGAAGTTTATTTTACAACAGTTTATTTCAACGCCCCCACTCGATCAAAAACTTCTTTAATATAATCCCATTTGAAATGAATAAAGCTATTTTTAGAAACGACAGATTTAGTTAAAATTTTCGCTGTCATTACCTTAGTTTTAACACCAACAAATACATCAGTATTCAACTACCTCTTTCCCCGCACAAATTGATAGCGGACCTCAATATATTTTATTCTAGTCACATATTTTATTATCGCAATAAATTTTGAAGAGTTTTTATTTGGTTTTGAATTGAGCTCAGTATCAAGATTTCTAAGCCATAAGATTTCTAAGTAGCGGAAAGTGTCATATATTCGGCTTCTGTGGAAGATAACGCTACTGTAGGCTAATATTTGGAAGTCTAAGAAACAGATCCTCCTTATAGAATATTTACATATCACGTGACTGAACGCCTTTCATCTGAATCGCTTGCTCAGTCGGAATCTGAATAAGCTATTAAGCTAAATTAATATTTTGAATTATTAGTAGGTTGAATGCATTCTTCAAAAAGGCAAAATGCATATTAAGGTTTGTATATAGAATAATTCTTCTCATTTTTAACCACATTTTGTGACGCAATGTATCGGAATTTGGTATTTTGGGTTCATAGCATGTAAAAATCGAGCAAAAATATCGAACATTATTATAGGTCCCAATATATATTATTTAATTTAAGTGATCCCAGAAAGAGGTAATTATGTTTTCATGATATATATATTTTATGACTACATTTCATGATTATTTTAAAGTATAGTTGATTCCTAACGAGTCAAATACTCAAAAATAAGTAGAACAAGTTAAGAAACAGTAAGTTCGGCCGGGCCGAACTTTGAATACCCTCCACCACTTGGAACTAATTTGAAAAAAAAAAAAATAAAATCCTTAAAAAATCTGTTAAATTTTAAAAATACCGAATATTGCCGTTATATTGGGGTCTAAACGACGTAGACCTACATAGGCATTGTTTCCATTAGCCATTACCATATTCAAATTCGAAACTTGAAATAAACGGTGAATAATGTAGCTAAAATCGTCAAAATATCGTATACAAGGAGGTACCGTTATATCGGAGCTGTGCGAAGACCTGGACCTTCAGAGCAATTTTCTGTCGCAGGCTGTATCATCTATTGCAAACTTCAAATAACACATCTCAAACAATTTCGGTGGGTATTGTACCTAAAATCGGCAAAAATACCGAATATTGGGAGATACCGTTATATGGGGGCTATACGAAGACCTGGACCTGCATAGACATTTTTCTGTCACAGACTGTAGTTCCCATTACGAACTCTAAATACGTAATTTGAAACAATTCGGGTGAATAATGGAGCTAAAATCATCAAAATACCGAATATCAGGAGGTACCGTTATATGGGGGCTATATGAAAACGTGGACCTACATGGCCCATTTACGAACTTAACCTGCCTACTGGAAAAATAAACACGTGTGCAAAAGTTTAGCCTTCTATCTAAATTCGTTCGAAAGATTACAACAGACAGACTGACGGACAGACAGACAGACGGATATGGCTAAATCTTACGCTGAATTTTTCGCTGATCAAGAATATATATATACTTTGTTGGGTCTGATATGAGTATTTCGAGGAGTTACAAACGGAATGACAAAGTTAATATACCCTCCATAATATGGTGGAGGGTATAAAAACTATGGCTTCTTTAGCCTGTTATTGTTTAAATCTCAGCTATTAAAAAAGTTAATAACTAGGGGAAATTTCAAATTATTAAAAAAAAAAATAAAAAATAAATAAATTTGCTTCAATTTTTTAGCGATTTTCCCGAATGTTAGTTCCTCGAATGATATGATTCCGATATTTCTACTTACCAAATTACAGTTTTCCAATAAAGTTAGTATCGCCTACTCAACAAAACCTTCACAGCTGTCACTGTATTGTGCATTAATTTTATTTTTTACACTCATACAAACAGAATTCTAAAAAAGTCAAATTGGAAAAATTGCATGGAATATAAAAATAGCCAATTATATATCATAACAAGTTAAAAAGCAGTAAGTTCGGCCGTGCCGAACTTTGCATACCGGAACGGAATACCTTTGCATGGAACGAATTTGGAAAGTTTCAAAAAATAAAATCCTTAAAATATTCTGTTTAAATTTTAAAAATACCGAATAACACGGTTTTATTGGGGTCTATACGACGTGGATCTACATAGGCATTACCATATTAAAATTCGAAAATTGAAATAAACGGTGAATAATGTAGCTAAAATCATCAAAATATCGTATATAGGCAGGTACCGTTATATCGGAGCTGTGCGAAGACCTGGACCAGCATAGAAAATTTTCTGTCATAGGCTGTAGCATCCACTACGAAGCTCAAATACGGCATCTCAAACAATTTCGGTAGGTATTGTACCTAAACTCGTCAAAATACAGAATATAGGGAGGTTCTGATATATGGGGCCTATACGAAGACATGGACCTGCATAGACAATTTTCTGTCACAGACTGTAGATCCCATTACGAATTCTAAATACGTAACTTGAAACAATTCCGGTGAACAATGACGATAAAATTATCAAAATACCGAATATAGGGAGGTGCCGTTATATGGGGGCTGTACGAAAACGTGGACCTGAACAGACAATTTTCTGTCTTAGGCTGCAGTATTCATTGCGAACTTCAAATACCAAATTTGAAACAATTCCGGTGTATAATGTCGCTAAAATCATCAAAATACCGAATATCGGGAGGTACCGTTATATGGGGGCTATACGAAAACGTGGACCTGAACAGACAATTTTCTGTCTTAGGCTGTAGTATTCATTGCGAACTTCAAATACCAAATTTGAAACAATTCCGGTGAATAATGTCGCTAAAATCATCAAAATACCGAATATCGGGAGGTACCGTTGTATGGAGTCTATACGAAAACGTGGACATGAACAGACATTTTTCTGTCTTAGGCTGTAGTATCCCTTTAGAACTTCAAATACCAAATTTGAAACAATCCCGGTGAATAATGTCACTAAAATCATCAAAATACCGAATATCGGGAGGTACCGTTGTATGGAGTTTATACGAAAACGTGGACATGAACAGACATTTTTCTGTCTTAGGCTGTAGTATCCCTTTAGAACTTCAAATACCAAATTTGAAACAATCCCGGTGAATAATGTCACTAAAATCATCAAAATACCGAATATCGGAAGGTATCGTTATATGGGGGCTATATGAAGACGTGGACCTACATGGCCCATTTATGAACTTAACCTGCCTACTGGAACAATAAACATGTGTGCAAAATGTTTGCCTTGTAGTCTTCTATCTTAATTCGTTCAAAAGATAGCTTGATGACAACAGACAAATGGCCATGCTAAATCGACTTAGAATTTTACGCTGATCAAGAATATATATACTTTGTTGGGTCTAACATGTGTATTTCGAGGAGTTACAAACGGAATAACAAAGTTATTATACCCTCCATAGATGGTGGAGGGTATAAAAATATTTTTATTAACATGTTTTTTCTGCCAGGAGGCCATTATAAATTAAAGCGAATTGTCAAAATCAGTCAAACCGTTTCTGAGTTATAAGCATAGTAACTAACATCACTTTCTTTTATATATGGATATTTGATGTAAATGAGGCATCAACCATGGTACAATGAATTCAAGGTAGGGCAGAACTACCATATGATTTAAATTTTTTTATTTTTCTGGCTTAATATGTCAACTTCATTTGCTTATGTGTGTGTCTTCTTTTCAATAATAAAAAATTGTTCAGAAAATATTCAAATTCGGGTGTTTTCAAAATGCTTATTGCAACGAATGCATCGACAAAATCTACAATTTTTGAAATTTTGACCATTCATTCAGTTTTCGCGGTTTTAAATTATTTATTCAAAATCAATGCAACAAGTTGTTTGCTTTTTTATTGTTTTGATAGCAATTCTGACATTACAAGCCAAACAGGTAGACCTCTATACTTGCAATTTTTTCAAAGTTGACCTACCTTCTCTTCATTGTACCACGGCATCAACCATGCTACGATTGTGCAATTAACATGAATTGTGAATGCTGACGACTGATCCACTCTTATATGCCTATGTTAATTTTTATACCCCCACCATACTATGGAGTGTATATTAAGTTTGTCATTCCGTTTGTGTATATATCCCAAGGGATATATATTCTTGATCAGCGTAAAATTCTTAGTCGATTTAGCGATGTCCGCCTGTCTGTTGTAATCACGCTATCTTTCGAACAAATTGACATAGAAGGCTAAATGTGTATTTTGCCAGTAGGCAGGTTAAGTTCGTAAACGATCGGGTACACGTTTTCGTTTAGACCCCTAATAACGGTACCTCTCAATATTCGGTATTTTGATGATTTGATATTGATATTTTGATATTTGATGTTCGGAATCGATACTACAGCCTGTGACAATAAAATTACTTATGCAGATCCACGTCTTTATATATCCCCCATATAATGGTTTTAATTTAAGCGGAATTTTTAGAGAAAATTTTTCGATGAATGTCCTGGAGTAAAAAGATGTACACTTCAATATAGCATGTCAAATAAAAAAATAAATCATGCAATATACAAAATTATGAAAAATTAAATAAATATATATCATAAAAATATTTGTTATTCACATTTTTATATTTATTTTATCCTTTTCTGCCGAGAGGACATTACGAAAATCAAGCAAGCCGTTCTTGAGTTACATGTGTAGTAACTAACATAACTTTCTTTTATATATATATATATATAGTTATTAATTATAAAAACACAATAATGGCTAGAATAGCAAAACAATGGTTGTATATTGAATATAGATATATAATATACGTCATTAAGAACTATTGTCTTTGCTAAAAATAAATGAAACTATAATTGGACGGCACAATTTAAACCATGCCTTAAAATAGATACTGAATTTCTTTATAAATATATCCAATGTATATGCAAACTACTTAATATAAGTTTGGGATTTCTACGTGGATAGTAAGAAGCGTTCACGATTCTTGTTCCATAAATAGGTAACATTTTTATTTTGAAGGTCGAAAATTTAATAGTTCGAATAACAATCAGACTTCCGAGTATCAGATATATATAATATAGAGTTAAGATTTGTGTCTGACTTGTTTTTTAGAAGAGTTTAAGGTACAAAGTAATATATTGTAGTAAATAGAAATCAATAAATAAACCGCACATGAGAGGTATTGATATCTAGTAAAATAATTATATAGTGGTAAATAGTAGTACATTGATGTTTCGGAAAAATAGGGGACCATATTTAGGTCCGTTACGATAAATTCCGAATTTAACTAGAGCCACGAATTTAACAGAGAAAATAATATAGCTATGTTAGCTTAACAAAGCTACATAAAAATTGTCAATCCCACGGCGGCCGGTTCTATGTACCGTATTGACTCGGAGGCACATTTCTCCGACCAGGGGCCGCCAACCCAGCAAATACATGTTCGTGTTCGTCCATTTTTCTGATGTGGGAGCAACATTACCCGGAATGTTTGCTCCGTATTCTCTTGGTCCGAGCCGGGATCGAGACCAACCCCGGACCATGGTTCTGCTCCGTTTGTCGTAATCGCATCCACCACAGATCGGTTTCGGTGAGATGCAACGGATGCATGGAGTGGGTGCATTTCCGGAATTGTTCCGGCCTAAACCGGATACAGGAGTATAGCGATAGGGACTACATTGCTTCCTGCTGCGTCAATGTAGACCCCAGTGAGTCTTCATCTTCGACGTCCTCATCGTCGTCGCAATATGAGACTCCCCCGCAATCTCCTCAACAGCAATCTACGCAGCAGTTGACGCCACACATTGCTGTTCAGGTTCCGGACAATGCATCATTTCTCCAATTTAATTGTGATGGTCTCAGAGGTAAGATCAACGAAATTGTAAGCTTTATGAGTCGGAAGAACATCAAGGTCGCAGCGATCCAGGAGACGAAGCTGAGTACCACCTGCAGGCTTCAAAGTTGTGATGGATACAACGTACTGAGGAAGGATCGCTCCAAAGGTGGAGGTGGAGAATTAGCGTTCCTATTGCACCACTCTGTCCAGTACAGACCTATCTCGCTTGAGCTTGACTCTAGTGACCCGTACATGGAATGTATGGGGGTAGCGGTCAAGTGTGGATCCGCCGAGGTAGAGGTGCTCAACGTGTACATTCCGCCGTTAAATAGCTGTGCCCCACGTTATATGCCTAATATCAGTTCACTACTGGTAGGCAATATCCGTCTGGTGCTAGGGGATTTCAATGCCCATCATGAATTATGGCATTCCGCCCTAGGTAATGACCAGAGAGGCATGGCGCTGGCTGAGCAAATCGATAGCTCCACGTTTTGCACAGTGAATGAGGACGCGCCCACCAGAATAAGGGGAGACTGCCACAGTTCTCCGGACATATCCATCGTGTCCCCAGGTCTGACGAATGACGTAACTTGGCAATCAGTCATTTCTCTAGGCTCAGACCACCTCCCCATTATTATCGCCATCAATAGCCCACCCGACTTCATCGACTCTGAACGCCGCACTTTCCTTAACCACGGGAAAGCTAATTGGCAAGAATTCAGAGAGTATACCAATCGCCGCTTCAGAGAACTGCCCAACCCATCTGATGTTCAGGTAGCAGATAGGTGTTTCCGGGACATCATCAAAGCTGCAGCCGCTCGCTATATACCTGCTGGTCGAATACCTGAAATAAGACCAAATTTCCCAGCAGAGGCAGCGGGATTAGCAAACGAGAGTCAGGGAACTTACTTTGGAGGTGAGCATAAGCGGAAAAAGTGGTTAGAACATCTGAAGCATTGCAACATCGGTACCGGAACGAGTAAATTGTGGGCAACGGTTAAGTCGCTTTCGAACCCTGGAAAAAAGGACGATCGGACATCTGTCTCATTTAACGGCGTAGAAGTGACAGATCCGAAGAGGTGCGCGTGTTATTTTAACCGGCAGTTTGTAGAGCACCCCGAGAGTGGCGAAGAGAAGGATACTACGCCGTGTACGATCCCTTCCAGCCGAGGAGGTACCACCGCAATTTACGTTGGCAGATGTTGCACAGGTCATCAGAAGCGCAAAGTCATCCAAAGCGCTTGGTCCTGACGGAATCTCAATGGTGATGTTGAAGCAACTGGATGAACCAGGAGTTGAGTATCTGACAAAGCTTCTCAATCTGTCGTTAGCCACCCTAGTAGTTCCCGATGCCTGGAAATTGGGCAGGGTGGTCCCGCTACTGAAGCCAGGCAAGGATGCCAGCAAAAGTGATTCTTACAGGCCGATATCACTTTTGTCACCAGTAGCAAAGACGCTTGAGGCTTTACTCCTCCCCAGCATAAGAGAGTGTTTCCCAGTAGCCGATCATCAACACGGATTCCGAAAATTGCATAGCACAACAACAGCTTTACACGCCATTTCCACACATGTCAGTAGAGGTCTCAACCAGAACAGGCCGTGCGATAGAACAGTTATGGTGGCACTTGATTTATCAAAAGCCTTTGATACAGTCAATCATGCCACACTGTTCGAGGACATTGAACGCACCACCCTCCGGCCAAGTTTGAAACGTTGGATAGTAAACTACATGTGTGGACGCCAGTCGTACGTGGAATTCAGAAACAAGAAGTCGAGCATCCGTAGAGTTAAACAGGGAGTTCCCCAAGGTGGGGTGATATCTCCGGAACTGTTTAACCTCTACCTTTCTGAAATTCCACGCCCTCCAGACGGCATAGAGATTATAACGTACGCAGATGATTGTACGCTCGTGGCGTCCGGACCCATTATTGATGACATTTGCGATCGGTTGAACGCTTACCTTGTTGATCTTACCGCCTTTTTCACTGCGAGGAATATGAAGATATCCGCCACTAAGTCGACGGCCACACTTTTCACCACATGGACTGTGGAGATGGGGCTATCCTTGAATGTGCAGGTCGATGGTGCTATTATTCCGACCACCAACTACCCCAAGGTTTTAGGGGTCACATTCGATAGCCTCTTTAAGTCGTCCGCGCATACCACAGCTATCTGCGACAAGATTAGAAGTAGGAACAAGGTCCTCAAGTCTCTGGCCGGCAGTACTTGGGGAGCTGATAAGGAAACCTTGTTGACCTCTTACAACGCGATAGGCCGGTCTGTGGTAAACTATGCGGCTCCAGTGTGGTCCGCTAACGTCAGTGCTACGCAGTGGAAAAATGTTCAGTCCTGCCAGAATGCCGCCCTTAGAACCGCAACAGGGTGCCTTCTCATGACACCTGTCGATCACCTACATGAGGAGGCGAAGGTCTTACCGGTGCGACAGCATAACAAAATGCTGTCAATGCAATACCTGCTTGGGTGTTATAGACAAAGCCATCCAAATCACCATCTTGTGGATAGGCAACCTCCGCCCAGGCACGTTTGGAAAGACCTTCATGATCTAGAGAGAGAGGTACAGAGGTATAAGAGAGAGCCTCTAGATCAACAGGCCTATCAAGCGGGACTGAATAGTATTCACTCTAATGCGGTCTCAGAAGCCATTGAAGGATATAGAGTGAATACTGTACTAGGAGACCATCCCCCTCCCGTCGCAGCTGAAGAACGAGAGCTGCCCCGACAAACCCGAGTAGTCTTGGCTCAATTACGATCCGGATGGTGCAGCCGTCTAAATTCCTACTGGGCCCGGATCAACGGCGAAGTGCAGAACATCTGCCCAGCATGTGGCACAGGCCCACATGACACGCTGCACTTATTTCGCTGCCCAGCCAAGCCTACTTACCTAACTCCAGTCTCGTTATGGACACAACCCATACAGGTTGCATCCTTTTTGAGACTGGACTTAGAGGCAGAACCTGATTGAACTGAGTCAGAAATGGAAACCGAACGAACACAGATGTGTGAGCTGCTACAACAACAACAACATAAAAAATGTTTTTTCCTTAATATTTTTTGATTTTTATATATTTTCATAATTAAATTCATTATATATAATCATAATTAAATTATATTCCAAAGATTGTAAGGCAACATACACCCATTAACTCGTAGCACAATACTATGTGCCAGGACAAGTTTACACCAAACTGTGCCTTCCAGGACAATTCTGCCGGTACAATATGGGTATCTACGGAAAGCTTTTGAAGTCTACTATCCATTGGCATTAAAAAAATTAAAGGAACGTCCGGTCAGTTCCGAGGTATATGGTAGACTTCAAAAGCTTTCCGTAGATACCCATATTGTATCGGCAGAATTGTCCTAGAAACATATTGGCCAATGGAGTTATCCTGTTCCAAGGATACCTCCAGAAATGACCATATACCTCGGAACTGGCCGGACCTTTCTATAATTTTGTTAATGCCAATGGATAGTAGACTTCAAAAGCTTTCCGTAGATACCAATATTGTACCGGCAGAATTGTCCTGGAAGGCATATTGGCCAATGGAGTTATTCTGTTCCAAGGATACCTCCAGAAATGACCATATACCTCGGAACTGACCGGACCTTCCTATAATTTTGTTAATGCCAATGGATAGTAGACTTCATAAGCTTTCCGTAGGTACCCATATTGTACCGGCAGAATTATCCTGGAAGACACAGTTTGGTGTAAACTTGTCCTGGCACATAGTATTGTGCTACGAGTTTATAGGTGTATGTTGCCTTACAATCTTTGGAATATAATTTAATTATACGATAAGTAATTAAAAATCAAAAATATTGAGGAAAAAACAATTTTTATGTAGCTCTGTTAAGCTAACATAGCTATGTGATTTTCTCTGTTAAATTCGTGGCTCTAGTTAAATTCGGAATTTATCGTAACGGACCTGCCATATTTATCATTTGCGTGCTAGTGGTTATGATAATGGATGGAGTGGGAAATACTTTTTTACATTGCATAACTACGACTAATTTTCAATAGGAATAAATAAAAGTTATAACAGTGGCTGGAAAAAGTCACACTCCTGGCTTTAAATTCATTGTAAGCATGCATCTAGTGTTTGAGCTTTAACTTTTATACATCGCACGTTAGATCTATTATGCAATAACCAATAATTTATGCTTTGCAATTTTTATACCCTCCACCATAGTATGGAGGGTATATTATGATTGTCATTCCGTTTGTAACACCTCGAAATATACTTTTTAGACCCCACAAAGTATATATATTCCTCACCAGCATAAAATTCTATGTCAATTTAACAATGTTCGTCTGTGGAAATCACTCTAGCTTCCGAATAGCCCCCATATATAATGGTACCTCCCGATATGCGGTATTTTAATGATTTTAGCGATTTTAATTACCGCAATTGTTTTAAATTTGGCACTCGAAGTTCGAAATGGATACTACAGCATAAGACAGAAAATGGGCCATGTAGACCCACGTCTTCGTATAACCCCCATATAACGGTACCTCCCGATATTCGGTATTTTGATGATTTTAGCGACAATATTTACGGGAAATATTTCAAATTTAGTGTTTGAAGTTCGCAAGTTCGCATGTAGACCCACGTCTTCGTATAACCCCCATATAACGGTACCCCCTGATAATCGGTATTTTGATGATTTTTGCGACATTATTTACCGGAATTGATTCAAATTTCGCATCTGAAGTTCGTAATGGATATTACAGCTCGTAACAGAAAATTGTCCGTGCAGGTCCACGTCTTCTTATAGCCCCCATATAATGGTACCCCGATATACGGTATTTTGATGATTTTAGCGACATTATTTACCGGAATTATTAAATATTTTGTATTTGAAATTAGTAATGGATACTATAGCCTATGCCAGAAAATTGTCTATGCACGCTTATGACAAAAGTTGCGTATGCAGGTCCACGTCGTCGTATAGACCCTAATATACGGCTACATTCGGTATTTTTAAGATTTTAACAGAATTTTTAATGGATTTTAATTTTTGGAAAAATGCCAAATTTGTATCAAATGGTGGAGGGTATTCAAAGTCCGTCCCGGCTGAACTTACAGCTTTTTTTTACTTGTTGTTATATTAATATGTTTATGTAAGTATACCATTGACATTTTATGTTAAGTATAACATTAAGTGTAAGAGTACAACAAGTTGCAACCCTGCAAGATCAACATAATTTTAACGAAGAGAAGAAGACAATACTGATGAGCGGAAAATGGAGTTAGTTGTTGAACAAACGTCGTAGCACACACGGGCATTCTATTAAATAATCTTTCATGTTTTCACATTGCGTATTTATTTTACTTTCTTTGTGTTGCTTTAAAATGAATTAAAGCTATAAGTGTTCATGTTTAATAAAATATAATTCCTGACAAAACGATTTCACATATTATCCTCTTTAATCTTTTAGTTTAGAAGTGGGATTATAATATTCAAATATAAAAAAACGCTTACGATTCGTGGAAAATGTGATGTGCAACAACTCAAACTTAACGTAAAACAAAACTACTCAAACGGAAAATGTAACAAGTAAAAAAACATTGAGGTCGGCTGGTCCTAACTTTTAATACCCTCCACCTTAGGGTAAAGGAAACACTAGAAGAATTGTGGCAAAAACCATTCAAATGCCGAATATTATATGGGGGCTATACCAAAACGTGGACCTATACATGCAATGTTTTGCCACAAGCACAGGGACTCGCTATGACCTACAAATACCAATTTTCAGACAAATCCGTGAAAAAATGTGGCATAAATCATCAATATACCCAATATCGGGAGGTATACCCAATATCGGGAGGTACCAACCATCCTAGACACAATAAAAATTGTTCTGCTAAATTTTGGCGCTCTACGTCAAATAATATGGGCTGTATCGTGATTTCAACAGACAGACAAATAGACGGACATCGTTAAATCGACTTAGAATTTTATGCTGATTATGAATATATATACTTTATGGGGTCTACCACGAATATTTAAGGATGTTACAAACGGAATGACAAAGTTAATATACCCTCCTTTCCAAGGTGGAGGGTATAAAAAGAGCTCAGACGTGTAAAGAAAACTAAAACGCAATGAAATGAAACGATAATCAGAAAATCTAAAACATATTAAAAACGGAACGAAAACTATAATTAATAAACGTCATAAAAATAATTAAAAAAAATAATTACCGACAGTGAATACAGCATGATTCACAAGTCGGCCGCGTATAAGATAGGAAACGAAATCAGAAAATGCAATCTACGTATTAGGGGAGTTTGTGGAGAAACGTGTGTTATCGAGGAAGTCATGACAGCAAAACTTACAGTAGATAACATTTAAATTACGGCAGACCTTTACATTGCGGATGATCACATTTTTACCCCGGACTTAATTCTTGGAAAATACATCTTTACGAACAATGAAATACGGCTCATAGTTAACGATAAGAACCAACGGTTGGAGTATGCTAATGTATTAACGACGCGGAAAACGGAACGGAAACCAATAGCTTTAACTGAAATTAGCTGCGGAATAAACGATGAAGATTATGTTACACGAATTGATAAACGAATATAGAGACGTCATAGGAAGAGATATCAGTAAAATTGGATTAACGAGAGAAATAGAAATGAATATTGAATTCACGACAAATTAACCTATTGAATCCAGACCATACCACGAAATCCAGAAGAAAAACAGTAAAGACAGAAAAATGGTAAAGACAGATTATGCGTCGATTACCGAAAAGTAAACCAGCATATTGTAAAGGAGATATTTCCAACTCCAAATATCGAAGAACGAGTGCAAGATATAAAATAGATCAAATACTTTTCGGTCCTAGATTTGAATAGCGGATACTACCAGGTTCCGAATAGCAATAATAGTCGGAAATACACAGCATTCGTAACGCCTGATGGTTTATACGAGTTTAAACGCATGTCATTTGAACTTAAAAACGCGCCGGCAGTGTTTCAGCGTTTAATGTCACTAATTTACGTGAGAGCTCGAGATGGGGATGTATTTCACTACATGGACGATATCGTTGTGGGAAGTAATGGTATTGATGAAATGTTTGAGAAATTGAGGAGAGTGTACCCAGTTTTACGTGAGCCAAATCTAACGTTGAATTTCAAAAAGTGCATATTTCTAAATGAAACTATTGAATTTCTTGGTTATAAACTACATCCCGAGGGTCTAATTCCAGGCGAGGCAAAAACGGTAGCGATTTTGGAATTGCAACTTCTACAAATATTACGGAAGTTAGACGATTTCTCGGATTAACTAGCTACTTTCGGAAGTTCGTACCCGCATACTCAATCATCTCCGAACCTCTACGAGTATTATTGAGGAAAGATTGTCCGTTTTATTGGGATGAGAGGCAGAAAAAACATTCAACGAATTAAAAACGCACTTAACGTCCAACCCGGTTTTAGTAATAGCGAACACCAGATTCATACAAATGCAAGTTCCATAGGTATTGCAGGAATATTGACGCAGAAGGAAGCCGATGTGGGGAAACCTTTAGCTTTCTACAGCCGATCAACGAAGAGAAAAACTATCATAGTTACGAACTCGAAAACCTTGCGGAACGGTTTAAATATTATATCTACGGCAAATAAATAACGGTAATCACTGATTGTAGTGTATTAAAAACAACCATGCAGAAAAAAGAGTTAGTACCCCGAATAGCGAGATGGTGGCTACGTATACAGGACTTTGACGTTAAAATAGATCACCGAGCATCTTCAAAAATGGAACACGTTGACGCCCTAAGCCGGGCACCATATGACAATCCGAATGAAACCGAGACAGCATCCATGCGTATTTCAAAAACCACTGTATGTGAAGACGATTGGTTATTTTCAATACAGCTTCAGGACGAGAAAATAAAGAAGATAGTCGATGGAGTCAACGCCAAAGTCAAAACGTTATGCAGCGAATATATAATTGAAAATGGAAGGCTGTCTCGGAACATTAACGATAAACTTTTGTGGGTAGTCCCCAAAGCAATACGCTGGTAAGTGGTTGAAGATTAACACGATAATACCTTTGAGAAGGAGGCGATATAGACGATCGATAAATGCATGTATGTCCCATGAGTTCACATCTTACAAAGTTCAAGTTTTGGTCTAGTCCGAACCCTATTGAAGTTAAGCACTCAGAGTTAAACTAACTATAAAGGTAAGTAGGTAAAATTCGATTTAGACATAGCTATATCAAATATAAATATTTAAATATGTAAACCCCTTAAACACGTAGTATGGGTTTGATAAGAATTATTTTCCGTACAGTGTATCACAAAGCCCAGAAAATGTGTTGGGTACATTGGGTGTATTAAGATCCTAATGGTGCACATTTCGCCATTTTTATAGGTTCACGTTTTGGCATAGATATACAAAGCTACTGTCGGCTTTTCGTTGTTATTCTTTTTGTTTTGAGAATAGAATCCAATCTTCCTCTTCGATTGTAAATTCTATTCTCTGGATTGATGATGAGAAAAGAAAGAACAACCTTATTCATTGGATGTAGTTTCAAATCTTTGTATTTGGCTCGAAGTACCAAATATAAGCGAGAATAGAATCCAATCTCCCTCTTCAATTGCCAATTCTATTCTGGATCCTGCTCGGAGGATCAATGTTTTTAATAAATGAGAAAAGAGTCCAATCTTTCTCTTCGATTGTCAACTCTATTCCGACTGGAGCAATGTAAAGTGTGAAAAGAAACACAACCGCTCCGTTAGTGTGCTACTTCAATTCTGATCCTGCTCGGAGGATCAATGTAACTGAGAATAGAATCCAATCTCCCTCTTCGATTGCCAATTCTATTCTCTGGATCGGTGGTGAGAAAAGAAAACCAATTGTTCACATGTGGTATTTTATGGCGGCTGGGAAATATGTAATTTTAGAATATTTATTGTTTATTGCTAGATTTTGCCGGCGCCTCAACCGCACTCAAAAGTATGTACAAAGTATTTTGTACACTCATTCTACGGTTTAAATGACTAGACTTTAGCTTTTCTCACTCTTACGGAATAGACAGTAAGTAGATCACATTTGGTTATAACTAAGCCAACATTTGGTAACTGATATTACTGAATGTACAGTCATTAATTGAATTTGCTCACTCTCGTTATAATTTAAATATAATATTTGCCTTTAAGAACCATTGTCTTTGTTTTAAATAAAAGAAAATATAATTGGCGGGACAATTTAGAAAATTTATTTCTATATATTAAAAATTATAATGCTTAGTTACTGGACTTCAATTACCAAGATACTAATATAATTTTTTATACTATATAAATTTTATTGAATCGATATAATTTTTTAAATGTTAATAATTTCAGTTTTTATTACATTCGATTATTTACATATGCCTGGGCCAATGTAAATTCATAGCTCAATACAGTTTTCATGTATACACAAGAAAATTTTTCTATATACACATTTATATATCTTAGATACATTGGTGGAAGTGAATATATTTTCAATTTCGTACGGTTCACTCGCTGGAAAAGGGGATTCGGTATAAGCCAACCTAAGGGATTTATCTTAATGTTGAAATATCACGTGAAGAGAACCGAAACATTATATCATATGGATGAAAATTAATTTCTTTCCACCAAAGTTCTATCATTTTACAATATAATTTTAAGCTCTAAAGCAATAAACTATTATACTACTTGATACTATATTTGAATTTAGCGTTCACTAACATTTTACGTGTAATGCTCTAAAATACACACTGCATTTCAAATTAGCTGGCCCGGTCCGCGTTGCCGACCCGTAGTTTTTGTCTATTATGCATATTTGTCAAACATTATTATTCACAGATATGACTGATATAAGTGTTCACGTACTGGTCGATTAAAAGTGTTTTAATATACCTGTACCCATATTTAAGCCGTGGGCTTCAATACTTAAACCTTGGATGTGCTATACAAATCTATTTAAAAGTATATATCGATCGTATCGTAAGGGATCAAATTAATTTCAGTATGGTAAAAATCGTAGCAAAATTTTCCAGTCAAATGAGCAGTAATTTGGAATTTACTGTATTTTGTACACCTCATAATTGAGGGCTGAATGATTTAAGAATAGCCAACGTTAATTACTTTTTTTAAACTCATTAGCACCTCAGATTGTGCATTAGAGTCCTCATCAGTCCCCCCAACCATGTCGGTTTGTTTGTCCGCCAAAAGGTGGACTTGAGGGGGTTCTATTACATGGAATTCTAAAATTTGTAGACATGTTGAAATTTTTGTGTAAGATTTCCACCCCAAATATACATTTTTAGCCAAATCCTTTAAAATATGTTAAAATCAGGAGGTACCTTTAAATGGGCACTACTCCAAAACATCGACCTACATTGAAAACTTTCTTCTACCCCTTATAATCCAATATGATAAATAGAGGACGTAAGATGGGAATTTATTTTATTTGCCATTTAAATTGTAAGTTGGAGACCCCATAAAGTCCATATTTTTCATCATAGTATAATTCAATGACGATTCAACAAATATTCGGTCCCGTGCTACTTTCTTATATTTGTAATTTGTTCATGTTTTCACAATTCATTTCATATATATGTAAATCTCAAATCTACGTTCCCAACCAATATTCTCTTGGGGGTTACAAATTCAATACAATACAAAATTTTCTTTTCTGACCACACATTAGATGTGAAAGTGGACTTGGGGATACTCGAATGTGCTGACTTTACTTAAATAAATTCCTATGGGGCAATTATCTGTATGATGGTTCCCTACCCCAAGGTAGCATATATACAATTTTTTAGCCAAATCAATTGATGAATGTGGTCAAGACTCTACTCTGAAAATTAAAAATTTTATGCGAAGAGAAGAAACAAAGATGCCAAATAAGGGCCAAAAAAATTAAAAAAGTGGCCAAGACCCAAAATAGCTTAAATCATACGATGGTTATATAAATATGAAATCGGGTTGTACCCTTATCCGTGAGTTATGATCGATATCATGACATGCAAAAGCGATTTAAGATATCTTGATGTCAGTTAACATCGTATTTCTACTTATTTCATTTTTTTGGTGAAAAATTTTATGTATGAAAAAATATTCTTTATTTTGTTCACAAAAAATCCACTGAATTCAATATGATAATTCAAATTGAAAAAAAATTGACAAAAGAAGAATAACAAATTGAAAAAATCTTCAACTTGTTCGCTGATTTTTTAGAGCAAATGTTTAAAGATCCGTACAAAGTTTGTCAATAGAATGTACTATTATTTTAAAATTCGATTCCATTGAAATTTTTTTCAATTTTTTCCCGATTTGAGAATTTTTGCAATGAGATTTCTTTTTTCGTGATTTTTTAGCGATTTTGAAAAAGGAATTATCTTTTAACTTTGGTGTGACCGTGTTAAATTATTTCGATATCATCTATTCCGTTTCGCCACCACATAATTCGGTACTAAACTTCCATGTAACTCGACATCAATTTCAGTTCTCAAGAAATCAAGTCAATTAAATAAATTGTTATTAACATTCGAATTCAAAAATAAAATATAAAAAACACTACGAATGTACATTAGAAAAAAGTAAGTCAAAATGTGTAAATGAGAGCGAGAAAAGAATACGACCGAATGGTTTGGCTGTTGATTCAATTCTGTTTTTTCAACCGCACTCAAAAGTATGTACAAAGTATTTTGTACCAAGTGAAAAAAAACATGCAAAATAAACATTACTCTTGTACATTTCAAAAGTCAAAATGAAAATGTTAATATATCATTATATCATAATTTTTTTTCTTGGTTATTATCCTTTTCGGACAGGAGACAATTCCGAATTTGTAAGAATCGTTAAAATCGGCCCAGCGGTTCTTAAGTTATAATCATAGTAACTAACACAGATGAATATGCAAACTATTTAATATAAGTTTTGGATTTCCACATGGTTGGTAAGAAGCGTTCAAGAATCTTGTTCCGTCAAATATATAACATTTTATTATAAAGGTCCAAAAATTTATGGTACATCCAAAAATTTATGGAAATCTTAAATATGTAAAGATTTGTAATCGACTTGTCTTTAAAGAGGGTTTAATTTGAATTGTAATATATGGTAGTAAATAGAAAATGACGAAATCAATAGATAAGCCATCGCATGAAAGGTATAGATATCAGGTAAAGTAATTATATCGTGGTAACCAGTAGTACATTAATGTTTCGGAAGAATAGGGTGCCATATTTATCATTTCGTTGCTTACATATCTGACAAGTGTTTATGAAAATAGATGGAAGTGGGAAATATTTTTAAATGGCATAACTATGTCCTAATTTTCAATAGAAATAAATAAAAGCTATAAAAGTGGCTGGAAAAGTTACAATCCTGGCTTTAAATTCTTTGTAAGCATACGTCTAGTGTTTGACCTTAAACTTTTACACATCGCACGTTAGATCTATTATGCAATAACAAATAATTTGTGCTTTACAATTTTTATATTAATATGTACAGGGTTGCCCATATTCGACGGACCCATGTTTTGTTATGCGACTTGTGTGCGGTGGAGCGCCGTCTTGTTGAAACCAGAACTGCCTCATACACTTTCGACGAATAATTGGCATCACAAAATTGGTCATCATGTCGCGATAACGCTCTTGATTGATGGTAACAGCATGGCCATTTTCATTTTAGAAGAAAAACGGCCCAATGACCGTTTTCGCACTAACGCCGCACCAAACTGTGACTTTTTCGTTATGAAGAGGCACTCTTCGAATCTCCTGAGGATTTTCAGTAGCGTAAAACGGCAATTTTGCTTATTTACGGTCCCTTAGAAGGCACACTTCTCACATTTTTAATGTTTTAAAAGCACGTTGAGTTTTCACAATTGAATCTTCTGTTGAATGCAAATTTCAAATATTTCAGAGCGCTCGCGTGGCGTGTATTGGTTCATGGTAAAAATCTGCTTGGACTGACGCTTCAAACGCGGTATGTCATTAAGCGATGTGACATCTCTGTCAAAAGTTATGGCATTGCCAGATGGGTCCGTCGAATATGGGCAACCCTGTACATGTAAGTATATCATTGACGTTGTATATTAAGTATACCATTAAAGTGATTTGCAGCGTGGTTTGAACTGTTATATTAGACCATTTCAAGCTCCATTTTGGTGTTGTGTTTTGTTACTGATTTGAATTAGCTTCGAAATTGATATTTTTCTATTGTTGAAACTGCTTAGACTTTTTTGGATATCGAGAATAATGCTTTGGACTCAGGCATTTGATTCCTAAAAGTAAAAAAAATAATAATTAATTTTTCTTTTTTTAATTTTGTAGTAGATTAAAGCAATTAAAAAACTTCTATCATGTCCTACACTAAGCCGTGGTTCAAGTTATTATACCTTTGAAAAGCAGGCGATATAGACCAATGGTTAGTTTTGATAATTTTAATAGACTATGTCGATTAAAGCATGTCTCTGCAATGAGTTAGCATCTTACAAAGTTCAGTTTTTTCAGGTCTAGGCCGAACCCTATTGAAGTTAATTATAATCTATTCAAACCGACTAATTTCTAGCACTCGGAGTTCAACTTACTATAAAGGCAAGTATGTAAAATTCGATTTAGACATCCCTTCAAGACGTAGTATGGCCTTGATAAGAATTATATTCCTTACAATGTATCACAAAGTCCAGAAAATATGCTGGGTACATTGGGTTATTAAGATCCTAATGGTGCACATTTCGCCATCTCTATAGGTTCACGTTTTAGCATAGATACACAAAGGTACCGCCCGGTATTCGTTGTTAATCTCATTATACGGTTGAAATGACTAGACTTTAGTCTTTTCTCACTCTTACGGAATAGACGGTAAGTATATCACATTTGGTTATGACTTAGCCCACATTCGGTAACTGATATTACTGGATGTAACATTATTAATTGAATTTGCTCACTCTCGTTACTCTTATTTTAAAGATTTTTATATTTCTTATGGTTGGGTATTTAAATTTTGGCGCCATCGAGCTTAAAGTTGCTTAAACTTCTTTATCATGCAAAACCAATAATTTAAACACATTTATTTGATAAGGTTTATATGTATGCATATATATTTTTATTTCATTTTTTCTGTGCAAAATTTTTGGAAAAGTTGTATTTGAAAACCTTAGAATATGAAGTTACTATTCTATGAAATCCGTAGATTTCTCATTGAAAATAGCCATTAAAATTCAAGGTATTTTATCAGTAATATAGCCTATATTTAAGCAACTTATGTTCTATAATGAAATATATAACGTGATATATATCTAAATACTGACACTTGATTCTGCGAAACACAAAAAAATAAACAAAAGGAAGCTTGTACTTTATTTATATAAATATATATATATATATATATATATATATATATATATATATATATATATATATATATATATATATATATATATATATATATATATTAATTATAAAAAAACAATGATTGACTAGAATAACAAAACAATGTTTGTGAGTATGTTGAATATAGATATATAATATTCGCCTTTAAGAACTATTGTCTTGGTTAAAAATAAAAGAAAATATAATTGGACGGAACAATTTAGAAAACCAAAATTGAGTTTTAAACCAAGGAATGGGAACATTACATTGGCCCACTTTTTCTATATATTAAAAATTACAATGCAAAATTATATCATTTTCCATTGCCTACTTATATACAAAACAATTGAAAGTTTTTTTTTTTCAAATTCATCAACTTAACACATTCCCGAATAAAAATAAAAACCATAACTAAATAAAATATCGACAAGTGCTTCACAGAACACCCCGCGTTTAGTTACTGCACTTTAATTACCAGATACTAACATAATTTTTAATATATAATTTTATTAATCGATATGATTTTTAAATGATAATTATTTCAGTTTTTATTACATTCGATTATGTTTACATATGCCTGGGCCAATGTAAATTCATAGTTTTCATGTATACACAAGAAAATTATTCTATATACACATATATTTTTATAGATACATTGGTGGAAGTGAATATATTTTCAATTTCGTACGGTTCACTCGCTGGAAAGGGGGATTCGTCGGTATAACCCAACCTAAGGGGATTTATCTTAAAAACTATCTGAAGCTGTGTAAGGTTGAATGTTTTATCAGTCATAGATTGTCTGTAAACACACTCTTCTTTTAAATTTTATTTATACATACAAATGTAACCCAATGAAAACATTTTTTCGTAAACTGGATTTTTTATGTTGAAATATCACGTGAAGAGAACCGAAATATTATATCATATGGATAAAAATTAATTTCTTTCCACCAACGTCCTATCATTTTACAATATAATTTTAAGCTCTAAAGCAATAAACTATTGTACTACTTGATACTATATTTGAATTTAGCGTCCACTTACGTTTAACGTGTAATGCCCTAAAATATACACTGCTTTTTTGATAAATATATCAAATGAATATGCAAACTATTTAATATAAGTTTTGGATTTCTACATGGTTCGTAAGAAGCATTCAAGAATCTTGTTCCATCAAATATGTAACATTCTTTTAAAGGCCCAAAAATGTATAGTTTGAATAACATTCAGACACTACAGGCCAGTTTCTTCACGAGTCAGATTTAAGCGCTGGATTTAAAGATTTAATTAATAAATCGAAAATATATAAAGATTTGTATCCGATATTTTTTAAAAGGGTTTAATTTGAATTGTTGTATATGATAGCAAATAGAAAATTACGAAATTAAAAGATAAAACATCATAAGAGAGGTATAAATATCTATTAAAGTAATAATATCGTGGTAACCAGTAGTACATCAATGTTTCGGACGAATAGGGCGCCATATTTATCATTTGCGTGCTTACGTACCTGACAAGTGGTTATGAAGATAGATGGAAGTGGGAAATATTTTTTAACAGGCATAACTATCTCCTAATTTTCAATAGGAATAAATAAAAGTTATAACAGTGGCTGGAAAATGTTACAATCCTGGTTTTAAATTTATTGTAGGCATACGTCTAGTGTTTGAGCTTAAACTTTTACACGTCGCACGTTAGATCTATTATGCAATAACAAATAATTTATGCTTTACAATTGTTAAATTATTATGTATATGTAAGTATATCATTGACGTTGTATATTAAGTATAACATTAAAGTGATTTGCAGCGTGGTTTGAACTGATATATTAGACCATTTCATGCTCCATTTTGGTGTTGTGTTTTGTTAGTGATTTGAATTAGCTTCGAAATTGGTATTTTTCTATTGTTGTTGAAAACTGCTTAGACTTTTTTGGACATCGAAAATAATGCTTCCTACTCAGGCATTTAATTCCTAAAAGTAAAAAAAAAATAATAAATAATTTTTCCTTTTTAAATTTTGTGGTAGGTTAAAGCAATTAAAAAACTTCTATCATGTCCTACACTAAGCCGTGGTTCAAGTTATTATACCTTTGAGAAGGAGGCGATATAGACCAATGGTTAGTTTTGATAATTTTAATAGACTATGTCGATTAAAGCATGTCTCTGCTATGAGTTAGCATCTTGCAAAGTTCAGTTTTTTCAGGTATAGGCCGAACCCTATTGAAGTTAATGATAATCTATTCAAACCGACTAATTTCTAGCACTCGGAGTTCAACTTACTATAAAGGCAAGTATGTAAAATTCGATTTAGACATCCCTTCAAGACGTAGTATGGCCTTGATAAGAATTATATTCCGTACAATGTATCACAAAGCCCAGAAAATATGCAGGGTATATAGGGTGTATTAAGATCCTAATGGTGCACATTTCGCCATCTCTATACTTTCACGTTTTAGCAGAGATATACAAAGGTACCACCCGCTATTCGGGCGCTATTAGCTTTTCTCACTCTTACGGAATTGACGGTAAGTATATACATTGGCGCCATCGAGCTTCAAGTCGCTTAAACTTCTTTATCATGCAAAACCAAAAATTTAAACACATTTATTTGATAAGGTTTTTAGGTATGCATATATATTTTTATTTCATTTTTTCTGTGCAAAATTTTTGGAGAAGTTGACATTTTTGTATTAGAAAACCTTAGAATATGAAGTTACTATTCTATGGAATCCGTAGATTTCTCATTGAAAATAGCCATTAAAATTCAAGGTATTTCATCAGTAATATAGCCTATATTTAAGCAACTTATGATCTATAATGAAATATATAACGTGATATTTGGACAATATTGATGTATGTATCGTTTGAATCAAACTTCAAGGGTAAAGTGGTTATCAATCTAAATACTGACACTTGATTCTGCGTAACACAAAACATAAACAAAAGGAAGCTTGTACTTTATTTATATAAATATATATATATTAATTATAAAAAAACAATGATTGACTAGAATAACAAAACAATGTTTGTGAGTATGTTGAATATAGATATATAATATTCGCCTTTAAGAACTATTGTCTTGGTTAAAAATAAAAGAAAATATAATTGGACGGAACAATTTAGAAAACCAAAATTGAGTTTTAAACCAAGGAATGGGAACATTACATTGGCCCACTTTTTCTAAATATTAAAAATTATAATGCAAAATTATATCATTTTCCATTGCCTACTTATATACAAAACAATTAGAAGTTTTTATCAAATTCATCAACTTAACACATTCCCGAATAAAAATAAAAACCATAACTAAATAAAATATCGACAAGTGCTTCACAGAACACCCCGCGTTTAGTTACTGCACTTTAGTTACCAGATACTAATATAATTTTTAATATATAATTTTATTGAATCGATATGATGTTTAAATGATAATTATTTCAGTTTTTATTACATTCGATTATGTTTACATATGCCTGGGCCAATGTAAATTCATAGCTCAATAGAGTTTTCATGTATACACAAGAAAATTATTCTATATACACATATATTTTTATAGATACATTGGTGGAAGTGAATATATTTTCAATTTCGTACGGTTCACTCGCTGGAAAAGGGGATTCGTCGGTATAACCCAACCTAAGAGGATTTATCTTAAAAACTGTCTGAAGCTGTGTAAGGTTGGAATGTTTTATCAGTCATAGATTGTCTGTAAACACACTCTTCTTTTAAATTTTATTTATACATACAAATGTAACCCAATGAAAACATTTTTTCGTAAACTGGAATTTTTATGTTGAAATATCACGTGAAGAGAACCGAAATATTATATCATATGGATGAAAATTAATTTCTTTCCACCAACGTCCTATCATTTTACAATATAATTTTAAGCTCTAAAGCAATAAACTATTGTACTACTTGATACTATATTTGAATTTAGCGTCCACTTACATTTAACGTGTAATGCCCTAAAATACACACTGCTTTTTTTGATAAATATGTCAAATGAATATGGAAACTATTTAATATAAGTTTTGGATTTCTACATGGTTCGTAAGAAGCATTCAAGAATCTTGTTCCATCAAATATGTCACATTTTTTAAAGGCCCAAAAATGTATAGTTTGAATAACATTCAGACACTACAGGCCAGTTTCTTCACGAGTCAGATTTAAGCGCTGGATTTAAAGATTTAATTAATAAATCAAACATATATAAAGATTTGTATCCTACTATTTTAAAAGGGTTTAATTTGAATTGTTGTATATGATAGCAAATAGAAAATTACGAAATCAAAAGATAAAACATCATATGAGAGGTATAGATATCTATTAAAGTAATAATATCGTGGTAACCAGTAGTACATTAATGTTTCGGAAGAATAGGGCGCCATATTTATCATTTGCGTGCTTACGTACCTGACAAGTGGTTATGAAGAAGGAAGTGGGAAATATTTTTTAAATGACATAACTATATCCTAATTTTCAATAGGAATAAATAAAAGTTATAATAGTGGCTGGAAAATGTTACAATCCTGGTTTTAAATTTATTGTAAGCATGCGCCTAGTGTTTGAGCTTAAACTTTTACACGTCGCACGTTATATCTATTATGCAATAACAAATAATTTATGCTTTACAATTGTTATATTAATATGTATATGTAAGTATATCATTGACGTTGTATATTAAGTATAACATTAAAGTGATTTGCAGCGTGGTTTGAACTGTTATATTAGACCATTTCAAGCTCCATTTTGGTGTTGTGTTTTGTTAGTGATTTGGACTAGCTTCGACATTGATATTTTTCTATTGTTGTTGAAAACTGCTTAGACTTTTTTGGACATCGAAAATAATGCTTCGGACTCAGGCATTTGATTCCTAAAAGTAAAAAAAAAAATAATAAATAGTTTTTCTTTTTTAATTTTGCGGTAGATTAAAGCAATTAAAAAACGTATATCATGCCGTACACTAAGCTGTGGTTCAAGTTATTATACCTTTGAAAAGGAGGCGAAATAGACCGATGTTTAGTTTTGATAAGTTTAATAGACTATGTCAATTAGAGCATGTCTCTGCAATGAGTTAGCATCTTGCAAAGTTTAGTTTTTGGGTCTGGGCCGAAACCTATTGAAATTAATGATAATCTTTTCAAAATGACTAATTTCTAGCACTCGGAGTTAAACTTATAATAGAAGTAAATAGGTAATGCTCGATTCAGATACAGCTATATCAATGATACATATTTGATATGTAAACCACTTAAAGACGTAGTGTAAGCTTGACAACAATGATATCGGCACAAGGTATCCCATGCAGCGTGAAAATTCTTCTGGCAAATGTTGAATTAGATATAGCTCCCATACATATTCTCCTCTAGTTTGATGTAAATGATGCACCAAACATTCTACGATTGTGTAATTAGCATGTATTATGAATGCTGATGACTCACTCTTATATGCTAATGAAAAATCTCTATTAACCCATTTACGCCGGCTCCCTTATTTGTGGGAGGAAAATGTTGAAACTTAGTGGAGGATGCCATAATGTCACTCATATTCCGCGCACAAAAATTCAGCACCCTATCTCTACCCATTGCTCGGGCAGGGGGTGGTGCGCTTTCGCACCCGTCGGCGTTACTGAGTACAACTTTAGTACTAGAAAATGTTTTAATAAATTAATAGCATTGTAAAGGAAAATACGTGAATTAAGTTGGAATTTTAATAAAATTACTCAACAATTAGATAATATTAAAAAATAGTGAAGTAATACAAGAATTATATTCCTTACAATGTATCACAAAGTCCAGAAAATATGCTGGGTACATTGGGTTATTAAGATCCTAATGGTGCACATTTCGCCATCTCTATAGGTTCACGTTTTAGCATAGATACACAAAGGTACCGCCCGGTATTCGTTGTTAATCTCATTATACGGTTGAAATGACTAGACTTTAGTCTTTTCTCACTCTTACGGAATAGACGGTAAGTATATCACATTTGGTTATGACTTAGCCCACATTCGGTAACTGATATTACTGGATGTAACATTATTAATTGAATTTGCTCACTCTCGTTACTCTTATTTTTAAAGATTTTTATATTTCTTATGGTTGGGTATTTAAATTTTGGCGCCATCGAGCTTAAAGTTGCTTAAACTTCTTTATCATGCAAAACCAATAATTTAAACACATTTATTTGATAAGGTTTATATGTATGCATATATATTTTTATTTCATTTTTTCTGTGCAAAATTTTTGGAAAAGTTGTATTTGAAAACCTTAGAATATGAAGTTACTATTCTATGAAATCCGTAGATTTCTCATTGAAAATAGCCATTAAAATTCAAGGTATTTTATCAGTAATATAGCCTATATTTAAGCAACTTATGTTCTATAATGAAATATATAACGTGATATATATCTAAATACTGACACTTGATTCTGCGAAACACAAAAAAATAAACAAAAGGAAGCTTGTACTTTATTTATATAAATATATATATATATATATATATATATATATATATATATATATATATATATATATATATATATATATATATATATATTAATTATAAAAAAACAATGATTGACTAGAATAACAAAACAATGTTTGTGAGTATGTTGAATATAGATATATAATATTCGCCTTTAAGAACTATTGTCTTGGTTAAAAATAAAAGAAAATATAATTGGACGGAACAATTTAGAAAACCAAAATTGAGTTTTAAACCAAGGAATGGGAACATTACATTGGCCCACTTTTTCTATATATTAAAAATTACAATGCAAAATTATATCATTTTCCATTGCCTACTTATATACAAAACAATTGAAAGTTTTTTTTTTTTCAAATTCATCAACTTAACACATTCCCGAATAAAAATAAAAACCATAACTAAATAAAATATCGACAAGTGCTTCACAGAACACCCCGCGTTTAGTTACTGCACTTTAATTACCAGATACTAACATAATTTTTAATATATAATTTTATTAATCGATATGATTTTTAAATGATAATTATTTCAGTTTTTATTACATTCGATTATGTTTACATATGCCTGGGCCAATGTAAATTCATAGTTTTCATGTATACACAAGAAAATTATTCTATATACACATATATTTTTATAGATACATTGGTGGAAGTGAATATATTTTCAATTTCGTACGGTTCACTCGCTGGAAAGGGGGATTCGTCGGTATAACCCAACCTAAGGGGATTTATCTTAAAAACTATCTGAAGCTGTGTAAGGTTGAATGTTTTATCAGTCATAGATTGTCTGTAAACACACTCTTCTTTTAAATTTTATTTATACATACAAATGTAACCCAATGAAAACATTTTTTCGTAAACTGGATTTTTTATGTTGAAATATCACGTGAAGAGAACCGAAATATTATATCATATGGATAAAAATTAATTTCTTTCCACCAACGTCCTATGATTTTACAATATAATTTTAAGCTCTAAAGCAATAAACTATTGTACTACTTGATACTATATTTGAATTTAGCGTCCACTTACGTTTAACGTGTAATGCCCTAAAATATACACTGCTTTTTTGATAAATATATCAAATGAATATGCAAACTATTTAATATAAGTTTTGGATTTCTACATGGTTCGTAAGAAGCATTCAAGAATCTTGTTCCATCAAATATGTAACATTCTTTTAAAGGCCCAAAAATGTATAGTTTGAATAACATTCAGACACTACAGGCCAGTTTCTTCACGAGTCAGATTTAAGCGCTGGATTTAAAGATTTAATTAATAAATCGAAAATATATAAAGATTTGTATCCGATATTTTTTAAAAGGGTTTAATTTGAATTGTTGTATATGATAGCAAATAGAAAATTACGAAATTAAAAGATAAAACATCATAAGAGAGGTATAAATATCTATTAAAGTAATAATATCGTGGTAACCAGTAGTACATCAATGTTTCGGACGAATAGGGCGCCATATTTATCATTTGCGTGCTTACGTACCTGACAAGTGGTTATGAAGATAGATGGAAGTGGGAAATATTTTTTAACAGGCATAACTATCTCCTAATTTTCAATAGGAATAAATAAAAGTTATAACAGTGGCTGGAAAATGTTACAATCCTGGTTTTAAATTTATTGTAGGCATACGTCTAGTGTTTGAGCTTAAACTTTTACACGTCGCACGTTAGATCTATTATGCAATAACAAATAATTTATGCTTTACAATTGTTAAATTATTATGTATATGTAAGTATATCATTGACGTTGTATATTAAGTATAACATTAAAGTGATTTGCAGCGTGGTTTGAACTGATATATTAGACCATTTCATGCTCCATTTTGGTGTTGTGTTTTGTTAGTGATTTGAATTAGCTTCGAAATTGGTATTTTTCTATTGTTGTTGAAAACTGCTTAGACTTTTTTGGACATCGAAAATAATGCTTCCTACTCAGGCATTTAATTCCTAAAAGTAAAAAAAAAATAATAAATAATTTTTCCTTTTTAAATTTTGTGGTAGGTTAAAGCAATTAAAAAACTTCTATCATGTCCTACACTAAGCCGTGGTTCAAGTTATTATACCTTTGAGAAGGAGGCGATATAGACCAATGGTTAGTTTTGATAATTTTAATAGACTATGTCGATTAAAGCATGTCTCTGCTATGAGTTAGCATCTTGCAAAGTTCAGTTTTTTCAGGTATAGGCCGAACCCTATTGAAGTTAATGATAATCTATTCAAACCGACTAATTTCTAGCACTCGGAGTTCAACTTACTATAAAGGCAAGTATGTAAAATTCGATTTAGACATCCCTTCAAGACGTAGTATGGCCTTGATAAGAATTATATTCCGTACAATGTATCACAAAGCCCAGAAAATATGCAGGGTATATAGGGTGTATTAAGATCCTAATGGTGCACATTTCGCCATCTCTATACTTTCACGTTTTAGCAGAGATATACAAAGGTACCACCCGCTATTCGGGCGCTATTAGCTTTTCTCACTCTTACGGAATTGACGGTAAGTATATACATTGGCGCCATCGAGCTTCAAGTCGCTTAAACTTCTTTATCATGCAAAACCAAAAATTTAAACACATTTATTTGATAAGGTTTTTAGGTATGCATATATATTTTTATTTCATTTTTTCTGTGCAAAATTTTTGGAGAAGTTGACATTTTTGTATTAGAAAACCTTAGAATATGAAGTTACTATTCTATGGAATCCGTAGATTTCTCATTGAAAATAGCCATTAAAATTCAAGGTATTTCATCAGTAATATAGCCTATATTTAAGCAACTTATGATCTATAATGAAATATATAACGTGATATTTGGACAATATTGATGTATGTATCGTTTGAATCAAACTTCAAGGGTAAAGTGGTTATCAATCTAAATACTGACACTTGATTCTGCGTAACACAAAACATAAACAAAAGGAAGCTTGTACTTTATTTATATAAATATATATATATTAATTATAAAAAAAACAATGATTGACTAGAATAACAAAACAATGTTTGTGAGTATGTTGAATATAGATATATAATATTCGCCTTTAAGAACTATTGTCTTGGTTAAAAATAAAAGAAAATATAATTGGACGGAACAATTTAGAAAACCAAAATTGAGTTTTAAACCAAGGAATGGGAACATTACATTGGCCCACTTTTTCTAAATATTAAAAATTATAATGCAAAATTATATCATTTTCCATTGCCTACTTATATACAAAACAATTAGAAGTTTTTATCAAATTCATCAACTTAACACATTCCCGAATAAAAATAAAAACCATAACTAAATAAAATATCGACAAGTGCTTCACAGAACACCCCGCGTTTAGTTACTGCACTTTAGTTACCAGATACTAATATAATTTTTAATATATAATTTTATTGAATCGATATGATGTTTAAATGATAATTATTTCAGTTTTTATTACATTCGATTATGTTTACATATGCCTGGGCCAATGTAAATTCATAGCTCAATAGAGTTTTCATGTATACACAAGAAAATTATTCTATATACACATATATTTTTATAGATACATTGGTGGAAGTGAATATATTTTCAATTTCGTACGGTTCACTCGCTGGAAAAGGGGATTCGTCGGTATAACCCAACCTAAGAGGATTTATCTTAAAAACTGTCTGAAGCTGTGTAAGGTTGGAATGTTTTATCAGTCATAGATTGTCTGTAAACACACTCTTCTTTTAAATTTTATTTATACATACAAATGTAACCCAATGAAAACATTTTTTCGTAAACTGGAATTTTTATGTTGAAATATCACGTGAAGAGAACCGAAATATTATATCATATGGATGAAAATTAATTTCTTTCCACCAACGTCCTATCATTTTACAATATAATTTTAAGCTCTAAAGCAATAAACTATTGTACTACTTGATACTATATTTGAATTTAGCGTCCACTTACATTTAACGTGTAATGCCCTAAAATACACACTGCTTTTTTTGATAAATATGTCAAATGAATATGGAAACTATTTAATATAAGTTTTGGATTTCTACATGGTTCGTAAGAAGCATTCAAGAATCTTGTTCCATCAAATATGTCACATTTTTTAAAGGCCCAAAAATGTATAGTTTGAATAACATTCAGACACTACAGGCCAGTTTCTTCACGAGTCAGATTTAAGCGCTGGATTTAAAGATTTAATTAATAAATCAAACATATATAAAGATTTGTATCCTACTATTTTAAAAGGGTTTAATTTGAATTGTTGTATATGATAGCAAATAGAAAATTACGAAATCAAAAGATAAAACATCATATGAGAGGTATAGATATCTATTAAAGTAATAATATCGTGGTAACCAGTAGTACATTAATGTTTCGGAAGAATAGGGCGCCATATTTATCATTTGCGTGCTTACGTACCTGACAAGTGGTTATGAAGAAGGAAGTGGGAAATATTTTTTAAATGACATAACTATATCCTAATTTTCAATAGGAATAAATAAAAGTTATAATAGTGGCTGGAAAATGTTACAATCCTGGTTTTAAATTTATTGTAAGCATGCGCCTAGTGTTTGAGCTTAAACTTTTACACGTCGCACGTTATATCTATTATGCAATAACAAATAATTTATGCTTTACAATTGTTATATTAATATGTATATGTAAGTATATCATTGACGTTGTATATTAAGTATAACATTAAAGTGATTTGCAGCGTGGTTTGAACTGTTATATTAGACCATTTCAAGCTCCATTTTGGTGTTGTGTTTTGTTAGTGATTTGGACTAGCTTCGACATTGATATTTTTCTATTGTTGTTGAAAACTGCTTAGACTTTTTTGGACATCGAAAATAATGCTTCGGACTCAGGCATTTGATTCCTAAAAGTAAAAAAAAAATAATAAATAGTTTTTCTTTTTTAATTTTGCGGTAGATTAAAGCAATTAAAAAACGTATATCATGCCGTACACTAAGCTGTGGTTCAAGTTATTATACCTTTGAAAAGGAGGCGAAATAGACCGATGTTTAGTTTTGATAAGTTTAATAGACTATGTCAATTAGAGCATGTCTCTGCAATGAGTTAGCATCTTGCAAAGTTTAGTTTTTGGGTCTGGGCCGAAACCTATTGAAATTAATGATAATCTTTTCAAAATGACTAATTTCTAGCACTCGGAGTTAAACTTATAATAGAAGTAAATAGGTAATGCTCGATTCAGATACAGCTATATCAATGATACATATTTGATATGTAAACCACTTAAAGACGTAGTGTAAGCTTGACAACAATGATATCGGCACAAGGTATCCCATGCAGCGTGAAAATTCTTCTGGCAAATGTTGAATTAGATATAGCTCCCATACATATTCTCCTCTAGTTTGATGTAAATGATGCACCAAACATTCTACGATTGTGTAATTAGCATGTATTATGAATGCTGATGACTCACTCTTATATGCTAATGAAAAATCTCTATTAACCCATTTACGCCGGCTCCCTTATTTGTGGGAGGAAAATGTTGAAACTTAGTGGAGGATGCCATAATGTCACTCATATTCCGCGCACAAAAATTCAGCACCCTATCTCTACCCATTGCTCGGGCAGGGGGTGGTGCGCTTTCGCACCCGTCGGCGTTACTGAGTACAACTTTAGTACTAGAAAATGTTTTAATAAATTAATAGCATTGTAAAGGAAAATACGTGAATTAAGTTGGAATTTTAATAAAATTACTCAACAATTAGATAATATTAAAAAATAGTGAAGTAATACATGTTCCAAAGGTTGCACGTTGTCATACCCTCCACCTTGGAAAGGAGGGTATATTAACTTTGTCATTTCGTTTGTAACATCTCTAAATATTCGTTGAAGACCCCATAAAGTATATATATTCATAATTAGCACAAAATTCTAAGTCGAACGATGTCCGTCCGTCAGTCAGTTGAAATCAAGATACAGCTCCATTATTTGACGTAGAGCGTCAAAATTTAGCAGAACAATTTGTATTGTGTCTAGGATGGTTAGTATTGAAAATTATATATATATATATATATATATATATATATATATATATATATATATATATATATATATATATATAACGGTACCCGCCGAGATTGGGTATTTTGATAATTTTAGCCACATTTTTCGATGGAATTGTCTGAAATTCAACACAAGGAGTTCCTTGTGAGTACTATACCCTCTGAAAGAGAATTGTCTTTATAGGTACACAATCGTATATCGCCCCATATATCGGCACCTTCCGATATTCGTATTTTTAAATTTTTTGGAAAATTTCATAATTCCTTTCATATGGGGTATTCAAAGTTCGGTGCGGCCGAACTTACTGTTTTTTACTTTTTCTAATTATGAATATTGGAGAAAATTTGATTGAGAATATAGCAACGCTAATGGGATTTGACGTGACTTTTGTACCCTATTTATTTATTATTATACTATACTTTTTATAGTAGTTAAATAGCTTAATTTAACAAATTTACAATATGAGGATTCGAATATACGTGGTGGATGTTGATACGTCTGAAGAGTAACATAAAAGATCGAAAACATCATACTAAACGACAAATTTTATTTGTCTCTTTTTCCTTTAATGCTGGGAAGAAGTGAAGTCTCAGAGTCTCTTCCTAAGCGGGAAGAGATCTGATACGACGTAGTACTCTTGCTTCGCCCAGTCGCTCTCGGGGTGCTCAACAAATTGTCGATGGTGAATTCTCGGAATTCTGGTCAGTGAGCATTCCCTTGTTTAAGGAAAGTGTGGCGTCCAGAGGTTATGAAATCGGGCGACCTGCTTATGGAGACGATTATCGGGTCTGGTCTGAGCCAAGAGAAATTACGGGTTGCCAAGTCACGTCATTTATCACACCGGGTGACACTATGGTTAAGTCTGGCGAACTGTGACATTCTCCTCTTATTAGGGTGAGGGCATCCTCGTTAGGCGTGCAAAATGTGGAACAGTCAATCTGCTCTGCCAGTGCTGATTCCCTCTGGTCATTATGTAGGACAGAATGCCACAACTCATTGTGGGCATAAAAATCCCCTAGTACCAGGCGGTTATTGCCTTCCAACAATGGGCTAATATCAGGCAAATAACGCGGTTCACAGCTAATAATCGGCGGGATATACACATTAAGCACCTCTACCTTGGCAGTTCCACACTTGACTGATACCCCCATACATTCCATCTGTACTAAACAGACTGGTGTAACAGAAACGTAAATCCCCCACCTCCACTTCTGGTGCGATCCTTTTTTAGTACGTTGTAACCATAACAACGTTGTTAGCTACAATTTTCATTGAGCTTGGTTTCCTGCACCGCTGCGATCTTAATATTCCTCCGACTCATAAAATCCACTGTCTCTTCAATTTTACCTCGGAGTCCGTTGGAATTGAATTGCAAGAATGACGCACTGTACGAAATTTGAACAGCAACATGTGGCGTTAATTGCTTCGGTGAAGATCGCTGTTCTGGATACAGCGGTGGAGCCCTATATTCCGACGACGACTCAGAAGTTGACGACGAAGAAGTGGACTCGCTGGGGACTACGTTACTGCAGTACGTCGCAACACAATCCCTCCCGATGTAGTTGTTAAAGTTTGGATTTTTTCGATTTTATCCTTTTCTGTCAAGAGACCGTTCCGAAATGGTGTGAAATGTCAAAATCATAATTACAAAACAAACATAATTTAACATAACATACATATGAATAAATTAATGATTAATATTCTGTTTGATTTAATAAAACTAAAAAATGTTTTTTTTTTAGAATTTAATCCTGAGCATCACTTGTGTAAATTTAAATTAACGGCTAATAGTTATTATCAACATAATTACAAAACAAACATAATTTAACATAACATACATATGAATAAATTAATGATTAATGTTCTGTTTGATTTAATAAAACTAAAAAATGTTTTTTTTTTTAGAATTTAATCCTGAGCATCACTTGTGTAAATTTAAATTAACGGCTAATAGTTATTATCAACAGCAACGACGTCCCTACCGGAAAAATAAGCCACTACAACGATAGTGTACAAAGAAGTTGTCCGCGATAGGTTGTCCATTCCCCACCGACCAGTCATTCGGGATCAGTTGTCTGTGGATAGCTAAATAGTCAGGTGGGGTTGCAAAACTTGTTGACGTACCGATCTCTTGACTTACTGTGGAAAGTAGTGTGCAGATAGTTGCATGTTGAGTTACATGTTGACGTACCAATCACTAAACACTGTCGTGTTGTTATATGTGGAGTTAATTGGGGTACCCAGACCTTTCGACGTACAAATATCTTAACTCTGTGCAGTAGTGGGTGTGAGTTAACTAATCTTCGACTAACCAATCATAAAAATTATAAAAAAGCGTTAAAACATAATTTATACATTTTTTCTTAATAATTCCCTTTACATCATACAACATCCAATTTCAAAAGTATTGAAATGAATGCGTAAATGCAAAAAAAAATATAACTTTTGTTTTCTCTTTAAAAAAATCTATTTTTTAGATTCATGTGCTAGCACTATAGACAAATAAATGCATAAACTACAAAGTTTTAAAATTTACCCCTTCCGGAAGATGTCACTATGGTTGATCTTAGGCCAGTAAAGTCACTCAGGGCTAGTGAAGTCACTCGACTTCGAAAACAATTTATTCATTTTTCTACTATTTAAGTTCTATATTTTAAAATTTCACTACATAGTTGGTTAATTTCAATGTAAAAAAGTCACTGTTTAATTTTCAATTGACAAATAATAATAAATCATAAAAAAATTCAATATTTTGTATTTTGAGAGAATTGAGTGAATAGTCTTATTCTCTCTCACAGCATGAACGACATCTATTGAAGCAATTTTTTCGGAGATAACAGATGAGACAACTTTTTAGTCTATGCATTTATTTGTCTATGCTAGTACACGGTTTTGAGCACTGCTTGTGCGTTGGGTTACTTAGACTCTTCGACGTACCAATCTCTTAACTCGGTGAAGTTGTGCTCGTTAGTTAACTAGGGTACTGAGATCTCTTAATTACATCCGATACATTAATGTTATAACAGTGTAATTTAAGAATTGCTCAGCTGCTGCCTACTACGTTTTCCCATCACTATCCTCTCATTGAATATAACCAACAAACACCGAACCATGTCATGCTGTCAACATCGAGCATATACCATTACCATCATCAAACAACAAACTTTGCATCACAGTCCACTACTTCTACCGTCATCAACAAACCACCCCGATGCCTTACAGGATAATTCGATCTGTAATTTAACTAAAGATCTATACTACCTTACTTATCTACTACCTAACTTATCTATGATAAGTGAACTTAAGCAGATAGTGTCGCTAAAGTGTTGAGTGTAAATATTGTGTGTAGTGTGTTTTAAATAGTCCAATAAATGTTTATAACGTTATCTGAAAATAATTTTTTGTTGTGTCTGAACAAATAAATTCTCCAAGTTTGTTTTTTATTCGACCTTGTCCAATGTAATTTAAATAAATAAATTTTTCTTTGAGCTTTAGGTCTGGGTTTTTTTTATTAAAATCCGATATTTCGCAATGGGTTACATTGCATCTTCAGGAAGATCTACAAAAATACATTTTGATTTTTATATTTCATGTTATCACAGCATTAAATTATTTAACAAAACAATAAAAGACAAACAGAAAAATATACGCAGAAAATAAATATATTGCTTACATGTAATGATCCATAAAAGTGTCAAGTTTTACTTAAACCTACGATAGAATTTCACTATCATCGTCTGTGGTAAATATTGCACTGAGTTGTTTTACATATTGCACGATCTATTTTTCTGTGTGAGATGGCGGTAGCAATAAGCTGCGTTATCCGTGTGGCTCTTATAGTTTATTCTCTTTGTTGTTGATAGGTTATTAATATGTAACATTTCTAAAGTCAATCTCCTGTTGTAGTTACTCTCCGTTTGTAGTAATTTAATATTCTCAAAGTTTGGTGTGTGGTTATTTCTCCTGCAATGCTCAGCAAGAGCTGTCTTTTGTGTCTCATTTTCGTTCCTGGATTTGATGTTTGATTTGTTAGCAGACATTCTCGTTTTAAGTCTGTTTTTTGTTGTACCTACGTACAGTTTCCCACATTTTTCGTTGTTGTTTCCCTCGCATTCTATTTGGTAAATTACGTTGTGTTTGTCTTCGATGTTTATTTTGCTTTTAGTGTCGCTGAAAAACTTTTTTAGAGTGCTGTTCGTTTTTTGCGCTATTGTAAATGTATTCTTGTCGTATATGTTAGATTTTAGGAACCTTTCTGACATGTGTGGTATGTAAATCATCGACTTGTATGGTTGTTCCTGCTTTGGTCCTAGGGGTCTATATTCAATAAAGTTGTTGATCATGTTCATTGGAAAATTATTCATTGTCAGTATTTCTCTGATTTTGTTTTTGTTTCGGCTGTGGAATTTTTCGTCACTTATATTCAATACTCTCTGTACAAAATTTTTGGCAGTGTTAATTATTATTTGTTTCGGATACTTTGAAAATAAATTAATGATTCTGCCGGAAGCTGTCGGTTTTTGGTACCAATCAAATTCTATTTTCTCATTGTTCCTACAGACTATTGTATCCAAATAGGGTAAGCTTCCGTGTAATTCTTCCTCCATCGTATTGCACTTGCTTCAAGAATCACAAAAAGATCGTCAACATACTTCGTCACAATCGTCGGTTTTGTTGTAAGTTTTTTCAAGTAGTTTCTCCATCACCAAATCGTCTACAATCGGAGAAGCCGGCGAACCCATTGGAAGCCCTCTCTTTTGTTTGTACACTTTGTCGTCAAATTTGAAATAGCGGTTGTCCTTGATGCAGAAAGTAAGAATATTGAAAAATAAGCCCTTTGTCATATTTGCATATTCTTTTATTTCGTCCCATCTTTCTTCTATTAAACGAATTCCTAAGTCTACGGGAATGCTAGGAAACAGGGAAACAACATCAAAGGACACCATTCTTTCCGTTTTTTTGACGGTGACCTTCTGTAGTTTGTCCTGTAACCCATTGCGAAATATCGGATTTTAATAAAAAAAACCAGACCAAAAGCTCAAAGAAAAATTTATTTATTCAAATAAATTCTCGTGACGACCCTGGCCTTCGTTGAGCACACCCCTGCTTCAAAGTTCAAAGTTTATTACACGTCGTCGCAAAATAACGAAACAACTCAATTTTTAGGAGGTAAATGTCGAAGTTTTCCTATTGATTAATTTGAATTTCTAATACAGATCTTGTAGATAACCAACTTAAGATTGAGGGTGGTTCACTTCTGGAGTACCTTTGTAATCTTCGAATACAGTCCACAAAGGCATCATCTTTTAATTTATTTCCATACGTGTAGCACGTACGTATAGCAATAATAGCATGTGTATCCATTGTTTGTGGCCGCCATTACAATGCGTCGCGTATTCACTTTTTGTTTGAATAGTAAAAGTAAATTTATGGGAATAATAAAATCTAATATTTTTATATCCTCCACCTTGGAAAGGACGGTATATTAACTTTGTCATTCCGTTTGTAACATCCTTAAATATTTGTCGTAGACCCCATAAAGTATATATATTCATAATCAGCATAAAATTCTAAGTCGATTTAACGATGTCCGTCTGTCTGTCTGTCCGTCTGTCTGTCTGTTGAAATCACGATACAGCCCACATTATTTGACGTAAATTTAGCAGAGCAATTGGTATTGTGTCTAGGATGGTTGGTATTGAAAATGAGATATATCGGTCCACGTTCTGGTACAGTCCCCATATAACGGTATCTCCCGATATTCGGTATTTTGATGATATATGCCACCTTTTTCACGGATTTGTCTGAAAATTGGTATTTGTAGGTCATAACGGGTCCCTGTACGTGTGGCAAAACATTGCATGTATAGGTCCACGTTTTGGTATAGCCCCCATATAAATGTACCTCCCGATATTCGGTATTTTGATTATTTTTTGCCACATTTTTTCACGGATTTGTCTAAAAATTGGTATTTGTTGGTCATAATGGTTTCCAGTTCCGGTGGCGAAACATTGCATGTATGGGTCTATGATTTGGTATAGCCCCCATATAACGGTACCTCCCGATATTCGGTATTTTGATGGTTTTTGCCACATTTTTTCACTGATATGTCCAAAAATTGGTATTTGTGAGTCATAATGGGTCCTAGTTCGTGTGGCGAAACATTGTATGTATAGGTCCACGTTTTGGTATAGTCCCCATATAACGGTACCTCCCAATATTCGGTATTTTGATGATTTTTGACACATTTTTTTTTACGAATTTCTCTGAGAATTTGGTAGTTGTAGATCATAAGGGTCCCAGTTCGTATGGCGAGTCATTGTAATTATAGGTCCACGGTTTGGTATAGCCCCCATATAACGGAACCTCCCGATATTTGGTAATTTGATGATTTTTGCCACATTTTTTTCACGTATTTGTCTGAAAATTGGTATTCGTAGGTCATAATGGTTTCCAGATCCGGTGGCGAAACATTGCATGTATGGGTCTATTTGGTATAGACCCCATATAACGGTACCTTCCGATATTCGGTATTTTGATGGTTTTTGCCACATTTTTTCACTGATTTACCTAAAAATTGGTATTTGTGAGTCATAATGGGTCCTAGTTCGTGTGGCGAAACATTGTATGTATAGGTCCACGTTTTGGTATAGTCCCCATATAACGGTACCTCCCAATATTCGGTATTTTGATGATTTTTGACACATTTTTTACGAATTTCTCTTAAAATTTGGTAGTTGTAGATCATAATGGGTCCCAGTTCGTATGGCGAGTCATTGTAATTATAGGTCCACGGTTTGGTATAGCCCCCATATAACGGTACCTCCCGATATTCGATAATTTGATGATTTTTGCCACATTTTTTTCACGTATTTGTCGGAAAATTGGTATTTGTAGGTCATAATGGGTTCTAGCTTCGTTGGCGAAACCTTGCATGTGTAGGTTCATGATTTGGTATAGCCCCCATATAACGGTACCCTCCGATATTCGATATTTTGATGGTTTTTGTCACATTTCTTCTAATGTTTCCTTTACCCTAAGGTGGAGGGTATTAAAAGTTTGGCCCGGCCGAACTTAATGTTCTTTTACTTGTTTATATATATTTTATACATGGGGAGCATCTTAAAAGTAATTTAACATTTTGAATTCACGTGCGCAATACATCCCGTCAATTGGACACTTAAAGAAATTGGATGATTTTCTGTTTGTGATATTTTGTTAAATTAATTAAATTAAAAAAAGCGAATTAAAAAAATGTTTTTTGTCATAGAAGTTATTTTTAAAATAACTTCTGGGGAGAATATTCCAGACAAAAAAACAAGGGAACTGATGAGGATTGGTGGCTTTTTCCGAAACCTAGGTATTCCCTGCCTTACCCCCTGGTAAACATTACCATCGTTCTCCACTAATTAACAAACGTTGTTCTTATAAAAACAACAACAAAGGGATTAAGCCTGACCATTTTGCAACAATAAAAAAATTAAATTAATTTTTTTTTGTGATTTTATAATGAATATAATTATTCGATAATTACAATACGAATTTTCTCAATTTGATGCATTACCAGTGTTACTCTGTAATGAAAGCAATTGGTTTCAACTATAAAGCAATTATTTTTAAACCTACTTATAATCAACTAAAAAATATGTTTTTTTTTTTGTGAAAAGGAGAGCGAGTTAAAAAAGTTTTTGTTTTTATTTATTTATTTTTATCAAATTTTTTATTTTGTATTTGAAGGAGGAGTGCAATTTATAGATACCCTTGCTGTGCTGTTTTTTTAAGTATATGTACTTTTTTATTGAAGCTAGTAGCACTAGCTTGTATTATTGTATGTTGCATTTATATCGAAGTATTTTGGAAAATGTATTATGCGAATCATTGCAAATTTGTTTGATATAACCAGTCAACTTATTTTTTGAGGCATTTTTTGTGTTCAAATTGGTTGACTTTTAGATGATTTTACAATCAACTTATAGTTAGTTCATAAATGCATTATTTTACAACTAACTACAAATTGGTTGCAAAGTCATTTAAATAACAACCAGTTGTGGTTTCTTAACAGGGTGATCTTCAGATGACTTTTTAACCAACTTGTAGTTAGTTGTAGAATAATGCATCTATAACTAACGATTATCTCAACCGGTTGACAAAAGTCCCGCAGGGCAAATAGTTCATAAATTCATTATTCTTAAACTGACTACAAATTGGTTGAAAAGTCATCTGGAGATAGACCAGTAGTGGTTACATAGCTTTTAGATCTCCGGATGACTTTTCAACCAATTTGTAGCTAGTTGTAGAATAATGCATTTATAACTAACGATTTTTTCAACTGGTTGAAAAAAGTCCCGCAGGGTAAAGACATACGCACAAACATAACAATAAAATACCAAGCAATTAAACATACTTACATAAATATGACAGTCGTTATTTTATTTTTTAAATTTTGAGTATTGATTTCGTTAAACTGCAAATACAGCATTTATACTTAATTTAATTTATCAATGGTAAAAATAATACTCACTGACTTTCTTGTATTCTTTTTTATGTTAAAGTAGTATTTATTTAAGTTCACTCGTCATTCGATCATTGGCTTCGATCATTTGTGAAAACCATGTTTAGAAAATAATGTATATAAAAAAATTACATAATAAAGAAAATTCAGTCGTCTTTTATAGTGACTAAATAAATTGCGCTTCAATTAATATTTGCCAATTTAATTTAAACGCGTACCTTCAAGATTCATTCCTAAATTCACCTTACATTTGATAACGCGATGGAAAAGCTCCATCAGTGATAAAGTACTTGGCTGGAAGCAGCAAACTTAACCTTGAAAGTGGTTAAAATCTCAACAACATGAAGGGCAGTGTTTCAAGGAATATTTGACTAACAAGAAAAACAACAATGCAAATCTTTAAGACCTTTTAGCTGCGCAGTAACAAAGAGGCAGTGGATTCGAAAAATTCATCTCAACAATAAAGAAGGCACCGTTGGAAAGAAGAACGGACCAGTTCCAACCTCGAGAGGAAAATCGACCGAAATTGGTTCCGAAGACCAAACATCTGCCATGTTGAAGAACTTGCCAGAAGGATAAATGATCGAATGACTACACTTAGTAAGCTTTTACAGGGATTGGATACAGTCGAAAGGGAACAGTCGAAGCAGGTTTATAGGATCAAGGAAGAAACAATAACTAGTAAAAAAATTAAGTTAGGCCGGGCCGAACTTTTAATATCCTCCACCTTAGGGTAAAGGAAACATTAGAACGCATTATGACCCACAAATACCAATTTTTAGACATATTCGTGTGAAAATGTGTCAAAAATCATCAAAATACCGAATATCGGGAGGTACCGCTATATGAGGCTATACAAAAACGTTGTCGTATACATACAATGTTTCGCCAACGGAGCTAGAACCCATTAGGACCCACGAATACCAATACTGAATATTGGGAGGTACCGTTATATGGGGACTATACCAAAACGTGGACTGATATATCTCATTTTCAATACCAACCATCCTAGACACAATACAAATTGTTCTGCTAAATGTTGACGCTCTGCGTCAAATAATGTGAGCTGTATCGTGATTTCAACAGACAGACGGACATTGTTAAATCGACTTAGAATTTTATGATGAATATCAATATACACACTTTACGGGGTCTACGAAGAATATTTAGGGATATTACAAACGGAATGACAATGTTAATATACTCACCTCCTTCCAAGATAGAGGGTATAAAAAGGTTGTGGAATCAAGATACAGAGCTATATGACGATATATGGCAGAATATTAAGAATCCATCGATAGTAGGATTGGATCAAGAAAGCTACATTAGCAGGCATTGGTAGGATCCAAAGGAAGGAATATCATCGTGTACGTATGCAACTGTTCGCCAAGAATTCTGAATAATCAACTAATTTCGAAACATTTGTCTACCAAAAATAATACCAGCACAACCAAATTGTGATTTGGATATATGTGGCAAATTCCAAAGAACATTAATTTAGCGGATCCCAGCTTCAACACTAAAGGAAAATATGATATTCTACCTGAGGAAAATTTTTACTTTAGCCTTATGCAACCGGGCACAATTAACACAAAGTCCAATATTCTGCGCTTGGCTAGATTGTTGACAATGGACGTCACGTTGGTTCATCTTACCTTTTGAGAATCTCCATCAGCAATGGGAAAATCGCATGCAATGGCGTATAGCCGATTTATGAGCCTAGAACGCCGACTTCTACAGAAGAAAGATATCCGAATTCAATACATCAAATTTATACAAGAAATTCCAAGTAATGAGAAATTGACTGGTGTCCTTTAACTTGAAACGATCGCAAATATCTCGGAAATCAAAAAACTTAGGGCTCTTGAAATGTCTTCATTGTGTCCATAAATATTTTTTACACTAAAAACAGTTTGAATCTTCGTTGTATTTTAATTACATATATAACATATTCTATTTCGCATCACCGTGTTTTTAAACCAGATAGTACCACACCAAAACTAAGGGTCGTATTTGACACATCGGCAAAAACATCTGCATGTCATGTTTTAAATGAGACAATCTTTCTGCGTTTTCGTTTTACCACCAATATTGAAAATATGTGCAGGTAAATTTTAATGTATACCGATGATCGAAAATATCTGTTATTATTTATTTATTTTTTTTTTTTTTTTGAGAGAAGATCCTTCGCATCCTTTTAGTTATTACAAGCACATACTGCCACATGGATCACAAATGCTGAAAGAAATATTTTATATGGATGACGGTCTCGGTGGGTCGATAGTTTAAGTACAGTATTTGAGACTCAAAAAGAATTAATAACTATTTTGAAGCAACATGGCTTCCACTTAAGAAAATGTTCTTCAAATACTCCAAGACATACACCAAAACTTTTAAAACATTGCTATTAAACCGATCAATTTTACCTGAAGGCAAATATTGATTATCTTTAAGTAATATCAAAGCCTTCAGTTTCTTCTGAAATTGCAGAATTCTTCGACCCTCTTGGTCTACTTGCACCAATTGTTGTAAAAGCAAAGATATTTATTCAATTAGGATCAGCCTTTACCCAAAAAACTTTGTGCTATTTGGAGAACATTTTGTAGTGAATTGGAAGATCTCAACAATTTTAAAATACAAAAACATGTACTCTATAGGAAGATTCCAACAAATTCAGGAAGTTGCAAATAATTGTGGCATACAAGCTTAGATTTACAAGGAACGCGCGGATGCTAAGGAACCACCGGTCTAAAAATATAGCTTTTAACCCGAAAGATCTAGATGACTTTCTTCGTCTCGTTACTAGTGCGATACAAATATCGGAATTTGCGGTTGAAATAAAAGAGCTGGAAATTGAGAGGCCATTTCGCATAATAACAACTCATTTTGCAGCCTACGATGAAGGTATACTTCTCGTAGGAGGACGATTGGAACATTTCACATTACAACAGATGCAAAATATCCTATAATATTGCCATATAACGATTCTCTGCTCAAATTACTATTTAGGACGACACATGAAGAGAACAAACAAGCAACAAGGGTAGTTCCTACTTGACCTTTTAAAAATTCTGGAGAAGATTATTGTGGACCGTTTTGCGTACATTACAAAGTGATGGTCAAACGACCAATTAAGGCCTATGTAGCTGTGATTTGTTGCTTTACAACAAAGGAATTTAATTTAAACTGATATCTGACATACCTGAATCATTCATTGGCACTCTTAAACGATTTATTGGCCGTTGAGGTCACTGCCGGAATATTTCTTGAGATAATGCTTCAAACTTTGTCGGAGCCAAAAATAATTTTATGAAATTATCTAAAAGTATATATGCAAATCAGGCCCAAGCTGCCAGCGCTAAGGGCATGCAATATTTTATCTCTCCAAGAGCACCTCATTTCGGAGGTTTATGGGAAGCTGCAAATCGTCTCCTGGTACGAAGGGTGTCAACAGAAACACTAGCGCCTGAAGAATTGGAGACAATTATCATAGAAATTGAAGCTCTAACTTTGCAAATAGACAGCAGAGAAGCCATTTTGAGGATATCCAGCCTATTCATATGCGCAATCTCAAAAAAGGGGATGTGGAAATTATCAAGGAAATGGCCATTAGGGAGAATCATTAATGGGTTTAGAGATGATGACGGAGCTATCCTTGCTCAAGTAAAAACTGCAACTGGAGTATTCAAGCGAGCCATTCAAAGACTGGCTCCACTGTTTCCAGATAATCAAGATGAAGTGTCATCAGGCAGGAATCCAATGCAAGATGACAACATTACGACAACACAACAATCACTAGAAGGTAAATGATATGCCATTCTGATAGCAGAATGATAACTAGAAGACGAAAGAGACACCATTCTGACAAAAAGTGTAAAGATTGCAACTAACCTGATAATACTATCAGTATTAATAACATTATTCCTAATACATTTGGCCGTATGAGCAACTTAAAACTTGCGCAATTTCAGAATGATCCGGGATTGTATTTTGTAGGATTGGGAACGGTGAAACTGAATACTGCGGAATGGAAAATGTTACTGTATTATGATTTAACGCAAGTTATATCAGAAATAAACCCTGTGAAAATTCCTCTGTTGTTATGATATCGTAACAACATAGTTAGCAATGTTAAGCGATTTAAACCGCTTAGGCAATATGCAATTAACTGGGAAAGTCTATGGAGTAGAATTTTGAAACCCAATTTTTGGATTTTTCAAACTTTTGTTTGTCTCTTTTTTCTATAAATGGGTTTTTATATTAACAAGGTCCTGTTATGAGCTCTTATCTAGATAGTATAGACACAAACCATTCGCTCAGAATGCATTTTATCTAGTCTTTACCATTTAAGGTATTTGCTAAAACTACCCTGATCAACATAAAACATTCCAGAATATTAGAAAATGGTTCCATCAGTGTAATGCAAAACAGTTTTATTACCATTCATGGACACTTTAAAGCCTCAAAAAGTCTACATACCTCACGTGTAAGACTAATAGACATCCCTTTTATAAGTCAGCGAGAGGAAATAGGAAAGGTTTTAACATATACCAACACCATTCCCCACCATAACCGGCTATAAGGTCTCACCAATTAATAATAGAATAGCTGAATCATACATCCGACCCAGTTTCATTTTCTACTTGAACGATGTCAACGCGACGGAGACTTCGTTAAATTGCAAATACATTATTTATTCTTAAGTTCAATAACAAATGGTAAAAACAATAGTCATTGACTTTTATGCAATTCTTTTTATGTCAACATAGCACTTGTTTAAATAAGTTCACTGGCCATTCGATCATTGTCTTTGCTATGTTTGTAAATTTAATTAATGCCATCATTTATGAATGTTACTGTAAAAACTAATTTTAGAAAATAATGTATATAAAATAATTACAATAATAAAGAAATTTCAGTTGTCTTTTCAAATTTATGTGTTTGAATGGATTCACACTAAATCCTACTTATATTAACAACAGGTAGTTTTTAGTATCCCATTGTGATCATATTCTAATACGCTGCATTCTGTAGCTTTTTTTAAGTTTGCAATTTGTTTACTAAAATAGGAAATTTGGTTCTAGTTATCGTTACTTTTCTTTGTGAGTTAATACATTTTTGGTTAAGTGTCATAATTTGTCGTTGAAATTTAGATTTATGTATTAAATAATTTCAGTATTATTTGTATTTACAAAACCACCCCCATAGGTGGTCGTGTTTGCTCAATTTTTGTGCAATTTTATATGTAGTTTAGATTGAGTTTGATTTAATCTAATCTGGTACTCCACTTAATACACATGCTTTTGACCAATTTCTAATCTTATTTTGACTGACTTTGGCTTAATTGCAAGATTATTTGTTCCGGGTCTTAAGTTTCGAAACAATTATATTCTATTTTGTTTTTTATTGGTTTTTTATTTTGTTGTCGATTTGCTTGCTATATTCGTCGTTAGTGTAGAGATATTTCCACTTTGTGGACATATCATTTTCGATCAAGGCACTATATCCATGAAATGTAAAATACGAAATAGCAATATAAATTTGAATTTCTGTGAAGTACATTCTTTTATTGCTATTTGATATAATTTCTTATTTACGTGAATTAAACTAATATTAATTTTTCACTTCACTGTACCTTCAGCAAAATCAAGACCTACCCAGTAGAAAGGCTGGGGTTATATGCCTACATGTCACCACTTTTGTCTATTTATAATTTGACATTGTCATCACTTTGTCTACAAGTTTTTTTCGAATAAGAAGAAGGATAAACAATGACACCTTATAAACTCTGCTTGTTCTTTTTTTTAATTCTTGTGAAGTGTACAATTTTGGCGGTAGTAAAAAGTGTGTAGTTAAAAAAGTAAAGTAAGCAAATTAAAAAAATTATTAATCTGAAAGAGTGATGAAATTGTAAAATAAAATCATGATTGAACCAAAGGACTTGTAAAACAACAATCAATTTTGTACGAAAAGAAAAAATATTCGGGAGACGGCAGAAAACAATTGTGGTGGAGGTCGTGATTCTTTTTTTGTGTAGTCTGCAAATGATTTTGGGTAGTCTTTTAAAATACACCGAATTTTTCTTTGCGTATATATATTTGTATATATCAGAAAACTGTATCTTCTCAAAAATGTTTGGAGCAACAGTACAACATGAGGAAGACTAAGAGATGCTGCAATAATATGTAAGCAAATCATGAAGTTATGAAGAGCAAAACAAGTAAACTGTAAACTACTGACTCACTGGTTGCAATGTCTTAATGACAATGTAGTGACTTTCGAATGACAAGCTCATACAAGATGTCTATAGAAACAAAAAACATTGCTTGTGTATACAATATATACTCAGTAGTTATTCACCATTGAAGTTTTCTATAGGGTATTTATAAAGTCGCCCAGGAGTCGACTTTAGACCTTGGCCTTCTCCTGCTGTCAAAAGCTTCGGGAAGAATCAATCACAGGAGGAGGAAAAGGCCAGGTCCGCGTTGCCGCCCGTTCCTTCAATCTATAATGCATATTTTTTAAGCATAATAAATGACATATCTGACTTATGTAAGCGGCGCAATTTTTATTATAACTAATGACTCCATAGTAATTTCTAAGTAAAAAATAAATATTCATGGCAAAAATTAACATAGATGTTCAAATACCGTCGGTTTTAGATATTTGGAATAGCCTGATCTTATTTTTCAGCCATAGACTTTTATTTGAGTATTAAATAACCGATATGATGTAGAACATCTATAATAGCTCCATGTAAAAACTCAGCTCAATATTTGCTATTATATAGAGCTTAGCAACATTTTGCATTCAAATGATCTGTAATTTGGAATTTGTATTTCTAACGTTTAGAATACTGTGCTGCTTGGTATTTAGATTTGTCCACCTCATAATTGAGGGCAGAAGGATTTCGGAATATTCAAAGATAATTACACTTTTACACCCATTATCGTAAGATGGGAATTCATTTTTTGTCATTTAAATTGTGCGTTGGAGACCCCATATTCTCTTGAGGATAACAAATGCAATAGAATACAAAATTTTCTTTTCTGACCACACATTGGCTAGGAAAGTGGACTTGAGGGTATACATAATGTGGGAACTGTACTTCAATAAATGCTTATGTGGACAATTACAATTGCATTACATACAGATGTTCTCTACTCCAGAATAGCCTAAATAAAACTTTTTTTCCCAAATCAATTGATGAATGTGGTCAAAATAAAGATGGGTCCTACTCCGAAAATTGTATGTGAAGAGGTTTCGTACCCCCTTAAAAACAAAGATGCCAAGTATGGCCAAAAAAATGGTCAAGACCCGAAAATAGCTTAAATTATATGATGGTTATACCAAAAAGTGATCCGTTTTTGCAAGGATGGTTTCTTCTTGAATTACCAACATTTGTCGAAATTAGTATGAAAATATGGTTAATATATAAAATATACTTGAAATCGGGTTGTACGCTTATCCAGGTGTTATGACCCATTCATGACATGCAAAAGCGATTTAAGGTATCTTGAAAGAAGAAGAATTTCTGGAAGCATAAAAATCTTAAATGTCCTATTCGCTTTACTATTTTGCACACTTTTAAATTCGGTATTTCACTGATTGCAGTCCCAATGAATTTTGCATGTTGAGTTCTTATTGGACGGATTGTCAAAGGAAAGAAGTTCGTTCGCGTTTTGAAATTAGCCCCATAACACTTTGACGGTCATTTTTTTGTTAATGTGTACATATATATTATATTTAAACATGTACGAACGGGTTTTCAATTTGAGTAACTTTATTTAATTGACTCGAGTACCGAATTATGTGGTGGACTAACTGAATAGATGATGTCGGAATAATTTAACGCGGTCACGCCAAACTAAAAGGATAATTATTTTTTTAAAATCGCTAAAAAAAATCACGAAAAAGGAAATCTCATTGCAAAAATCCTAAAATCGGGAAAAAACGAGAAAATTTTTTTCAATGGAATCGAATTTTAAAATAAACTTTGTAAAGACCTTTAACTTTCTAAGGACCAAACTTTGTAAGGACATTTAAATATTAACTCTAAGAAATCATAATTTTTTCTTCCTTTTTTTAATTTAAGATAATATACGATGTTTTTTTTCAGTTTGGCTTATCATATTGAATTCAATCGTTTTTTTGTGAACAAAATAAAGAATTATTTTCACCATATAAAGGAAAGTTACGTTAGTTACTACGCTTATGACACAAGAACGGCTTGAGGGATTTTGACAATTCATATAATTTCGGAATGAAATCTTGGCAAAGAAAAAAAAAATAGCGTGAAAATATGCCAATAAAAATGTGAATGAAAAAATTATTTTTCGTGAAATATTTTCAGTCTGACATACTATATTGAAGTGTAAATTTGTTTATTGTTTTGAATTCTGAATTAAAAATTCGTCGTAAAGACTAATTGGTATTACGTGTATCGTATGCGAGAAATTACAACTCTGTATGAAATTCTGTTACAATTTTCATACCACAAGACGCGTTCTAATTCCATAAACACTGGAAAATTAGTCGTTAGAGGTTTTGCTGTCGACAACACACAAATTTTTTTTTCCCCAAATTGACATTACAAAAGAATAAATAATATACAAAATGGATTTGAAGAAGAAGTATATATCAACATTACAAAAATATATGTATGCACATCTATTAACATTTCGCTTTTTCTAGATTTAAAGTCACAACGAAGAAACAATTTGACGAAATGATCCAGATCTTGCAAATGAATCCAAATGTTGGCTAGAGCTTACAGCAATGGCTTGAAAAAAATTAACATCAAGGAAGAATGGAACAAAATTGGTGCAAAACTCAATATCCTAGGAACGCCGGTTCGAACAGGCGAGGCCTGGATGAAAGTCTGGGCCGACTACAAATTCTAATTGAGGAAGAAGCTAGTTCATAACAAGGCAGAATGTCGTGCTACAGGTGGAGGGCACTTCAAACAGTTCATTATAAGCGACACGGAGGAAGCAGCTTCACGCTTGTTACATTTAGAAACAATTGTAAATGCAGGGTACTTCAACCATTTCAACTGACGCTTTTATTTCTTTTAACCGGGTATATCGTAAATTCAAAAAATGTTTATTATTCCAGAGCTTCCTGCTTTTTATGTCTATTACAAAAAAGACGTAGTCGAACATTGTACATAATACTAAAAATTTCTAGCTACGCAGTCGTACGTCTACGACACTTGAACGCCTACGACAACGCCAACCATGAATATTAAAAATGAAATGAGTGAGCAATACGATGTTGAATGACTATCTTTAATGTACAAAATTGGCATCTAGCTTTCAACTCCGGGACCAACATCGTGCTTCAGCTGGAAGATGTGAACACATTTAAACAAACAAAAATGACCGACAAACTTCTTTCATATGACAATAATAATTTGTTGGCTCTTATTTGGCATCTTTGTTTTTAAGAGGGTAGAAAACCTCTTCTCATAAAATTTTCAATTTCTGAGTAGAGTCCATCTTGGTCTTGACCACATTCATCAATTGATTTGGCTAAAAAATTGTATTTAGGCTACTCCATCTTACAGATAATTGTCCACATAGGCATTTATCTAAGTATAGTCCCTACATTAGTGTACCCCCAAGTCCACATTCCCAACCAATGTGTGGTCAGAAAAAAAAAATTTCGTATTCCATTGAATTTGTAACCCCAAGAGGCTATTGGTTGGGAACGTAGATTTTGGGATGTACGTCTCTATGAAATAAACTCCGAAATGTCAAAGAGGGACTCATTCAGTCGGAAACATGAAAAATATTACGAAAATGAGAAAGTAGCACGGGACCAAATATTTGTTTAATCGTCATTGAATTATACTATGAAAAAAATATACACTCTATGGGATCTCCAACGCACAATTTAAGTGACAAAAAATGAAATCCTATCTGACGGTAATGGGTGTAAAAGAGTAATTATCTTCGACTATTCTGAAATCATTCTACCATCAATTATAAGGTGGACACAACTAAATATCACGCAGCACGGTATTCTAAACGTTGGAAATAGAAATTCCAAATTACAGCTCATTTTAATGGAAAATGTTGCTAAGCTCTTTACAATACCAAAAACTGAGCTGAGTTTTTACATGGGGCTATTATAGATGTTCTTTATCATATAGGTTTTTAACACTAAATTAAAGCCTATGGCTGAAACATAAGATCAGGCAATTCAAAATATCTAAATCCGACGGTAGGTGAACGTCTATTATAAGTGTTGCCATAAATATTTATTTGTATTTAGAAATTACTATGGAGTCAATATTTATGATAAAAATTGTGTCGCTTACATAATTTATTATGTGATTTATTATACATTAAAAGACTAAAAGTACGGCCCGGCAACGCGGACCGGATCAGGTATTCTCCAAAACTCAAAAAAAAAAAATTGACTAGATATGAAAATAATCCATCAAATTCCTCAAATGTTGTTAATTTGAGTTTTTAGAAAGAACAAAACATTCTTGCAAATAATTATAAGTATAGGACCATGCTTTGTTATAATCCTTATATGAAGTTATTCGCTGAAAATACCTGATTTCCAGGACCTTGGCCACATTTTTCAATTGATTTTTCCCTTATTTGGCATCTTAGCTTCTAAGGGGTAGAAGGCTACTTCGCAGAAATTTTTCAATGTCAATGTTTCGAAGTAGCGCCCATATAATAATATCTCATGATTTCACCTATTTCGAGGGTTTTATTTTGATTAAACAGTAGATGTATACTTTTTAATATATGTGTTATATTATTTAGATTAAAACCTCTGGCTGGAAAATAGAACCAAGTTTTTTGAAAGACTATAAATCGCCCGGTACGTGTATCTGTATTGACATTATTGCGATCTGTATTTATTTCTGATAAGCCGAGTCATCATTTATACTAAAAATTGTGTAGACCAAAACTACGGGACGGCAACGCGGACTGTCAAATGATAAAGCCCCAGTTAGCGTTGTTAAAACAATGTATATTTTTGTCTGTTGAGATCAGACGTTGGCTGACACTTTCTTTAAAAAAAAATTGGTATTTACTTACCTTTAAATTGTCAAAGTAATTCATAATCTGTTCGTAGTCCATATCAAGATCATCTAGGCTTAAACATTCTTCTTCTTCATTTTCATCCTCTACGGTGGATGAGAACATTGGGTTTCCGACTACAGTTGCTCTCTTCACTCTAGACGTTTTGTGATGTGATTGTCCATATTCAGGTTTAACAAAAGAGCGGTTGTCATCTACTGGTTTCGACTCACTTACAAGGGCCTTCGTATTTGACTGCTGCGATTGATGTTCTATTTTAATATAAATAAAAATTGAGTATTATTAGTTTTTATACCCTACACCACATAGTGGTAAGGGTATTATGTCTTTGTGCATTTGTTTGTAACATGGAGAAGGAAACGAGTTAGACCCATAGTTACTTTTGAGAACCTTCATAGAATCACTTTCTGAGTCGATTTATGCATGTCCGTCCGTCTGTCCGTCCGTCCGTCCGTCCGTCCGTCCGTCCGTCCGTCCGTCCGTCCGTCCGTCTGTCCATGTATTCTTGTGAACAAAATGCAGGTCGCATTTATTATCCGATTGAGATGAAATTTTCCAAACAATATTTTTTTGGCCCAAGGACGAACCCTATTGAAATTGGTGAGAATCGGATCAAATTTAGATATAGCTCCCATATATATCTTCATCCGATTTCGGGTTAAATGTGCACCAAATGTCCACTATCAGTCCAAATTACCTGAATTTTGGCACACCCAACCGAGTTCGGCCTAGAAGCAAGTATATCAAATTTGGAGAAAATCGGTTCAGATATAGCTATAGCTCCCATATATATCTTTCATCCGATTTGATCTTTAAGTCCCTCACATTTCTACTATGCACTCCACAACCGTGATATTTGGTACCAGGTATTAGATGGAGCACAGAAATAGCTGTTTTAAATTTTATCGAAATCGGTTCAGATTTGGATATAGCTCCCATATATATCTTCATCCGATTTCGGGTTAATTGACCACCAAATGGCCAATATCAGACCAAATGGCCCGAATTTTGGCACATGTGACCGAGATTAGCCTTAAAGCAAATACAACAAATTTGAAGAAAATCGGTTCAGAAACAGCTATAGCTCCCATATATATCTTCATCCGATTTCGGGTTAAATGTGCACCAAATGTCCACTATCAGTCCAAATTACCTGAATTTTGGCACACCCAACCGAGTTCGGCCTAGAAGCAAGTATATCAAATTTGGAGAAAATCGGTTCAGATATAGCTATAGCTCCCATATATATCTTTCATCCGATTTGGTGTTTAAGCCTCTCACATTCGTAATATGCACTCCACAAGAATGATATTTGGTACCAGATATAAGATACAGCCCAGAAATAGCTTTTTGTAATTTTATCGAAATCGGTTCAGATTTAGATATAGCTCCCATATATATCTTCATCCGATTTCGGGTTAATTGTGCACCAAATGGTTCAGATATAGATTTAGCAACCATATATATATTTCATCCGATTTAGAGTTTTAGTCCTATACATTCGTAATATTCACTCCACAACCGTGATATTTGGTACCAGGTATTAGATGGAGCACAGGAATAGCTGTTTTAAATTTTATCGAAATCGGTTCAGATTTGGATATAGCTCCCATATATATCTTCATCCGATTTCGGGTTAAATGTGCACTAAATGGTCAATATCAGCCCAAATCACCAGTCTAGAAGCTAATACGTAAAATTTGGAGAAACCCGGTTCAGAGATAGCTATAGTTCGTAAAATGCACGATAGTATTAGATAGATTTTGATTTTGTACCAAATATCTCATAGAGCTCTGAAATGCCCTGCATAAACCTTTTTACGAGAGTTCTACTAAATATGCATAGTGGTGTAGGGTATCATATAGTCGGCCCCGCCCGACTTTTGTGCTTTCCTTACTGGTTATTATGTACGATAGAATCCTTATGGTCAGGATTAGTATCAATATTGTATTGTTATTGTAATGTTATATAAAGTAATAGAGTATAGATATAGTATATATATAGTATAGTATTAACACATATGCCAATATTTTGAAATGGAAAGAGTATCGACTACAATTTGATATATAGTTATCTTTGCTTCATTTCCGACTTTTTGGTCGTTTTCTTATGTTTTTATTATCAAAAAAGTTACTCCCATTATTTTCATTTGCCATTAATAATGAAAAACAGTACCGCCTTATGTCCTCGGTTAGCCACACGAATTTCATCTTCGAGGTCTTGAATCAATGCTGGGCTGTTATCATGGACCTTATCTTCCACAATATATCGACGCCGATTGCGGATCATGTTTCGAAAGATAACATGATCCGCAAACTTGTTTCGTGTAATTGAAATGATTGTTCGAAGTTGATCTATATCTATGATATCGTATAGCCCCATATAACAATACCACCAAATATCCGGTATATTGATGATATAACTCATTTTTTCAACGAAGTTCTTTGTGGTTCAGTATTTCTGTTTCATATAGAGTAGTTATCTCTGGAAGGAAATGTTCTATATAGCCTAAATATAATAATACCTCGCATTATTCGATTTTAGTCTGATTTTTCAATTCAGGATTTCAGTATGATTTTTCAATGAAATGGTCTGGAATTTTATATGTAAATGTATATGTACTTATGCCTCGGACAGAAATTTGTTTAGGAGCGTCTAACCCCCAATATTCGGTATTTAGATAATTTTAGACACATTTTTCAATGGAATTAAATTATGAAATTCTTAATGACAGTTGTTTTTCTATAGCCCCCATATAATGGAACCTCTCGATATTCGATATCTTAATAATTAAAGACACATCTTCTAATGGTTTGAAAGTTGGTATTTAAAGTTTTAGAGAGGACCGCCCACTTTATGATTTTTTGAAGGAATAAATTGTATTTCACTAGCATTTGAAGGCCTACATTATTCTATAGCCTGCATTTACCTTGATGATTGTAGACACATTTTCTAACGCAATTGTGTGAATGTTTGTAATTGAAGTTCTTAGCGGGTAAAGCCTAGCATTTCAAATTTAATGGGACACATTCGAAAATTGAGTCCCTATAGAATTATTTTTAAAGTTTTTATTTCCCTCGTGGTGGAGGGTATTAAAAATTCCGTTCAATGAAGTTTACGCTTTTTACTTCTTCAACATATTACCGTTCATAAACTATTTGGATTTTTTTCATTACTAAATATTTATACAAAATTTTTCATTAATAATTTTTATAATAATAAAATTTTTCATTCATTGAGGACTCCGTGGTGGTCAGTGAAGCAAACAATGATGGTAATACAATCAACGGTGGAGGCAATTGCTTTCCCCGCGGATTTGAAATCTACTGCAAAAAAACCCAGAAGACTTAAGACCAGAAAGGCGATGAGCCGGCGATGCCGTCGGTCATCAAGCTAATTATGACCAAATTGGTGCCGGTAGCCCCTACACGCCACAAGGAAACACAGTAAAGACAACAAGGAAGCTATCAAACCACAATTTACAAGCCAACCCATACAAAAAAGGGAACAATCTCAGACCTTCTACCCGGATAACCTTCGTTATGGTCAACGTTATCGGCAAGGGTGAGTCGGAAGGTTAAATTAGCGAAAGTCGATGGCTGCCAATCGATACCGTCTTAGAGAGATACTCTTACTGGGAGAACGCGACCCTTTACAAGGGCGTGAAAGGCATTTTGTGTGAAAACGGGGAGTCTAGGAACTTCCTCGTCATCACAGTAGCTGACTTTCACTGACTTTGGCAAGAATACGATCTGGCGGCTGTTTTCCTAAAGGAAATTTTCTGCCGGAAAGTATTTTCAGCATGGGTGCCACCACCTTCGATGTCAATGGAGTGAAAATAGAACTGTATTACAAAATTAAATACCTTTTTTAAAGGACTAATCGTGGCAGGAGGAATCACAGCAAAGCGGTTGCTATCGAACTTCTCCTATTCATAACAAAAGCTGAAGTAGACACCGCCACCAAAAAGAAATTAAACCTAATCTCCCTTAGACAATTCAGTGGAGGAGACATCACGGTGGCGAATTTAGAGACACACTCCGGGAGGGTCCTCATCTTCACTCCCTCTACCTGCCGTATAAGCAAACCGACCCCCAGCCAAGAAATAGAGAAGCTGCTCATGGAGTTGGGTAGCATCGATCATCGATTGCGATGTCAACGCTTACCACTTTTAATGGAGCAGCAAAGATATTAACATCAGAGTTGAGACCATTTTTGATTTTATTTTAAATATATAATCTCAAAATATGTAATAGAGGTAATGATGCGGCATTAAATAGAGACAAAGGGGGATACTAGATCTCTGTACCTCATAGGAACCCAAGGAAGGCGCAATGGGACAAATTTGCAGACTATGTCTAGGCTTCACCAATTCGGTAATTTGACCCTTACCCCAACTTTATATATAGACATCTCTGTAAACGTGACAACGAGCGTCATGCGTGATTGCTATGAGAAATTCGATCCGTGGTCCAAACATTTACCAAAAATAAGGTGGGATAACAGAAGTTTGTAAAATAGGGCTAACAAGACCAAACACTTAGCTTAGACAGCCTCTAAGTACAACCGTGAGATCAAGAAGGTCAAGCACAAATCAGGGGTCTGCATCACTATGCTGACGATGTTGTCCTACTGATCGCGGGAAAATTCCTGCATACAACTTCAGAACTAATGGAGGAAGCTCTCGTTACCTGTCAAGGTGCCGTACCCACTTTGTAATGGACTAAGTTTTAACCCATCAAAAAAACGGAGTTCTTCCTCTTTGAGAGGATACGTAATTGTCCTTCTTTCATACCACCAATGTTAGAAGAAGTCACGTTAACATTCTCCTCAGAAACCAAATACCTCGGTGCTATCCTCGACCACCATCTGAATTGGAAGAAGAAATACTGAGGAACGCCCAAAGAGAGGCTTAATTGAACTTGTTCTTGAACTCTATAGGCAAGAGTTGGAGCCTCAAACCACCAAACCAATGGCTTTATGATCTTTCCTAGCCTATGAAGTTTTAGTCTGGTGGCACTCCTTATGGAACTCATCACATAATCAAGACATTGACAAAGTTCCAAGAACTGTTCCGCTGCTTATCATAGCTGAACCGCTGTTGATGACATCTGTACCGCTGCTAATTATAGGTGATAGATATTCTTATAGATATAGATATAGATATTCGTATAGATATTCTTAATAATCTAATACGTCGATCGTACAAGCAGTTAAATAAAAATATCACAGCAGTCTTTGATTGTTATTTTCACAGATGATTAGATAAGACTGAATTATTGTTAACGTAGAAATTCATTTGCCAGAAAGACAAAGATAACGTCTTCCTTCAGTTCATTGGTATATTAACCAGACGGACTAACCGCGTTTCAGTTCACAGATTTTCAAAAAAATATGTTTTGCAGCCTTATTGTTGTTAAAAAGAACAGGGTTTATTTATAAGTAGAGAATGATAGTAATGCTCTATAAAAAACAATTTCATATTTAGTTTACCCGCGAATATCTAATAAAGAAGCATCTTAAAGTGCTAATTTTTTTATTTATTGTGGTAATTGGTGTAGAGATTAAGAACTTGTGGTGTGGTAAACAGTTTTTCTTGTTTTATATAAATAGCAATTCTAAATGACAATTTTATTGTCCGCTTTGCGTTTAACTCTTTTCCTGTTTTTCATTAATTTTCTCATCTCAAGAATTGTCAACGTTTCCTTTTTATTCGTAATATATAAAAATATAAATAAATAACATAAAAGGTCGTGTCCATACAAACTGTGTGACATTGCTGTAGATGATGAATTATGAGTTACCTGTTGTTTTTGCTTTAATCAATGGCACGTTAGTTGTGTTCGTATTAATGCAAAAGTCGGTGATACAACCTCCTAACGGACATTAAGATTGCTATAAAAATTATAAGATCCCAGATAACAAAATTCGAAATCTGTATTGGAATGCATAAATTCGATGTGCTAAGAGGGAGAGCTGCACTGGGACTCTTTATTGAAGAAACTTATACCCTAATTTCGTTTGCCATTCATAATACGATCCCTCAACCGACCTCATGCTAACACGAGACCGGCTAACGTTAACTTCTTAAAGGACATTAAGATCCCTATATACATACAGCAAAATCCGAAATATGTATTAGAATGCATAAATTCAATCAACAGCTGTTCTCAGTACCAATTATATGCGTTCCAGAACATGCGGGGGTTAGAGGTAACGAGATGGCGAACTCTCTCACCAAAACAGGCAGGGAATTAAAAACTGTAAACTTAGACAATCAATTGCCGCTATATGCATCACGTCTACAGTCAAAGACATGGACAAAAAACGCCTACATATTCCTATGGAATAATGAAGACGCCAGGAAAACAAGAAAAATTCTATGGGTTGCCCCCATTGAGTTAAAAACGAAAAACGGGGCTCCTGGACCTGCAAGCTCATGTGCAGCATATGTAGGGCATGCGGGGAAGATGATGAAGCTTTTGAAGCATTTGCTATATCAATGCTTAGGAAACGACTCCATACCAGACCTTAATCAGGTCATGGTAAATGAAATAAAACAGTTAAGGAATTTCGTTAAGGCAACTGAATTTCTAACATAACTGCCAGTCAGTCTTCTTTCAATAACTTTTAATGTAGAGTGCACCACAGACATATACTGGCTTAAGTGTATGTCTACATGCGATCCTCTTTCAACCTACCTTAACCTAGAGAAAAATTCATATTGAGCGTTGTTGTAGAAGTTTATTGCAAGCTTCCTTTATCCGTCGGGACAACACTTCACTCTTCAGGTAGCTTTGTGGATGTATTTATATTTTCTTCTTCCGAGTAAACAGCCGACTACATTTCATCTTACATTGGTCTGTGTATACCTTGATCTCACAGCCCGATAGTGGGGTTTCATTATTCAATTTTTTTCTACATGGAAATACAACTTTCAGGAATAGTTGATATTTTTCTCGGTAGTTTGAAAAGCACGCAGGCATGTCATTAGAAGCCGCACTTGCATGTTATTGGAAACCGCACTTGTTTCTTTTGTGTATGGTGGAATATATATCATTGTTTTGAAGCCTTAATCCGTACAAGTTCTCATTGCTTCATATTTCAGTAATATTTTGCTCGAACTGATTGGAAAGGAATAGTGTGATCACCCCTCACAGGGGGTTTTCTGATAAAAAAAAAAAACTGACTATGGGGGCGTTTCCCTAAAACAAAAAACATAGATGGAAGAAAGAAAAATGAATAGTTACGGTGCAGGGCCTAAATAACCCAGTACCTGAGGGTGTTTGTGATCCAGCCACGAGTCACACCCTGTCGTCATCCAACGATCGTGAGCAAATTTCTCCGCATCTGGGGTCGAATGTATTGCAACGAGCATACAGCCTTCGGGCAAAAAGATAGAGCCTGAGGAATTCCGGGGAAGCATACGCTCGATCCAGCCTTCAAAGACAGATAGCGCCTCAGATTCCGAGTCTGACAGCAGAAGCAACAATACTACCATCTTGCGGATCCCAATAAAGGAGGCGCATAAGGCGAAAGAAAAAAAAGAAAAAGCTGTCTGGGGCTCAACGGCGTAAGCTCAGGAAACAACAGATGAGCAAAAATGCCAACACTGGTAAGGTGTGCCCGGCCGTGCTAAGCAGAAGAGGAAGCGGACCAAGGTGTAGTGTGTTTGATTCATGCATCTTGCCGTTTTAGATTTTTCAACACTCCAAAGTACTATTATATATATCGTATCTTAAGTATGTCAGTAATAATACGGTGAAGTTATAGCAGACAAAAGGAAATCAATAAAGAATTAAGTAAAACTTACATCCAACTCTCATAAAATAAACTCCTAAACGCCGTGAACAATAATAACTCTAGAAGTGCTTGTGATCTCAAAATATTCCAAGTCACACTGCTAAAAAATAACGAAAGCTAAATTATGAAAACCTATAATGAACCAACAAAAGTACAGACGAAACGGACATCATCCTTTTTTCGGTTCTTTATTCTAAGCCAAGTAAAATTCATAAAGAAAAAAAACTTCAACAACAGCAAAACACGGAATGAAAACCAACAAACCAACCTCAACTGTGAACTATGAAATAATTTTATTTCAAACAATAACAGCATAAAAACTTTAAAATCTACAAAAGTGCTATCAACATCATCGTACCTATCCAATTATCCCAATTTTTGTAAATAGACTAAGAATTTCGGATGGTAAATTCAAAATATGAAAGGATCTTTACTTTGTTTCAAAAACAAAGAAACAAGTGACTGAATGCAACGTTCTTAAGCAAAGCAACAATAAACAGGCTCTACAACAGGACGCGTTTTTTATTCAAAAATATCCTATGGACATTAATAGTAGCGCACCAAATCTCCCACCATTTTCAAAATAACACAACAACAAAGACTCGAGGCTAAAATGTTTTAATAGTTGAGCAATTGTTAAATTATTTGATTGATGATGGCGCAGTGCTGAAGTTGGCACCATAAACCAACGAATCAACTGAAACGCCGTCCAGACAACAACTATAACAACATCATCCCAACAACACCCTGTCAGCAAGAACGCAGCAGCAGCCAAATAGTATATTAGTAGATAAATATAAATTCAGTTCAAAACATTATTTTCTTGCGACTCTTACTCTCTTTGTAATGTTTTAATTGTTGAGCAATTGTTAAATTATTTGAACCACTGTGATGATGGCGCAGTGCTGAAGTTGGCACCATAATCCAACGAAACAACTGAAACGCCGTCCAGACAACAACCGTAACAACATCATCCCTACAACAGCAAGAACGCAGCAGCAGCCAAATAGTGTATTAGTAGATAAATATAAATCCAGTTCAAAACAATATTTGCTTGCGACTCTTACTCTCTTTGTAATCTATGTATGTATGTATGTATGTACGTAACTTTCAGAACAACTATTCCAAACCTATATAATATTGATGGATGGTTAGTGCATGCCACTTTAGGTGTCTAGTTAAAGTATTAACTGGAGTTCTTACTGACACAGTGACGCCTGCATTCAAGACAAGAAATATATTTTTGTTTTGCAATTCATGTTTTTTTTTTTTTTTTTTTTTTTTTTTTTTTTTTTTTTTTTTTTTTTTTGAGAATCACGCTGTATTATCATATAATTATTTATATAGTATTTTATACAAGTCTTCACAACTCAAACATAAATTCCATACAGACCAATTTAATATTGATCACCTTTGTTTTAAATTGTTCAACAATTGATGGCTCAGAGTCCTTTACCAGTTGCATACAAGGGCATTGGGAAAAAATATTTCAGGGCTGCTTCAATCAGAAACGGTCTTGATAAGGTTTAAACTGTGCCTAGGCAACGCATTGTTCTTCTTGCTGAGTAAAATTTCTATTTTGTTTCTGTTCTGGTTCGTATATATTCGAGTAATAAATATAAACATCATTTTATTTAAGTTACTGATAATTAAACATCGGAACAATTCTTTATTCCGAAATAAAATACGATGCTTTCATTTCTTTCATTGTTGCCCTAACCATTTTAAAATCCAATAATCCACATGGACTGGATAGAAATACTCGCAAGGACCAGAACACTCAAAGAAAATAAATTTATGCTGTTATATAGTTGCCATGCCAAAAAATTCAATTTTGATTAGAAAATCCATACAAACTTTTAAATTGCGGCTATGTTAAATGGGGAACCAATAGCTAACAATTATTGCCGTTATAGATTTCACGACACTGAGAACTTTAAATGTAAAACTACAGTTCATTCGGTAGAAATTGTAATAAAAACATCCAGAAGGACGAATGTTTAGTGGAAGGAATATTGTGTAAAGGTTCATCGATTAACCTAAATATTGCGCCTTAATTGCGATTTATAGGACATAGGATTTAACCCTGTTCTAAAATACATTAGGTTAACAGAACTCAATACCTTACAACATGGTCCTCTAAAAATTTACGAATTCAAAATTACCTTTGATTTGGAAAATGTTGCTAAGACCTTTGTATAATACTAATAATAGTGTGATTTCTTTATATTTGGCTGGAAAACCACAAGGGGCTATCGGGTCTCGGACCATCGCTCGTTACCGTGATACAGGTAGCGTAGCACGACGTCAGGGAAGTGGGCGGAAGAAAACAGCAACATCAGCAGAAATGGTTCGAAAAGTAAAGAAGCTACTGGATCGAAACTCGCGTCGCAGTGACCAAAAACAGCTCGTGAGCTGAACATATCGCAATATTCCATTCGGGAAATATTATAAAATGAGGTCGGGGTAAATCCATTGAAATTCCAAAAAGTACAAGGACTTACACCGAAACAGAAAAAATAGACTCAAAAGAGCTGAAGAGTTGCTTCGCTTGGTCGAAAGTGGTGAACTGCCGTCTCCCTATTTGAATCAAGGTAGCTTTCAAAGAATGATGTCAATATCATGTTCTGGTCTAACGACTGAACAGGCATTTCTGTACATGGCTGATCTCATCGTAATTGGATGCTAAGAAAAACATATGATTCAAAATCTGCGGGATGTCTTCCCGACGTGCAGGACATATAATCTGAAGTTGGATCCTGATAACTGTATCTATCTGTAGGCATGAAGTAACCTTTTGCACTGACAAGGGGATTCTTCCCGATAATTCAAAATAGGAGGCCATCCAAGCATATCCCACTCCAAAAAGCGCGGATGAAACTACATAAGATTCATACCGTATTTTGCAGAATACTCTCTGACATTAACAAAAACTAACCAGGAAATATGCAAAGTTTATTTGGACTGAAGAATGCAAAAAGTGCTTTAAGTATTTGAAGAATTCGCTTACAACTCCCAAAATTCTCCAATACCCCGATTTCAATTCATTCATTGAACAAGAACTCGCAGCAGTACATTGAGCAATAAAACACTTTAGATCATACATATACAGGGTGAGATAAAAAAAAAAAAACTGCAACGAAGTCAAACGTCATAATTTTTACATTTTTTATAAATTTTATTCAATTAAAGCAAAAAATGTTGGAAATAGCACCAATTTTTTTTAGATTTGTTTAGAGTTTGAATTTGCCACCTTTGGCACGAATTATTGCCTTCAAACGGTCAATGAAACCGTCACACGCTGCCCAAATGATGCTCTGCGGTATTTTGGCCCATTCCCGGCGAAGCGTTTGCTTGAGGTGATCGACACTTTGGTATTTTTTAGTGCCAAGCTTGCATTCCAAAATACTCCAGACACAATAGTTCAGCAGAATGGTACCCGGAGATTTTGGTGGCCATTGTGCGCTGGAAATGAAGCGAGGAACTTCATATTGTAACCATTATTGGCGCTGAGTGCGATGTTGTTGGGTCCTGTTGGAATATCCAAGGTCTGCAGCCAAATGTTTGCGTGCCCAAGGCTGTAATACCGACCATCGGCCCACACCATCACCATGGCCGGCGCTTGAGTTCTGGTGGCCATCCGAAGATGCACATTTTCAGCTGAACTCAAGTAAACACGATCATTTTGTTTGTTTACAAATTGCTTGACACCGAATGTTTTCTCATCGGAGAAACCCAAATTTGGTTTAGCTCTTTTGAGTCTATTTTTTTCTTTTTCGGTGTAAGTCCTTGCACTCTTTGGAAATTCAATGGCTTTATCCCGACCACATTTTTCCATATTTCCCGAATGGAATATTGCGATATGTTCAGCTCAAGAGCCATTTTTCGGCCGCTGTTTCGATCAAGTCGCTTCTTCACTTTTCGAACTAATTCTGCTGATGTTGCTGTTTTCTTCCGTCCACTTCCTTGACGTCGGGCTACGCTACCAGTATCATAATAACGAGCGATGGTACGACACACAAAAGATTTATTCACATTTAAATGCTAGAATGCTCTAACGATAGCCACTTGCTGTTTTCAGCCAAATATCACGCTTGAATTCCATTACGAAAAACTTTTTTCTGGAACGCTTGTAAACAATATAATGAGCTGTCACTGGAATAATTTTAACAGTTGTCGGACGAGTGGCTTAGAAATAGCAGCAGTCGGAAGTTGGTTGCAGTTTTTTCATCTCACCCTGTATAGTACAAAATTTTTAGTGAGGAGTGATCACCACCCATTGACCTACTGATTCTCTGTGAATAATTCATCTTCAAAATAAACCCGTCATACTATGAAAAAATATTATTGTGATATATTAACATTTTCATTTTGACTTTTGAAATGTACAATAGTAATGTTTGTTTTGCATGATTTTTTTTCCATTTTGACATACTTTTTTCTAATGTTTCGAATATTTTGAATTCGAATATTAATACCAATTTATTTAATTGACTTGATTTCTTGAGAACTGAAATTGCTGGCAGGTTACATGGAAGTGTAGTACCGAATTATGTGGTGGAAAATTTGAATTTGTTATTCTTCTTTTGTCATTTTTTTTCAATTTGTATTGAATTGAATATTGAATTCAGTGGATTTTTTGCGAACAAAATAAAGAATAATTTTTCACTAAATACAATTTTCCACCAAAACAATTTAATAAGCGCGAAATAGGATGTTAACTGACATCTACCGTTCAACTGCAGGGCCTATATCGTGGTTCAGCTGGAAGATGCGAACACATTTAAACAAACAAAATTGACCGAAAAAGCCTAATGGGGCTCATTTCAAAGTGTGGTCTTACTTCTTTCATTTGACAATAATCCGTCCAATGGGAGCTCAAAATGCAAAATTCTTTGGGAGTACAATCAGTAAAATACTAAATATAAAGGGTGCAAAATAGTAGAGCGAATGAGACTTTTAGTAAGAAAAGGATTTCTATCCTTCCAGAAATTCTTCCCACACATTCAAAGATACCTTAAATCGCTTTTGCAGGTCATGATATCGATCATAACTCACGGATAAGGGTACAACCCGATTTCATATTTATATAACCATCGTGTGATTTAAACCACATAGGAATTTATTTAAGTAAAGTCCCCATATTGAAGTATCCCCAAGTCCACTTTCACATCTAATGTGTGGTCAGAAAAGAAAATTTTGTATTCTATTGAATTTGTAACCCCAAAGATAATATTGGTTTTAACGTAGATTTGGGTTGTACATCTATATGAAATAAATTGTGAAAACATGAGCAAAGTACAAATATAAGAAAGTAGCACGGGACCGAATATTTGTTAAATCGTCATTGAATTATACTATGATAAAAAATATGAGCTTTATGGGGTCGCCAACTTACAATTTAAATGACAAATAAAATTAATTCCTATTTTTCGGTAATGGGTGTAAAATTGTAATTATATTTGACTATTCTGAAATCATTCTGCCCTTAATTATGAGGTGGATAAAACTATTTTTACTTATTTAAATCACGCGATTTTTTTTTCCGTTTGATATGCTATGTTGCTCTGCTTTATTTTTGATCTGGCCTCTATTTGTCATATTGGATTATAAGGGGTAGAAGCAAGTTTTCAATGTAGGTCGATGTTTTGGAGTAGTGCCCATATAAAGGTACCTCCTGATTTTACCAAATTTCAAAGGATTTGGCTAAAAATGTGTATTTGGGGGGTGAAAATCTCACACAAAAATTTCAACATATCTACAAATTTTAGAATTTTCTCCATGTAATGGTACCCCCTCAAGTCCACTTTTTGGCGGACAAACAGACCGACATGGTTAGGGGGACTTATGAGGACTCTAATGAACAATCTAAGGCTATTCTTAAATCTATCAGCCCTCAATTATGAGGTGTACAAAATACAGTAAATTTCAAATTACTGCTCATTTGACTGAAAAATTTTGCTATGATTTTTACCATACTAGAAATTATTATACTTTTTTTTAATAGATTTGTATAGCACATCCACACATTTGAAGTCCACGGCTTAAATATGGGTACAGGTATTTACACTTTTAATCGACCAGTACGTGAACTCTTATATCAGTCATATCTGTGAATAATTATGCTTTAACATATATGCATAATAGACAAAAACTACGGGCCGGCAACGCGGACCTGACCAACTAGTATCTATATATAGCATTTTTAGATTAAATGAAACCTTTTGCAATTCAAATGAAACTTTTTGCAGCGGAAATGAAACCTTTTGCAGTGGAATTGAAACCTTTTGCAGTGGAAATGAAACCTTTTGCAACCGAAATGAAACTTTTTGCAAATCAAATGAAACTTTTAAATTTATAGAAGGAAAAATAACAAAACATTTTTATTTTTAGTATTTTTTAAATTAAATCAATTAATTTTAACTAATTTATTGACAAAGAGGATTTTTTATTGGTTATAAATTTTATTTATTTTATAATTTATATAATTTCTTAAATTTCAATTATTGTAATAACAAATGGTTCTTTATTGATTTGATATAAAATGCTTCCATATTATTAAATTCTAAATGCTTAACGCTAAAAAGAGAAATTCAACCATATTTTGGCCTTTATAGGTACGGCAAGGACTGAAATGTGAAATTAAGCTTTACCACAATTTTTTATAGTTGTAGTATACTATTAATCCTACCTAATAAAGGATTCTCGCTTCGCAGCTTTATTGATTATGGAGATAGAGCAGTCGTGATTTCAATAGACAGATAAGTGGAAATCATTAAATCAACTATGATCATGATTGTATATACTTTATGGGGTCTACGACGAATATTTAGAGGTGTTACAAGCCGAATGACAAATTTAATATATCCTCCTTTCCATGGAGGAGATTATAAAAAGGTACCTAATTCGGGTCCTTTGAAAAAAATACATTGAAAAACTTTTTTCAATCTTTTTGCATCTACAATCGTGCTTTAAGAAAAAATTTTATAAAAACATAGATATTAATAATCAATAAAAATTCCTTTTTAACTATATATTAGTTATAATTAGTTGATTTAATTTTAAACCTACAAAAAATAAAAATGTTTTGTTATTTTTCCTTCTAAAAAAGTTTCATTAGATTTGCAAAAAGTTTCATTTCGGTTGCAAAAGGTTTCATTCCCGCTGCAAAACGTTTCATTTCCACTGCAAAAGGTTTCATTTCCACTGCAAAATGTTTCAATTCCACTGCAAAAAGTTTCATTTGAATTGCAAAAGGTTTCATTTAATTATACCCTACAACACTATGTGTTGGGGGTATTATAAGTTTGATTGGGCCAGAATTTATGTAACACCTCGAAATATTGGTTTCCCACATAGGAAAGTATATATGGATCTTCCTAGCTCGCCGAACTGAGTCGATCTAGCTATGTATGTCCGTCCGTCCGTCTGTCCGTCTGTCCGTCTGTCCATGTTAATTTGAAATCACTCTACAGGTCGCAATTATGGCCCGATCTTCACAAAATTTAGAATGTAGGTGGGGCTTGGACCAGAATAGAACCCTATTTCTTTTAGAGATGATCGTCAAATGTTTAGGGGTTGAAATGGACCAAATACTGAAAAAATGTCGGATTTTGCAGTAGCTATACAGGTCGCAATTATAGACCAATCGACGCGGAATTTCGCATATAGCTAGAGTTTAGGGCGGGGAAGAAGCCTACCAATTTGGGTGGTCATCGGATAATATTTAGCGGGTAAAATAGACCATAACTTTTGTGTTGAAAAAATTCAAAATTTTTTATTAAACCGCGAATATTTTAAATCTCGGCGAAATCACAAAGCCATCACAACGTTACTTCTGACCTTTACATTGATGTTAACATCCAACAAATCGGATATATAGCAAAATATGTGCGATATTTATGTCTATCAAAGAAGATATGCTTGAAAAATCTCTTATATGTCGAGAACGGCTGAACTGATTTCGACAGTTCTCATTAATTCAGAATGGCCTCTTGGCAGGAAAGAAAACACGCCTAAAAAATCGCATAAAATTATCTCTCTAAAGATGAAAATATTGAATTTGTAAAATTTTCTCATATTTTTTCAATTTTGTCATATTTTTGGCATATTTTCATTTTGAATTAAACATTTGGTAATATTTCTACAGCTAACAAAACTAAGTAGTTAGGATATCAGGATATCATATACAGATCGCATTTATGGCCCGATCCTTACGAAATTTTGCATGGGGATAAGATGAGGGTCAGAATAGAAGCCTACTCTTTTTTTGGAGATGATCGCCATATATTTAGGGGTTGAATTGGACCAAAAAACTGCAAAATTGTCGGCAGGTCTTCCGAGTACATATCTCGCCTATATAAACTGTATCGTTTATTATAGTGTTGTAGGGTATTCAACGGTCGGCCCCGCTCGACTGTAGCCTTTGCTTACTTGTCTTAAAATGCTACATATATATATAATAGGTTGTGTTAGTTACTACGCTTATAACTCAAGAACCGCTGATCTGATTTTAACGATTCAGACAAATTAGGAATTGTCTCTTCGCAGAAAAGGATAAATTCCAAAAAAAAAAAATTGCGTAAAAATGTGAATTTTTTCATTTTGACTTTTGGAATGTACAATAGTAATGTTTTATTTTGCATATTTTTATACCCTCCACCATACTATGGAGGGTATATTAACTTTGTCATTCAGTTTGTAACTCCTCGAAATACTCATATCAGACCCAACAAAGTATATATATTCTTGATCAGCGTAAAATTCTAAGTCGATTTAGCGATGTCCGTCTGTCTGTCTGTCTGTCTGTCCGTCTGTCTGTCTGTTGTAATCACGCTATCTTTCGAATGAATTGAGATAGGTGGCTAAATTTTGCACACATGTTTATTTTTCCAGTAGGCAGGTTAAGTTCGTAAATGGGCCATGTAGGTCCACGTCTTCGTGTAGCCCCCATATAACGGTACCTCCCGATATTCGGTATTTTGATGATTTTAGCGACATTATTCACAGGAATTGTTTCAAATTTGGTATTTGAAGTTCAAAATGGATACTACACCCTATGACAGAAAATTGTCTGTGCAGGTCCACGTCTTCATATAGCCCCCATATAAGGGTACCTCCCTATATTCGGTATTTTGATGATTTTAGCGACATTATTCACCGGAATTGTTTTAAAATTGGTATTTGAAGTTCGTTATGGGATCTACAGTCTGTGACAGAAAATTGTCTGTGCGGGTCCAGGTCTTCATATAGCCCCCATATAACGGTACCTCCCTATATTCGGTATTTTGATGATTTTAGCTACATTATTCACCGTTTATTTCAAGTTTCGAATTTGAATATGGTAATGGCTTATGACAAACAATGCCTATGTATGTCCACGTCGTATAGACCCCAAAATAACGGCTATATTCGGTATTTTTAAAATTTTAACAGAATTTTTTAAGGATTTTATTTTTTGAAAATTTCCAAATTCGTTGCAAATGGTGGAGGGTATTAAAAGTTCGGCCCGGCCGAACTTACTGCTTTTTAACTTGTTTTATTTTGACTTACTATTTTCGAACGTACATTTGAAGTGTTTTTGTTTTAATTCTAATATGATGTTTAGTCTTTTGGGGAGTTATTCGGTCCAGTTAGGTTGTCGTTTCTATAGTCGTCTACGCAAGTCGCCATCGCCTCGATTCAAAAATGGTATTAAGGTAAGACATAGAAGGAACATCGACAATTTAAAAAAAGTTGGCAAAACTTCCTTACTGTTGACAAAAAAAATGTTCGTAGCGGTGAGTGCTAAGGCAGCAAACTAACATATTTGAATTGCCTGAGTCCAAGTAAGTATACGTTTTAATTAAAATATGTGCTTAATGTTTTTTTAGATTTTTAAAATACTTCAGAATTAACAAGGACTGCTTTCAGCATGTGTTAATAGAAATTTCGCCAAGCTCTTCTATTTTTTTATGATTTTTTCCCAGTGGCAGTTATTTTTACTATTTGTATATATTTTCTTGGGAGATGAACCCGGGACCCCAGATTTATGATCCCAAATTCCGTTTTCAAGACCCGGATCCGCTTACCCAATACAATATGAAAATAACTATCTATACTTGATTGCGTTTATTTTAAGCGGTTCGGAAGTTATAGTCAAATTATCGATTTTTTAGACCCGAATTTTTTATCGACAAATTTGATGCCAAATTGTAGCTGACTTCCCTTCCAAAATGCTACAATTTGTGCCAATACCTTTTCTGGGACCAGATATATTCTTCTATGGGTATTTTCAACCGGCTGCGCGAACTTAAGTTTTCTAAATTTAACAGTTGTAGTAAGTCGCCGACCTTAGGTGGTCATGTGACCACTTGTTGGATAGGTATTTTCATAAGAGAAACGATACCTTTATTGTCTATATCGAGTAAGTGGATGGTCAAATATAAAATAAAAAATTATTAAAATATCAACATCGACTAAAAAATTCAATGTCGTCACAATTTTTTACGGCGACAGATATTCTCTAAAACTGACTTCACGCTGACTGTTGTATCGACAATGATAATAGCAATCATTCATCGCTATCGATAAAAAATGAAAACCCTAATACCGTTATTGTCGCTTCGACCTAATTTTGCGACCAAGGCGACAACGGTAATGGGGTCGATTCTCTAAGAAAAACATCACGTCGACTGTTGCATCTACAATGATAATCGGCCCAATTACGGTTGTCGTTTCTATAGTCGTCGTCTACTTTATGTGCAAGTCGCCCCCGCCGTCGCACAGAGGGGTGAAATCACAAAACACGGAGATTAATTGAAAAATGAAATTCGTCTTTTGGAATAATTTTTTTAAACTACTTTAGAACACTAAATTCTACTCCAGTATCGAAAATTTCAAAGTCATACGTTGTTTAGTTTTTTTAATTACACAGTGGCAAAGTCAAGAAATATTTCACTTTTTCGCAAGAAGAAGGAAACAATTTGTCTTTGGTTTTTTTGAAGTGCAATAATTTAGTTTTTTTTCATTAAAAGTTATTATTTTAAAATTGAAACATCGAATACAGGTAGTATCAGTGTTTTAGAATAAAGAAGTTTTAAAAATAATGATGTAAAAATATTTTAAAAATTAATTCAAATATTACCATATTTTCGCCATATCTGAAAAGTATGTGGAGTTTAAAAAAAAATAATATCGAGAAGGTCTTAAAATTTTAATTTTGTATTTTAGTATAGAATGTCATCTTTCATAATCAACAAAAAACTCGTGGCCTTTTTGTTTAATTTAAAAAATGGGAAAAATAGTCAACTGATTTTGCGGTGAATATACTTTGATCTTTTTCTCTGTTTTATTTGTTTTTTTGGTCTTTCTAAAGAAGTTTCTCTTGGGTTTTTATCCTGTAATTAACTGGAATTCTAAACTTATATAAAAATATACATAAAAGCATTTTAGTCTCTTTAAAAAATCAGTGGTGAGGTTACTTATTTCACCCTCAAATTTGACTGATGATCCAATTTAAGACAATAAGAGAGATGTAAGGGAGGATGATTTTTTAAATGTCAGTTACATATATATTTTTTTCTAAATATATTATAAGGTTTTAGTCTATTTCAGATAGGAAGGCTTGATTATTGCCAGCCAATTTTGTATATATATTTTTTATAATTATTTCTTTCCTCATAAAAATATGTAGTAGTTTTGTCTTCAGATTTAGAAGGTTTTACAAAGGATAAATTATTTTTTCTGGCTTAACTCAAATTTTGGATTTATATAGCCAATTTTTGTAATATTTCCATCCATCCATTGGGAAACAAAATACCAAATAATAAGTTTGTAAAAAGCTCTGTCTGAAACCCTCAAAATACCTAATATTAGGAAGTACCATTACATATTTTGCAGGGAGAAATTCCCAAAATACATAAAATTTGGAAGTGCCGTTATATACGGTCAATACTTAATAGTGCATTTATCTTCACAAAATTTAGCAGGGAGTGATTTTTTCCGCTCAGAACTTAAAATGCCAAGATACTAAAGGGCTGCAAGTGTGACATATTTCTCTATTTATGCCATGGAGAGAAAACGCTCGTCTTGTTGTGCCCTGTTTGATCAAACGCATAACAGTACGTGACATCCAACCAAATGCTCGATGTCTCGTCATGTCGGTCAGACTCAAACCCATCGTCATAACATGTAATGACCAATAAAAGGGGATGTTGAATAATGTGTCATACAAACATGTTCTACCGCAAAAATTACAACAATAATGAAACAATTGCCAACGAAAAAGACACACACGTAATGAAGGCAAAGCGCAATCGCTACCTGTTTTTCCGATATGTGAAAAAATACATTTTTTATAATAAAGTATTTCTTGGCGAATAATAACATATTTCAGATACTTATAGTTGGTCCACACAACATTTTTACATTTCGGTTATTAACGAAACAATTCAAAATGTCAATCCTTATTAAAAAACTGATAAATTTTCTTAATATCTCTGCCCTCAACTACGTCATAAATAATATTTTTTAATTATTGATTTCGTACTCACTTTTATGTACGCCGTGTTTGTTACTTCAAAATTACAGCACACACAAAAACACTCCCTCACCGCCGAAAGTAACACACACACTCTCTCAATATGTAAGCACACGTACACAAATGACACACAATTTGACGATGACACCGTTCGATGTCATCGTTGACACCCTGCATTTATGGAGAACACCATGCAAATATTCGAGTCAGCCATGTCACGATCGAACCTTAGACAATGGCACACATGAATCAAAATGGGGGATGTTGTTGGTTGTCATTGTCTATCAAATATATAGCACATGATTGAATAGACAAAGTCAGTGTGTCAAAAAAGCATAATTCATACAATTCGTCTTGTGCAGACCTTTACAAGATACTCATGATTGCGTTTGAAATTGTAATGCTATATGGGGGCCTTACCGAAACGTGGGCCGATATGTCCCATTTTTAATGCCAAATATATTACAGATAATATGAATATCTGAGCAAAATTTCAGAGCGATAGAATGCTTTCCTGAATTAATCTCCATTTTTGGGCATTTCACCCCACTGTGCGTCGGTTCGTTTGAAAAATGGTATTACCGTAATGCATAGAAGCGACATCGACAGTTTAAAATAAAAGTTGGCAACAATTAAAAAAACGTTGGCAACACTCCTTGTTATGGACAAAAAAAAAAATACTTTGCATCTTGAATTCTAGTTTCGTCTCTTTCGGAAAAAATAAAAAATAAAGTGAAAAAATGAATATCATAAATGCGTTACATATCTTAAGTTCAAGTGAGGATGAAGAGGAGAATGTAATAGTTCAATAGTTTCTTCTTTCCTAGATGACCTTTTACCATTGTTTTTTTTTTTTTTCTGGGCGATCGAGAAGCGTCAATAGTAGTTACATCAGTCTTGTCATCGGCATTGTCCATTTACTCATTTTCATGAACTATAACGTCTGTTACACTTATTTTTCAGTATTTTCTATTTCTGGTTGGTTCAGTAACTTTTGAAGCTGCATTACATTCGCGACAAGGGCATTTGCTTAAAAATGCCACCTCCAGTTTTTTTTATCTTTTTTTAAATCTTTCCGAACTTAATAGCATTTTAGAAAACTAACTAATAAAAACATACAAAAAATAATTTTAATTTTAACATACTTTTTGCCAGCCATCGGAGTCTCTAATCAGAGGCCCGTTTACATTTAATTTTGTAGCAATGGATTCCCAATCTGATTTAAAATTAGCAAAACGTGATCTTTGGTAAACCCTTTTGCCAAACATATGTTTTTTCCAACTCGGAAACCAACATTTCAAATTGTTTTGCTGTTGTTATTTTCATGGTCGACTAAAAAAATACAATGTCGTCACAATTTTTCACGGCGACAGATATTTTCAAAAATCGACTTCACGTCGACTGTTATATCGACAATGATAATAGCAATCATTTGTCGCTATCGACAAAAAACGAAACCCCTAATATCATTATTGTCGCCTCGACTTCATTTTGCGACGCCGACGACAACAGTAATAGGGCCGAATAGCAATCATTCATCGCTATCGACAAAAAAACGACAACCCTAATACCGTTATTGTCGCCTTGATTTCATTTTGCGACGACTACGACAACCGTAATAGGGTCGATTAAATCACTTAAAGTAAATTTTAAAATGAAGAAGGTAGTTGAATAGCAGAATAAAGTCATTTTAAGCACCAAAAACACCTGAAAACCAAACATCGTTATATATTTCATAAAAACACTTTTTAATTTTTACAAACCATAAATTAGATTCTAAAATATTGCTCAGTTAAAAAAAAATCGCTTAATAAAAAAATATATATATGTGGGTTACTACTATAAACATTCTTTTAAGGACTTTAACCATCGAAGGATTTAAACCAGTCTGATATGCAGACCACGTTATAATACTTCTGAGGGGAAAGAACCCCAACTTGCTGTGTAGAAGGGCCGAATCGGCTCCGAAACTTGCAAACGACTGGACCGAGAGGTCTTAACGTTAGACCGGAAAAAACTTAAGTGGAGAGACCACATCCAAGACAGAGCAAACAAAGCTCATAAATGTTGGGCAACGTGCAAAAGGGGTTTCAATCCATATATGACACACTGGCTATTCAAATGCGTAATTACATCTATGGATAAAAAATATAACACCAAAATATTACAGAAAGTCCAACGAATGTGCTCCTTAAGCATTTGCGGCGCAATGAGCCAACTAGGGCATTAGAGACAATTTTATTAGTGCGCCCAATACGGTATGAAGCGGCCGTCGCGCGCTTTGGACAACGAACAAGTGGATAAGTAAAGGTCACGTTACATACTATCAAAAAATTTACAGGTAACAACAGGAGAACCAATAGAAAACTTTGTATCGGACCGTATATCTGAAACAATTGTAGCTGCCCCATATGAAACATTAATTCCTACCAGAGACTCGTGAATCGGCGGATCCCTAGCGCAAATGCCGACTGGTAACTATTGTTATACAGAACCAAATACCGTAATCTCTTTCAGCTTGACCGATCACCAGGTACCAGGTCATGCGGGAGTTACAGGTAACGAGATAGCGAAATCGCTCGCTCGAATTAGCAACAATAAACACACATATCCCTATTAGACAATGGGGGTGTAGGGAAAACCACAAAAATCCTATGGGCCGACCCCAATGAGATAAAAACGAAGAACCTTTTATTATTAGGTAGGAAGGAGATTAGTGAGGTAACAGGCATCCTTACCGGGCACCTGGGACTACAAGCTCATCTGTACAACATAGGATGACGAAACTTTATACTGTAAACTGCCCGTATTCTTTCAAATACTTTTAGTCTAGAGCGCACAACAGTCCTATAATGGCTTAAGTGTATACCCATCAGGGCACGCGGCGAATTGTTTGACCCATAACCTAACCTGGAGTGTGTGGAACTTAAAGGCTTTTCATGGTGGATAAGGTTTCATCGAGCGCGTCAATGGGAACGATATTCTAAAGTCTGTATCCAACCAAGGATTTTTCTGATATGGACACAGTTTTTTCATTATCTGCACAAGTCCGCTAGTCAAACAAATGATTGCAGTTATAGAGGAATTACCAGTGAAAGTAATTTTAAATTTCATCACTTATCATTGCTCATGGCTTTCGTAGTGACTTCAGAACTACAACAAATTTCATAAAATGTACGTCAAATGTAATAGAAGGTTTTGTTCAGCGTAAACTGATACCTTAATTTAATAGCTCTATCTCAAATTTTGCGAGGTATAGAGCAAAATATTGGAGGCCCTGTGTATGATTATCTCTTTTGGGATTTTGATCCACTAACCGGAAACTATCCACTTAGTATTTCCACAACCTCCAGATTAGCTGTTGCACAGTGTATTTACTCACATTTGCGCATAGTCTCCCGATATAAGGTATCCTGAAGGTTTCAAAGAATATTCTGGAGGATATAAATGATTTTCTTACAAAATTTCCAATCCGCTCTACTATTTTGTATAGACCACATATTGCAGTGCAGAATTTTGCATTTTGAGTTTTCATTGGACGGGTCATTGCCACATAAAAGAAGTAGGTCCACGTTTTGATATGAAGCCCATGACGCTGTATCGGCCACTTTGTTTATTTGTATGTATTCGCAACATCACAACATGAAGCACAATGTGGGTTCAAGGGTAGGAAAGATCGAAGTTTAACATCGTATTGTGAACTTATTTTATTTTATATATCTTTAATTCATAATTCAAAACAATAAAAATGTGGACTTCATTATAGTAAGTCAATTTGAAAATTGGTTTATGGTTGGCGTTGTCGTAGGCGTTCAAGTGTCGTAGACATAGTCGTTGTCGGAACTAAAAATTTTTGTATTATGTACAATTTTCGACTACGTTTTTTTTTTGTTATAGATTTGAAAAAGCAGGGCGTTCTGGAATAATAAACATTTATAGAATTTTTGAGCTACCCGGTGAAATAAAAAAGGGACTAACATATTTCCCATGACTGATTCCCAGTAAGTAAAAAGTAAAGTGGGAAAGATGCTAAAATAAATATTTGTTCTCTAGATTTGTTAGTTACTTCAGGCTTAGTAAGGATGCACTCAAATATGTTCTGGCTCAAATCACTCCAGACCTCCAGTAACGGGGTTAAATCTACAAGTGTCCCAAACATACTAAAACTAGCAGCAACAATTCGAATACTGGCCGAAGGAAGTTATCAAAAGGGTGCTGGTAACAATTTCAATGTCAGTTTATCACAGTCGTCTGTCAGCAGTGTGTTCCACGAGTGCATAGAAGTATTGCATAATAAGCTGTGTCAAAATTAGATCTCTTTTCCCACTACAGAACAAGAGAAATAAGAAATTAAGGAAAATTTTTTGAAAAATGCTGGATTTCGCTGGTGCTGAACGCACATAAAAATTATTGCGCCAACAATAGAAGAGAGATTCAAATACTTGAACCGGAAAGGCTTCTACAGTCTTAATGTAACGGTGGTATGTTGCATAACTTATAAATAATGCAAATGGCTTTACTCACTGTATTATTGTTGGTGTGTGATCACAAATTAAGAATTAGTTATATATCATTACACCATCAAGGACCCGCTCACGACTCGTTGGTTTGAAATACAAGTGATTTGAAGTGATTTGTTGTTTTAGGTGACGCAGGATATCCACTGGAAAAAAATTTAATTACGCCATTTAGATCAGCTGATGAAGGCTCACAAGAGTGTAGATTCAACAAAATACATTCAAAACCAAGAAATATAGTTGGGGTGTTGAAGAACAGATTTCGTTGTATATTAGGAGCGAGACAATTGCATGACACCCCTGATATGTGTAGGAAAGTAACATCGATTTCTTCAGCATTACACAGTATTTGCATATATTTCAAAATTGAAATGCCGATTGTTAACACAAACCCCTACGTCAAGTCAAATCCCAATGATGTTGAAATGAACGTGTTAGATATGAGATCATCAATAATGCTATCTTTAAAAATTTAATTCATTTTATTATTAATCTATATATATAAAAATCAATTGTTGTTCGTTGGTAATGGAATCAGTTGAGAATGGCTGAAGCGATTTGCATATTTTTTTGTACAAACGTTCGTCATACCCTAAGTTAGGTTTTTACAGAAAAAAATATTGACCAAGCCTACTTTTACGCCCACTATTTCGATTTATCTAAAATCCTTGTATCTGTCATATAATGAAGATATCGGTTTTAAAACTATTACACGACATACTGTTGACTTTCCCTCCAATCCTAAGTATTTATTTTGGGGGCTGAGGAACTGACCACGCCTACTTTTTAATCTATATATAAACTAATTGTTGTTCGTTGGTAATTGAATCAGTTGAGATCGGCTGGAACTATTTGGTTTTTTTTTTAAAGTTCGTCCCACCCCGATTTAGGTTTTTATGCAAAGAAAAAGTGACCACGCCCAATTTTGCGCCGATTTTTTCCATTTATCTAAAAGCCTTATATTTGCCAAATTCATGAAGATATCTGTTCCACAGTTTGTATACAACGTAATCTTGACTCTCTCCCTCCAACCCTAGGTACTACTTCTACTTCTTTAAATTTATATGTAAAAAACTTGAAAGAGTATAGTAACACATCAGCTGAGAACGGCTGGGCCGATTTGACCCCATTTTCTTTTGGTTATTTGTAATTACAGTGGAAACGTTGTCATGAAAGAAAATTTTGAGAAAAATCGCGGAACTGAAAAAAATTGTTATTATTATTGAAAAAAAAAAAAACCGAATCAGATAATCTTGGGGTTAGGAAATTTTTCGGTTGATAAATTAAAATCCCATTTGATATAGCTTAACCATACACAAAGGACCGCAAATAATTGCCCTATATTCCGCAAAGGTTACGATAAAGTTTTAAATTTGATACAGTCCTAGGGGTTACATGAGGAATCATTTGTAGAAAATATGTATCAGGTTGGTCTACATTGTTATATATCCCCTTTCAAATTCCTCAAATGGTGGTAATTTGAGATTTTAAAAAGAAGAACAAATTCTTTCAATTAATTATAAGTATAGGACCATGACTCAGTTACTTCCTGAAAGACCTCTTCGCGGAAATGTTTCAATGTCAATGTTTCGGAGTAGCGCGCATATAAAAGTACCTCCTGATTTTACCTTTTTCGAGGGTGTTGATTATATTTTAGAATCGATTTCACATAAAATGTGTGTTTAGGCTATTTTAGGGGTAGAGAACCATCTTACATGGGCCTATTATAAACAGTTAATGTATACTTTTTAATATATATGCTATATTATTTAGGTTTTTAACTATCAAACTAAAACCTCTTACTGAAAAATAGGATCAGGTTTTTTGAAATACGTATTTATTTCTATTTAATCGAGTTATCATCACTTATGTGAGCACGATTTGTGAATTATTCAGGCATGTCACAGAAATTAATTCCGTTCGGAAGTGGAATTAATTCCGTATTTAGCTTCTCCAGAAAACGAAAAACGAATTTTTTTTCGGAATGGAACCACTTTTGATTTTGAAAGTGGAATTGCTTTTATTTGAGAACTTGTCACTTTTAAATATTCTGAAATTGCTTTAAAGTAATAAAAATCTTGCTTTTAATAATAAATTCACATTAAAATTCACATTTTTGGGCTTTTTATTTCAAAAATTTGTAATTTTTAGTTACAAATAGATATTTAGCAATAAATGAAACCACTTTTTAACAAAGTGTTGCCACATGTTTTTTCTTTAAAACAACCACCCTTTTTTTTAATAATTTGAAGGAATTTTACAATCTGGCACTACGAATGATATACTAAAGCAAAAGTAGAAAAAAGAAAAACAAACCAAAAGTTGTCAAAGCATACAAGATGTAAGAATTTTAAAATGTATAAATTTGGAAATGTTAATTAATTATTTGGTCATTTAGGGGAAAACACAGAAGTTCGGAGCAGGAAATTTTTTTTATAGATTTTATGGAGAGCCACCAGGACATAGCCATAGGATATGTGAAAGGTGATAGAGTTGTTGCTGAAGCATATTGGTCACAACTTACCGAAAAACTGAATTCTTCAGGACCACCCACCAAGGATTGCAATGGCTGGAAAAAGGACGTGGGCAGACTGGAAAGTAAGCCTCAATCACAGAAACAATAGAAACTCCCGGCATTTTTTAAACAAATATTGTGTTTTTCACTGGGATTTAAAGAAATAAGATTACTTTAAAATGCAACATATTTTTTCCCGATTCTCTTTTACGTTGGTTTTGTTTTGATTATAGCAATATTGCCATATTTCAACTAAGAAAAGCGATTCGTTCCCGTTTTCGGAATTCATAAAATCGATCGGAATCTAGAGAAGCTAAAACAAAAAGCGATCGAAATGCAATTACGGAATTGAAATCATTCCGATCGGAATCTGTGACATGCCTGATTATGCTTAAAAAACTATGCATTAAAAGGCAACGCGGACTGGGCCAGCTAGTTATCTTATAAAAAGTAAAATTCATTTTTAATACTTAAATATAAAAGCTATGCTTCAAGTTATTAACATAAATGGGTTCACTGAAATTCACTTATTTCTTCTAATTCCAGACGTCAGTGTGCTGTGATTGTGGTTTTCTCGGTCTTCACTAATTTCAAACCCTTCAAACAGTTCCTCCTCAGTCTCCAGTCCCCAAGTATTGGACGCTGTTGAATTCCAATTGCTTGGTTCCCTGCATTCACAATTGCCTCTAATTGTAACAAGCGTGATTTATTTGCTATTCACCAGTACCTCTTTATATTCATTATATCAGCGTTTTTAATTACATTTTCAAGACTCAATTATTAGCAACAACATTTTCCAAATCAGAAGCAATTTTTGTTAACCTCAAGTATTCTAGATCAAGGTTAAATCCTATGTCCAATAACTTGCAATTGAGGCGCAATATTTAGGTTAATCTATGAACTTTTATACAATATGAACTTTTATAATTTCTACCGAATAAACTGTAATTATACCCTCCACCATAGTATGGAGGGCATATTAAGTTTGCCATTCTGATTGTAATACTTCGAAATATACATTTTAGATAGCACAAAGTATATATTCTCTATCAGCATAAAATTCTACGTCGATTTAGCGATGTCCGTCTGTCTGCGGAAACCACTATAGCTTCCGAACGAAATGAAGTAGTTTGATTAAATTTTACTCAAATATATATTATTCCTTTTTGGTATTGAAAATGGGCCATGTAGGTCCACGTTTTGGTATAGCCTCCATATAATGGTACCTCCCTATTATCGGTATTTTGGTGATTTAAGCGAGATTATTCATTGGAAATGTTTCAAATTTAATATTTGAAGTTCGTAATGGATACTACAGCCTATGACAGAAAATTGTCTGTGCAGGTCCACGTTTTGGTATAGCCCCCATATAACGGTACCTATATTCGGTATTTTGATGATTTTAGCTACATTATTCACCGATTTTTTTAAGTTTAGCATTAGAATATTGTAATGGCTTAAGACAAAAGTTGCCTATGCAAGTCCACATCGTCGTATAGACCCTAATATAACGGCTACATTCGGTATTTTTAAGATTTTAATATAATTTTTAACGGATTTTATTTTTTTGAGAATTGCCAAATTCTTTCCGAATGGTGGAGGGTATTCAAAGTTCGGCCCGGCCAAACTTACTTTTTTTTACGTGTTTGGCATTTAAAGTTTTCGGTGTTGTGAAATCTATACCGGCAATAACTGTTAACTATTGGCTCCTCATTAGGCATAGCTGCAATTTAAAAGCTCGTTAAGATTTTGAATCTTTTGATGCTTTGAGATGACATTTTCTAATCAAAATTGAAATATTTGACATAATTACCATATAACCGCTTGTATAGAAAATATGCAAAATTCCGCGATTTTATCAAAATTTTCAATATAAATTCTCAATTCTCAACAATTCTACACCAATTTAAAAATAAAAGTCGGCATGGTCATTTTTTCTTCCAAAAAAAAACCTAACTCGGGGTAAGACGAACATTTGTAAAAAAAATTGTCCAAATCGGTCCAGCTGTTTTTCAACTGAATGAATTAACAACGAACGACATTTGATTTTTATATTTATAGATAAAAATAACAATAAATAATATTTAGTGGATTTAAAGTTATATCTACTACAAATAAAATTGACAAAATGTTACAAATTGAATCAATGAAAAAATTGTGCTTTTTGTATTGAGAGATCTACATTGGTTATTTTGGTTTGCCTCCTTATTATCACTAAAAATGAAAATTAAATAAAAACACTAAAAAGCAAACGCTTTTTTAAAACTTTTTGATTATGCTAAAAATATTAAAAAAATATTCATATTTTCTAACCTTATCTATTAGAATTAATGAATGTTCCTTTTAGATCGGATAGTGTCTTCAATTCATTAATTACAAAATACTTCTACAAAGCATAGTTTTGAAAATTTGTGGAGGACTTTGAAAATTTGGCAAACCAATCGTAAAGATGTCAAAAAGTGAGCGCAATATACATTAATAAAAAATATGTATCTAATCACAACAAAGTATAACAAAAAGTTGTTAAAACAATAAAACGAAACACTCTTTATACGTGGCGATGTAACATGACAAGCAAAACTTGCAGGCGTATTAAAAACAAAAAAAGTGCTGCGGTCAATGTAAAATATTTACGAGGGAATGTTAAAAATTCGCGGAATGTTAAAAATTCGCAAATATTTTTCATACAACAACTCTCAAAAATGCAGTTATACTAAGTTTCTCGAATTTATGGAATCAAATTGTTTAAACAGTGCTAGTAATTGTTTTTGTTGGGGGTTCAAATATGGACCTACTGTGTAACTCATCGACAGAACATTTAAATCTATTGCATGTCTTCCATAGTGCTCATTGTTTAGTTACATGGCCAGACAGTCAAACAGTAATTGAACATGTATTCAAAAATTTTTTGAATGCAAAACCGTTTTTGTAATGGTATGTAACCTCTCTGATCATAACAAATATGGTGGGAAGTTTAATGTAATGTTCATTCTAGGAATAGATTCAGAGAAAGTACACGAGATGTAATTACAATGATTTCAGGACTGATCCTCATGAACCATTAGTGACAATGGTATATACAGTAGACCCATCGATCTAAGCTAATACATGTGTATTAAAATAGCATAAATATATCTTCTGCGGAAATAAAATAAACAAACAAGTAAAAAGCAGCAAAGTTCGGCCGGTCTGAACTTTTAATAACCTCCATCATTTGGAAGAGACTGGAAAAACTTAAAAAAACTAACGGTATTTACCGTTTGAATGAAAACCGTTATATAAGGGGTATACTAAGACGAGGGCCTGCACACGCAATTTGCCATAGGCGCTAGTTCCCATTATGACCTTCAAATATGAAATTTAAAAACCAATTTCGTTGAATAATATCATAAAAATACCGAATATCGGGTGGTATCGATTTATGATGGATATATGAAGACGTGGACCTACATACACAATTGAAGTATCCATCGCGAACTTCACACACGAAATTTGTCTCTAATACCTATAACGTCTCTAATACCTTAAAAATACCAAATATTTCGAGGTACCGTTATATAGGGGTTATACGAAGACGTGGACCTGCATAAGTAATTTTTTGTCATAGGTTATAGCACCCATTAAGATCTTCCAATACGAAATCTGAATCGATTTCGGTCTATAATGTCGCAAACATAATCGAAATAACGAATATTGAGAGGTATGTGTATTTTGAGGTGTTACAAACGGAATGACATTGTTAATATACCCTCCATAGTATGGTGGAGGGTAAAAAATACGAGTAAGGAATCACATGAGTCCATGTATTAAATCGAATCTTCATGATCTTGATCTGATGCGTTTAAACTAAAAACTTCTAAGGCAAAGAAGGAAATATATAATCCCGGATGTTGAAACACGATTAAAAATGATCAGTAAGGTGATAAAAAGGCAGTACAAGCTAGCATGACTAGCTTTTATCAAGATAATCTGGAACAACTGCAATAAAACCCAAAGAGAAGTTGTACTTCTTAGAATGAAGCTTTGTGAAAGAGCACAAAACAAAATGTTAAAATTAAGACTGAATATAGAATTATAATGAAGGATGAAACAGAAAAGTGAAATTTGCTGAATAATTATTTTGTAATCAATCTCTGGAGGCAATTGCAACAAATTCAGCACATCTTAAACACAATAAGAGTACGGGACATCACAATATCGTGACGGAGCTACAACGTAGTGGCGTCAATGAAGGTGTGGCGTATTCAGACACTATTTCGTGACTTCCATCGGATAAAACATGGATAGTTTACAATTGCTTACGAATTGAACAAAAATATGACTTTATTCTACCTGAGGAATATAAGACATTGTGGTGCTGTAGTAAGCATGCCAGCTTTGCACTCTGAACACTTGGGTTCGATTCCTAATACAGACATCACATTTTAAAAACGAAACAAATTATGTGTGAATTTTTCGGCTAATTAGTATAAGTTGCAAACAAGCGTACATTGGAAAAGTGTCAATAAAAAGAAATACTTAAATCTGGATTAAAAAAATATTTTTTCGTTTGCAATAACTGTCGAGGAAGTGACTTCCGTAAAAACTAGAAGTTAGGCTGTATACGTAATTTAGTCACGCTCAAAAATATCGTGGGTGTGGTTCATTTCTTCCCGAAGGATGTTCCTTCCGAGGTGAGAAAGCGATATCAAACGCGATGATTTCTATCGCTTTGGTGTGACTTTTAAGCGATTTGCGGGATATATTTTGCTTGCAGGGTAATCATAAATGGAGAAAGTTATTTAGACAATTTTGAAAATGATTTTTGGGCTTATATTCCATTTCGTTTTATAAGTTTATTTATTAAAAATAAATAAATAAACAACCACTTATTGCATCCGTTCATTTTTATATTCATTGAACATCTTATTTACAAAAACGGACACGACAGGTATCTTCCAGTCACATCATTTCTAAAACCATTGAAGTGCATTCTGGTGTTCCTCAAGGTGTTAATTTAGGTCTTTTGCTTTTTGTTCTATACTTAAATGATCATCCATCGGTAATTAATTTTTCTAAAATCTTAATGTTCGCAGACGATGTTAAACATTATTGTAATATTGAGTCAGACGTCCAAGCTTCATGTTTACAAATTGATCTACACTCTCTTGTGAAATGGTGTGATGTTAACGGAATGTCGCTTAATCTCAAAAAGTGTAAAAAATTATCCCTATCTATATCACGACTGTTTTCCTTTGACTACTTAATAGGTTGTTACAAACTGGATAATGTTGACTCTTTTGTTGATCTTGGCGTTATTTTAGATGGTAAACTGCGCTTCAATTTGCACATTGAGTCTTCTGTAAACAAAGCGAAACCGTTATTAGGGTTTATAAAACGCTGGTATAAGGAATTTGATCCGTATGTGACTAAACGCTTGTTTGTCAGTCTGGTTCGGCCTACATTAGAATATGGTTGTGTATTATGGAGCCCTTATTATGAATGCTATTCAAATAAAATCGAATCTGTCCAAACACAATTTCTCATATTTGATTTCAGAGGGTTGCCTTGGATTACAGACTTATTGATTCCCCTACTTTAGAACGGAGACGTTTAATGCTTAGAGCTATATTTCCAATAAGACTTTTACGTGGCTCTATTGACTCCAAATTTTTAATCAGTGAAATTAACTTTAACGTGCAGGAGCGGGTAAGAGTGGCGTTGGGAACGATCGAAAAAAACATCATATGACAAATACTTCGTTTTATATTATTAAACTTTTTAATTTACAGTGTCCTGTTTATAAAACAAAATCCTGCGACAATGCTGATATTTTCCATTGTTTGACCGTACAAAACATTTGCACGGTCAAATAAATGTTCGACCAAAAAAATAACAAAATATTTGATCATAAGTGTTCACATTTTGGGCGCACTGATGACATTTTTGTTTGCTAGCAAATATCTTTGTTTTCCCCAAATCAGCTGTTTTGACTTAGAAATATTTGGACTTTTTCGTCAAATATATTCTATATTCTACGGTTTTGACCTAGGTTACAACTGGAGATGGCAGAGAAAATTTCATGGTCATTTATTATAAGTCAATACTGAATTTTGATGGATCGCTGTTAAGATTTCATCTGGACTTATTCTCTTATACAGACAGACCGTGTATTGAGGATTAATTTTGGATGATATAGTTCAAACCAATCAAAAATTATATTAAAATTTTATACTAGGCTGGTCGAAATACTGGTTTCCTGTCGATATTTTTAAACTTTGTGTTTCCGTAGGTACCCATATTGTGCCGGCAGAATTGTCCTGGAAGGGATATTGGCCCATGGAGTTATCCTGTTCCAAGGATACCTCCAGAAATGACCATATACCTCGAAATTGGCCGGAACTTCCTATAATTTTCTTAATGTCAATGTATAGTTGACTTCATAAGCTTTCCGTAGGTACCCATATTGTGCCGGCAGAATTGTCCTGGAAGGGATATTGGCCAATGGAGTTATTCTGTTCCAAGGATACCTACAGAAATGACCATATACCTCGAAATTGGTAGGAACTTCCTAGCATTTTCTTAATGCCAGTGGATAGTAGACTTCATAAGCTTTCCATAGGTATCCATATTGTGCCGGCAGAATTGTCCTGGAAGGCATATTGGCCAATGGAGTTATACTGTTCCAAGGATACCTCCAGAAATGACCATGTACCTCGGAATTGACCGGAACTTCCTATGATTTTCTTAATGCCAATGATTTTCTTAATGCCAATAGACTTCATAGACTTTCCATAGGTATCCATATTGTGCCGGCAGTTAATGAGTGTATGTAGCCTTACAATCTTTGGAATATAATTTAATTATGATTAGCGTTTTTATACGATAAGTAATTAAAAATCAAAAATATTAAGGAAAAAACTATTTTTGTGTACCTCTGTTAACGCTAACATAGCTATGTCATTTTCTCTGTTAAATTCATGGCTCTACTTAAATTCGAAATATATCGTAACGGACCTTTCATTGATACCATGCAGGTACCGGCATTGCATGGCGTTTTCATACTGTTCTGAGAAAAGGTCTTTTCTTTACTTCCTTTTTGGGCTATATTTGTTTGTTTCTTTTTAATCAATTTGCAGCAAGAACATTATTTATTGACAAGAACCACCAAAACCCGACGAGCAATGAAGCTGGATAAATATGCGTGCAATGCAATATTATTATTTCTTAACATTTGCAAAGGTACCAATGAGGGGACCTGTATTCTCATTTTTGAACGTAATAAAGATTGGATCAATAGTAGTTATCCTAAAAACACTTAAACATTAGTTTTTTATAAAGGGCGAATTTTATGAGCGGTATTTTTTTTTTCGACACACAGAATCTGCCTACCCAATCATATGTTAAGTTTTTGATCGACGTTGGCACCCAATAACCACCACCAGTTTGATTCATATTGTCGATACCAAAGGTTCGATAGTAACATGGTGTTCTTCACGAACGTAGCATGTTGATGATGACAGCGAACCATGTCGTCGTGTGTGTTAATACGGCGGTTAGGTTGAATTTGTGCGTGTGATGTGAAGCAAAAAACATAAAATTAAGTACGAATTCATATTCACCCACATTAAACGTTAAATTTACGAGTAACTAAATATCTTAGGACCGATTCGATTCGTATAAATTCAAATTGAGAAAAAAGTTAGTCCATAATAAGGCAGAAAGATGTGCTACAGGTGGATGGCCCTTCAAGCTGTTCATATTAAGTGACACGGAATTGTTGCTTTAAAACACTCGTGTTCTATACCAACGAGTCGTGAACCAATTTTGGAAGGTGTGATTATATATATCTTTTTCTTAATTTGTGATCACAAACCTACAATAGCCCTGTGAGTAAACCTATTTGTATATCTTAGATATCCCACATATCACCGTTACAATAAGGGTATCGAAACTCTCGATTCAAGTACATCCAATCGCAACAGGAAAACCAGTATTGTTAAAAAAATCCTTTGATTCATATTCCTCTTTTACTCGCGGAACCCATTGCTGACAGACGACTGCGACAGACGGACAATGAAACCGTTACCAGCGCCCTTTTGATAACTTCCTTCAGCCAATATCCGACTTGTTACTGCGAATTTTTAGTATGTTGGGTACACTTGTGGGAAACGTTATTTTTTACCTGTGAGTCAGTCATTGGAAAAATTTTATGCTATTGCCGCAATATTTTTTGCCTTGCATTTAAACGGTTTTGAATGCATTCATCTTCATCGTCAGCTAACAAAATTACATATACCTAACATATTTTAATATTTTATTAAACCAATAATTCTCCAACTTAAACTTTTATTTCTTTTAACCGGGTACTCGTAAAAACTTATAATAACCTTTTCACATATATTACAAAAAAAAACGTAGTCGAAATTTTTCAATCCAAAAATTATTAGTTACAACGTCTACGAAAACGCCATCCGCATAAAGCTGATTATAATTGTAAAATTGGGCAGAAATCTAACACTCAGTCAATAGATAAATGTTTCAATACATAATTACGAAAATGTGCTGGAAAATGCTATTTTGTTGGAATAGAGTAGAGAAGTTACACAAGAACATTTTAATTTTTTTACAGAATTGCAGTATATGTTCAACGACCCAGAACACAAGTTTGTAGGTCTTTCGGACACTAAATGACTGTTTTTCGAATCGGTCCATGTTATCATGTCTAAATTTACTAGATGATAAAATAGAAGAATGATATCCCATGATGAAAAATACACAAACAGAGATCCAATAAAGTGAAATTATAATAAGATTGATAACCACCTTTTGTTTGAATAGTATATTTTTGATTTATGTTTTGCTTTGAATAAAAAAAAAACTTAAATTAAATTTTTTAAACAATTTTAGCGGTAACATTGGATGTCACGCACAGTAATGCGTTTGATCAAACAAATCATAACATGACGATTGTTTTCTATTCATGTTGCATTTGCAGCCCTTTGGCTTTTAATTAGTTCATAACAGAAAACTGGTAATTGTGGTATTGAAAATTTGCTATATCGGTCCAGTGCGGTAATTTTCAAGGGTTTGACAATTTTTCCTACAAAATCATATGTCAATAAAAAAAAAGAATTCTAAAAAATGCTTTATTAGGGAAATCAGATTAACGCCCACAAAAAAAAATTAAAATATAGAGGTAAGAAAATCCATGACAGAAAGTTAATTTCTTTGAATAAGAACATAGTACCCCCTAGACAAGCCGTCATAGAATTCTATGGCGAAGTAGAAAAAACTATATTGTGTTGACCAATGACCTAATGAATTATGATATAACTTTTTTATTAGACCTCATTAATAAAAAATATAGGCAAGACGCACTAAAAGCGTTTGTTTCGGCCAAAGAAAACTCTATATGACGTGATCTTTTCAGATCGCGTTGATGATCTTCTATCAGCTCTTGCCATAGCGCGAGAGTTAAAAGCAAATCAAGAGCGATATGTTTTTGCAATATCGTTTGCTAATAGAAACTATGAAAGGAATAATAAGCATAAACACTAAAATCATTATTATTATAAAGCCCAAGGTTAATATAAAACAATAAATGGATTGTTATTTTAAATCGCCTTTTAAGCAAGGGAAAATTACAATAACCCAAATAATTCTGGATCGGACAGAAGTATAGGTCCAAAATTAGAAAGATTAATAATATTGTTAATTAATCTGGCTCAGAAGAAGATTATAAATAACAAACACTAGCTGAGGAAGAAGTAAAATCTTATTTATTATTTATCAATTTTTTAGGCATAGCTGCTACCACTCTAGAAAGGGAAACAACAGCGAAAATATAAAACTCTTGATAGATATGGGTGTGTCTAAAAGCCCGTTCACACTATAACTTTTATTATGTCGATATATGTGTTAAACACTTCAAAATTGAATCAAATCAAAATTTGAATTGAATAAATACGATGTCATATCGAGATATTTTGGCATACAACATTGTTTTTTGCTCATTAAAATACAACTATTATAGTCTTTTCCAGAATTGGCAGCTGCGTTCATGTATCGGTTATTCGTACTTTAAATAGCTGTAAACATAAAAACAAAATCCAATCTTTGGGCAGAATAAAAAAATTGTTTAAAAACATAAATAATATGGATGCAGGAGAGTTATGCCTGCACTAACTGGAGAAGAGATTTTACTTGAACTTTGGGAAAAAACCATATAAGCCAGAAGAAGTGTATAAAAAATTGTTGCTAAAATGGCGCCTCAGGGATATAAATCTATGTATATAAAGGAAAGTTGTGTTAGTTACTACGCTTATAACTCAAGAACCGCTGGTCTGAATTTAACAATTCAGACAAATTCGGAATTGTCTCTTGGCAGAAGAGGATACAATCCCAAAAAATCGTGTAAAAATGTAGAATTTGAAAATTTTCATTTTGACTTTTGAAATGTGCAATCGCAATGTTTTATTTTGCATAATTTTTTCCATTTTAACTTACTTTTTTTTAAATGTACATTTGTAGTGTTTTTTTCTTTTTGAATTCTAATATTATGTGTAGAATTTTTAGGGTAGTACAAAGCGACAACGGAAAAAAACTGCTATTTATAGATTTTATGTATTTATTGGGTAAATTGAATGGTAAGTGGAACGAATAATATCATTTCAGAAGAGGATACAAAATAAAGAATTATTTTCATCATATAAAATAAAGTTTTGGTAGTTACTACGCTTATAACTTAAGAACGGCTTTGCAGATTATGACAATTCATACATTTTAGGAATTGTATCTTGGAAGAAATAAAATCGCATGAAAATATGTCAATAAAAAAGTGAAAGAAAGAAATATTTTTGGCGTACATGTTTTTTCAATTTGACATAATATAATGTAAAGTAAATTTTTTACTGTTTTGAATTCTGGATGAATAATATTAAAAATGAAATGAGTGCGCAATATGATGTTAAATGGCGATCTTTCATGTCTAAAATTGGCATTTAGCTTTCAACTCCAGGACCTATATCGTGCTTCATCTGGAAGATGCGAACATATTTTTATAAACGTTGATGTTATGGACCTACAACTTTCATAGGACAATAATCCGCCCAATGAGAACTCAAAATGCAAAATTCATTGAGATCAATGAAATACTGTATGTAAAGGCTGCAAAAATAGTAGAACGAATTGGACATTTAGTAAGAAAAGGATTTATATTCTTCCAGAAATTCTTCCTAAACATTCAAGATACCTTAAATCTCTTTTGCAGGGCATTATATGGGTCATAACCCCCATATAAGGGTGGAACCTGATTTCAATTACATTTTACATTTTAACCATATTTTTATGCTTATTTCGACAAGTGTGGGTAATTTGAGAAGAAACCAACCTTGCAAAAATTATAACTTTTTGGTATAACAATCATGTGATTTGAACTATTTTCTGGGCCCCTTTTTTAATTTTTTGGCCCTTCTCTTTGTTTTTAAGGGGGAAGAAAATCTCTTCTCATAAAATTTTCACTTTTCAGAGTTGGGTCCATCTTGGTCTGGAGTACATTCATCAATTGAATTGGGTTAAAAATAGTATTTAGGCTACTCTGTGGTAGAGAATCATCTTACAGGTAATTGTCTTCATAGGCATTTATTTTAGTATAGTCCTCACATAAGTGTAACCCCAAGTCCACTTCCCCAACCAATCTGTGTTCAGACAAGAAAATTTTGTATTCTATTGAATTTGTAACCCCCAAGAGAATATTGTTTGGAAACGTAGATTGGGATGTACGTCTATATGAATTAACTCCGAAATGTCGAACTGGGACTCATTCAGTCGGAAATTGTGGCAGAAACATAAAAAAATTACGAATATTAGAAAGTATCAGGGGACCAAACATGTGTTTAATCGTCATTGAATTACACTATGATGAAAATATGGACTTTATGGGGTCTCCAACGTACAATTTAAATGACAAAAAAATAATTTCATTCTTACGGTAATGAGTGTAAAGAGAAATCTTTATTGATTCTAAAATCTTTCTGCCCCTAATTATGAGGTGGACAAAACTTAATATTTTAAACGTTGTAAATACAAATTCGAAATAACAGCTAATTTGTATGGAAAATGTTCCTAAGATCTTTACAATACCAAAAATTGAGCTGAGTTTTAACATGAGGCTATTATATATGTTCTATATCATATAGGTTTTTAACGCTGAAATAAAAGCCAATGGCTGAAAAAAAGACCGGGCTAAAATATCTAAACCGAGTCATTATTATAATTATTTATAATAAAAATTGTACCGCTTACATAAATCAGATCTGTGATTTATTATGCTTTTAAAATATGCATTAAAGACTAAAAGTTCGGGCGGGCAACGCGGATCGGGCCAGCTAGTATACATATAAACTCCAAAAGAAATAAAAATGCTGGACTATATTACATATAACATATGTGCATGCAAAAATAATTTCGTAACAAAATTATTTTCATGACTGTTATCATGGAGGACCCCGTATATTTTTTTTACTTGTACCAATAAACAAATGGATGTAAAAAGGGGATGAATAATACACATAGGTGTATTATTAAGGTGAAATCTTGAAATCCAAAAAAATAAGCACTGTACATTTAAGAAAAAAATGTAGAATACGACATTTGAAAAGCATGAAGTACTTTAATTTCTCAAATCCCGAATATAACAATGTGAAGTTAAAATATCTCGGACCGTGCTCAATTACACAACCTATGGTTTGTTCCCTGATTCAAGAACTGTCTTGTCACAACACGGAAAACCAAAAAAAAATAAGTAAATTTTGAAACAAATTAAAGAGAAGTTTTCGTCAAAGTATGGGCCCTAAAGTTCCTCAGATACTACCTACTAATATACGGCGTGAATTATTAAGAAATATTTTCAGGAACACCATCCTTTGAATTCTGTACTTTCGAAACGAAGTACGAACGCCAATATATAGCCCTGGAAAGCGTTGGTTGATGAGCACAATGTCATCGAAAAGGCAGATAACCCGCTCAACTGTTTTCGGAATAATAGAAGATAACAACTATGACTCGAAAACCGATATGATATACAAATTGTCCTTTTTATACCCTCAGCCATATGGCTACAGGAGGTTATTCCCCCAGCCATATGGCTACAGAGGGTATATATCATTTGATACGAAGTCTAAATAACTGTCTGTCTGGCTGGCTGATGCACACGATAACTCTCGAAGGGAGTATCCGATTTGGTCCAAACTAGGTACATCGTAATATTTTCGTCAAACATAGATCGAGTTCAGAGATGGGCAATATCGGTCCATTCCTTCTGGTACCTCCCCCACAAATGGTCGAAATTTTCAAAAAAAAAAATATTTTTTGCACAGATAGGGAAACGATAATCCGGTTTTGCTTCAAGTTTGCAAATCCTAATATTTGCGTCAATGCTAGGTCTAATGCGAAAATGGACAATATCGGTCCACTCCTTCTTGACCCTCCCCCACAAAGGGTCAACATTTTAAATAATTGCATCTCTCATAAAATGTGATGTACGAGTCCGATTGTCTTCAATTTTCACACTTCCCATATTTTTCCCGGAACCTACTCTATAAGGGGTTAAACATTTGAATTATCATAACAGAAGTCAAAATATTTCTCAATAATTCACCTCTGTCAATACACATAATTATTTACAATGAAAGAAAAATGATTCGTTGTATCAATGAACCGGTTTCGTTGATTTTTTTCATTGATGCAATGAAAAGCTACATTAATATAATAAATGTTTTGTTCATGCAATGAAAACTTACGTTGCTTTAAATTCAATGATTTTTGGTTTCATTGAAAATATGAAACGGATTTCATTAATTTTATGAAACTACTTATTTTTACAAAATTCAGTAAATTCACTGTCTTATACAAACAAATACGCATCCAAAGTATTTACAATTAGAGAGAAAATTGTGATAATTGTTATATTTAAATTTATGCTCCAATTTAATGAAGCAGTTTCATGAAATGGATAAAACGTTACGTTATGGAGTTCGTTCTTAGGCCAAACAAATGATACATGGAAAATTTCGTATCAATTGGGCAATAAAGGCGATCTGCATTTTGTTCATAAAAATACATGGGTAGACGGCCGACTTATTGACATGCATAAACCGACTCAGAACGTGATTTTATAAAGATCATCCAAATAAGTAGGGTTTATCTCTCGTATTTCTACCTGTTACACACAAATGCACAAGGAAGAATTTTCATTATATTAATGAACACTTTCGTTAATTTTACATTAATGAAACTCAATGAAACTTTTTTTCATTTATTCAATGAACCTCTACGTTGGTTCAATATCAATAACAAATTTCATTGACGGAACGTAGGATTTCATTTATGGTATGAAGCTTTTTCTTTCAGTGTAGAGCATTTATAGTGTGATTCTTAGGACAAACAGAACGTTTAAAAAATAAAAAAAATATTAGAAGTAATGCTGTATACGTAATTCAGTCACGCTTAAAACTATCGCGGGCGTGGTTAATTTCTTCCCGAAGGATGTAACTTCCGCGATGAGAAAGCGATATCAACCGCGATGCTTTCACTTCTGGGATATGTTTTGCTTTCAGGTACCCATTTTATTATTTTTTAATATGATGCCGCTGTTCCCGATGTTAATCATGTAAATTAATATTCAGTTTTTGAGGACCATTTTGATTATATCAATTTTACGCGAAAACTTCATTTGCTTTTTTATATAATTTTGTTTTCAAAAATTCAATGCCAATAAAGTGTGCCATCATATGACTGTATGCATTTTTATATGTTTATGGCTTAATACAAGCTATGTGAATAGGCTGGCATTATTGGCAATGAAAAATATTTTTCCTTTAATAAAATAAACCTAACAGTTATTATTTCCGAATTGCCAAGATCATTGGATTGATAATTATGTTTAATAAAAACACCGTAATATAGTGATTTTTGTCAATATAGGCAATTATCTACTATAGTGGTTGGTTTCAATTGTCAACATCAAACGCTGAAAACTATGGCTCAAAATCTGTAATTGTAATATGTAAAATCTGTTATTGTAATACCACTGAAGTCTGAAGTTGAGAACTTAATTATTCCAATTTTGGTGAGTGTAACATTAAAGATTCAAATTGGAAATAATGATACTACTTCCTGAAAGCTGCGTTTTACGTAAGTGTTCTGTATTTATTTGTTTTTGCATCCATTACGAATTTATTTAATGAGTTTGTTAGTTCATTTATTTTTTCTTGTGTATTTGTGTTAAACGTTGCCTACAATTATTTTGCCTCAATGAGATCCTTTCGTGTGAATTTAATGGTTTTAAGGTCATTCAGATCTGGAATGCTGGCTAAATGCATGTTTAAGTTTGTTGTGTGAAGTATCCGAAATCTTCTCAAATTATTGTATCTAAATTCATAATTGGTATGTAATTAAATTAGTGCAGTCAGTAATTTCCTAATTTTAAGAAGGGATTTGATATGAGAATCGAGTTTAGAAAGTAGGGTTGATATAAGAAGGTGGTTTGGAAATTTGTACAAGTGTTAGAACTATACTAAATGGTTAGTTATTTAAATTTAGGAAGTGCGTACAATAAGTGGCCGAAAAGTACTAAATGGTACCAAATTTGAGGTAGAGAGTATGAAAAGAGCTGAAGTTATTAATATATAGTGCTGTATAGCGTACGAAAAGCACTACATATACGAGGAGTACTAAAGGTATTGAATTTGGTATACAGAGTAAGAAAAGACCTTTAATAGAGCATTTGAGTATTGAGATAACTGTGAGATATGGTCATATTTTACAAAGAAAAATACATGGCAACATATCGTTATCAGAAATGCTCAAAAGCATAACCTATAAAAAACTCAAAATTCGTTTTTCATTGATTCCGATACATGAAAATAAAATACATGTTCCTGCAAAATGTCAAGCTTCTACGTAACAACATCCTATATAATTTTTTATTTGCTTTATGACTATTTGAACTATTGACCCTATTTTTTCTATTTTTGCAATGACGGATGAAATTTTTAACCTTTTGTGAGGAATGTATTATTGAAAGGAGTTGGCCGAAAAGTTAATATTCACATCAGATCTCTGGTTAAGATAAATATTTAGATATACCAATATCAAATAGAATTCCTGATTTGTTTTGAAAGTTATGAGAGAGATAATATTTAAAATTGTTACCCCTTTGTGGGGAGGTACCAGAAGGGTTTGGTCGATGTATCTCATCTTCACACAAGAACTTGTGTTATCAAAAAGGTTGGGTTGTGTGAAATTTGAATGAAATCTAAAGCTTGTTTCGCGTCTATGGGAGTTATAATTATTCAAAATTTCAATTACTTGTGGGGAGGTATATGATGGAATGGACCGATATTGGCCATCTTCAAACTCGATCTAAGTTTGAAACGGATTTTGTCCAAAGAGACCTAGGGTGTAATACCGTTGTTTTTAAATGAGGCACGTTTAGGCCCTATCAAATGACGTACCAATCTGCTGACATATATTGCAATGTTCAAATTTTAATGAAGAAATATTGGAAGAAATATTTTCGCATATAATAAGAATTACGATTATTCAAAATGTTGGGCCTTTGTGGGGAAGGTACAAGTAAGAGTGGGACTGTTCCGCTATATCTTCCACTGGTAGAAATATTGGGATGACCGGAATTGAAAGACAGTCGATCTCTTATTTCATAGTTTATAATAGTTATGATTATTGTGGAGAAGGTACTAGGGTTGATATATGATATATATTCCCGCACCTGGAATAGCACTGATATTTCCTAATGTTTGAACAAAATTGGATGAGTCTTTCCCCTTATTTGAGGTACATTACTTTCTTTGAAAATGTATACCTTTTGTGGGGCATATACCAAACAGTGGAACAATATTGCCCTTTCCAAAATCGATCTATGTTTAGGGATAATATTCCAATGTACTAAGTTTGGACGAAATAGGATATTATCTTTGAGAGTTATCGTGTGCACCACATGGACGGACGGACACTGCTTAATCTACTTCAAATGTTTTGAAATTACTTTCTTTGGAAATGTATACCTTTTGTGGGGGATATACCAAACAGTGGAACAATATTGCCCTTTCCAAAATCGATTTATGTTTAGGGATAATATTCCAATGTACTACGTTTGGACGAAATAGGATATTCTTCTTGAGAATTATCGTGTGCTCCACATGGACGGACGGACACTGCTTAATCTACTCCAAATGTTTTGAAACGAATTTTATAGGTTGACTTAGGTTCCAAGACAAAATATAGCAATTGGGTGAATTTTTAAGTATAATCAATTTATACAACGCCATTAGTTGGTAGAGGCACGTATTATCCAAATACGCCGGGTCCATGTATTTGGGTAGCACGGGAGTACAAAACATTATACCATAGTGGAGTCGAATATTTGTGTACGCTACGTCAAATTATAACAATGTTAAATAAAACGTATGATAAATGTTTAAGCACAAATCAAATCATACAAGATTTCAGCTCCATCCGTACACCCAACATCAAATTTACAGTTCTTACACTCAGTACACATCTTCAAAAAAAAACCTGCTTATACCGACCCTACTTCCCAATTACTTTACAATATGGATATTAATAAACACCTAAAAATTTTGTTATTGTAAAATAAAGTTTTATGTTACGGTTTTCTTATTCTAAACGGATTTTACAAGACCGATAAAAAAGTTCCATAAGGTATGGCTAATCGAATTCATTGAATAATTTGACTTTATTAACATAAAAATCGATGAGTAATTAAAGTGCATGTTAGGATAATAATATAATAATCTAATACTTTAATATATCAAAATGCCTCAATATTTTTAAACTGAAACTGATCTAAATAAAGGTAGTTTTTCAAACTGCGTTAGCATAACACCAATTAGTGAGCCAATAACTTAACAAGTTCTTTTTCAAGAGTAACTTTTAATCGTTCGCATAAATTAATATTTTGCTGATGGAAAACCGCTTGTCGCGGTTTGCATCTTTGGTTCTGGTGGCTTAGAAAATAGTACTTATTTCAACGCTATTGAGATACACTTGCATCGTATCATTTCATGTGTCGTTATCAGAAATATGTATAAAATACACAGATTTCACCGAATCATTATCCAAATATTTCAAACAATTTTGGAAAGGCAAACTCCAACTAATTACGTTACTTTGCGAAATTAACTTTCGAAACCACGGTACTCGTGTATTATAATTTTAGTTTACCCCCCTGGTAAACATTACCATCGTTCTCCACTCATAAACAAACGTTGTTTTTATAAAAACAACAATAATGGGATTTTGCCTGACGATTTTGCAACAACAAAATACTATGGTATCCCAAACAAGCAAGCCAAACACTGTTCTATTAACACAGGCACGGTCGACGAAGGGGTTTTTGTTGTAACAGACAAAACAAACTTACATGGTTATGTTATTTCGTTCAGGTTGAACGAAAGCATAACAAGTGGAGAAAGATGTAATTGTTTATAAGTGCGGTTGTAAGATTTAGAAGATTTTCCAAAAGAATTTTAGTTTTATGTAATTCTTTTGTTCCTATTCTATTGAGCTTACGATCTCGTCACTTGGGTAAAAAAATGTTTTTTGTCATAGAAGTTATTTTTTAAAATAACTTCTGGGGAGAATATCCCAGACAAGAAACAAGGGAACTGATGAGGATTGGTGGCTCTTTCCGAAACCTAGGTATTCCCTGCCTTACCCCCTGGTAAACATTACCATCGTTCTCCACTCATAAACAAACGTTGTTTTTATAAAAACAACAATAATGGGATTTTGCCTGACGATTTTGCAACAACAAAATACTATGGTATCCCAAACAAGCAAGCCAAACACTGTTCTATTAATAGACACAGGCACGGTCGACGAAGGGGTTTTTGTTGTAACAGACAAAACAAACTTACATGGTTATGTTACTTCGTTCAGGTTGAACGAAAGCATAATGGGTGGAGAAAGATGTAAATGTTTATAAGTGCGGTTGTAAGATTTAGAAGATTTTCCAAAAGAATTTTAGTTTTATGTAATTCTTTTGTTCCTCTTCTATTGAGCTTACGATCTCGTCACTTGGGTAAAAAAATGTTTTTTGTCATAGAAGTTATTTTTTAAAATAACTTCTGGGGAGAATATCCCAGACAAGAAACAAGGGAACTGATGAGGATTGGTGGCTCTTTCCGAAACCTAGGTATTCCTTGCCTTACCCCCTGGTAAACATTACCATCGTTCTCCACTCATAAACAAACGTTGTTTTTATAAAAACAACAATAATGGGATTTTGCCTGACGATTTTGCAACAACAAAATACTATGGTATCCCAAACAAGCAAGCCAAACACTGTTCTATTTTAGTTTAACTGTCATAATATTCGTAGGTTTACTTTATTAAAAAAAAAAAAACACAAATTTTATTGCACAGTGTAATAACCGTTAGAACTAAAAATTAATAAACAGAGTATCTTTGTCATTCTATGTGATAGGTTCCACCATGAAAGGGAATAAATATTTGGTATTAAATATGTTTAAAATAGACTTAAAAAGAAGAATTTTGAAATTTCAAATCAAATATATAATGATCTTCAATTTATGTTTTAATCTAAATAATATATTATCTTACCAAGGGAAATTTCATTCTTCATGTTGGATTTTATTAAATCTACTGAATTTTTATTAGGAGTCAATGTATCGAATTGAAATACATTAATTTTTTGGTTCAAACACTCTACCAACTTTTCCGCATTATGCTTCTCTTCTTGAAAGGCTTTTGGACAATTTTGGAAAGATTGAATATGTTTTTTTGGCATGCAAATAAGTGAATGGTGTCCAGGCGATGTTTTTAAGTGGTTTTCGTGGAACAGCGATGACTCCGCAGGTTGATATAAAATGTTGCTTCTATCACACATAGGTGCTACACTTCCTTTGGCGCAGTCTGGTTGCTAAATTAAAAAAAAAATATAATACATCATTAATGGGTGCCCAATATATAATACCCTACTCCACCTCAATTTTGTACATATTAGCACCGATCTACTACATTTATTACACATATTGATAATTTGACCGATTATAAAGAAAATAATATTTTGTTCAAGTTGTTTTTAATGTTCAAAAGAAAAAAAGTTTAGGTGCATTTTTCACCCTAGTCAAATTTTGTTACAGTTTCAGGTTTTTACACATTTAAGCAAACGATTTTTTGCTTCAACACTGTATTAAGGAAGTTTATGCATTAAAAATTTAATTTAAACATTAATTAAAAAAAAAAAAAAAACTATTTACAAAAAGACAGTAATCTGAAAAAAATCCAACAATAATTAAAATTATGTTTCTGTCAACCAACCACAAAAAAGTTTCAATTACAAAATTATCCGAATCCATTGGATATTTGCTGAGTTTTGTAATAAAATTAGCAGAATCCTTAGAGCTGTAAGTAATTGAATCGGAAAGTAAAAAAAAATGATAGATTTGTCATTCATATTAAGATTTGTTATTTACTAAATCAACAAATATCAATTTTCCTTCCCTCTACCCTATTGACGGAATCTTATGTTGATGATCGGCAGCAGATGAAAGGAATCAGTTGCTTTGTGATTGCGGGTATTGTAGTTATGATTCTTTCCTGGCTTCCGTGCGGAACTAAGCGTCCTATTTTTTTGATTTTGGAAACTATATGTGTAGCTATCGAAAGTGTAAGAACTTGGGAAATGTACTCGGCTTTTTTTTCTACGATTTCTTCTTGTAATTACCAAGGAAGGAATGCATCAACTCGGGATGGCAATTTAATCCCCTAGTACCAGTCGTTCATTGCTTTTTGGAAGCGTATATCGGACAAATAATGTGGTTCGCATTCGTTGATCTGTGGGATACGCAAATATATTAGAAATGTGGCTACGTCGAGTTTACATATAAATCATCATTGTAAATGTGTAATTTTAATTAGAAAAGTTTTCGTTTTAATTGCAAAAGTTTTTATTTCCGTTGCAAAAGTTTTAATTTCAATGTCAAAGGGTGTCATTCCCATTCCCAAAGGTTTCAGTTAATTTAATAATGTTATGTTTCAAAATTGCGTTTTATGGGATAGTGACATTATTGGACCAACTTTTTTGCCCACAATGCAAAAGCTTGGCTCGCGGAACACGTGGCATCAACAAGACCACACAGCACGTATCGCAGATAGCTGTGGCTTGCGCAGATGATTTGAATATGCGGTCGAATGTGACCCCTAGGATCGTGGGGTAGCTCGTGGTGTGTATTTCATTTCTCTCGACCTGTACATTCAGCACTGTTGTCCTCTATGCAGATCATGTGGTAAAATAAATTGTGGGATATTTTTATATTCCTCACGTGGAAGTAGGCGGCAAGCTCCGCGAGATAGGTGTTTAACCTTACACATATGTCATCAACTCCGACGACATGATCGTACAGGTCTGTTAAGACAATTTCCTAATTAACTTAACATAGAAAATAACAGCGCACTGTTAACGTTAACAGAGCCCAAAAATAAAGTTTTTCCTTAAAAATATTAATTTGTATTAATTTTTTGTATAAAAAGGCCAAAAATAGCCATATCTACACATCATAAATTATTGTTACAAAGACTGCAAAGTTACAACCATCCATTAACTTGTAACACAATCGTATGTGGCAGGACATACTTTCAACCCACAACGCCTTACAGGATCTTTCTTCCGGGTCAACATACATATCAATGGAAAGCTTATGAAGAGCACTATCCATTGACATCATAAAAAGTTTAGAATTTTCGGATAGTTTCCGAGGTATTTGACCATTTCTGGTGAAATACTTTGAACAATAGACGTCGCCACCGGGAATCGAACTCCTAACCCATCACGCCCCAGCAGTAGCCCTTAACCAATTCGACCATTACTCTACGGCAACATCGCGTTCTAAATTCGTTCTCTAAATCAAACAATGTTTAGAATTTTCGGATAGTTTCTGAGGTATTTGACCATTTCTGGTGAAATCCTTTGAACAGGATAATTCCATTGGCCAATACGCTTTCAAGGATCTTTCTTCCGGATCAACATGCATATCAATGGAAAGCTTATGAAGAGCACTATCCATTGACAACATAAAAAGTTTAGAATTTTCGGATAGTTTCCGAGGTATTTGACCATTTCTGGTGAAATACTTTGAACAATAGACGTCGCCACCGGGAATCGAACTCCTAACCCATCACGCTCCAGCAGTAGCCCTTAACCAATTCGACCATTACTCTACGGCAACATCGCGTTCTAAATTCGTTCTCTGAATCAAACAATGTATAATTAAATAGAAAAAAACTTGGTTTGTTGTTTACTCTGAAACTTAAAAAAGCATCGATTCAATCCTTCAAGAGCGAGTTACATGCATATGTATGTATTAAGTTATGATGGTGCACACATTTATATGTATAGTTTAATTCTTGCTAGTTAATTAAAAATCTATCAAGTTTATTATGTGAAATGTGTACACATTGGCCAGCTTCGAAGTTGATGCCGATTTCGCTCAGGTAATTACGCTATCTTTCGAACGATTTTTTTAAGTTCGTAATGGGTATGCGTATGCGGAAATTTTTCTTTGCAGGTCCACGTTCGTTCTAAATGATGGAGGGCTTAAAAGTTGGGCCGGCCGAACTTAGCTGCTTTTTTATTGTTTTATTTCAAATTTGTTAACAATATTATAAAACATCCCGAAAAAACCTTTTTATTCTCCCTTAGAAACTTTCACAAAACAGCTGAGAATAAAATTATTGTCCCCGATCGGTATGTTATTTTGAGAACTTTTTTTATTTATTTATTTATTTTTTTTTTTTTTTTTTTCAAAAAACATTATCCTCTGATTCACTTTTCATTTAAACCCACGTTGACCAGCAAAATCTGACTGAATGTACAGTTTGCAACGGAATCACGCTTTTCAAAAGATTCGACCAGAAATTACCATATACCTCTGAGTCTATCCAAACTTTCTACATATCTTATGATGTCAACATATATATCAATGTATGTTGGACCGTAAGAAAGATCCTGGAAGGCATACAGTCTAGTGAAAATATATTTATTTAAAATAATTTCTCCTGAACTGGCTACTTAACATTAAACATTCGTGGTATGTTATTAACATAGGAATGACTATATTTGTGCATAACTCAAACTGTCTTTGCGCCCAATGTATTTTTTATTGAGAGAGAGCTATAATTGTTGTGATTTCATGCAAAATGTTTACATATTGCGAATAAACTAGCATCCACTCGGATAGTGCGGTAGTCTAACCGTCAAGGTGGTCGTGGTTATATATATATATATATATATATATATAAAAAAAATATATATATATATATATATATATATAGATATATATATATATATATATATATATATATATATATATATGTATATATATATATATATATATATATATATATATATATATATATATATATATATATATATATATCAAATCAAACTGTCTTTGCGCCCAATGTATTTTTTATTGAGAGAGTTATATATATATATATATATATATATATATATATATATATATATATATATATATATATATATATATATATATATATATATATATATATAACTCTCTCAATAAAAAATACATTGGGCGCAAAGACAGTTTGATATATATATATATATATATATATATATATATATATATATATATATATATATACATATATATATATATATATATATATATATATATATATATATATATATATATATATATATATATATATATATATATATATCTATATATATATATATATATATATATATATCTATATATATATATATATATATATATATATATTTTTTTTTTTTTTTTTTTTTTTAATTTTTCTCTAATAACATTTTTATTTGATTCAATTTCCATTTATAACCATATTGTTCAGGAAAAATCTGACTAAATGAACAGCTTACAATGCAATTACGCATTTTAAAATATTTCACCAGAACTGGCCAAATACCTCGGAAACTATCCGAAAATTCTAAACTTTTTATGATGTCAATGGATAGTGCTCTTCATAAGCTTTCCATTGATATGTATGTTGACCCGGAAGAAACATCCTGGAAAGCGTATTGGCCAATGGAATTATCCTGTTCAAAGGATTTCAACAGAAATGGTCAAATACCTCGGAAACTATCCGAAAATTCTAAACTTTTTATGATGTCAATGGATAGTGCTCTTCATAAGCATTCCACTGATATGCATTTTGTATTGGAAGAATTGTTTTAAAACGTAGTTTATCTAATGCCAATGTCCTGTCACATATTGTGCAACTACAAGATAGTGGGTACCCGTAGCAAGACAGTTTTTCATAATTTTTTTAATTAAAGCTATAGTTGTTGTTTATCATAAAAAAAAATAAATTCTTTGATGACTAAACATTAGAAAATGGAATTTTTTAAAAAATAACAATTTTCTATATGCTCTGTTAAGTATAACATTGCTCTTTTAATGGCTCTGTTAACTGAGTGGTTTATGTCTCCGCTAGATAAATACAGTATTTATCTTAATGGACCTCCTCTGTACGCCCCCTCCGGCCAAGTTTGAAACGTTGGATAATCAACTACAGGGTGAGATAAAGAAACTGCAACCAAGCAAAAGCCACAATTTTTACATTTTTTTAAATTTTATTAAACTAGCTTGCCCGGTCCGCGTTGCCGGCCCGTAGTTTTTGTCTATTATGCATATTTGTCAAAGCATTATTATATTATATTATTTTTATTATATTACTGGTCGATTAAAAGTGTTTTAAAAATGTTTTGATATAAAGGGTGATTTTTTTGAGGTTAGGATTTTCATGCATTAGTACTTGACAGATCACGTGGGATTTCAGACATGGTGTCAAAGAGAAAGATGCTCAGTATGCTTTGACATTTCATCATGAATAGACTGCGATCTGCCACAACGTCGAATTTTCAGTGAATGGGCCCTAGAAAAGTTGGCAGAAAATCCGCTTTTTTATCGACAAATTTTGTTCAGCGATAAGGCTCATTTCTGGTTGAATGGCTACGTAAATAAGCACAATTGCCGCATTTGGAGTGAAGAGCAACCAGAAGCCGTTCAAGAACTGCCCATGCATCCCGAAAAATGCACTGTTTGGTGTGGTTTGTACGCTGGTGGAATCATTGGACCGTATTTTGTCAAAGATGCTGTTGGACGCAACGTTACGGTGAATGGCGATCGCTATCGTTCGATGCTAACAAACTTTTTGTTACCAAAAATGGAAGAACTGAACTTGGTTGACATGTGGTTTCAACAAGATGGCGCTACATGCCACACAGCTCGCGATTCTATGGCCATTTTGAGGGAAAACTTCGGAGAACAATTCATCTCAAGAAATGGACCGGTAAGTTGGCCACCAAGATCATGCGATTTGACGCCTTTAGACTATTTTTTGTGGGGCTACGTCAAGTCTAAAGTCTACAGAAATAAGCCAGCAACTATTCCAGCTTTGGAAGACAACATTTCCGAAGAAATTCGGGCTATTCCGGCCGAAATGCTCGAAAAAGTTGCCCAAAATTGGACTTTCCGAATGGACCACCTAAGACGCAGCCGCGGTCAACATTTAAATAAAATTGTCTTCAAAAAGTAAATGTCATGGACCAATCTAACATTTCAAATAAAGAACCGATGAGATTTTGCAAATTTTATGCGTTTTTTTTAAAAAAAAAAAGTTATCAAGCTCTTAACAAATCACTCTTTACCTGTACCAGTATTTAAGCCGTGGGCTTCAATATTTAAACCTTGGACTTCAAATGTGTGGATGTGCTATACAAATCTATTAAATAGTATATATCAATCGTATCCCCAAGTAATCAAATTAATTTCTAGTATGGTAAAAATCGTAGCAAAATTTTCCAGTCTAATGAGCATTAATTTGGAATTTGCTGTATTTTGTACACCTCATAATTGAGGGCTGAATGATTAAAGAACAGCCAAAGTTAATTACTTTTTTAAACCCATTAGCACCTCAGATTGTGCATTAGAGTCCTCATCAGTCCCCCCAACCATTTCGGTGGTCTGTTTGTCCGCCAAAAGGTGGACTTGAGGGGGTAATATTACATGTAGAAAATTCTAAAATTTGTAGATATGTTAAAATTTTTGTGTAAGATTTCCACCCCAAATATACATTTTTAGCCAAATCCTTTGAAATATGGTAAAATCAGGAGATACCTATATATGTGCACTACTCCGAAATATCGACCTACATTCAAAACTTTCTTCTACCCTTATAATCCAATATGACAAAATAGAGGCCAAATCAAAAATATAGCTATTTTACACCCATTACCACAAGATGGGAATTAATTTTATTTGCCATTTAAATTGTAAGTTGAGACCCCATAAATTCCATATTTTTCATCATAGTATAATTCAATGACGATTCAACAAATATTCGGTCCCGTTCTACTTTCTTATATTTGTAATTTGTTCATGTTTTTACAATTCATTTCATATAGATGTACATCATAAGTCTACATTCCCAACCAATATTCTCTTGGGGGTTACAAATTCAATACAATACAAAATTTTCTTTTCTGACAACACATTAGATTTGAAAGTGGACTTGGGGATACTCCCATGTGGGGACTTTACTTAGATAAATTCCTATGGGGCAATTATCTGTATGATGGTTCCCTACCCCAAGGAAGCATATATACAATTTTTTGGCCAAATCATTGATGAAAATTTGAAAATTTTATGCGAAGAGGTTCTCGACCCCCTTAGAAACAAAGATGTCAAATAAGGGCCAAAAAATGAAAAAAGTGGCCAAGACCCTAAAAATAGCTTAAATCATACGATGGTTATATAAATATGAAATCGGGTTGTACCCTTATCCGTGAGTTATGATCGATATCACGACCTGCAAAAGCAATTTAAGGTATCTTGATGTCAGTTAACATCGTATTTCGCACTTATTTCATTTTTTTGGTGAAAAATTGAAAAATTATTCTTTATTTTGTTCACAAAAAATCCAGTGAATTCAATATGATAATACAAATTGAAAAAATTGACAAAAGGAGAATAACAAATTGAAAAAATCTTCAACTTGTTCGCTGATTTTTTACAGAAAATGTTTAAAGATCCTCACAAAGTTTGTCAATAGAATGTATTATTATTTTAAAATTAGATTCCATTGAATTTTTTTCGATTTTTTTTTCCCGATTTGAGAATTTTTGCAATGAGATCTCTTTTTTCGTGATTTTTTAGCGATTTTAAAAAAGTAATTATCTTTTAACTTGGTGTGACCGTGTTAAATTAATTCGATATCATCTTTTCCGTTTCGCCACCACATAATTCGGTACTACACTTCCATGTAACCCGACATCAATTTCAGTTCTCAAAAATTAAGTCAATTAAATAAATTGTTATTAACATTCGAATTCAAAAATAAAATATAAAAAACACTACAAATGTACATTTGAAAAAAGTAAGTCAAAATGAAAAAAAAATCATGCAAAATAAAACATTACTATTATACATTTCAAAAGTCAAAATGAAAATGTTAATATATCACAATTTTACGCGATTTTTTTTTTGGATATTATCGTTTTCAGACAGGAGACAATTCCGAATTTGTATGAATCGTTAAAATCGGCCTAGCGGTTCTTAAGTTATAAGCGTAGTAACTAACACAACTTTCTTTTATATATATAGACTTTACTTTTTTATATATAGACGAAAGCAAAAAATGTTGGAAATAGCATCAAATTTTAGAATAAGTTTAGATTTGTTCGAATTGGTCATCTTTGGCACGAATTATGGCCTTTAAACGGCCAATGAAACCGTCACACGCTGCCCGAATGTTGCTCTGCGGTATTTTGACCTATTCCCGTCGAAGCGCTTGTTTGAGGTGGTCGACACTTGGTCTTTTTTAGTGCCAACCTTGCTTTCCAAAATTTCCGGAGATTTTGGTGGCCAATGTGCGCTGGAAATGAAGCGAGGAACCTCATTTTGTAACCATTCTTGGGTGGCACGTGCTGAGTGCGATGGGGCTGAGTCCTGTTGGAATGTCCAAGATCTGCGGCCAAAATGTTTGCGTGCCCAAGGATTTAATACACCCTCCAGAATATTTTCGCCATAATATTCGGCATTTATTCTGATGCCACGGTCGATTGATACGAGTGGAATGCGACCATCGGCTGTTATGGCAGCCCACACCATCACCATGGCTGGCGCTTGAGTTCTGAGCTGACCTCCTTGGCAAGTAAACACGATCATTTTGTTTGTTTACAAACTGCTGGACAACAAATGTTTTCTAATCGGAGAAAACCAAATTCGGCAGTTTACCACTTTCAGCCAAGCGAAGCAGCTTTTTAGCTCTTCGGAGTCTATTTTTTCCTTCTGTTGCGGTGTAAGTTCACTTTCTGGAATTTCAATATAATATTTCAATTAGAATATAGGTATTGCATATTCTGTGAAGGGAGATTTTAATTAAGAGCGGTGGTTTCATTCCTCTTTTTTAGCTCAGGGCAATCAGCTGTTTTGATATTAAATTGTGGATTTTCCCGTACCCGGTAGTTTGCAGGCTTTTTTGTGGCTAAGCTAGATTTTGTAAGTGGATATATACAGGACATCCTCTGTAGTTTGCAGTATGATTTCCACCGCAATTGCTGCACTTTTTGACGCTTGGGTCAGTTTTGGGATGTCGACATTCCGACGATTTGTGGAGGTCACCACAAGTAACACATACCGATAGCAATTTTTAATACGTGTTGGTATGCCCGTACTCTTGCCAGTTTGTACATTGAGGTTGGCCTTTTCCTTTTTGAGATTCTTCTATTTTCACACCGCGATTACAAAGAAGTCTAAGGCTATAAATTGGATGAATTTGTCCCTTTTTCTTTAGTTGTTTTCGTATGTTAGTTCTACTTTAAACATAGGTTGCAGAACTTTATCTTTATTGAAAATGTTGATGATAGACTTTGTTTCGAATCCTTCTGCTGCGAGAGCATCTTTATTGTCCTCAATGATTGTAAAACTGTGAAGCCATTTAATTACGACGACTAGTCGTTTTGCGCTCTTGATCTGATAGGTGTAATTATTTTTCTTTTCAGAATCCAGAGCACGAACTAGGTCCTTATAATGCTACTCAGTATAGCTTGAACCAGATTAGCAGAACGCAAACACTTACATGTACTACTGCTACAACAACAACATTTCACTCAAAAAAAAAATTTAAATGCATTGCAATGATGGCATACGACAATGAAACGATATTAGCGCACCGAATATCTTGCAAGCAATTACGGAATCGTATCCGTAGGAAGCGCGATTCAACTTCATACTTATAACCGATATTCTTCTAGTAACATTTTGTCGGCATTTCAACGTGTTTTTTTAATTACTAAATTCATTCCAAATGGTGCAGTTTATTCAAAGTTCAGCCCGACGAACTTACAGCTTTTTTACTTGCGTTATACTGACTTATAGCATTTTCAAATTCAATGAAACCTTGTGTAGCGGAAATGAAACTTTTTGAAAATCGAATAAAACTTTTAAATTTATAGAAATCAACAAAAAAAATATATTATTTGTAGTACGTTTAACATTAAAACAACGAATTATTACTAATATTGTTAAATACTTTTACTAATATTATTTCTTAATTTTTTAATTATTGTAATATGAAATTGTTCTTTATTGATTGCATATTAAATATTTTCATATTAATTATTCTTGACAGACACTAAAAGAAAAATCTATATATATAAAGGAAAGTTGTGTTAGTTACTACGCTTATAACTTAAGAACCGCTGGACTGATTTTAACGATTCATACAAATTCGGAATTGTCTCCTGTCCGAAAAGGATAATATCCAAAAATCGCGTAAAAATGTGATATATTAACATTTTCATTTTGATTTTGAAATGTACAATAGTAATGTTTTATTTTGCATGATTTTTTTTCCATTTTGACTTATTTCTAATGTACATTTGTAGTGTTTTTATATTTTATTTCTGAATATTTTATTTCTGAATACCAATTTATTTGAATTGATTTCTTGATAAGTGAAATTGAAATGGCGGGTTACATGGAAGTGTAGTACCGAATTATGTGGTGGAGAAACGGAATAGATGATATCGAAATAATTTAACACGGTCACACCAAAGTTAAAAGATAATTACTTTTTCAAAATCGCTAAAAAATCACGAAAAAGAGATCTCATTGCAAAAACTCTCATATTTAAGATTTTTTATTCTTTTTTTTGTCAATTTTTTTTTCAATTTGTATTATCATATTGAATTCAGTGGATTTTTTGTGAACAAAATAAAGAATAATTTTTCACTATATACAAATTTTCACCAAAAAACTGAAATAAGTGCGAAATACGTGGTTAAATGACACATACCTTTTAACTCCAGGGCCGACATCGTGGTTCAGCTGGAAGTTGTGAACACATTTAAACAAACAAAAATTGCCGAAAAGCCTAATGGGGATCACTTCAAAGCGTGGACCTACTTATTTCATGTGACAATAATCCGTCCAATGAGAGCTCAAAATGCAAAATTCTTTGGGAGTACAATCAGTAAAATACCAAATATAAAGGGTGGAAAATAGTAGAGCGAATGGGACTCTTGTTGTTGTTGTTGTAGCAGTAGTACATGTATGTGTTTGCGTTCTGCTAATCTGGTTCCAGCTCCAGGTTTAGAAATTCGGCTACTTTAACGGGCTGTAGCCAGAGACCTTCTGGAGTGAGTTGGGTGGGTTTGGCTGAGCAATTAAAAAGGTGTAGCGTATTGTGCGGGCCTGTATCGCACGCCGGGCAGGCGTCACGCACATCTTCATTAATTCGTGCCCAATACGAAATGAGACGACTACACCATCCTGAACGTAATTGCGCCAAAGCTACCCTGGTTTGTCTAGGCAGCTGATGGGGGGTGGACTGCAATGGATGGGGGGGTGGACTCCGAGGGCGGCATTCACTTTATAACTGCTAATAGCATCCGCGACTGCATCGGTGTGAATGTCACTCAGACCTGCCTGATAGGCTTCTTGATCTAGGGGTTCTCTCTTGTAGCGCTGGACCTCCCTCTCTAGATCATGTATGTCCTTCCTGACACGCCTGGGTGGGGAGATTTATCCACCATATGACTCTCACGGTAACACCCAAGCAGGCGTTTTGGCAGGTCTGGATATGCTACCACACTGGAGCCGCATAGCTGAGCACAGACCGACCTATCGCGTTATAAGAGGTCAAAAAGGTTTCTTTTTCCGCACCCAAGAGTTGCCGGCTAGCGCCTTGAGGACCTTGTTCCTACTTTTCATCTTGTCGCAGATAGCTGTCGCTTGCGCGGATGACTTGAACATGCTGTCGAACGTGACCCCAAGAATCTTGGTGTAGTTCGTGGTCGGTATTAGATTCCCCTCGACCTGAACATTCAGCTGTATTCTCATCTCCGCAGACCATGTGGTAAAGAGTGTGACCGTTGATTTCATGGCGGATATTTTCATATTCCTCGCGTGGAAGTATGCGGCAAGCTCCGCAATATAGGGGTTCATCCTTTCGCATATGTCATCGACCACTGGACCCGACGCCATGATCGTACAATCATCCGCATACGTTACGATCTCAATGCCGTCTGGAGGGCGAGGAATTCCGGAAAGGTAGAGGTTAAACAGTTCCGGGGATATCACCCCACCTTGGGGAACTCCCTGTTTCACTCTACGGGCTTTGGACTTCTTGTTCCGGAATTCCACGTACGACTGGCGTCCACACATATAGTTGATTATCCAACGTTTCAAACTTGGCCGGAGGTAGTTCTCTGCACGTCCTCAAACAGTGTGGCATGATTTGACCGTATCAAATGCCTTTGATAGGTCAGGTGCTACCAACACTGTTCTGTCACACGGCCTGTTCTCGTTCAGTCCTCTACTAATATGTGTGGAAATGGCGTGTAATGCTGTTGTGGTACTATGTTGTGGACGGAATCCGTGCTGGTGGTTGGCAACTGTACTGATGCTGGGGAGGAGTAATGCCTCAAGAGTCTTTGCTACTGGCGACGAAAGCGAAATCGGCCTGTACGATTCGCTTTTACTGGCATCCTTGCCTGGATTCAGTAGCGGACCACCCGGCCCATTTTCCAGGTTTCGGGCACTATGTGGGTGGCTAGCGAAAAATTGAGAACTTTCGTTAAGTACTCGACTCCCGGCGTATCCAGCTGCTTCAACATTACCATTGAGATTCCGTCCGGGCCCAACGCTTTGGATGACTTAGCGTTACGGATGACATTTGCAACATCACCCATCGTAAACTGTGGTGGTTCCTCCTCGGCGGGAAGAGATATGATACGACGTAGTACTCTTCGCTTCGCCCTATCGCTCTCGGGGTGCTCGACAAATTGTCGGTTAAAATATTTCGCGCACCTCTTCGGATCAATCACCTGAGGTCCTATCATCCTTTTTTCCAGGGTTCGAGAGCGACTTAACCGTTACGCACAGCTTACTCATATCGGTACCAATGTTGCAGCACTTCAGATGGTCTAGCCACTCTTTCCTCTTATGCTCCTGTACCAACCGGTTGACTTCCACTGTCAAATCACTGATTCTAGGATCAGTAGGGTTGGTACGACGGAGATCATCACGCTCGTTTGCTAATCCCGCTGCCTCTGCTGGGAAGTTTGGTCTTATCTCGGGTATTCGACCAACAGGTATATAGCGAGCGGCTGCAGCTTTGATGATGTTTCGGAAAATTCTTTCTGCTACCCGAACATCAGAAGGGTTGGGCAGTTCTCTGAAGCGGCGGTTGGTGAATTCTCTGAACTCTGGCCAGTGAGCTTTCCCATGGTTAAGGAAAATGCGGCGTTCAGAGGTTATGAAATCGGGCGACCTGCTTATGGAGACGATTATCGGGAGATGGTCTGAGCCAAGAGAAATGACGGGTTGTCAGGTAACGTCATTTATCAGACCGGGTGACACTATGGTTAAGTCCGGCGAACTGTGACACTCTCCTCTTATTCGGGTGGGGGCATCCTCGATCATAACTCACGGATAAGAGTACAACCTGATTTTATATTTATGTAACCATCATATGATTTAAGCTATTTTTGGGGTCTTGGTCACTTTCTTCATTTTTTTGGTCCTTATTAGCATCTTTGTTTCTAAGGGGGTAGAGAACCTCTTCGCATAAAATTTGATTTATTTAAGTAAAGTCCCAACATTGGAGTATCCCCAATTCCACTTTCACATCTAATGTGTAGTCAGAAAAGAAAATGTAGTATTCTATTAAATTTGTAACCCCCAAAACATGAACAAATTACAAATATAAGAAAGTAGCACGGGACCGAATATTTGTTGAATCGTCATTGAATTATACTATGATGAAAAGTATGGACTTTATGGGGTCTCCAACTTACAATTTAAATGGCAAATAAAATAAATTACCATCTTACGGCAATAGGTGTAAAACAGCTATATTTTTTATTTATCCTCTATTTTGTCATATTGGATTATAAGGGTAGAAGAAAGTTTTCAATGTAGGTCGATATTTCGGAGGAGTGCCCATATATAGGTATCTCCTGATTTTACCATATTTCAAAGGATTTGGCTAAAAATGTATATTTGGGGTGGAAATCTTACACAAAAATTTTAACATATCTACAAATTTTAGAATTTTCTACATGTAATATTACCCCCTCAAGTCCACCTTTTGGCGGACAAACAGACCGACATGGTTAGGGGGACTTATGAGAACTCTAATGCATAATCTGAAGTGCTAATGGGTTTAAAAAAGTAATTAACTTTGGCTATTCTTAAATCATTCAGCCCTCAATTATGAGGTGTACAAAATACAGTAAATTCCACATTACTGCTCATTTGACTGGAAAATTTTGCTACGATTTTTACCATACTAAAAATTAATTTGATCCCTTCCATAAGATTGATATATACTTTTTAATGGATTTGTATAGCACATCCACACATTTGAAGTCCACGGTTTAAATAATGAAGCCCACGGCTTAAATATACCCATATTTACAGGAATTTTAAAACACTTTTAATAGAATACGTGAACACCTATATACCAGTACGTGAACACTTAGATCAGTCATATGTGATTGCTTTGACAAATATGCATAATAGACAAAAACTACGGGCCGGCAACGCGGACCGGGCCAGCTAGTATAAAATAAATTTTGGTCCTAATTTTTGTAAATTAAATGGGCTGGTCTGAAATACGGAATATAGCTTTATAATGTTTTATAGTGAATAAATAATAGTTCATCCTACCTAATAAAGAGGGCCCAGATTCGCAGCTTGTGGGATTTTTAAGACCATATACATACGGTAATTAGGGAACGTTGAAAGGTCCCTGAGTTCAGCTCTTGCGCAACCTTTTATTTATGAAAATGCATTTTCTATGGGATTTAGCATTTGTGACTAGATTGATAAGAATTTAGGCTGAATCTATTGGATTCTATTAAAGACTTTTCCAAAAGCCCCTGAATAAACAATTTGAACTTTTTTTTCACTTTTTTTGCATTTACATTTGAGTTTAATGTTATCGAGTAATTCACTACTACTCCTCTATTTACTGTCGCAATAAGTGTTACATTTCGGTCTTTGCTGTAGGCAACACAATGTTTGCCCTTCTCCCTTTCCTGGAGCGTGGTTGACTTCTTAAGTGAAGATTAAACTCGCATTCTTCAATGAAAATAATTTTTCCCTTTGTTGAGGTATCCAATTTTTAAAGTCCCGGGCATATTTTTGCCTTAACTCTAATGTCCTGAACTCGAACATCCGTTACATTTTTATGGAAGCAAACTTCAAAGTAATTGTTAATTCCCCTGAACCATTTTTTATAATGCTCTGAGAAATATTTGTATTTTTCTCCCAAGAGATTTGTTTTTATTAATTTTAGAGTAATGCCAGGTTGATTTTCCACATAGAAAACTATGTAACTTAGGATTTGAGGTATTATTATCTTAGTTCTATTCGCTCCACTTTTTAGTGGATTACACCATTATTTTGTTTATATATTTTAATCAACGTTTTTGCTGCATTTATTTTTATAATATAATGACCGATTCTGTTTCGTGATTCTGAATTTCTAGTTTGAAGAGATTCTAGTATTTCTACCGCAACAGTATTTGACGGGCTCGTTGAAGCATCTTGCTCAGGTTCCTAATTTTCTGAGCTTCCAGCGATAACATCGCGTTCGATCATATTTAAATTTTATGTGTATGACTGGCTCTCTAAAATACTACTAATTCAGTTTATTCAATACTGGCTGGACCGGCCCGCTTTGCCGGCCCGTACTTTTAGTCTTTAAGGCATATTTTTATTATGTAAGCGGCACAATTTTTATTATAAGCAAAATAACTCCGTAGTAATTCATGGAAAAAATTATAATAGATAATCACCCACCGTCGGTTTTAGATATTTTGAATAGGCTGATCTTATTTTTCAGCCATAGGCTTCAATTGAGTGTTAAAACTCTATATGATATAGAACTTCTATAATAGCCCCATGTGGAAACTTAGCTCAATTTTTGTTATTGTAAAGAGCTTAGCAACATTTTCCATTGAAATGAGCTGCAATTTGAGATTTGTATTTACAACGTTTAGAATACCGTACTGTGTGGTATTTAGTTTTGTCTACCTCATAATTAGGGGTACAATGTTTCCAACTGAAAGCGTTTGACATTTCGGAGTTTATGTCATATAGACGTACATCCCAAATCTACATTCCCAACCAATATTCTTTTGGGGGTTACAAATTCAATAGAATACAAAATATTCTTTTCTGACAACACATTGTTTGGGAAAGTGGACTTGGAGGTACACTAATGTAGGAACTATACTCAAATAAATGTCTATAAGGACAATTATCTGTAAGATGATTCTCTACCCCAGAGTAGCCTAAATGCATTTTCTTAGCCAAATCAATTTATGAACGTGGTCAAAACCAAGATGGACTCTACTCCGAAAATTGACAATTTCATGAGAAGAGGTTTTCTACCCCCAAATAAAGGTCTAAAAATGAAAAAAAATTTTCAAGACCCTATCCAAGCTTAAATCATATGATGGTTATACCAAAACGTGAAATTGGAAAAGAATCACACCAAAAAGATTTTTTTTCATTCACATTTTTATTGACATATCTTACCGCGATTTCTTGCCAGGATACGATCCCAAAATTTTTTGAATTGTCAAAATCCATCAAGCCGTTCTTTAGTAATAAGCGTTTATTATTGAACAAAAAATCGATTGAACTCATTATGATAAGCCAAACTGAAAAATCATTAAAAAAAAAAAAACAATTGAAAATGGAAAAAATCTTTACCTTATTCGATGATATTTTATAGCAGAAGTTTAAAGGTCCTTGCGATGTTTGTCAATAGAATGTACTATTATTTTAAAATTCGACTACATTGAAAAAAATTGTTTACATTTTTCCCGATTTAAGAATTTTTGCAATGAGATCTCTTTTTTCGTGATTTTTTGGCGATTTTGAAAAAGTAATTATCTTTTCACTTTGGTGTGACTGCGTTATATTATTTCGATATTATTTATTACTATTCGCCATCACATAATTCGGTACTACACTTCCATGTAACCCGCCTCCTTCAATTTCAGTTCTCAAGAAATCAAGTCAAATAAATTGGTATTAATATTCGAATCCAGAAATAAAATATAAAAACACTACAAATGTACATTAGAAATAAGTCAAAATGGAAAATCAATAAAGACCATATTACAATAATTAAAAAATCAAAAAACATTACCATCGTTCTCCACAAATAAACAAACGTTGTTTTTATAAAAACAACAATAAAGGGATTAGGCCTGACCATTTTGCAACAACAAAATATTATGGTATCCCGAACAAACAAGCCAATACTGTTCGCGAACGTAGATATTAATAGTCAATGCAAAAGATTTAATTTCCGTTGCAAAAGGTTTCATTTAAGCTGCAAAAGGTTTCATTAATTGGAAAATTCTATACATCATTAAACTATACGATGGGTCATCCAGTCAGTAAAATGAGTGCTTATTTAAATTAGTTGTTTTCTAATGTGGATTTTGGCATGATTATTGATACATTTCATGAAATCAACGTTTGGTTATTTACCAATATACATCGATCAAATTCAAATCATTTAATAACATGCAAAATATCGATTTTTTCGGAAATTTTCGAGTTTTCCACCAAGATTTTTCAATTTTCCACTCCAGTCTTTTTGGAGTCTTTTCTTCAAATATTCTTTATAAAACCTTTCCGCTGTAATTATAAAAAACCGAAAAAATATAAATCGGTCCAGCATAGGCAGATTTATTAAATAATTATTATTTGTTTATATTGTTAAATTCCTGGTGATGACTGTCGGAGATAACATTATATTGGGAAAAAAATTTTATCAAACTTTTTTAACTCATACCAAATTTAATGGAGACTATATTGATTAAAAGTCAACAGTAATTATGTGACAAGAATTTACAGCAGAGCAGCCTTCAACTTTGTGTAAAAATCATTAATACAATCATCACAAGAATTTTTTTCTCCAATGCAATTATTTTGCTGGCTATTTTGACAGATTTTTTGTAATATAATTTCGGACCACGTACAATCTTAAAACACGAGACGAGCGGACTTTCGTCAATCGCCCAATTCAAAGTATGGATATATTCTGTTTTTCAGTACTGTAAAAAAGTACAAAGTCGACAATCATTACTCTAGTGTGGTGTAAGATATGAAATACTTATGATTAATGATCGTAAATATACCCAAAGAGTCTCATAGCACAAAAACCCTAATTTTCCAATTAAAGCATTTTTATATCCCATAACTTGCATAGAATTTTGTGACATATACACAAAATATCAGGAGAAGATATAATATGATTGAATGAATAATACGGCCCCAGCAGTTTTGCTACTGCCCCAACCTATTTTCATGCTATTTTGATACAATATGCAGCAAGAAATGGACTATAATTTTAGGTTAATAACCCAAAAATTAATTAATTTTTTTAATATATGAAATTCTTTGAGTAAAAATAAGGTATATTAAAACCCAAATCGATATTATAAAAAAATAACAATAGGAATATAAAACTTACATTGCCAGCAGTTGAAGAGTTTTGGTTCAGTACGTGTTTTATGGAAATATTTCTGTGGGGTGGTACAGGTGGCCGATATTCGCTTGGTTTAATCTCCACATTAGCACTACGAAATACACAAATGAATAAAATTTAAACGATACAAAATATTGCTTTAGTGAAAGAATACAATGATTTTTTTAATTTTCAGTTTTATGATTATTTCATTAATTATACGATACGGCAAATATACCATTATTTAATAAATCTATTTCGAAATATAGTATTTTCAGATTAAATAAAACCTTTTGCAATTGAAATGAAACTTTTTGCGGCGGAAATGAAACCTTTTGCAGTGAAAATGAACGCTTTGCAGTTGAAATGAAACCTTTTGCATTTGAAATGAAACCTTTTGCAACCGAAATGAAACTTTTTGCAAATCAAATGAAACTTTTAGATTTATAGAAGGAAAAATTACAAAATATTTTTATTTTTAGTAGGTTTAAAATTAAATCAACTAATTATAACTAATGTAAAGTTAAAGAGGAATTTTTATTGATTATTAATATCTATGTTTTTATAATATTAGATTAATTAAAATATGTTTTTTCAAGGTCTTTTCTCCAAAAGACTTTCATTCGTGTCTACCTTTTTATAACCTCCACCATGGAAAGGTGGTATAATTAATTTGTCATTCAGTTTGTAACATCTCTAAATATTCGTCGTAGAATCCATAAAGTATACACAATCATGATCAAAGTTGATTTAATGATGCCCATCTATTGAAATCGTGATATTGATATGAAATTTGAAGTAGAGATTTAAAACATGGCAAAACATTGTATTGTGTTTAGGATGTTTGGTATTGAAAATAATACCGGGATGTTTCAATAAGGCATTACATTGCGGACGCTATGAAGCGAACCATTCAATAGCCCACATATCAAGACTGCTCTATATCCATAATCAATAAAGCTGCGAAACGCGAATCCTTTATTAGGTAAGATAAATAGTATACTATAACTATAAAACATTATAGTAAAGCTTAATTTCGCATTTCAGTCCTGCCCATGCCTATAAAAGCCAAAATTTGTTTCAATTTCTCTTTTTAGCATTAAACATTTGGAATTTAATAATATGGATATATTTTATATTAAACCTTATATAAATATAAGAATAAAAATATATATTAATAATCAATAAAAAATTATCTTTAACTTTACATTAGTTGTAATTAGTTGATTCAATTTTAAACCTACTAAAATTAAAAATGTTTTGTAATTTTTCCTTCCGTAAATCTAAAAGTTTCATTTGATTTGCAAAAAGTTTCATTTCGGTTGCAAAAGGTTTCATTTCAAATGCAAAAGGTTTCATTTCCGCTGCAAAAGTTTCATTTCCATTGCAAAAGTTTTCATTTCCGCTGCAAAAAGTTTTTTTTAATTGCAAAGGTTTCATTTAATCTCAAAATGCTATAGGACCACTGATTTCCCCTCTAAATTTTCTATTAATGTTAGACTTCAAAAAAGAAAACTTCAACATTTTTTCACATTGGGGAATCAATCCGCATGGGGAATAATTGTTAGCATCAGGAAGTATACATATATAGACGAAATAAAAATACTTACACAAGCTTGTTGTTTTGGCCAATTATTTCAACATTAGTAGTTGGATTTGGGTTCATGAATGATGTTGCTTTACTCTCAGTTGTGTTGTTAGATGCACAGTTAACAATAGGATTTGTTGTTATACGTATTCGAGAGTCTGTAAAAGAACATGTGATAATTATACGAATAAAAGAGTCGTATATGAAAACAGGAAGGTTTAATAAAATATTTGTACCATTTTCTAAAATGTTGTACAAACAAAACTTTTATGTCATAATATTTAATAAAAAGGACTTACCGCGTGGATTTATAAAGTTTTGCCCTTGTGAATTGAAACTCAGAATTGACGATCTATCCATTGTGGATCGCCCCAACCAAACCCAATCATGAGCATTTGTTGTTGTTTCAGTAAAAAACTTTGACTCTTTATTTATGTCTGGCACAGACAATGATCCTTTTGAAATATCTTCCGAGTCTATAGTACTTTCAACGTGAATAGCTTTAAATTTTGAAGCATACACAACGCACGATATAACAAAGACTACAATTGCAAAGCAGAAGGCAGTCAACAAAACGTACATTCCAACTTCAATTGAAGACATGTTTCTCTTAGGAATCTTCTTGTAGCCAAAATGTGTTTTATCAGTAGATAGGCTGTTTCCATGGTGCTGTCTAGCTTGAACGGTAGGTTCATGGTGATGACTGGAATCACGTAAAGGTATGCCTGTAAAAAATATGTATTAAAAGGATACTTAGTTATTATTCAATTTAAATCCGTCATAAAAAGGCCAGACAAAATACGAAAATCTATAGTCCAATTAAAAATTTTCGCTCGTACCCAATAAACAAATCGTTAACCTGAAATGCAAACATGTTAATTAAAAACTATGTAATAATTAGGGGGACTATTTCTTTCCACAAGTCTTTGTTATTATATTCTATTAGTCGCTAACTTACTGATAATTTTCTTAAATTAAGGAAATAGATAAATAAAATTATTAAATTAAATTTGAATACCCTGTAAAAAAGCTGGGGTTTTGTGTCATCACTTTTGTCTACAATTTATGAGACACTTATCCTTATACTATTTGTCGACGTCGACGGCGTAGATTTGCATTGGCTCCAATTTTGTCGTTGTTGTTGTTGTTTGTAGCAGTTGTACATGTATGTGTTTGCGTTCTGCTAATCTGGTTTCAACTCCAGGTTTAGCAATTCGGCTACTTTGACGGGCTGTAGCCAGAGATCTTCTGGAGTGAGTTGGGTAGGTTTGGCTGAGCAATTAAAAAGGTGTAGCGTATTGTGCGGGCCTGTATCGCACGCCGGGCAGGCGTCACGCACATCTTCATCAATTCGTGCCCAATACGAATTGAGACGACTACACCATCCTGAACGTAATTGCGCCAAAACTACCCTGGTTTGTCTAGGCAGCTGACGTTCTTCAGCTGCAATGGATGGGGGATGGACTCCGAGGACGGCATTCACTTTATAACTGCTAATAGCATCCGCGACTGCATCGGTGTGAATGCCACTCAGACCTTCCTGATAGGCTTCTTGATCTAGAGGCTTCTTGATCGGTGTGAATGCCACTCAGACCTGCCTGATAGGCTTCTTGATCTAGAGGTTCTCTCTTGTAGTGCTGGACCTCCCTCTCTAGATCATGTATGTCCTTCCTGACACGCCTGGGTGGGGGAGACTTATCCACCATATGATGGTTGGGATGACTCTCACGCTAACACCCAAGCAGGTACTGCAACGAAAGCATATTATTATGCTGACGTACAGGAAGGACTTTTGCCTCATGTAGATGGTCCACTGGTGTCATGAGGAGGCACCCTGTCGCAGTTCTCAGGCAGCGTTCTGGCAGGTCTGGATATGCTTCCACTGCGTAGCACTAGTATTCGCAGACCACACTGGAGCCGCATAGCTGACCACAGACCGACCTATCGCGTTATAAGAGGTCAACAAGGTTTCTTTGTCCGCACCCAAGAGTTGCCGGCTAGCGCCTTGAGGACCTTGTTCCTACTTTTCATCTTGACGCAGATAGCTGTGGCTTGCGCAGACGACTTGAACATACTGTCGAACGTGACCCCAAGAATCTTGGGGTAGTTCGTGGTCGGTATTAGATTCCCCTCGACCTGAACATTCAGCTGTGTTCACATCTCCGCAGACCATGTGGTAAAGAGTGTGGCCGTTGATTTCGTGGCGGATATTTTCATATTCCTCGCGTGGAAGCATGCGGCAAGCTCCGCAATATAGGGGTTCAACCTTTCGCATATGTCATCGACCACTGGACCCGACGCCATGATCGTACAATCATCCGCATACGTTACGATCTCAATGCCATCTGGAGGGCGAGGAATTCCGGAAAGGTAGAGTTTAAACAGTTCCGGAGATATCACCCCACCTTGGGGAACTCCCTGTTTCACTCTACGGGCTTTGGACTTCTTGTTCCGGAATTCCACGTACGACTGGCGTCCACACATATAGTTGATTATCCAACGTTTCAAACTTGGCCGGAGGGTAGTTCTCTTTACGTCCTCAAACAGTGTGGCATGATTTGACCGTATGAAATGCCTTTGATAGGTCAAGGGCTACCAACACTGTTCTGTCACACTGCCTCAAGAGTCTTTGCTACTGGCGACAAAAGCGAAATCGGCCTGTACGATTCGCCTTTACTGGCATCCTTGCCTGGATTCAGTAGCGGGACCACCCGGCTCATTTTCCAGGTTTCGGGCACTATGTGGGTGGCTAGCGACAAATTGAGAACTTTCGTTAAGTACTCGACTCCCGGCGTATCCAGCTGCTTCAACATTACCATTGAGATCCCGTCCGTGCCCAACGCATTGGATGACTTAGCGTTACGGATGACATTTGCAACATCACCCATCGTAAACTGTGGTGGTTCCTCCTCGGCGGGAAGAGATCTGATACGACGTAGTACTCTTCGCTTCGCCCTATCGCTCTCGAGGTGCTCGACAAATTGTCGGTTAAAATATTCCGCGCACCTCTTCGGATCAATCACCGTTACGTCGTTAAAAGTGACTGAGGTCCTATCATCCTTTTTTTCCAGGGTTCGAGAGCGACTTAACCATTACCCACAGCTTACTCATATCGGTTCCAATGTTGCAGCAATTCAGATGGTCTAGCTACTCTTTCCTCTTATGCTCCTGTACCAACCGGTTGACTTCCACTGTCAAATCACTGATTCTAGGATTCTTAGGGTTGGTACGACGGAGATCATCACGCTCGTTTGCTAATCCCGCTGCCTCTGCTAGGAAGTTTGGTCTTATCTCGGGTATTCGACCAGTAGGTATATAGCGAGCGGCTGCAGCTCTGATGATGTTCCGGAAAATTCTTTCTGCCACCCGAACATCAGAAGTGTTGGGCAGTTCTCTGAAGCGGCGGTTGGTGAATTTTCTGAACTCTGGCCAGTGAGCTTTCCCATCGTTAAGGAAAGTGGGCGTTCAGAGGTTATGAAATCGGGCGACCTGCTTATGGAGACGATTATGGGGAGATGGTCTGAGCCAAGAGAAATGACGGGATGCCAAGTCACGTCATTTATCAGACCGGGTGACACTATGGTTAAGTCTGGCGAACTGTGACACTCTCCTGTTATTCCTCGTTAACCGTGCATCCTCGTTAACCGTGCAGAATGTGGAACAGTCAATCTGCTCTGCCAGCGCTGATACCCTCTGGTCATTACCTAGGACGGAATCCCACAACTCATGGTGGGCATAAAAATAAAATAAATTGGCTACCAATAATGGGCTAATATCAGGCAAATAACGCGGTTCACAGGCGGGATATACACATTAAGCACCTCTACCTCGGCAGTTCCACACTTGACTGCTACCCCCCATACATTCCATGTATGGGTCACTAGAGACTAGCTCAAGCGAGATAGGTCTGTACTGAATAGAATGGTGTAACAGGAACGATAATCCCCTAACTCCAATTCTGGTGCGATCCTTCCTTAGTACGTTGTAACCATAACAACGTCGTAGGCTGCAATTTTCATTCAGCTTGGTTTCCTGCACCGCTGCGATCTTAATATTCCTCCGACTCATAAATTCCACTATCTCATCTATTTGCCTTGAAGTCCGTTGCAATTGAATTGCAAGAATGATGCACAATCCGGAGTTGGAACAGCAACATGTGGCGTTAGGTGCTGCGGTGTTGGTTGCTGTTCTGGAGACTGCGGTGGAGTGCAATACTCCGACGACGTCTCTGATGAGGACGACGAAGAAGTGGACTCGCTGGGGACTACGTTACTGCAGCAAGTCGCAACATAATCCCTTTCGCTGTAGTCTCGCAAACGCCTAAGTCCGGAACAGTTCTTGAAGTGCACCCAATCTCTTCATCCATTACATCGCACCGAAACAGATCTGTTGTGGATGACGTTTTGACAAACCGAGCAGAACCAAAGTCCGGGGTTTTCCTCAATCACGGCACGGACCAATAAAATCCGGAGAAAGCATTCCGGGATATGCTGTTCCCAATGCAGAAAAATAAACAAACACAAACATGTACATACTGGGTTGGCAGCCGCTGGCCGAAACTGGGATCTTGACATAGGCTGTAGTGCCCATTACGAACTTTAAATGCGAAATGTGGAACAATATCTGCAAAAAGCCTCTATAATCATTTAAATACAAAATATTGCGAGGTACCGTTATATGGGAGGCTATACGAAAACGTGGACCGACATGGACAATTTACGAACTTAACCTGCATACTGGCAAAATACAAAAATGCAAAATTTTAGCGTTTATCTCAACTCGTCCAAAAGATAGCGTGATGGAAACAGACTGACACACACAGAAAGACAGGCGACCATAGCTAAATCTACTTTGAATTTTATGCTAATCAAGAATATACAGTGCCCCAGAAGCGTAAATTTTGCTTATTTACGTAACCGCTAAGATGGAAATGGGCCTCATCACTCATGATTATTTTTGATGAAAAATTATCTCCTTCTTGGAGATTGGCAGCAGCCAACAGCTGATTCACCATCTGTACTTTGTGCGGAAACATCTATTAACGTGTATTTCGCATGCGTTTGCTAAAAAAAAATGTCAAAACAGAACTTACATTAAGGTCCAATCGTAATATTTATAGTATTTTCTGATAGGATGATTACTTTTGCTTTATCTTGTATATACATTGTTCAGACTGACATGAGTATTCCGAGGAGTTACAAATCGAATGAAGGAATAAAAAGACTACTGACTCACAATGTCCCCATAAGCCTACGGAAGAGCTACTGATATACTACTGACAATGTCACAAGTGACTTCTGAATGGCAAGCTGAAGCACTTTGATAGGCTAGAGGATTTATTCTATATCGTTGGATCTCTCTCTTGAGATCATGCGGGTCCTTCCTGACATGCCTGGGTGGGAGTGTCCACAATATAATGGTTAGAATGAGACCCACGGTAACATCCAAGCAGGTAAGGCGGGCAACGAAAACACATGATTATGCTGACGTAAGGGAAGAACCTTAGTCTCCTCATCTAAATGGTCCCCAGGAGTTATGACGAGGCACTCTTTGTGGTAAATAGTGTGGCCATTGATTTGGTGGGGATATTTTCACATTACACGCATGAAAGTTAGCGGCAAGCTCCGTATACCTTAACTGCTACCCGTATGTATTCCATCTATGGATCACTACACTAGATAGGTCTGTATTGAACCAAATGATGTAACAGGATACAATTCCCCACCTCCACTTCTGGTGCGATCCTTCTCAATACGTTGTAACCAATGCAACGTTGTATGCTACAATTCCCATCCAGCTTGGTTTCCTACACCTCTGCGATCAAGATATTCCTCCGATTCATGAATACCGGGCTAGACCGGAACAATTCCTAAAATGAACCCATCCTCTGCATCTATTACATTGCACGGAGACTGATCTGTGGTGGATAATGTTTTGAAAATCCGAACAGAATCATATTCCCGACTTTTCTTCAATCCTGACAAGGACCAAAATTATCCGAAGCAGACAATCTAGGATGTGTTGCTCCAAAAACATAAAAATAAATAAATAGTCAAGTGTCAATGACTATGACATTTCCTACAGGGTAATTACAAAAGAGCACGGTTGGTGGCGAATTTCCGAAAAATGTAACTCAATGCCTACATTTGTCGTTGAAATTTTTTGTTAAGGCGAAACAATTTATTTCACCTAATTTTGCTCTCTTCTCCTATAAACAACAAAAACCATGTGCATATTTTTTCGAATTGGATTCGTGTGTTTTTCTGTAGAGCTTCAACAAGCTGAATCACCTTTGAATGTAGCCCACATTGCAAGTCGGAAATCAACAGAAACCACCATGTAAATTCTACGAAAATTTTAATTAAAAATGGGGGTTATATGCTTAACAAATTGCTAGAGAAAAACTTCTTTACCAGTTTGAGGCACACATCGGAACTTATTGTAGAAATAAAATAAGTTATAAATACTGGGCCAATTATTAAGCGGGTTTGCAGATACATTTGTACGCTCATTTTCTTTAGTTGGCAGTACTATCAAGATAGTTATTCAAGGAATGTTTTTTTTTTAAAGAAATAGTTTTATCTGTCGGGGAAAAATATTCTATTATCGATTTCTCAATTGTTTAAAACGAGTTGTAAAACCGATACCCCAGACAGGTGCTGGATTTTTGTTCTATGAAAATATGAAATGAAAAATATTCTTTATACATTTTTTCAACAATTTCAATTTTTGTAATTTATTGTTTAATATAGTTTTTTTGTATGCGTTTTTAAATAGCGAATGCTCTGTGGCAAGAATCAAATAATGCAATATTAGGGTAACCCTAAAATGCAACAATCTGGCAACATCATAACAGTGTTGCATTCCTCAGTAGTTGTAAGTTATTACATCTCTTTAACACACAGTAGTACTGATGAAATTATCAGTCTTTGTGCAACCACCAATTAATAGACATCTCATCTGTACATATTTCGTCATACTTCATGGTTCTTCATAATTAATACTTCATCACAACTCGTAAAACAACTTAAAGTTTTATTCAACAAATGAATTGATTGTTATGTTTAAATCATCGTCTTTCATTCAACCGACCACCTCCATAAGAACATAACAATATCAGAAAAATCAATTATAGCCGTAAAAACTTTTACATCCATACAGTTATGAAATAGAGCAAAATAGAGCGTTTGTTTGTCTCTCTATAAACAGAGAAACATATTTCATTAGTTTTAATTTTTACAGTTTTAAAATATTTGATTTTACATCAATTTCAATTTTTCTAATTAATTGTTTAATATAGCTTTGTTTAGTGTTTAGTAGTAATTCGTTTCATAAGAGTATCTGACAGCACCTCCTCATCGACGACTCGAGAAAAACTAAATATTCTACGCAAGGCCAAGACGATTAGTTTAAAAAACATCTAAATTAAAGAGTGCTCATCAAAACAGAGAAGTTTTATATGAGTTTGTTTAAAACAATTCTTTTCGACAGCAAAATAAGGCAGCACTCGCTTTAATGTGATCGTAAAAACGATTTAGTAGTGGTTCTACGAAATTAGTTATATCACTATTTCATTCAATGCGTACAAAAGACTTTTTTGTAGCAATAGCAAGATAGGTAGATTGTTAAGTGCACAAGTAATAACATAAATTAAAATTAAAGACAGATGCAATTGAGATAATCAGATAACATTAAGCGGTTCATACGGACCAAAACTTTTTTGTTGCCTTATGGTTTATCTTTAGCATGATTTATCTTTAGCATGGTTTATCTTTAGCTCATTATCTTCCAGAACCGAAACTGTTTAATGAACAACGCATTACTCAATGCATCTTTAAAACATAAACGAAATATTAAACAAAAAGTCTAGAAATCGATCACACCAAAATGGAGGCAGACCGTGTCCCCTCCTGTATATAACGAACTAAAAATATATTTTATATTTCATTTATATTTTAAATCAATTTTAACGGAGATGAGCCAGTTATGCGTGGTATTAAATGTACACCAAAAAAAAAAAAAAAAAAAACATTGTTGAACACAATTTTTCAGATTAGTGGAGGACTATAGCACAAAAAATAGAATGGAATAACTGAGTACTCAAAACTACTGAAATTATATATGGATAGAAGGAAAATCATCACAATAACACTTTGATAATTTAATGATCAAAATAAACTAAACTAAAAATTTGATGTATTTATTTTGTTTATTAAATTATATAAGTGTTATTGTGATGATTTTCCTTCTACGCTTATAACTTAAGAACCGCTGGTCTAATTCTGATGATTCTGACAAATTCGGAAAATCAAAATCGAAAAATCGCGTTAAAAAGTGAAATATGAACGTTTTCATTTTGACTTTTGAAATGTACAATACAGTAATGTTTTATTTTGCATGTTTTTTTTTTTCGTTTTGGCTTACTGTTTTCGAATGTACATTTGTAGTATTTTTTTAAATGTGTGTAGTCTTTTTGGGGAGTTAAAAGCTATGAACAAAAAAATCGATATATTATTGGGTACGAACGATATATTATTGGAACGGTTTAACTTTATTTAATTGTTTCGATTCCTTGAGAACTGAAATTGCAGGTGGTGGCGAAACTGAATAGATCATGTCGAATTAATTTAACGCGGTCACAGCAAAGTTAAAAGATAATTACTTTTTCAATAGCGCTAAAAAATTAAAAATCAAAAAAAAAAAAAAAAAAAAAAAGGAGAGGCTACCTCATTGCAAAAAATCTAAAATCGGGAAACATCGAGAAACATTTTTCAGTGGAATCGAATTCAAAATTATAGTACATTCTATTGACAAACTTCGTAAGGACTTTTGAACATTTGCTGTAAAAACTCAGCGTACAAGTTGAAGATTTTTTTCAATTTGTTTTCCTTTTTTAAAATGAGTGCACAATTCGGTGTTAAATGACGATTTTTCATGCCTAAAGTTAGCATCTAGCTTTCAACTTCAGGACCTACATGGTGCTTAAGCTGGAAGATGCGAACACGTTTAAACAAACAAAATTGACCGACAAAGCGTTATGGGCCTCATGTTGGTAATTTGAGGAGCAACCACCCTTGCAAAGAATGATCACGTTTTGGTAAACCATCATATGGTTTAAGCTTCTTTTCGGGGTCTTTTTTTAAATTTTTTGGCGCTTATTTGGCATCTTTGTTTCTAAGGGGGTGGAAACCCTATTCGGATAAAATGTTTAATTTTAGAAGTTGGGCCCATCATCGATTTGGCTAAAAAATAGTATTTGAGCTATTCGGGGTAGATAACCATCTTATAGATAATTGTCCATATAAGCATTTATTTAAGTATAGTCCCCACATCAGTGTCCACTTTTCCAACCAATGTGTGGTCAGAAAAGAAAGAGAATATTGGTTGGTAACGTAGATTTGGGATGTACGTCTATATGAAATAAATTCCAAAATGCCATACTAGGACTCATTCAATCGTTGAATTATACTATAATGAAAAATATGGACTTTTTGGGGTCTCCAACACACGGTAATGGGTATGAAATAATAATTATCTGTGACTACTCTGAAATCATTCTGTACTCAATTATGAAGTGGACAAAACTAAATACCACACAGCACGGTATTCTAAAAGTTAGAAATACAAATTGCAAATTACAGCTCATTTGAATGGAAAATGTTGCTAAGATTTTTACAGAAAAAATTAAGCTGTGTTTTATCCTGGGGCTATTTTAGATGTTATATATAATATAGGTTTTTAACACTCAAATTAAAGTCTTAGGCTGAAAAATAAGATCAGTTTATTCAAAATATCTAAAACCGGCGGTAGGTGAAAATCTAATATAATTTTTGCATGAATATTTATTTCTATTTAGAAATTACTATATACTATATCAACATGGCTTTCCAACTCTCAAATTAAAACCTCTGGCTGAAAAATTGGATCAGGTTTTTTGAACTAAATACAAAAAATGGGCGTAAAAGTGGTCGTTGTCAATTTTTCTCTGCATAAAAACCTGACTCTGGTTAGGACGAACGTGGTAACGAACGATAAAATCGGTCCAGCCGTTTTAAAATGATTCAATTACCATCTAACGACATTTGATTTTAATGCATATAGATACATATGTACTCTCAATTATAATAAACATATATATCGATGAAAACATACCTATTATATCTGCAAGATCTCCACCATTGTTAGTGTATTTATTTCTTTCTTTTCGAATAACTCCATCGTTTTGTACAACTTCATGTTTATTAATAATTTCGTTTGCATTATTAAAGTCAACATCAACAGCAGCAAGGGCGCTCGCTAATGGGGATGTATTATATCGGGTTTGTTTTGTTGACATTACATTGCGGCGTACTCGACATTCTTCCGATAGAAGTAGTGTAATTCTAAGTAGGTTTCCATTTCCTTCTCCCACAGCGATTACTCGGGGATGGTGAGAGGCTAGCATTGGTGCAAAGGCCACAACTTCAGTATCTAAGCTTTCAACCAAAAGGAAGTAATCTTCCACGGATATATCCCTATAAAATAGTTTTATTTGCATTGTTTTAGAATAATATTTATATAATTTAAACCTTAATGGGGTGCGAGATCCATCCGAAAACTCCAGATCAATATCCAACAGTCCTTCCTGGTATTGTGCTGTCAATTTGTGTGTTACTGCGGTTTCAGCAATGTAACCATTTTCAATACTGTTGTCTGGAGTAATTGTCAACTGCAGTCCTGATACAACGCGAACTGAAAGTTTAATAAGGCTTACTTTATCGCTGCCAACGCGAATCTCCTTTGTCCCTATTACGCGTCCTGTTATTGGCGATAAAACCTAAAACAACACATTTATATAACCGGAGACGAATTACTATTTTAATATTTACCTGAACATCGGTGCGGCCCATTGACTTGCCTTGAAGAATTCTTCCCTTTAGGCTGGCTATTTTGGGATCTGCTACACGCAATAATGGTTGTACCAAATCCGTAACTCGCAATCCAGTTCGACGTGATATAAAGTAGCTTATGCGTCCAGAATTCTAAAAGGAGTATATAGACAAAAACGTTTCATTTATTGGATTTGAAATATATATATATATATATACTTCTATATATATATATTTTTTTTTTTTTGAAAATTTTCAAGATCCTTCTAAATGGTGAAGGGTATTAAAAGTTTGGACTGGCCGAACTTAGCTGATTCTTTACTTGTTATTATGGGATTTTTCCAATTTTATTTTGTAACAGTAAAAAAGAAGGTAAGTTCGACCGGGCCGAACTTTTAATGCCCTCCACCATTTCAAAGGAAATTGAAAATTTTCAAAAAAAAATAGTTTTTTTGTCATAGTAGTATTAGTTTTTTGTCATAGGCTGTGGTAACGATTCTGAACTTTAAATATAAAATTTAAAACAAATATAGGGGTTATACGAAAACGTGTACCGACATGGCTCATTTACAAACTTAACCTGCCTACTGGTAAATTTTAACCTTCTATCTCAATTCGTTCGAAAGATAGCGTGAATACAATAGACAGACAGAAGGACATCGCTAGATCGTTCCTTCTAAATGGTGAAGGGTATTAAAAGTTTGGACTGGCCGAACTTAGCTGATTCTTTACTTGTTATTATGAGATTTTTCCAATTTTATTTTGTAACAGTAAAAAAGAAGGTAAGTTCGACCGGGCCAAACTTTTAATGCCCTCCACCATTTCGAAGGAAATTGAAAATTTTCAAAAAAAAATAGTTTTTTTGTCATAGTAGTATTAGTTTTTTGTCATAGGCTGTGGTAACGATTCTGAACTTTAAATATAAAATTTAAAACAAATATAGGGGTTATACGAAAACGTGGACCGACATGGCCCATTTACAAACTTAACCTGCCTACTGGTAAATGTTAACCTTCTATCTCAATCCGTTCGAAAGATAGCGTGAATACAATAGACAGACAGATCGTCTTAGAATTTTACGCTGATACAGAATATATATACTTTGTAGGGTCTATTATCAATATTTCGAGGAGCTACAAACGGAATGACAAAGTTAATATACCCTGCATAAAATGGTGGAGGTTATAAAAAAATATACTAAAACACACATCATCATCAACAACATCAAAGTCGACATCAATACAAGTCTATGTCATCGTCACATTTTTTACAGAATATCAAAACAACCTAAAAACTGGTAATATTGACACTTCTAACCGATTCGCGACAAACGCCATCGACTTATGTCAACAAATAGAATAAGGGTAAATGTGGGTACAAGACTTGAAGTAATGTAAGGCAAAATTAACACAACTCAAGTAGCATTGTCATTTCATAACGAAAAATGTTAAAATTATCTTCCGATATTTGATTATATTCATGGTGTAGCTTTCTTAAATTCCTATGTATGAAAATTTAAAGAAGACTTTCTCATACTATCATATCCTCATTTTTTAATGAGGATTTCGATTTGAATTTCTATTGAACTAAGGTATTTCGATTGAAATAAGGTATGTCGAAATTTGACAAAAAAAACTGTATAGTGAAGAATAAATGCCAAACATTGAAAGGAGAAAAAATTGGAAAGGCTAATTCTGCTCTATTTTCGTCTGAAAGTATGGCTGAGAATATTTCTTAAAAAATACATCTGTCATTCTCCATTTTAATCCAAGCTTTTAAGCATTTATCTTTGGTTTTTATACCCTCCACCTTGGAAACTTTGTCATTCCGTTTGTAACATGTCTAAATATTCGTCGTAGATCCCATAAAGTATATATATTCATAATCAGCATAAAATTCGAAGTCTGTCTGTCTGTCTGTCTGTTGAAATCACGATACAGTCCACATTTTTTGACGTAGAGCTTCAAATTTGTACTGTGTCAATACAGAACAATTTGTATTGTGTCTAGGATGGTTGGTTTTGAAAATGAAATATATCAGTCAACGTTTTGGTATAGTCCCCATATAACGGTACCTCCCAATATTCGATATTTTGATGATTTTTGCCACATTTCTTCGCGGATTTGTCTAAAAATTGGTATTCGTGGTTCCTAATGGGTTCTATCTCAGTTGGCGAAACATTGTATGTATACGACTACGTTTTTGTATAGCCTCATATAGCGGTACCTCCCGATATTCGGTATTTTGATGATTTTTGCCACATTTTTCACGGATTTGTCTGAAAATTGGTATTTGTAGGTCATAATGGGTCCTAGTTCTTGTGGCGAAACATTGTATGTATATGTCAACGCTTTGGTACAGCCCCCATATAACTGTACCTCACGATATTCGGTATTTAGATGATTTTTGCCACATTTTTTTTACGGAATTGTCTAAAATTTGGTATTTGTTGGTCATAATGGTGGTCCGGTTAGGTCCGGTGGCGAAACATTGCGTGTATAGGTCCACGTTTTTGTATAACCCCCATATAACGGTACGCCCCATATTACATATTTTGATGATTTTTGCCACATTTTTTTCGTGGATTTGTCTTAAAATTTTTTTTGTGGGTCCTAATGGGCTCTACCTCCGTTGGCGAAACATTGTATGTATAGGTCCACGTTTTTGTATACCCCATATAGCAGTATCTCCCGATATTCGATATTTTGATGATTTTTGCCACATTTTCTCACGAATATGTCTAAAAATTGGCTTCTGATGTTTCCTTTATTCTAAGGTGGAGTGTATTAAAAGTTCGACCTGGCAGAACTTAATGCTTTTTTACTTGTTTTATTTTGGTTTAAGAAAAAAAAAATTGTTATTTTGATATTATTATGTGCTTAATATTGGCGACATACTGCTTAGATTTAGTAGATCGTGGAATAATGCAGACGTTTTAAATACACCCCAAAGTTGGTAACATGAACAATTCATACCTTTTCCCTATCGTCTGATATGCCTCATAGGGATGTAAAAAGTGCTCTTTATAGGCCTTAATCGCTTTACTTATAACAATAAAAATTTTCAATACATATAATTGTTTTGGAAAGTGCAAGTGTCGGTTCCCCCGACGAGACCATAAGGAATTGACTGCACCTAAGTTGTAAAAGGATATGGTTCAAAGGCCTGAAAAGAGTAATATATTAAAAAAATGGCATATATATACATATATGATTTTTAAGGTCGTACCTTTAATGGTATTCGACGTGATGTGGGCACAAGCAAAGAAACTTACAGATACATTTTGATGTATCTATATATATAAAAATCAATTGTTGTTTGTTGGTAATGGAATCAGTTGAAAACGGCTGGACCGATTTGCATAATTTTTTGTATAAACGTTCGTCATACCCCGAGTTAGGTTTTTAAAGAAAAAAATATTGACCACGCCTACTTTTACGTCCACTACTTCGATTTATCTAAAATCCTGATATTTCGCAAATAATGAAGATATTGGTTTAAAAATTATTACACGATATACTGTTGACTTTCCCTCCAATCCTAAGTATTTGTTTGGGGTCTGAGGAACTGACCACGCCTACTTTTTAATCTATCTATATATATAAAAATCAATTGTTGTTCGTTGGTAATGGAATCAGTTGAAAACGGCTGGACCGATTTGCATAATATTTTGTACAAACGTTCATCATACCCCGAGTTAAGTTAAGTTAAGAGTTAAGAAAAAATACTGACCGCGCCCACTTTTACGCCCACTATCTTGATTTATCTAAAATCTTTATATTTGACAGATAATGAAGATATTGGTTTGAAAATTATTACACAATACTGTTGACTTTCCCTCCAACCCTAGGGATTTATTTGGGGGCTGAGGAACTGACCACGCATACTTCTAATCTATCTATATATATCAAATAAAGTTGTGTTAATTGCTACGCTTATAACTCAAGAACCGCTGATCTGATTTTAACGATTCACACAAAATCGAAATTGTCTCTTGGAAAAAATAGATAAAATCCAAAAAAAATTTTATTTTGACTTTTGAGGTGTACAATAGTAATGTTTTATTTTGCATGACTTTTTTCCATTTGGACTTACTAGTTTGGAATGTACATTTGTAGTGTTTTTTTTTTTTTTTTTTTTTTGAATTGAATTCTAATATGATGTGTAGTCTTTTTGGGTAGTATAAAGCGACGACAATTATGGAGTGGCGGACCTAAATAGATGATGTCAAAATAATTTAATAATTTAACAAGCAAAAGATAATTACTTTTTTCAAAATTGCTAAAAAATCAAAAAAAGCGCCTATTGCATTGCAAAAACTCTAAAATCGGGAAAAAATAGATAACATTTTTTCAATGGAATCAAATTTCATAATAATAGTAAGGACTAAACTTCGTAAGGACCTTTAAACATTCGCTGTAAAAAACTGCGAACAAGTTGAAGATTTTTTTCAATTTGTTTATTAGTTACTATGCTTATAACTCAAGAACGTTTTGACGGATTTTCACAATTCATAAAACTTCAGAATGGAATCTTGGGAAAAAATTGCGTAAAATATGCCAATAAAAATATAAAAGAAAAAATCATTTTGGCGTGAAATTTTTTCAATTTAAAAACTATATAGAAGTGTACATTTTTTATTGTTTTGAATTCTGAATGAATAATATCAAAAATGAAATAGTACGCAATACGATGTTAAATAGCGATCTTTCATATCTGAAATTGGCATTTAGCTTTCAACTCAAGGATCTGCATTGTGCTTCAGCTCGAAGATACGAACATATTTAAACAAAAAAAAAAAAAAACCGGCAAAACGTTATGGGGCACATTTCAAAACGGGGACCTACCTACTTCTTTCACATGACAATAATCCGTCCAATGAGAACTCAGTATGCAAAATTCATTGGGATTGAAATAAGTGAAATACCGAATATAAAAAATAAAAAATAAGGGGGAAAAGGATTTCTATTCTTTCAGAAACTCTTCCTAAACTTTCACGATACCTTAAATCGCTTTTGCAGTTCATGATATTGGTCATAACCCCCGGATAAGGATACAACCCGATTTCAAGTATATCTTACATTTTAACCATATTTTCATACTAATTTCGGCAAATGTTGGTAATTTGGGAATGTGTAACCATAACATTTGTTTAATCGTCTTTGAATTATACTATGATAAAAGATATGGACATTATGGGGTCTCCAACGCGCAATTTCAATGACAAATACTACTTATTACTTTAAAAACAAGTAAAAAAATTAAGTTCGGCCGGGCAGAACTATTACTATCGTCCACTTCAGGGTAAAGGAAACATTTTTATATAAAAGTATCTGAATTCAAGCGTGTTTCACTTTGAACTTCATATACAAGTAAGACTGTTTGGATAATGCAGTTAACTTATCAAAAAACCATAAAGTGAATGAGGCCGTTATAGGGGGCCATATCAAAAGGGGAGTCTCTGTTGACAGTTTTATAGTTCAAGGATTGTCATCTATCAAATCTTCTAAGATACCAAATAAATATTGAAACAATTGTGTGCGTAAATGTTACTAGGATTATCAACATACCCAATACCGGTAGGTATCGTTATATGTGTTAGACAAATCCGAGGAGAAATGTGGCAAAAATCATCAAAATACCGAATTTTGAGAGATACCGTTATATGGGGACTATACCAAAACGTGAACCGATAGATCATTTTCAATACCAACCATCCTATACACAATACAAATTGTTCTGCTAAATTTTGATGCTCTACGTCAAATAATGTACGCTGTATCGTAATTTAAACAAACAGACATACAGACGGACAAATCGACTTAGAATTTGGTGCTGATTATGAATATACATATGTATATTTTATGGGGTCTATGACGAACATTTATGGATGTTACCTTTCCAAGGTGGAGGATATAATAAGCATTAAAGACTGAAATTACGGTTAGAATATATATATATATATATATATATATATATATATATATATATATATATATATATATATAAACTAGGTATCGTTATATATATAAACTTCTAACCGAAAGTTGAATGAAACTTCCTATTTCGGATGCGTATTCGGTCCGACTTATATGGAGTGGTTGATCTTCGACGGACCGAATAGAAGTGAAGTTTTAGAGGACTTTCGAGCCGAAGGGATATCTATGGAAAATTCGCAAGGGAATCCGTGCGTCTTTCTCATTTTTTACCGACTTTCTAACAGTTTTCGGCGGAATGGTCTTATGAAGTTCGGATGTAAATATTAAAAACAACTTCCATAATGCAATGACAAAGGCAAATAGAAATAACAGTAGACTATTACTCAGTAATAACTGAAATCTGCATAGACAATTTTCCCAAGGGAAAATGGTATCTATTAGATATCCAAATAGTAATTATGAAACAATTCCGTCTAAAAACACTAATTGGAGTCATATTTTCTTGGAAACTAAAACTATAAGTGTACTAAAAAGCACTAAAGCAGGTACCATGTGATATAATGTGTGAACGGATAGAACGGATATTTGGTATCAGAATTAAGTTTAAGACATAAGGATTTGGTTATGGAAATGTGTTATAAGTATAAGAACTCTACAAATTCGATATTTCGATGTGGTTTTGGATGTACGTACTAAAAAGGTGAGAAAAAGTTGCTAAATTGTACTTAATTTGGTAATTGGGGAGGAATGAATAGATTTGGAAATCTAAAATTTGATATTAGAATCACTTTTTGTGCGGAGGAGTTGATCTATGGAGGTAGCCTTGGAAATACGTGCAAAAAATATACGAAGAGTATAAAATGCTATTAATGTTGGTATTTTGGGGAAGGGATATAGCTGGAAATCTGAAATTTGACATGTGGGTCTTTGATGTTGTGTAGGATAGATGTACCAACGGGTTGTTTGAAAATTCAAACAATAAGTGCACCAAAAATACTCACTACTGGTGGGTAGGTTGAAAATAAGGAGGAGGTTTTGAAATACGTCCTAAATGCAACGAAATTTGGTATTGGGTGAACGGATAGTTTGAAATTTGTCATAAAAGACATTGTTAGTGTGAAGGGTTAAGATTTGGATGTGGTTTTAGAAATACGTAATAAAAAGTACGAAATATGTACTAAATTTGGTACCATTTGAATTATGAAATATGAATCATTGATAAAGGTGGAATGTTGAAATTTCGACCAGAAAGAAGTCTTTAAGGAAATACGTACAATGGTTGAACGAAAAGTACTAAATGTTAGTAAATTTGGTATACAATGTAGCATCACTGTGAATTAAGATAGATGCGAATTGGGAAGTGCTTATGTATGATGTGAACTCGGAAATCTTAAACTTATGATTTTTGCTATGAGACTAACTATAAGCTAAACAATGTACAGTATTTGGAAATGCGTGCTATATAGTGTAAGTACTAAATTCGGCAGGAAGTGTAGGAATAAAGCTGGAAATATAAATGTTGGTATTAGGACAACTGAGTGTGTTTGTACTTTTAGGTAATAATGGTTCATTTTCAAATTTAGTAGTATTTAGTATATAAAGTTAGTCATATTTTACAAATGAAAAAATATATAAAGCAGCCTAAACAAATATAGACCTTATTAAAAGTTTATTGGACAGGTTAATACGATTTTGTTAATGTGTATGAACTTATCACAGCAAAGCAAGAGAATTAAAAATATTCATTGTATTGATTACTTAATATTATGAAATGCTGATCTTTGATACATTCTATTTGAATGAAATATGACACATAAATCCACATAATATCAACTACAATTTCCGCCTGCGAAGTAGCGGGTATTTGTTAGCATATTCATTTATAAACAAAGTCTTTACATTGTATATATACACTTACCTGATCAACTGCAACGAATCTGGCAAATACTTCCACCGGACTTTGTTGGTATCGGGCTCGGCACGACATTTTTTCCAGTAGACCATTGTTATAATAAG